>NC_086114.1:55804000-56485500 GCF_963921235.1 Mobula hypostoma | reverse complement strand
TAACTGTTTACTTGCAGATACTCACATGAGAAGCACCTGCTATGGTGGATACAAAAAAGGCCAATGTGATCGACCATTACCAGGGGCCTACACCAAGTCTCAGTGCTGCTGTGCCAACACTGATTATGCCTTTGGAGAACCTTGCCAACCTTGTCCAGCTTTAAATTCTGGTGGGTATTTTGTTATGTGGAACTAATAGGGGGAACATTACTTTGTTGAATGAAACTCTGTAAATTAGAATCAGATAGTATTTTTAATTAACATTAAAAAAATGCAAGCATTGTTCCTTATGTTCAAAAGTAAAATAGTAACTATTATTTACTTACCTACTTTTCACTTTCATTTGTTTTGTTTGACCATACCAGTATAAATTTCTGTTTCTCAATACTTTGTTAACAAATATAACCTAAAGCAAATGCAAAAATTAATTAGAAATCGATAGCAGTGTATGGGAGACAGAATAATCCACCTACAAGTCCTTGTAAAGCTATCTGCTCCTTAGAGAACAAAACTAATGGATATGATAGAGTTCCACTGTATGGAGTGGTTCTACCTTTTCACTCCATGTTCAGCACACCTTCAATTTAAGCATCTACTGAAGATCAGATGTCTTTTCCTTCATTGAGCACAACAGCAGTTCCAGATTGTAGCAAGCCAGGGGACTGGCTTAGATTTATGTCCATTTTGATGAGCAAGCTCCAAATCCTATTCATTTTGTATTAGGATGACAATCTTCATTTTAAAGGTAAATTCATGAAAGGGCTATGAGGTAGAGGCTTCTTGTACAATAGTTCCTATGGATATTGCAGCAAGTAAGCGTGACTGTGGGTTAACAGGGGCATGAGTGAAGATGGCAATTCAGATTGAACTGTCTGTCCTATCACATTTATCTTCATTTGGAGCAGATAGATCTATTTCACTATTGATGGATGGTTAACCACAATGGTGATAGTTTATTTTGACCTTGAGAACCAGTTGCCCTAATTACGTAGAACAGGAATTACATAGAATATATGGCATAAGAATAGACTATTTGACTTCTCCTGTCCATAATAGGATTTAAGCTGTACTAAAGCCTCCTCCTGTATTTGATTAACAAAATTTATCAGTGTATCCCTCTGTTTCACCTTTCCATGTAAAATGGTGTCTCCTGAATTTTCTATTAGGTTTCTTGGTAATTGTCTGTCTGTGGCCACTGTATCACATGCTTCAACTTTTCAAAAACTTCTGTCTAATATTCTTTAAGTCTTATGTTATCAAGAGAAAATATATCCTGTTTCCTCATTGTTTCAAAACACATTGTAGATATCTCAAATCTCTGTGGTCATCCTTGTGAATCTCTCTGATACCCTCCATTGTCACAGTATTCTATTTTCATAATGTGATGATGATGATGGCTGGTTCTTCGCTTGCGAAGATCAAGAGGGAAGAAGAGTCCTCAGGAGCGACGGTACGATCGTTGGTGACTGTAGAGGCTAACTTCCCATCTGCGCTGTGTAGGTTTCTAGTGAGGATTGGTGCCCATGGACAAATTCCACTCTTTAGGCCAGGGGGACGTTTCATAAAGGCACAGTGAGCTGCGACGACTACGGTGACCGCAAAGCTGTATGTTGAGTATCGGAGTTTTCCTTCTCTTTGACAGTTGCCTGGCACGGCTAATGAGTCCCATTTACCTAGGTTTGGAGTCGGAGTTGCCCTTCTCCTACATTGGCTGCCAGCTAAGACAAATGAGCCCAGCCTGCCCACCCAGTTATACTGCTGAACACTTGGTTGCGCCATGACATAGAAAACTCAGTAAGAAAAAGGATGTCACGTGAAGGCATTTCTGTGGGCACAGTAGTGTAGGAGAGGCCATATACAAGTGACCTCCTGCATGGCAAGCCAAACAGTGGTCCCACAGCGATCACTACACCTGGAAAGGAGAGGCTATGGGAGATGCTTCATCTTCCTTAAGTGAGCAGGACATCCAGCCCAGGACTCACCCATACCCTTCATAATGTAGTGTTACTTCAAATGTTTGATGCAGATTTAGCATAATTTTTTATTTTGATATTTGTAGAAATAAACCTTAGTATTCGATTTAATTTCTATACAGCCCTGCTAATTTCTGGTGCAACTTTTAGTGATTAAAGCACTACAAAAAAACAATTAATTATTTTTAAGAAATTAAGAGTTTTAAGAAATAATATTTTTATAATTTCTTCATTTAGTTTTAATCTAGTTTTTAATTGAATTTTGAATCCTTTACAAATACTGCTAGGCATTACAAAAGAAACACACTAGAAACTCGTCTGACTAAAATGAAATACGGATGGCTTAAAAGATAGAATCTGTATGCACAGGGTTGCAATGTTAACACGTGGAAGGAAAGGGCATGCATGTCAAATTTTAAATTGGGCTGAAGTGCAGGAGTTCAGGATCTTCAAGTTAGACACAAAGTGAGAGATAGGTTTAAGGTCATCTAACTCTAGGTAGTTCCAAACCCTGGCTTCCTTGGACTTCAGATCTGTCAGGTTCCCTTGAGTATGGGTCAAGCCAGCACCAAATTCAATGTGGGGATCTGATTCACAAGAATAGCCAACAATATTCTGGCACCTTCATACATCACCAGAAGCTTTTTTTTTTGAACTTTGTAGATGACTCAGTAAATATCTGATCAATTTTAGTAAATTTTATTTGATAACTCTGTCACTTTAGAATTTATAGCCTTGGGTCTATTTGTAATGAAAGCTAAAACTGGAACATATAGAAATACCATTAACAAATTCAGTAACAAAGTTATTTTTATATATAAAAATATAGTTAGCATACAGAACATACAGCCATAAGAAATTATTCGAACAGGTAGTAGAGGAAGATAGATGAACAGACTCAGAATAGTAACTAATGCTAATAGGATTACGTAAAGATAAAATGAAGAGTCAGGTGATGCATAATATGCATGGGAACAGTTGAACAGATAACCTTTCTCTGTCATGAGGGTTCCATGTATTTTACAGTTTTGAGCAAGACCACCAAGGTTTACCATTTAAGTGGAAATTCATACTTCCACACATGCATTTTTGAACGTAAAGTCTCTGCAATCTTACTGAGATTCCAGGTCATCTCAAGTATAGGATCCAAAACCCATTGATTTCAATCAGGGTTGTGGGGCTTCAGATTGGAGACAATAAAAGCTAATTTATTTCTTATTAGTTGCATTAATTTAATAATTTTAATTATTAATGTGATGCTGGATGTTTTTAGATTAATTTAAACATTTCAATTTTAATGATTTATAAATTTTTCCTAGTTTTAAAGGATATTTAAAAACCATTAAGAGCTACTGGCAGCTTTTTAAAGTCGAAAAAGCTGGGCACCTGGCTTTGCCAGCTCTCAATATTTTTTGGTGTAATTTGGGCAGTGTTGAGGCACTGCACTGTCAGAAGCCCTATCAGAAGTGAAATTCTGCATGCTTTGTGTCAGTAAAATGCGTACTCCACATCTGCATCAGATATGGTAGTCAGGATTTCACAGGCACCAATTCCAAGTGAAGGTATCAGCTCGTCTAATATTTCTTGATTAATGCTTGCTGGCATCCTTAAAAAGATCAACTAAGGAAATATTTTCCTAGAAACTTGCAGTAATCAGTTGCACCAAATAGTTTCAATGCATTGAACTTTGCCATTGAAATCCCATTAATGACAATGGGGTATCTTTTTTGTAAAAGACTATGCTTTTTCAGTGGTTATATAATTGGATCCTCCATTGCAAAAGTCCATACAAAGCCAAGTGTGACTAATGAAAAGCTACTGTTATCAGTTCACCACAGACCAGAACATCTGGCTATTATATAAAAAATGAAAGTTATTTTCAATACATAAAAACTGTATTTACTATTTAAATTTCATGCATATTTACATCAAAAGTTCTAATACATCAGCAGAAATAAAATGTATCACTGAGAGAAGGATGGCTTATGTAAAAAATTGAAATGACCCAATATTACAGAAAGATGATAGAGCTGTTTTAAATTTGAGTTAAGGAACATGCAATTTGCTCTTAGATTGCACAAAACAAAACTAAAATGGATTTGCCTCAGAAGAGACAGAAATTATTCTTGATGTCTGAAGGGGAGTTTGATCTTTGCCACTCTGGAGGATTTTGAGAGCTTGAGTTCCATTTGATTTCAGTAATAGTGCAAAGTACAGTCCAGTGGATTTTTTGGCCTAACTAGTCAAAAATAGAAGTTCTGTAATGTACAATTGTAGATGGGTTTAGCATATTAATTCTTACCCCCTCAGATTTTTAGGGTATTCATGAGTACACTTCATGAAGGAACAGTGTCAACAGAGGCAGGGCTTCACCTTTCTCAAATCTGTGAGTTTATACACATTTTAGGGCTGCTTTCTGTTGACCATTTTGCTCTCTTTTTCTGGTACGTAAAGTCATTCCAGGCTGCTATCCATTCAGCACAGAGGAGCAGACAAAGTAGGCACAGGGATTTGCTGGCATTATAGGCTTCCTGCAAACTGTAGGCATTTATAGACAGTTACATAGTATTACTCCTCACAGAGACCACAGTAAACTGCCAAAAGCACATAGTGTAGCCCTGTAAGGTCTCCTTGGTCTGAAAACATAGAGAACATATTTCCTGTGGGTCTCGCTGTCCACCAACCTGTCTGGAGCTCCTTCTAAATTTGTCAAAATCCTTAATATCTATCCAAATGTTAATGACTACTAAATAATCTATCTGGCAAATAAACTTTAACACGTGTGGAAATTTGCTGTGACTGTTCTCAGGGAATTACAAACTGTAGATATTAAAGGTTTGCTCCTGAGGCTGGAGCTATCAGGCTAAGTGCCAGCTGCTGCCCAGTTTAGGTCTATAGAAGAGTGCATGGTCAGACTAGCATGCCACTTTGTTGCACAGGGAATTACATAAACACTGTTTTAAACAGAATTAGAACATCGAATAACACTGTTTCTGCACAAATAAAACAAAGGAAAGGAATTCCTAGATTGAGATGCAATAAGTAGGAGTGAAAAGTAGTTTTGTTGGTACTTGTGAAGAAAATATTGAAAGACTATTCTCCTTAATTTCCCACAGCTGAATATCATGCTCTTTGCCCTAGTGGACCTGGAATAACAAGTGATGGAAGAGGTAACAATGAAATAATTCCTACTAAAGAAATCTTGTCTATATATAAAATACATCCTGATATTCTCTTGAATAATATATTTCTATAGTATGCTGTTCCCTGGAATGTGAGTTACAACAAAATTTTGTTGTGCTGTTGCCAATATTGTATGGGTTATATGTGTCTCAAAGTACTTTGTCACACAACTTGTGACACCAAGTAGTGATAAAAGTAAATAAAATAGAAAAATTATGTGACAATGTATTTACCTTCGATAAATACAGTACACAAAGTTACACTGGTTGAAGTATGTTGTGACATACGAGGGGTGATTGATAAGTTCATGGCCTAAGGTAAAAGGAGTCAATTTTAGAAAACCTAGTGTAGCGATGTGCTACACACAGAGCTAGAAATAACGATGCGCAGTCTGTAAGTTGCACTGGAGACTAGTTTATTCAAACTTCGCAGCACTGGCTTTTACACAGTTCCGTTCCCACCCTCTCCAGGCGGAAATGACATCAGAGGTGCATTACAAAAGTCTCTTCCCGCGCGCAGGCTTTCTCCCCTTGCTGGTGAAGAAGAAGGCCCAGCGCCATTTTGGGGCTGGCTTCTCTGCCAACGTGCGCGCCATTTTGTGAGCCGGTTCGCCTGCACAGAAATTGGGTCGCCACACTAGCACATTTATTTTTCAACATAGTTCCCCCCCCCCCCACCTACACGTACACACTTAGTCCAGTGGTCGTGGAGCATACAGATCCCTTCTTTGTAGAAGTGGTCCACAGCAGAGGTGATTGATAAGATTGTGGCCTAAGGTAGAAGGAGGTGAGTTATTAACTTCGAACTTTCTGCATTATCACTCAAAGAGTTGAACTGCACGTGCATGTAATGAGAGCGTCTTGGACCTCCAGGTGGTCCACAGCATGGGTGGTTGATAAGTTTTTGGCCTAAGGTAGAAGGAGATGAGTTAAACAGCTCTTGTTACATGCACGTGCAGTTCAACTCTTTGAGTGAAAATGCAGAAAGTTTGAAGTTTCTCCTCATCTCCTTCTACTTTAGGCCACGAACTTATCAGTCAGCCCTGCTGTGGACCACTTCTGGAGGTCCAAGACGCCGACTTTTACAAAGAAGGGATCCGTATGCTCCACGACCACTGCACTAAGTGTGTAAATGTAGGAAAAATAAATGTGCAAGGTTTTCTGAAATTGACTTCTTCTACCTTAAGCCATGAACTTATCAATCACCCCTCGTACCACAACTAAAGATAATGTTGACTTTTACACTTGTCATGGTATGTTTTTAACCATTACTTTTGCTGCACTGTTACACGTTCCATCCCATAACCTAGACATTAAAACAAATACAAATAAAAATTTGAAGTGTGTTCCACATTCACATTTAATAATTTAAATTTGAAAAACATCTTTGTTATTTGAAGTTAATTTTAATTGTGTTACGCTTGAGTTCCTTGGTTACTTTTTTGTATGGAAGTAAATAAAGCTCTGTTTTGACAAGTGTTTTGATTTCACAGATATCAATGAGTGTGCATTGGATCCTGATATTTGTCAAAATGGAGTCTGTGAGAACACACGTGGCAGTTACCGATGTATTTGCAATTCCGGTTATGAAGTTGATATATCTGGCAAAAAATGTGTTGGTATGTATCTAAATTTCAGGCACAAGAAATTCTGTTAAAATTTTACAGTCAGTATATGTATACTGATTTTTAAAAATATATTCTTAGGGTAGTCTGAGCAAGGCAAGCCCCCAGTGACTCCACTTAAAGCCATATCATGAAGTAATTGCCTTCAAATCTGGCTATTTGCCACAGTGAATCTAAGAATGGCATTGAACCTACATGCCTTTCTTTCTGGTGGCTGCAGAACTTGCCTCACCATGAGCAATGGCTCTGCTAGTCCAGATGTATTTCTAAGATCAGAATCAATATAATTAATGTAAAACATGCCTAGAATGCTGCTTCAAGCTGGCTTTTCCATGTTGTGCTCTAGAAATCCACTGATTGGATTATGCTGAGGTCTGCTAGCTGGCTGCTGTGTACACATCAGCATGTTTTGGGCTTTCATGCTGCCATTCTGCATTGCAGAAGCATGAAATGCATGGGAGGTCAGAAGCTAGAACATTAGATCTTTTGTTCCACCTCAAACTCAATAGTGAGTAAGATACGTCATTATTGGCTCCTCAATTTAATGGCAGTGACAGCTGCTGCACTAGCATGACCTTAGTAATTTGAATAGTTTTGATTGACCAACTAAATATTTGTTTAGTTGTATTAAACTATTTTTATTTTCCTTAATTTCATAATAATTTATGTCTTAATTAAATGACTGGCTTAATATATTTTGGAGTATTTTCTTGTAAATACTTGAATTACAATTTATTTTAAGCTGTCTTAACCAATTCTGATAATCACATATATCTAAAAACATAGAACATAGAATACTACAGCACAGTAAAGGCCCTTTGGCCCACAATATTGTGCCAACCTTTTAATCTACTCTAGGATCAATCTAATCCTTCCCTTCTACATAACCCTCCATATTTCTATCATCCATGTGTCTATCTAAGAGTTTCTTAAAATCCCCTAATGTATCTGCCCCTACCATCATCCCTGGCAGGACATTCCACACGCTCACCAGTATCTGTGTAAAGAACCTACCTCTGATATCTTCCCCTGTACTTTCCTGCAGTTACCATAAAATCATGCACCTTGATATTAGCTATTTCCACTCTGGAAAAAATTCTCTGGCTGTCCACTCAACCTATGCGTCATCATCTAATACACCTCTATTAACTCACTTCTTATCCTCCTTCATTCCAAAGAGAAAAGTCCTAGCTCATTCAACCTGTCCTCATAAGACATGCTTTCTAATCCAGGAAGCATCCTGGTAAATCTCCTCTACACCTAAAGCTTCCATATCCTTCCTGTAATGAGGTGACCAGAACTGAGCACAATATTCCAACTGTGGTCTAACCAGGATTTTATAGGACTGCAACATTACCTTGCAGCTCCTCAACTCAGTCCCCTGACTAATAGAGGCAAGCACACCATACACCTTCTTAACCACCCTATCAACTTGCGTGGCAACTTTGCTGGACTTATGGACTTGAACACCAAGGTCTCTCTGTTCTTCCACGCTGCCAAGCACCATGCCATTAACCCTGTATCCCGCCCTCAGTGTAACCTTCCAAAGTGACTTATTTCACATTTATCTGGGTTGAACTCCATCTGCAACTTCTCAGCCCAGCTCTGCGTCCTATCAATATCCCATTATATCCTACAACAACTTCTACACTATCACAACTCCACCAACCTTCATGTCATAAAATTTAAGATAAACAGTGTAGAGATGTCGGATTGAACCTGGGGCCTCATACATGCAGGGTGTGCCTGCTTAGTTCTGTTTCCTGTACAGAAGGGCATTTTAAAAGTGCTCATGTATTTTGTTCAAACTTCTGCAGGCTTGAAGTAGACACTGTGGAGGCTGACTGCTGTTCTAAGCCCTGCATCTATAGACCATAGAAACTTTGGATGATACCACTGCATCTGTACTGGTCCTACTGGTTATGGCATGAGCTAGAATTAAGGTGCTGCACAGACAAACTGTTGTAGTAAAATTTTCCAAGGGAAGAAAAATGGAAAGCTTCTGTCTAAAGATTAAATTTCTCAGAGTAAACTATGTTTTATGCTCTCAATCCCTCCAAGGAGCAGTGTCTTTGGAGGTTTTCTAAATTAGTCATGATAAAGATAAGTTTGCCACAGCCGTACACCTGTGTCTCAAAAGATTTATATTTGGAGCCAGAGGTCGCTGTCACTATTAATTTCTCACTCCCTGTTTAATTCTAGACAGAACTCAGTAATCTGTGCCATATTACACTTAAGTAAAGTTAAAGGAATTTCCATTATCTTCCTTTCACCGGTGAAAATGAGACTGAGAAGTCATACAGGCTTGCTAGCATCGCAGGCTTTGCCAGAATATTAACATGCTGTTCTAAATGCTTGCACTTGAGAACACAGAGTTTATAATGAATCATAAAGCTGCCACACTCTGAGTTTACAAATTGTGGTTGACCATGAGGGAAACAATTCTTATTACTCTTGCCAAGTATCCAGGAGCTTGCATGAATGACTCATGTGAGTTCCTGAATATTTTTACACAGTCACCTCTGTCTCTTACATTTTGGAGAAGGCACAGTCTGAGGGATCATAAGCCAAATCCTCGTTTTTTGGCTTTTGACTACTCCACATGCTCCTTCCTTTCCTTATAAGACAGTCACATCACCCATGTAATCAACAAGAGAAGTATATCTCTTCTGAAATAGCAAGACCAATATAGAACGTAATTTGCATTTGGTCCTACCATTGCCTTGTGCTGTTGTAGCAAAACTTTCCTTTTTGTACTCTATCCCCTTTTGCACTAAAGACCAATATTCTAGTTTCTTTCTGAATTACTTGTACCTGCATGTCTTCTCTCTGTCTAGCGCAAGCAAGAACATTCGGGTCCCACTGTGCAGCATTGTTCTGCAGTCCCACCACACTTAAAAAGTCTTTTTTTTTATTCTTCCTTCCAAAGTGTATAATCACACATTTCCCACATTATACTTCATCTTTCATATTTCTGTCTAACCACTTAATGCATCAGGAAGGCCTTAAAGCTCTCTACTTCATTCTAGACAACATACCTAAACAATTCTCCTCCACCACTGCCCTCCTCCATCTGATGGAACTGGTCCTCACGCTCAGCAATTTCTTTTTTGGCTCCTCCTGTCCAAACTCTACACTGGGAGCACTCCCACATCATTATACGCTACATCAACAACTGCATTAGTGCTGCTTGCTGCACCCATGTGGACTTTGTCAATTTCATCAACTTTGTCACCAACTTCCACCCTGTCCTCAAATTTACTTGGTACATCTCAGACGCCTCGCTCCCATTTCTTGATTTCTCTGTCTCCATCTCTGGGTGCAGACTGTCCACTGATTATTTGATAAACCTATCGACTCTCACAGTTGTCTAGACTATACTTCTTCTCACCCTATCACTTGTAAAATTGCTATTCCTTTTTCTCATTTCCTCCATCACAGCTGCATCTGTTCTCAGGATGTGGCTTTACATTCATTCCAAAACCTCTGAGATGTCCTCCTCCTTCAAGAACGGTGTTTCCCTTCCTATACCATCAATGCTGCCCACAGCCGCATCGCTTCCATTTCCTGGATATCTGCCCTCACCCCATCTTTCTGCTGCCAAAATTAGGATAAAGAGAGAAAAGGTGAAATATGAAGATAATTAAAGAGTAAAAGAGATGCGAGAGTGTATATTGGACCACTGGAGAGGTTGTAAAGAGGGAACAAAGAAATAACGGATGAACTTAGTAAGTATTTTGCATCAGTCTTCATTATAGAAGACACTAGCAGTATAACCAAGAATTGGAGAGTGTTGGGGGCAGAAGTGAGTGTAGTTGCTATTACTAAAGAGAGGGTGCTTGGAATGCTAGAATGTATGAAAATAATTAAGTCACTTGGACCAAATAAAATACACCCCAATATTCTGAAAGAGGTAGCTGAAGAGATTGTGGAGGCATTAGCAGTTATCTTTCAAGAATCACTAGATTCTGGAATGGTTTTGGAGGACAGAAAAATTGCAAATGTCACTCCACTCTTTAAGAAGGGAGGGTGGCAGAAGAGAAGAAATTATAGGCCAGTTAGCCTGACTTCATTGAAGATATTGGAGTCCATTATTAAGGATGAGGTTTCAAGGTACTCAGGGGTGCATGATAAAGTAGGCTGATGTCAGCATGGTTTCCTTAAAGGGAAATCTTACCTGACAAATCTTTTGGAATTCTTTGAGGAAATAACAAGCAGGATTGACAAAGGAGGGTTCGCTCCATCTACCACAAAGGGCATGTTTTCCCATTGGCAACTCATTTTAATTCTACATCCCATTCCCATTCTGACATGTCAGTCCATGGCCTTCCCTACTGCCACGATGAGGCCACTCTCAGGCTGGAGGAACACCTCATATTCCATCTGGATAGCCTGCAATCTGACGACATGAAAACTGATTTCTCCAGCTCTGGAAATTTCTCCCTCTTCTTCCTTCTCTCTTTTTTCCATTCTCCATTTTGTCTCACCTCATACTCCTCCTTCTTGCCTGTCCATTACCTTCCTCTGTGTCTCGCCTTCCCTCTCTCCCATGGTCCACTCTTCTTTGGTATTAGATTCTTTCTTCTTCAGACCTTTACCTCTTCCACCTATCACCACCCTGCTACTTAATTCATCCCCACTCCCACACCCACCACTTTCCACCACACTTGGCAATTGGTGGCATGTTGTCTTTCCCCTGATAGGAAGAGTACCTTCTTATTCTGGCTTATTCCCACTTCCTTTCCAGTCCCGATGAACTGGCCTGAGACATCAACTGTTTATTCCTCTCCATAGATGCTTCCTAACCTGCTGAGTTCTTCCATGTATTTTGTGTGTGTAGCTGTAGGTTTGCAGCATCTGCAAAATCTCTTGTGTTTTTGATTTAATCTATTTATTTATCTTTGCAGATTCTTTGTGTCATCCTCACAACTTCTTTTCCTACTTATTGAATTATCAGCAAGTCACATTACAATCTATTCTGTGTCTTTATCCGATATTCATTAATGTAGATTGAAAGAAATTAAGGACCTACAGTAAGTCTAATTACACTGGTAGAGTTTGCAAGCCTGAAGATTATCCATTTATCCTGAATGGTTGTTACCAGTTACACTGTCCTCAACATACTAATATACTACTCCCAGTGGCATGAATATTTTTTCGATAATTATTCATTAGGTACTTCATCAAATGCCTTTTCAGTATTAAAATTCTTCTGCTCCCCCTGCTTCCCTTCTACTTGTGCTGCTCATTATAGACTCAAAGAACTCTAAAAATCTGTCAAGTATGATTTCTCTTTCATGAAGTCATGTTGAATCTGCTTATATTATAATTTTCTAAATGTCCTGCTATTACTTCCTTAATACACTTTGAGCACCCCTTATCCAAGATACTTGGGCTGAAAGTCTTTCAAATTTCTGGGTTTTTTTGCACAGTTAATCAAAGTAGAATACAATGGAAACCAGAAGATAGCCTCAGACATGGCATCTATCAGAAATCCACTCACACGGACTTATACCTCAACAAAATAGCCGCCATCACGCCTCCCAACATAGAGCAGTTCTTTCTATTTTTATTAACTGTGCAGAAACTATTTTGAACCCAGAGAGTCTCCATGAGGAAATAAGATGTACAGAATGGTTACTGGGTGAAGGAAATCAATCGGGCCCTTAAAAGGGCCAACAGAAAAGCCAGGAAACCTAACAACGAGGAGGAACCTGTTGCTACCACCTGTCTTCCCTATATTTCCATGGTTTCTGGAATGATTGCCAGGATCCTGAATAAATACCAGATTAATACCATCTGCAATCCCATAAGGAAGCTCAAATCTCAGTTTATGCAGGTTAAAGATATCCTGGGACTCAGGACTGCTGACATTTACAGGATTCCCTGTGAATGAGGAGTAGTGTATTTCGGCCAGATGGGACACATGGTGGAAACCCACATCAAGGAGCATAGGAGGTGTATCCATTTGGGTTACCTGGAGAAATTGGCAGTAGCACAACACTGCATTCGCAATGGCCACAGGATTGACTTCAGTGGCACAAAACTACTGTGCTGCACCAATGTCTTTTGGGACCACATGGTGAAGGAAGCCATTGAAATAAAACTAGAGGAAAAGAATTTTAACAAAGACAAAGGTCTAACTCTTAAGTAAGAACTGGAATTCGATTGTAAACGAGGTGCGACATTGGAACCCTGAATGGATGAGGACTAACCAATTAACAGGGATGGATGAAGGGTATAAATACCACTGGACTAGATATGCCCAGCCATCATCCCTGATGAAGATGGCAGAGTGTGTCATTGAAATGTCAGTTAAAATTGATAGCTGTACTCGCTGGAAGCCCATGAAGTGTTTATCTGCAATTATAACCTATCTCCTTAAATCTCTGTCAGCACTTATCTAACTTCTTACATTCTAATCTTCTTTCCTTGTCTACTTCTGCCTTAGTATCTTTGTAATTGTCTTAATTATGATAGAAAATAGGAACAGAAGTCAGTCATTCAGTCCCTCAACCTGTTCACTGGCCAATACAATCAAGGCTGATCATCTACTTCATTGTCCTGTTCCCACTTTCCTGCCCTATCCCTTGATGCCTTATCCATTAAATGTTGGATCTGCTTTCTTCTTGATTATATTCATTGATGACCTCAACTACTTCTGCAATAGAAAATTTCACATCTTCATCATCCTTTGGATGAAAACATTTCTCCTGATCTTTGTCTAAATGGCACACACTTATCTGGAGGCTACAACTCCTGGTTATGGATTCTCCAGCCATTGGGAACATCCTTTCTGTATGGTCTGAGAGATTTGCCCCCAATTATGTTCTCTAGTGAAGGTCAGTCACTTCTCAAATTACAACAATCGATCCTGGGAAGTAGTACTTTGTTTTGTCACAACAGTTTTCTCTTGGACAGCAGTCAGCAGATTCCTGATGGGATATAAGAACATTAAGTAGGAGCCGGAATAGGCCTGTCTTGCCATTCAGTACAATAATCACTGATCTATCAGAGGCTTCGTTCCTCTACTTTACCAGTTTACCATAGCCCTCAATTCTCTGATCTTTCAAAGATTTTCCTACTTCCTTTTTTTAATATCGCAAAACTCTGCCGGCATCTCCACAAAAGCAAAAATCTGTACCTTGAGCAACTGTTCAAAGTTCAAAGTAAAATTTATTGTCAGAGTATGTACATGTCACCACATACAACCCTAGATTCTCTTTCTACAGACATACTTAGCAAATCTATAGAACAGTAGATGTAAACAGAATCTGTAAACTATAAACAAACTCTGCAAATGCAGATTACAGATAAATAGCAATAAATAACGAGTATAAAATAACAAGATAAAAGAGTCCTTAAATGAGTGCAGTTATACCCTTTTGTTCAAGAGCCTAATGGTTCAAGGGTAGTAACTGTTCTTGAACCTGGTGGTACAAGTCCTGAGGCACTTGTATCTTCTACCTGATGCCAGCAGCGAGAAAAGTGCATGGCCTGGGTGGTGAGGATCTTTGATGATGGATGTTACTTTTCTCCGGTAACATTTCATGTAAATGTGCTCAATAGTTAGGAGTGTTTTACCCGGATATACTGGGCCAAATCCACTATCTTTTGTAGGATTTTCTGCTCAAAGACATTGGTGTTCCAGTAACAGGTTGTAATGCAGCCAGTCAGCACACTTTCCACCTCACAAGTTTGTCAAGGTTTTTGGTGACGTGCCGAGTATCCGCAGACCCCTGAGGAAGTGAGATGCTGTTGTGCTTCCTTTGCAATGATATTTATATGATGGGTCCAGGACAGGTCCTCTGAGATAGTGACACCCAGGAATTTAAAGTTACATCCTCTCCACCTCTGATCCTCCAATGATTTCTGGCTCTTGAACCTCTGGTTTCCCTCTCCTGAAGTCTACAATCAATTCTTTAGTCTTATTGACATTGAGTGAGAGGTTATTGTTATTACACCACATCAAATTTTCAGTCTCTCTTCTGTATGCTGATTCATCACCATCTTTGATTCAGCTAACAATAGTGGTATCAAGAGCAAACTTGTTTATGGTGTTGGAGCTGTACTTAGCCACACAGTCATAGGTGTAAAGTGTGTAGAGTAGGGGGCTAAATATACATCCCTGCAGTGCTCCTGTGCTGATGGACGTTGTGGAGAAGATGTTTTTGTCATTTGAAAGTATTGCACCAACTGTATTAGAAGTACTCCCACTTCCTGACTAGACTCATTGTATTCTTGGCTTACCATGAACAATTATAGTTGAAGGTGAAGTCTTGCATGTCCCTTGCTTTTTTTGTCAAGCAAGCCACACAGTGCATTGAGATTAACTTAATACATCTTGCTTCCATGTTTTCTTACCACTTTCCTCATTTATACTGCATGGGACAGTGCTGGAAAGCTAGCGGTATAGCTTTTCTTCACCTCTGAGCTGACTATATTTCTCTCTGAATGTTAAACATGACCCTCCAATCTATTCTGCATCCACATTGTCAGTACTTGAGATGATACTGAGCAGTGTCAGGTACAATTGTAAAGAGTCCTTTTCCTCCTTAAGATCACCATCCTTCTCCATCTCCTCTGTTGTTGGACAGATTGGTGTGTGATTTGCATGCCTCTGTGTCTATATAAATTAAGGCATAACGTGGGCATTCTGAATTCCTGTACTTGGTTATGTAAGTAGCAGGTATAGTAAATGTATATATGTGTAGATGGAACAGTCATTTCAAATAAGAAGGAAGAGATAGCTGTGTAGCCCCCTGGCAAGCCTCAGGGTCGCTCAGCTTGCTGTCGTCTAAGGAAGCTAAGCAGCCCTCGGACCCGCCAAACTGAGTAATTAAGTTTGTTTGGATGCTGTGTGATTTACCCCACCCCGCCAAATAACAGACAATACACCATATTCAATTAAATGAATTACAGTTTATAGATATTACTGGAGCTATATAATTCATAGAGATAAAATATAAAAGGAAAATAAAAGGTGCCACACTCATCAAAGTTCAACCTCTTTGTGCACAAACAGTTGAAGCTCTAGTAACGATCCTCTCTTCACCATTCGATCCCCTCTGACCACCTTGACCTGCCGCCTGGGACCAACCACGGTGGTCGACCAGACGCTCCACACAAGTCTGTCTCCATCTCCTCTCCTCACTGAAAACCCTGGACCTCGGACTCCTGCTCGGGGTCCAACCCCGTTAGCCGGCTCATAGCACCTTGTGCATTCTCTCTCTCTTGTGCCTTCTCCCCAAAAACCCCCGCATCACAATAACTTGCAGACACACTAGGAAGAATAACTCTATCCCAGTTGGTTTGTTCACTCTGTTATCAATAATATAACCCAAACAAGTTGCTAGCATCTCAGCATTTAACATAACAAAGAAGCCATTTCAATTATAACATAACAAGCCATTTTAATTAGCCTACGCAGTAACATAAAAGCAGAAACCCCTTACACCTGTATACCAGGTTTCAAAAATTTCAGGGCTTCTTTGGTTGTGCCTGCTACATAGGGCTGCGATATCCCAGTGTCTCTCAGGAGAACTTTTCCTCCAACATAGTTAGGCTCTGAGCCCAGAAGAGTTCTCTTGTGTGCAGGACCGGGTATTGGATGCCTGCAGTATTAGCCAAGATGACAAAGTGTAAGTACTGAATGTCTTACAATGACATAAATCCCTTGCTTGATTTCTCTGTGGCTGGCTGCTAGTATTAGTATATATGAGTGTATGGGAAATCACTGTTGCATCTGAAGGTAGTAGTCCGTCTTAATGTGTCAGAATTCTCAAACTGAAATATGTTGCAAGGAATGGAATTTTTGCAGTATTCCACCACGTTGCATGTATATCTCATTATATACTGAAAGTTCTGAGACTATTAACCAGGCATTTTCTCCTGCCTGTTGCCTTGGAATGTCTCCAACTAGAACCTAACATAGAGTATCTCAATTCTGTGTCTCATTCATAAGGATTTGAAGGTCAGGATAAAAAAAAACAGGTGATTACATCCTCTTTCTGTCTCTTGCTTCTGTCATTATTGTCAGAACAATTTTAATATAGAAGGGTGTCATTTTAAGTCATTGAGAAATAATATATATTGCTTTGTAAAATTCAGTAATTATTTCTAATGATCCACAATGAATCTCTATGTAGAAGCGCAATCCTGTTGCACTGCCATGTCCTGGGTGAACTACACAGCAATGCATTAAAAAAAAACACTAGCATATCATCTTTTGTCATATTTTCAGTAATAAAATAAAAATGGAGTTTTTCTTTGGATACATATTTAAAAATCTCTCTTTTTTTGCAGATATTGATGAGTGTTTTGTGAACAGATTACTATGTGACAATGGTCTCTGTAGAAACACACCTGGGAGTTATACCTGTTCCTGTCCAAAAGGATATGTTTTTAAACCTGAATCTGAAACATGTGAAGGTAAGGTGCTTTAATCTTACCAAGTGTCCCTACAATGCTTCCTATCTTAATTTTCAGAGATCAGTACTCAGCAGGTTTGCTTTATTGTCAAAACCATGGTATAGAAATAAACCTAAAATTTGAAGCTAAAATTTCTACATCTCCAAAGTAACACATTTTAATTAGGGTAAAGGATGTATCATAATACCATAAGAGAGAGGAACAAGATTATGCATTTGACCTTTCCAACTTGCAATGCCATCAAATAAAATCATGGTTGATGAAATCTACTTTCCTATCCTCTGCCCAGAATGCTTGATTCTCACACTGATTAAAAATCTATATCAGCTCTAAATATATTCAATTATTCAGGTTCCACAGCTTTCTATAAAAAGAGAATTCCAAAAAATACAATCCATCTTTCTCATTTAAGTCTTATATGGCAGCCCTTTATACTGAGGCCAATACCCTCTGGTCTTAGACACTTTGATAAGAAGAAACATTCTTCAAACATGTACTCTGTCAACTACATATACGTTTGTATTTGTATCATCTTTCTTTCTTCTAAGTTTCAGAGTAGCAAAGTATCCTGTTCCATCTATCCTTATAAGACATTGCCTCCAAACCTGGGATCATCCTAGCAATCTTCTCTTAATTGATATATTTTTCATTAAATCAGGGAACTAAAACTATGCATAGAACTCTCAACTTCCTTTTGAAATAATTAACTAAACCACTTAGTTGTATCAAAATACATATTGTCTTCACCCTCATGTTCCTATCATCAAAAAATGTCTCAGCAAATTAAGTTAACTCAACATGAAATAAAATGGTTGAACACTAGAAACAGGAAATGGCACTGTAACCATCTCAGATGTAGAACCGAATTCATTCCCTAGCATTAACTATACCTTTAGCTAAGACATTCCAGCATAATTACAATACTAACATCAACCTAACAATATGGGACATACGTGCCCACAAAAAAAGACAAATTCAATCTTCAAAGAGCCGTAGAATTACACAGCACTGAAGCAGTCTTTGACTCAGCTCATCCATGCCAATCAGGATGTTGATCCAAGCTAATCCCATTTTCCTTTTGGCCGAATTACTTCTACTCCTCTCCCACCTGTAAAAATTATTTTTAGATGCTGATTATACACACCTCTGCCACTTCCTCTGACAATTCGTTCCACATACCTATCACCCTCTGTATGAGAAACTTATGCCCTTCTAGTTTTAGACCCTCATATTCTTGCATTCTAAAGGGAGGCAATCATGGCTGACAAAGGAAGTCAAAGACAGCCCAAAAGAGAGGACATACAAATAGCAGGAATTACTGGGAAGCTGGTAGATTAGGAAGCTTTTATAAACTAGCAGAATGCAACTAAAAGAACAATAAGGAGAGAAAAGATGGAATATGAAGTAAGCTAACTAATAATATGAAAGAGGTGACCGAATGTTTTTCAGATATATAAAGAGTAGATATCAGACCATTGATCATGATTGATCCATTTTCATCTCAACCCTATCCTCCTGCCTTCTCCCCATAACCCTTCACGCCCTGACTTAGCAAGAATCTATCAACCTTAGACTTAAAGCCACCCAATGACCTAGCCTCCACAGTCATCTCTGGCAATGAATTCCACAGACTCACCACCCTCCTGCTAAAGAAATGCCTCCTAATCTCCGTTCTAGGTGGATGTCCCTCTATTCTGAGCTTGTGTCCTCTGGCCTATACCACCACCCCAACTATAGGAAACATTCTCTCCACATCCACTCTATCAAGACCTTTCAACATACAAAAGGTTTCATTGAGATTCCACCCCCCCCCCACAATTCATTTCAATTCCAGCAAGTACAGGCCCAGAGCCATCTAACACTCCTTATATGATAAGCCTTTCATTCCTGGAATCATTTTTATAAACCTCCTTTGAACCCTGTCAATATCAGTACATCCTTTCTTAGATAAGAAGCCCAAAACTACTCAGAATACTCTTAAGTGAGGCCTCACCAGTGCCTTATAAAACCTTAATATTACATCCTTGCTTTTATATTCTAGTCCTCTTGAAATGAATGCTAACATTTCGTCACCACCAGCTCAACCTGCAAGTTTACCTTTAGGGAATCCTGCTCAAGGACTCCCAAGTCCCTTTGATTTTTGAATTTTCGCCCCGTTAGAAAATAGTCTATGCTTTTACTCCTGCCTAAGTGCATGACCATACACTTCCAGATACTGTATTCTATCTGCCACTTCTTGCCCATTCTTCTAATCTGTCTTAAGTCCTCTGCAGCCTCCAGCTTCCTCAACACTACCTGCCCCTCCACCTATCTTTGTATCTCCTGCAAACTTGGTCTCAAAGCTATTTATTCCATCATCCAAATCATTGGTTTTAACGTAAAATGAAGTGGTCCCAAAACTGGCCGCTACAGAACACTACTGGTCGCCAGCAATCAATCAGAAACCTTTTATTCCCACTGATTACCTCATGCCAATCAGCCAATGCTCTATCCATGCTAGTATCTTCCCTGTATTACCATAAGCTCTTATTTTGCCCAGCAGCCTCGTATAGCACCTTGTCAAAGGCTTTCTGAAAATCCAGAGTAGCAAGATGTCTCTTTAGAACAGAGATGAGGAGAAATTTCTTCAACCAGAATGTGGTGAATCTGTGGAATTCAGTGCCACAGATGGGTGTGGAGACCAAGTCATTGGATAGATTTAAAGTGGAGGTTGATAGACTCTTGATTAGTAAGGGGCATCAAAGGTATAGGGAGAAAGCAGAAGAATGGTGTTGAGAGGGATAATAAATTAGTGATGATTGAATGGTGGAGCAGACTCAGATGGGTAAATGGCCTACTTACTATGTCTTATGGCCTTATGGTCAATCACAATGTTTAAATGACATTTGAACAGATATATGAGAAGGAATTGTTTAAAGGAATATGAACCAAACACTGCCAAATGGAACTAGCTCAGCTAAGTAACTGAAGGCATGGACAAACTGGACTAAAAGGCCTATTCCCGTGTTTTAAGAATCAAGGAGCCCTAGTAAATTGGAAGTCTGAACAAAAAACATTAAGTGCTGGAAATACTCAGCAATCAAGCCACAGCTGTGGGAATACAAACAGGTTCAATATCATTCATGTTCTGGAAGGGTCTGTGACCTGAAATATTGATTCTGTGGTGCAGACTGCTGAATATTTCCAGCATTTTTGTTTTGCTGTAGCCTTTAATGCTCAATCCATATGAACATTCAAATGCATTCCTTTACTTATTCATACCTCCTAGTCTGTCATCAGTAGGAGAGTATTTCAGTTTTTCATTTTCAAATTCAAAATGAATTTCTTCATAATTCTTAAGTTCTAGTTATGCTTGCCAGGTCAGTTTATTCCAATTTGTAACTTCTTAATCCCATCCACAAAACATATTAACAGTCAAGAACTTGAATAAACATTCCTATTGCTTGAAGTCCACCAATACTTGCACTTTTTTTAAAACTCTTGCTACTTTGAACAGTGAGTAATCTATTTGATATATTTTCATTTTTGGCAATATGATGTGGAATTTGTTGAAATATCTTCTGTTAGTCCATAGAGATCAAACACTCTGCAATCCACAATTTTTCTCCCTCAAAAGGTAATTACTTGTATTCAGTAATAAAACCTTAAAAATAATTTTAAACAGATCCATGAATATTTTAATATAGGTTAAACATCACACAAATACAGATAGAAGTTCTAAAGTACTTAAAAGAATGCTGGAATTTTGGCTTTATAAAAGTCAAAAATTGAGTTGTTGTTGTTAATAGAGAATGATTTAATTATTTTATTTTAAAATTGAAATAAACACTTTGTGCATGTTTCCCCATGATGAATAATGAAAGTCTGTGGTTCTAAGTGTCTTGCTATCCTGGATGATCTTTCGGATTTAAACACATTAATGTGATGAAATTATATTGTGATATTAGAATGTAAACATTTTAACATAATTAATTCATTTGAATTCCGCAGATTAAACCCATTGTTAATATAATATTTGAAAGCATGATTTACATTAACATAGAATATTTTAAAGAAGTTTTGTACTGATTGTGATTTACCGTACAATAACTTGAATTTTTCTTCCCTCATCAGATATTAATGAATGTGAGACCAATCCCTGCATCAATGGAGATTGTAAGAATGTGCCTGGCAGTTATTCATGCCAGTGTTTCCAAGGAAGTACTCTTGATGCGTCTAAAACTCGGTGTATTGGTATGTCCGTGTATATTTTTACTTGCTTAGAAAATATATGCTCTCTTTTTAACATGTTACTTGGGTATCCTAAATACCTTGGTCATAGTACCACCTTAACCATTTTTGTTTTATAAAATCAATGTAGAATGATCTTTAGAAATTAAAATTAATCTGTATGATCATGACTTAATTTCAGCTGCTGATTTATGGCCATTGGGGGAGGGTAGCTATCAGCTGCTATATCAGTGAACTTATACTACAAGTAGTAAAGGTTCACATATAATTTTCTAAAATGAAAGTAAATATAACTGACAAGTAAACATCTTGTCACAACCTGAAATTTCATTTTGCCACTGCATTAATGAGTATGTTGTTGATAATTCCTTATCAACCTACCTGTACCAAATATATCTGTATTATTACCACTGATAGTCCTTATGGAACCAAAGTCCTACACATTTAGAAGATTTTAATTTGAGTTATAGATTCAGAACAGGTGCATATGTGGCATTCAAGTGTTCTATTCAAGCAGCAGCAATCCTAATGCATCTGTAACCACACTTTTCAACATCTCCCCCTACCATTATCATTAAACCAGGAAATCAGACCTTTTGCAGAAATAAATGTTCAAGAAATATCCAAACATTGCTGAAACAAATAGAACTAGGTGCCAAAGCACACACACAAAATATTGGAGGAACTCAGCAGGCCAGGCGGTGCCTATGGGAATGAGTAAGTAGTCAGTATTTCGGGCCGAGACCCTTCATCAGGACTGTAAAGGAAGGGGAGTAGTCAGATAAGAAGGTAGTGGGAGGGGAGGAAGAAGCATAAGTGGCAGGTGATAGGTGAAACTGGGGGAGGGGAGTGAAGTAAAAAGCTGGGAAATTGGTGAAAGAAATAAAGGGCTGGAGGAAGGGGAATCTGATAGGAGAGGACAGAAGACCATCAAAGAAAGGAAGGGTGGGGGAGTACCAGAGAGGGGTGATGGGCAGGTAAGGAAATAAGCTGAGAGAGATAAACGGGAATGGTGAAGGCAGGGTAATTACTGGAAGTTCAAGAAATCAATTTTCATGTCATCAGGTTGAAGCGCACCTAGGGAATATAAGATGTTGCTCGCCAACATGAGTGTGGCCTTATCATGTGTCGGAATGGGAAGTGGAATTGAATTGGGTGGTTACAGGGAGATCCTTTTTTCTGGTGGTTGGAACATTGGTGCTCAGCGAAGCAATCTCCCAATATACAGGGTCTCACCAATATGTAGGAGGCCACACTGGGAGCAAGAGTACAGTAGATGACCCCAACAGACTCACAGGTAGAGTGTCGCCTCACCTGAAAGGACTTGTTTGGGGCCCTGAATAGTAGTTGGGGAGAAGGTGATGGGGCAGGTGTGGCACTTGTTCCACTAGCAAGGATAAGTACCAGTAGGGAGATCAGTGGAGAGGGATACTGTAAGTTGCCAAGGGAGTCACGTAGTGAGTGATCCCTGTGGAAAGTGGGGGAGGAGGGAAAGATGTGCTTGGTGGTGGGATCCCATCAGAGATGTCATAGGTTATGGTGAATTATGTGCTGTACACGGAGGCTAGTGGGGTGGTAGGCAAGGACAAGAGTAATCCTATCTCCTCAACCTCCACCACTCCAGGGAAAACAAACTTTGGAAAATCTTCACATATCAGTGGTTTTATTTCATTTATCAAAAATAATTATTCTAATCCATAATTTTCATGTAGAAATATGCTTTTCCTGCAGAGACGGTTAAAGGGACTTGTTGGTTGCAACACATTGGAGGGAAGTGTGAAATAAATATTAATGGTGCCACACTAAAGTCACAGTGCTGTGCAACATTGGGTGCTGCTTGGGGAAGTCCTTGTGAACCTTGCAAAATAGGTAATCATGTTTCTGTAATTCTATTAATATAGTTTCCACTGTATTGAAATTGTTCATTTATAATTCACTGTGGTGTTAATATGGTTACAGGATTCATGAGGTTTTAGGGAGTACGTACTTCAGTGTAATGCCACATACATTACCTGACACTCTCATAATTCTAACAAGTATGGAATGGCTTCTGAACAATTACATCACCCAAATGCTAGAAAAAAAGATAAGGTCACCAGAGTACAATAGAAAACCAATTGGTCAAATGCTTATAATTTAATAAAACCTTAATAAATGTCCAAAAGAATGGAGAGAGCCAAAGTAGGTTATTGAAATAGTTATGCTTTCAAGATCCTTTTTTCATATTATGTTTTTGGCTGTTCACATTTGTTTCACAAAGTTTTGTAAATTTTGATTTTTAAGATTTCCAGAGGTATATGTGTATCGTTAACATTTCTTGGCACTGCATTAAGCCTTTGGTTAGAATCTTACCAGTTTACAGGTTAAACTTCAGAGAGCTGTCAATCCACCTTCAAATTTGATTTCATCATCATTTCTATTTAAATTACCTGTTTTTTCCCTCTTATGGATCTGCATCATACTCCCTAAAGCTAGTTTTGAATAAACTTTAGCAAGTGAGCACATTTTTTGTTTAATGCAAATACAGCTTTATTAATTGGACAATGAATTTAGTTTTGTGATTTTAAGCAAGCTAGAGTATTTTCGGGGACTGTCATGCAGTTCATTGAAATGTAACATTTTAATTTTGATTTAAGTAAGTAGTGTTTGTGAAGAGGTTGTACTATTGGCAGATATTTAGTCATAAGGTTCAGTAATTGTGAAGCCATTACATTATGACTGTTAATTATGTTACCAGCATCAGCTTCTCCATGAGTGGCTGTTGATCATGACTTGTATTTACTACAGGCAAAAATAGAAGGGAGTTGAAACAAAATCAATCCACTAACTTCCTGGTAAATATAAAACAATTAAATGTTTTCAAGATAATGCCATTTAAAACAGGTAATGTTAGGAACCATTTGAGTTGCCTATAAATATTTAATAGTATTGCTCTTTAGTTATGACAACATAACTGTCAAAAAGTAATGTTTACTTTGTATTTTCCCTTAATATAATATTTTTAAAATCTATAATTGAAATATTAAATTGAAATATATATTTCATCAAATATAAGCAATAAATCTGAAAGTAATATGATATCTAGATATACACCAAGAATTTGTCATTATTCAACAAAGCACAATCTTTATCAAAATAAAGATTTGATTTTGGCAAATCTTTATTTGACAAGATTTTTTTCCTTAAAAATTAAGCAACAATCACATTAATATTATACTATAAAATAAAGCTGAGAGAGATTTACCTTCTCCATAGTTTTTCCCATGAATTTTCTGGTGAACCTGTATTTAAGCAGAATTCATTTAAAACTTAAGGTTTTCATTCAGTGACAACTTAAGGAGTAGAGATTGAATAATGCAAAAAATAAGCAATTACAACTAAATTGAAATATTAAAAACATACATAATTTCATCAAGAATAAAGTATCCAAAAGGTTCTATTTAACTTCATCAGTCCACAGGACTTGTTTCCAAAATGCATCAGGCTTGTTTAGATGTTCCTTTGAACCTTTTGAATAGAACTTTTTGGCCGCAATGAGCAAAGGTATGTTTGGAGAAAAAAGGGTGCGGAATTTCATGAAAAGAACCCCTCTCCAACTGTTAAGCACGGGGGTGGATCAATCATGCTTTGGGCTTGTGTTGCAGCCAGTGGCATGGGGAACATTTACTGGTAGTGGGAAGAATGAATTCAATTAAATACCAGCAAATTCTGGAAGCAAACATCACACAGTCTGTAAAAAAAAAGCCAAAGATGAAAAGAGGATGGTTTCTACAACAGGATAATGATCCTAAACACACCTCAAAATTCACAATGGATTACCTCAAGAGGCGCAAGCTGAAGGTTTTGCCATGGCCCTCACAGTCCCCTGACCTAAACATCATCGAGAATCTGTAGATGGACCTCAAAAGAGCAGTGCATGTAAGATGGCTCAAGAATCTCACAGAACTAGAAGCCTTTTGCAAGGAAGAATGGGTGAAGATCCCCCAAACAAGAATTGAAAGACTCTGAGCTGGCTACAGAAAGCATTTACAAGCTGTGATACTTGCCAAAGGGGGTGTTACTAAGTACTGCCATGCAGAGTGCCCAAACTTTTGCTTCGGGCCCTTTTCCTTTTTTTGTTATTTTGAAACTGTAAAAGATGAAAATAAAAAAAGTTTTCTTGCATAAAATATTAAAGAAATGTGTCATCTTTAACTTTATGCCTTTTGGAAATCAGTTCATCTTTCACTCGCTTAGCTATTCACAGTAACAGAAATTTTGACCGGGGTGCCCAAATATTTGCATGCCACTGTAATTGTGTTCAGTGTTCATGGCTGAATGCTATAATGATTTGTGAGATATTAACTGCTGAATCAATGTACTTGTTTGTGAGAAGGGTTATTACTATTAAAGGGGTTATTACTATTTAAAATATGAAAGTGCATATGCAAAAAAGTTTATCAAGATCCTTTAAGACACTCATACACCTCTTTCTGCCAAAGCTCTATATGGCAGTTGAGGATCAATAGTCACCTCACAATAAAATAATTAATGCACAAACATCTTCCGCCCTTCAAAGCTGGAGTGGACTGAAGAAATGCTTGAGAAGTAAATAGAGTGTAACACAGAATATAAACTGCATGTTATAAAAACCAGTTCAACATTCAAGATTTGAGATTCAAGATTGTTTAATGTTATTTCCAGTACACAAGTGTAAAGAACAAACTAATTGTTAGTCCAGATCTGATGCAGTATATAAAATCAAACTAAGATAAAGAACACAATACAGGTTGAGCACCCCTTATCTGAACTGCTTGGGGCTGGAAGTGTTTTGGATTTCCAATTTTTTTGTATGTTGGAATATTTGTATCTACGTATATAATGTGATAGCTTGGGAATGGGACCCAGGTCTAAACACGAAATCCATTTTCATTACATACACAGCTTATGCGTGTACCCTGATGGTAGTTTTATATGATGTTTTTAATAATTTTGTGCATGAAACAATAATGTGTACATTGAACCATCACAAAGGTAAGCTATCACTACCTCGGCCGCCCAGGTGGACAGTCAGTGGCTGTTTAGCATCACCATCATTCCTGACTCTAAATTTACATGCTGCTGGTAAGCAATCCTTGTCTTACACTTCCTCACCCATATGTACTGATGCAGCCGTTCAGCATGTTAGATTTTCATCAGCGATGTTCTTGGCAAACACATCAATGAATTTCTTCATGGTTAGCAGATGCTTTATTACCACAAATCTTTAAAATTATAATGTTGTGTTTTTTCTTAAATTTCTGCAACCAGGCTGCTGAATATTCACAATTACCTTCAATCTTCAGTTTGTCATGGTAGATCTTTGCTTATTTTACAATCAGCATACCATTAAGCAGTATATGTTTACGCCACGCAGATGTATCCACTCTTTCAATATATGATTCAGATCCTCATTTTGCACTCTATGGAATGTTTTTCTATTTTTCATTAACTTGTATTCATTACATATGTGAGGTCACTTTTCAGAATAGTCTGTGGTACACAGAGACCAGCACATCACCTGGGAACCTACCTACCCATCACCTTGTAGAATTTTCTATTTGTGACATCATGTCAGTGCTCAAATAAATTTCAGGTTTTGGTGGTTTTTAGATTTTGGGATTTTGGATAAGGGGTGCTCAACCTTTAATGTAAAAAATGATAAATATAAATACATTACATAACATGGGTGATTCTTCAATTAGGGGCACTTCGACTATTTGACATTCTAAAAAATAAATTTTTTTGAGCTCTGTTGTTTATGTTATAACCCTTATTTTAGGCTCTGGAATGAAGACCAGATCTTGGCATTGATCAACCACTAAGAGAATTTTTATATTTTAAGGTGCTTCTACAAAGTTTTCATGGATGAGTGTCATTACCATCACACCATCAAAATACTGAATTTAATTTAAAACTAATTTCAAAGTTAATTCTGAAAATAAAAACTATGCCCTTTAATAAATTTGTTTTAACCCAATTTAAGTACATTCAGCATATATTTTTTAAGCTTGTCAATATTTTCCTTAGCTAGACCATGAAACATTTATTTACTGATTAGACTTTTGGAATTTTAACCTCTTTTAACAGAATGCTGATTTTGGCAACAAAGCACTTGACTCCAGCAAATGAGTTCAGATCAATATTACTAAACAAAACTTGAATTCCGATCAAAATGTGCACTGTGATGGTAATGACAACATACTTTTGACATTGACAAACAATGGTTTTAGTTTAACATTAACTCTGACAAAACATCTGTTCAACTAGAAGAATCAACAGTTACAATTAAAAACAAATCCTAATGGTCTGCACTATTTCTCAAAATTCTGTAAGAGATCACAGTTTTTAAGGCAGGCGTTGTGAAAAAATATCCATGTGAAAACATGAGCATAGGCAACCCAGCTAAACTAGGCATTGTCTAGTCTTGTTAAAAAAAACAGTAATGCTTACAAAACATCTGCCTAACCCTTCCCAACTCCAGAACAAGCAGCAATTCAAATTTAAAATGGATTATAGAGATCATTATTTTTCAACTGTCCATAAGAGAAACATCTTTTTAACACTGACAAAACATTTGCTTTACCCACTACACCCTTTTTATTTATTAATAAGACTTATGAATCATTTACAGAAATCTCAACAACTCTGAAAAAAACATTTGAAATTTAAAAGTACCTTCTTATTGTCTCCATTAGTGCATAGGTGAAGCCTCAGGAAGATGGAGGTCATTCTGTTCTTGTTGCCGGCCTGATGGAGATTCTGGCAGGGTATTCTCTGCTCTAAAACATTGTACTGCCTGTCTTTTCTTATCAGCAGCCCA
This sequence comes from Mobula hypostoma, assembly GCF_963921235.1. NCBI lineage: Eukaryota > Metazoa > Chordata > Chondrichthyes > Myliobatiformes > Myliobatidae > Mobula > Mobula hypostoma. Next base: position 56,457,218 of record NC_086114.1, on the reverse strand, counting down.
TTTGATTAACTCTCTACTGTCAACTCTTCATTCTCTGTTCGTGCTTTGGTAATTTTGAGGTGATCTTAAGTTTTCCTGTCTCCTTTTTTTTGTATCTCTTTCTCTTTCAAGGTACTGCTGATATTTCATTGGGTCTTCTTTAATTGTGTGTCTCTATTTTTTTTGATCGGTCTGCTGATGATCTTGGGACCATCTTGACAGTTTCACTGCCAGTTGTGTGATGGTAATGGCATTTCTCACTTTTTAAAGAAAAAATTGGAGACTTCCTGCTGGTAGTGGATGGAATACCAGCATTTTATTGCCACTCCTAGTTTACTTTTCTTACTTTCCAACCTGATTTGACACTATGACTACAAGAACTGCTAAAGGTGAAAAAGAAGAAGATTCTTCTACATCTTTGGATTGTATTATTGAATTGATGCAAAAGCACAGAAAGGAAGCATCTGAGGAATTTCAGCGATTCAGAAAGGAATCCTCCGAAGAGTTTCAACAACTTGGCTCTGAAATTAAACCATTAAGTACAAAGCTGGATTCTATTTAAGAGACCTTAACTGAGCACGGTAAACGAATAAAAGAGAATGAAGAAATCTTGTTGATTCTGGATGAAAAAATGGACGACCTGCAAAAGCGTTATGAAAAACAATCCAAGGTTAACGACGAACTAAGACAGAAGATTACTGATTTAGAAAATAGAAGTAGAAGGAATAACGTATGAATTCTTGGTCTTGAAGAGTTAACTGAAGGTGACCGTCCTACGAAATTTTTTGCAAACTTTCTGGTTCAGTTATTTCCTGATATTTTAAAATTGACACCAATGACCGACTGAGTGCACAGCGTATCTGGGAATGGAATGTTTGCAAGCAAACCTCGTTTAGTGGTATTCGCTTTTCATGAGTTTCAAACAAGGGACCATATAATTTGTGACTCTCGTCGGAAAGGTATGATTGATTTTAATGGACATAAGATTAGAATCGTTGAAGATTTCTCAGCAGAGATTATGGGGAAATGTGCTAAGTTAAAAAGCGTCATGTCAAAGTTCTACAACAAGGATTTTAAACCTTCTTTACGGTATCCGGCGAAGCTCAGAATTACACTGCAGGATGGATCGCAAAAATGGTTCTGTTCGAGTCTCCAGGCTCAGGAATATTTAGAGTCAGTAAAGTGATTGCTTATTATTTGTTACATAAATAACTGTTTATTCTACTTTTGCTAAACTTTGTACTTAACTCTTTCTTTTTAAACTTTTTAAGGATTTATTTTGAGAATAAGACTTTAATGTGCTATTACTTTGTCTGCTAAGTTTTAAAGTGTCATGTTAGAGCTGCTTAACAAAAACTTACATGAATAATTGTGTATTTTGCCTCTGGTGAATCTTGTAGTCAATTTTCTTTTAGAACCTCTTGAGGTTTTACTTTGAGAATAAGGTTTTAATGAGCCAATATTCTGTGTGTCCATATTATTTTATATAATACTTACTTTTCTGGAGTTTTTGATATCAGAATTATCTGTCTCTTTATTATCTGTTGTTTTGACTAGGTTGGAATATTCTAACCTTGTAATTTATTTGGAGCTAAGCCAGTGGGATTTTTGGGGGGGATGTCATTATTAGTTGTAGGCTTCGACTTTCTTTGGTCGACTTTCTCTCTTTGGGAGGGGGGAGGGTGTTCGGATTTTTTTTCTTGGAAGCTGTTTGGGAATTTTAGTCAAACCTGTTGTTTGGTTTCCTGATCTCATAGGTCATTGTTTAGTTTTTTTAACCCTCTTAAGGATTACCCTTTTAATTTTTCTTTTAAATAATAATAAAATGGATTATAATATTAAGTTACTTAGACTTAATGTGAAAGGATTAAATCATCCTATGAAATGAAATAAGATTTTTGCCTATATTAAAAAAATTAAGGTCCCAATTATTTTTTACAAGAAACCCATGCACGCAATTCTGATAACTCACGGCTTTTTAGCCGATGGAGAGATGACACTTTCATTCAAGTTTTCAGGCCAAAGCTAGAGGAGTTTCAATTTTTATAGAAAATACAATTCCCTTTGTTCAACACAAGGTTGCTTCTGATACTAATGGATGATTTGTTCTAGTATCAGGGAAATTAGAGGATAAATTGTTGGTATTTGCTAACGTTTATGCCTCAAATATAGATGATCCAGGATTCTTTGAGCGTTTTTTTTCCATTTTTGCCTGGTCTGAGTTTGTACTCATTGGTGATGGCAGGAGACTGTAATTGCTGGTTAGATTCAGATCTAGGTCGGTCCTCTTCTAAACCAGCGACGCTTAATAAACCAGCTTTGTATTGTTGATATATGGCGTTTCTTACATCCAGCAGAAAGAGAATACTCATTTTTCTCTCATGTTCATCATATGTATTCCAGAATTGACTTTTTTTATTGATAACCAAATGATTCCATTAGTTCGATCCTGTGAATATAAAGAGATTGCTATCTCTGACCATGCTCCTGTGTTTTTATCCATAAATCTTCCTGGTTTTCCTCAGACAAACAGATTCTGGTGGTTTAATTTAACTTTGTTATCTGACAAGGATTTCTTAAAGTTCTTGGAGAGGCAGATCACTTTTTTTTGAAGAGAATACGTTGGAGGAGACTTCTAGTCTTGTCATATGGGATGTCTTTAAAGCATATATTAGAGGACAAATCATTTCTTATACTGCAAGTTTTAAGAAAAAAGCTAATAAAGAGAGAATTAATTTAGCCAATCAGCTGAAACAATTAGATGAAGAATATGCTTTGACTTCAGATCCTGTTTTATATAAAAGACAGGTTGAAATTAAAACTAAATATGATTTTTATTAACATACCCTATTGAAACTCAACTCCTAAAGGAGAAAAGTTAATTTTATATTCATGGAGATAAAACAGGTAAATTATTGGCTAACCAAATTGAAACTTCTAGTGCTAAACAACAGATTAAAGACATTTATAAAGCTAACAGTATTGGGACAACTGATCACTTAGAAATAAATGATACTTTTAGAGAATTTTATTCTAAACTTTATAGTTCTGATCTTCTTGAAGATAATACTGTAGTGGATAATTTTTTAGACCAAATAAATATCCATACTCGTTCTGTTGATAACCTAAAACAGTTGGATCAATGTATTTCTCATGAAGAAATAGCCGAGGCTGTATGTTCACTGCATTCATGGAAAGCTCCAGGTCCTGATGGATTTTCTGGAGAATTCTAAAAGGCTTTCTCTTCTTTTCTTATACCTCACTTATGTTCAGTTTTTTCAGATTATTTTAAGTCAGATAGGTTGCCGCAATCTTTTTACGAAGCTTCTATTTCGCTTATGCTTAAAAAAAATAAGAACCCAACTGAATGTTCTTCATATAGACCAATTTCCTTACTTAATGTTGATGGTAAAATTCTATCTAAAGTTCTGGCCTGTAGGATGGAAAATATCTATCATTTCTGATGATCAGACTGGTTTTATTAAAAAATCAATATTCTAATTTTAATATTCGTCAATTATTAAATGTTATCTATTCCCCTTCTAAGGAGATACCGAAGTGTGTGATATCCTTAGACGCTGAGAAGGTTTTTGACTGGGTTGAATGGCATTATTTATTTAAAATCTTAGAAAAATTTAACTTTGGGTCCAACTTTATTCCACGGATTAAATTACTGTATTTATCCCCTTTTGATCGGGTTCTTACTAATTCTCAGAATTCTAAACCATTTAAACTTCAACGTGGAACCAGACAAGGTTGCCCTTTGAGTCCTTTGCTTTTTGACCTGGCTTTAGAATCTTTAGCTATTGCTTTTTGAGAATCTAATGATATCACTGGTATTTTACGGAAGGGTACTATCCACAAAGTTTCACTTTATGTGAATGATATATTGCTTTACATTTCTAACGTCAAAACTTCATTACCTTCTGTGCTTTCTTCACTCTTCTGTTTTAGTCAGTTTTCTGGATATAAACTGAACCTACACAAGAGTGAACTTTTTCCTTTGAATAATTTGCCATTAACTGATATTAACCTTCCTTTTAAAATTGTAAGAAACCAATTCACTTATTTGGGTGTAACAATTACTAAGAATTATAAATACCTATTTAAAGAAAATTTTCTTACTTTAGTAAATTATATAAAAAGAACATTATCAAATTGGTCACCTCTTTTGTTATCATTGATTGGTCGAATTAATTCTATTAAAATGAATGTTTTACCTAAATTTATAAACCTCTTTCAGGTTTTATCCATTTTTATTCCTAAATCCTTTTTTGACTTTCTGGACTATTTTGTCCTCCTACATATGGAAAAATAAATGTCCTCGATTGAATAAAGTCCATCTCCAGAAAGTTAAAAAGAATGGAAGTTTAGCTTTACCAAATTTTAGGTTTTATTACTGGGTGGCTAATATACGGAATCTTATGTTTTGGTTATACTATATTAATCATGAGGACTGTCCCGGGTGGATTTCTTTAGAAGCTAACTCGGTTAATAAATTTTCTATTATCTCTCTTTTGGAATCTTCACTTCCTTTATCCTTAGGTAAGATAACTGAAAATGTGGTAGTCAAACATACTTTGAGGATTTGGATACAATTTAGAAAACACTTTGGTTTATTGAGATTCTCCCTTTCGAGTCCCATTTTTAAAATTATTTTTTAAGCCTTTAATGACTGATATATATTTTTTAAACAATGGGAAAGATTGGGCATTACATGTTTCCGGGATCTGTTCGTTGGAGGAAGTTTCTCTTCGTTCGACCAATTGTCAACTAAATATAGTTTACCAAAAACCCATTTTTTTCGGTACTTACAAATTAGAGATTTTCTGCAATCTCAATTATGTACATTTCCTAATAGTCCTGATAAGAACGTATTAGATGAAATTCTTAATATCAAATCATTTTATAATGGTTCAATATCTAATATTTATGGTATGTTGTGGGAATCAGAAATAATTCTTTAGACAAAATCAATAGTCTTTGGGAATAAGATTTACAGACCTCAATTTCTGAAGAAACTTAGAATGAGATTTTTAAATTGGTTAATACTTCATCATTATGTACTCATCATTCCCTCCCACAACTTAAAGTGGTTCATAGGGCTTATCTGACCATGGATAAGTTATCTCGTTTTTATATGGATATGTCTCCCTGCTGTGATAGGTGTAACAATGGAGAAGCTTCATTTATTCATATGTTTTGGACGTGCCCAAATCTTGGAAAATATTGGAAGGAAGTATTCGAAACTTTTTCTGTACTCTTTAAAGAAAATTTTAAGCCTAATCCTTTGACTGCCCTATTTGGTATTGTTGGAAGGAAAGATATCATTTTGAAGACATCTGATTTGCACATTCTGGCTCTTATCTCTCTTATGGCTAGGAGGGTGCTTTTGTTTAAATGGAAGGATGCTGTTCCGTCTAATCATGCTCAGTGGTTACGGGATGTTATGGCATGCCTAAATTTAGAAAAGATTCGTTGTTCAATTTCTGTATCTAACCAAGATTTTCAAAATTTGTGAAGGCCGTTTTTAAATTATTTTCATAATCTTTGACTTCTTGTTAAAGTACAGAAGTTGGTTAATAGCATATTTGATTATCTGATAAATTGTTTTCATTTTTTTCCCAAACAGCTTCGACTTTGGTAGTGGGTGTAGATCTTCTTTTAAATAAAATTATTTATATTCTAATATAGGAATTAATCTAATCTATATGAATATAGAGTAAGGAGTCATTAATGTGTTTCAATATACTGTATCTGGTATTATATTTTTTCTTTTGTTTTATAATATGTATTCTCTTGGACTCTGTATTCTTCTATATAGAAAACAATGGAAAATATTAGAAAAGAAGAAGAAGAAAGGAGAAGTTGGCTAAGTCTCGCACTTGCCAACTCAACTGGATAGCTAGCTTGTAACTATAATTTAAATATACAGAAATAAAATGATTTATTTCTCCGTTAAAGCATACAAATAGTAACTCGTTTGGTAATGACGCATAATAAATATACTCTCAGATTAGGAGGTATAAATCTTCAAATTACTCACATTTCTTGACATCAAGATGTCAGTTTTCTGCCATGACAGCCACATGCTCCCGTCACTTCTCAGTTCCATGGCAACCATATTAACAGTTGTTTCAAAAAACTTGATTGGTCTCTAAAATGCGTTGTGTGTTAGTAATGACAGAAGTGTTGGGGACAGCAGTTCTTTGTCGATACAAAGTTACAGAGTCTGGGTAGGGAGTAAGCGCAAAAAAGTGAAATTCTGGAACATGAAGATTTTTGACTTACTTAAAAATTAAGAAAATATTATTTATGAAGCATACTGATATAAGTTTAGTGTTACTATTATCTAACTTTTAAAACTAGTTCTTTGTAAAAACCTTTTTTCTTGAATATCTACCCTAAGGACAGAAAAGTTACGCAAATTGAAGAATCACCTATGTACATAGATTAACTATTTAGTATGTACATAAAGTGACACCAGGTACAGGAGTGTCTATATGTAAGGTGACTCCGACAGAAAATGATAAGGTAATGGTGGGGGTGGGGGCTAGTGGGTGGAGGTTTTGATCAGCCATACTGCTTGGGGAACAATTTTTGAGTCTGGTGGTCCTGGGGTGGTTGCTACTTAGCCTCCTCCCTAATTGGAGTGAGACAGACAGTCCATGAGCAGAGTGGGTGGAATCCTTCATGATAGTGCTGGCCTTTTTCCAGCACCTTTCTGTATACATTTCCTTGATGACAGGTAGGCTGGTGCCAGTGATGCATCGGGCAGATTTGACTCCCTATTGTAAAACCTTCCTGTCCACCACAGTGCAATTACCATACCATACAGTGATGCAGAGTGTTAGGACATTCTCTACTGTGCATCTCTAGAAAGTCATGAGTATTGATGTGCACAGTCCAGCTCTCTTCAGCCTCCACAGAACGTGGAGACTTTGGTAAACTTTCTTGATTGTATAGGATGTGTTCTGTGACCAAGAGATGTGTTATGTGCACTCTCAGGAAGTTTAAAACTGCTCGTGATTTCCACTACTGTGCTGTTGATGTAAAAAGGAATGAGTGGTACGAGTTCTCCTGAAGTCGATAACCATTTCTTTGTTTTGTTGACATTGAGGAAGAAGTTAGTTGTCTGGCACCCGGCCTCAAGTTCTTCCACCTCCAATCTCCCCTTGTAGGCTGTCTCATTATTGTTGACGTCTTTGCATCTTTTTTAAACTCCTTCCTACTCAAAGGACAATAGTTTGTACAATTTAACATAGTTACACATATTATAACTTACATTTTATTTGTTTATTATAACTTACGTTGTTTTTTAAAACTGCTTATAGTTTTGCTTTATTTTAGACAGTGTTTGCCCTAAAGGATTTACAAGAGTTAATGGGACAATCTGTGAAGGTATTTAAACTGTTTCTGTATCCTGTTTGTATCTTTGTCTACTAACACAAATGCTGGAACATGATATATATATTTTTGTAACAACAAATGACTGTAAAATCTAGGGGAATTTGAATAAGTACTGAAAATGCAAATGGCTCAGAAGATGACAATTAATATGTGGATGATGGAATTCATTAATAGAAATCCTCAAAGATGGAAATATTTTAACTTTTCATATGACATGACCTTTATCCAGAATCCAAGCCTGTTTGTGATTAGATTCAGGAAATGGCAAAACGCCATGCATTTTACACATTTCAAGAACATAGACCATTTTAACGATAAACTCATTGGCTTAAAGAGGAACATGTTCCATTGTAATTGACTTCGTAAATAGACATTGTGTATGAGTTTAAACATTTGAGATCACCTTTACAAATGTATATTTAATTTTTTTGTCCAGTTAGTTCAGAATAATACTTATTTTATTAATTTACATAATAAAATTAGGTAAATGTTCTGTGTTAATATGTCTGCTTGTAACTTGTGAAACAGTAACATTTTTAATCAAAGTTATTTTATTTTATAATTCTTTTTAGATGTTAATGAATGTGTAGTGTTCCCTGGGGTATGCACCAATGCTGATTGTGTGAATACACCTGGATCATTTCAGTGCGTCTGTCCTCATGGTATGTCTCTGGACAGTAGTGGAAGGACTTGTATTGGTAAGTATAGAACAGGCTTTTAACCAAAATGCATAGATACCTCAGCCATATTGAGCAGACTCTTGGCTGCCCATTGAGGAAAGTATTTGGAGTCTACTGTGATAAACTTTTTCTACTTACTTGTTTCCTGTCTCAATCGTTTGGAGCACCATGGTCACAGCAGATTATTCACACAGTGCCTTTGCCACACATTATTTTCCTCACATTTCAATTACTTGAAAACTGTTATTTCAATGTTATCAAGTGATAGCTATTCATAGTTTGTTATATTGAGAACTTTGACACTTTCTATGATTGCTATTAAATTGCTAAAAAGTGTTTTTGTGGAATATAAGCAAGGTTTATGGTTAGGTTCAAGAAACATCACCTTTTCTTTCCTATTTGATTGTTGCATGTACAGTCTAGCATAGGTGTGTAACTGAAATCCTAAATTTAAAAGTCATTTTTATCTTCAGCTACTGGGTATGTCTGAGCAAGGCAAGGAAACTTGTATCCTTCTTTTCTACCCCAGAATAGTCAAGCAGCTGTGAAGACCATGCAATTTTAAAATGAATAATTCTGACTCAAATGAGATCTAGGTTGCTATCTCAATCTGAGAGCCAAGCATCAGAGCAATAGTAATCCACCCAACTGGCAAATCGATTGGGGTAAAGATAAGATAATTCATCAACGTTTTAGTTTACCTGCAGACTAGGAGAAGCAAAAGAGATCCTTAAGTACTCATAACAAAATCTTGGGACTTCCTTGTCCCAGGTGAGCCTGACATGTTATCTTGTTTATTATTACAGGACAAATATTATTAAAATTTAGTATGTTACTGTACTGTTTTATTTATTTCTGTGTCTAAGGTAACAATTTTACATTTTGCTTTGGGTAGATATTCGTTCGGAGCACTGCTATTTAAAATATGATGAGGATGAATGCACGAAGCGCATGCCTGGACGATTTCGCATGGATACTTGTTGCTGTTCTGTTGGTGCTGCTTGGGGGCCAGATTGTGAAAAATGTCCTGAGAAAGGAACAAGTCTCTACAAAACACTTTGTCCACGAGGACCTGGAATTTTCAGCAGAGAAGGACCTGATGGAAAACCTTTTTTTAAAGGTAAATGTTACATTAAGCATATAACAGCATTAAATTTATAATATTTTTGCTTGCTACACAAATTTTCTTAGGTATAAGTTTGAGAGTCATCAAGAAATACATCACAAAAAATAGACCTTCAGCCCATTGAGTCTACATTGACCATTAAGCCATATATTTTACACTAATCCTACATGTAAGTGTGTAGATTCTCAAGCAATTTAAGAAATAAATGACTTACAGTTGGGAACTTAGCCACAAGGGCCATATCTAACTCCCTCTTAAGTATAGCCAATGAACTGGCCTCAACTGTTTCCTGTGGCAGAGAATTCCACAGATTCACCACTCTCTGTGTGAAGAAGTTTTTCCTCATCTCGGTCCTAAAAGCCTTCCCCTTTATCCTCAAACTGTAACCCCTCATTCTGGACTTCCCCAACATGGGGAACAATTTTCCTGCATCTAGCCTGTCCAATCCCTTTAGGATTTTATATGTTTCAGTAAGATCCCCCCCTCAATCTTCTAAATTCCAACGAGTATAAGCCTAGTCGATCCAGTCTTGCATCATATGAAAGTCCTGCCATCCCAGGAATCAATTTGGTGAACCTTCTTTATACTCCCTCTATGGCAAGAATGTCTTTCCTCAGATTAGGGGACCAAAACTGCACACAATACTCCAGGTGTGGTCTCACCAAGGCCTTGTACAACTGCAGTAGTACCTCCCTGCTCCTGTACTGGAATCCTCTTGCTATGAATGCCAGCATACCGTTGGCCTTTTTCACTGCCTGCTGTACCTGCATGCCCGCTTTTCAATGACTGGTGTATAATGACACCCAGGTCTCGTTGCACCTCCCCTTTTCCTAATTGGCCACCATTCAGGTAATAATCTGTTTTCCTGTTTTTGCCACCAAAGTGGATAACCTCACATTTATCCACATTAAATTGCATCTGCCATGAATTTGCCCACTCACCTAACCTATCCAAGTCACCCTGCATCCTCTTAGCATCCTCCTCACAGCTAACACTGCCGTCCAGCTTCGTGTCATCCGCAAACTTGGAGATGCTGCATTTAATTCCCTCATCTAAGTCATTAATATATATTGTAAACAACTGGGGTCCCAGCACTGAGCCTTGCGGTACCCCACTAGTCACTGCCTGCCATTCTGAAAAGGTCCCATTTATTCCCACTCTTTGCTTCCTGTCTGCCAACCAATTCTCTATCCACATCAATACCTTACCCCCAATACCGTGTGCTTTAAGTTTGTACACTAATCTCCTGTGTGGGACCTTGTCAAAAGCCTTTTGAAAATCCAAATATACCACATCCACTGGTTCTCCCCTATCCACTCTACTAGTTACATCCTCAAAAAATTCTATGAGATTCGTCAGACATGATTTTCCTTTCACAAATCCATGCTGACTTTGTCCGATGATTTCACTGCTTTCTAAATGTGCTGTTATCACATCTTTGATAACTGACCCCAGCATTTTCCCCACCACTGATGTTAGGCTAACCGGTCTATAATTCCCCGGTTTCTCTCTCCCTCCTTTTATAAAAAGTGGGGTTACATTAGCCACCCTCCAATCCTCAGGAACTAGTCCAGAATCTAAAGAGTTTTGAAAAATTATCACTAATGCATCCACTATTTCTTGGGCTACTTCCTTAAGCACTCTGGGATGCAGACCATCTGGCCCTGGGGATTTATCTGCCTTTAATCCCTTCAATTTACCTAACACCACTTCCCTACTAACATATATTTCCCTCAGTTCCTCCATCTCATTGGACCCTCTGTCCCCTACTATTTCCAGAAGATTATTTATGTCCTCCTTAGTGAAGACAGAACCAAAGTAGTTATTCAATTGGTCTGCCATGTCCTTGTTCCCCATAATCAATTCACCTGTTTCTGTCTGTCGGGAACCTACATTTGTCTTAACCAATCTTTTTCTTTTCACATATCTATAAAAGCTTTTACAGTCAGTTTTTATGTTCCCTGCTAGTTTTCTCTCATAATCTTTTTTCCCTTTCCTAATTAAGCCCTTTGTCCTCCTCTGCTGGACCCAGTCCTCAGGTGAGCCGCTTTCTCTGGCTAATTTGTATGCTTCTTCTTTGGAATTGATACTGTCCCTAATTTCCCTTGTCAGCCATGGGTCCACTACCTTCCCTGATTTATTATTTTGCCAAACTGGGATGAACAATTGTAGTTCATCCACGCGATCTTTAAATGCTTGCCATTGCATATCCACCATCAACCCTTTAAGTGTCATTTGCCGGTCTGTCTTAGCTAATTCATGTCTCATACCTTCAAAGTTACCCTTCTTGAAGTTCAGAACCTTTGTTTCTGAATTAACTATGTCACTCTCCATCGTAATGAAGAATTCCACCATATTATGGTCATTCTTTCCCAAGGGGCCTCTCATGACAAGATTGCTAATTAACCCTTCCTCATTGCTCAATACCCAGTCTAGAATAGCCTGTTCTCTAGCTGGTTCCTCGACATGTTGGTTCAAAAAAACCATCCCGCATATATTCCAAGAAATCCTCTTCCTCAGCACCCTTACCAATTTGGTTCACTCAATCTACATGTAAATTGAAGTCACCCATTATAACTGCTGTTCCTTTATTGCATACATTTCTAATTTCCTGTTTAATGCCATCCCCAACCTCACTACTACTGTTAGGTGGCCTGTTCACAACTCCCACCAGCATTTTCTGCCCCTTAGTGTTATGCAGCTCTACCCATATCAATTCCACATCCTCCCGGCTAATGTCCTTCCTTTCTATTGCGTTAATCTCCTCTCTAACCAGCAATGCTACCCCACCTCCTTTTCTTTCATGTTTATCCCTCCTGAATATTGAATATCCGTGAATGTTGAGCTCCCATCCTTGATCACCTTGGAACCATGTCTCTGGGATCCCAACTATATCATATTCATTAATAACAATCTGTACTTTTAATTCATCCACCTTGTTACAAATGCTGCTTGCATTCACACACAAAGCCTTCAGGCTTGCTTTTACAACACTCTTAGCCCTTATACAATTATGTTGAAAAGTGGCCCTTTTTGATCTTTGCCCTGGATTTGCCAGCCTGCCACTTTTACTTTTCACCTTTCTACTTTTTGCTTCGACCCTCATTTTACACCCCTCTGTCTCTCTGCACTTGTTCCCATCCCCCGTTGTGAACTAACCTCCTCTCTCCTAGTCTCTTTAATTTGATTCCCACCCCCCTAACCATTCTAGTGTAAAGTCACCTCAGTAGCCCTCACAAATCTCCCCGCCAGGATATTAGTTTAAACCCTCCCAAACCATGTTAGCAAACCTACCTGCAAGGATATTGCTCCCCCTCGAGTTCAGGTGCAACCCATCCAATCTGTACCTTTCACATAGCACTGGCAGCAATCCTGAGAACACCACCCTTGAGGTCCTATTCTTCAGCCTTCTGCCTAGTTCCCGAAACTCACACTTCAGGACCTCATCCTTCTTCCTGCCTGTGTCGTTGGTACCAACATGTATCACAACTTCTGGTTGCTTTCCGTCTTGTACCAGGATGTTGTGCATTGTGCACCTGGTCAAAGACATCCCAGACCCTGGCACCCGGGAGGCAACAAACCATGCGGGTGTCCTACTCACGTCCACAAAATCTCCTTTCTGCTCCCCTGACTATAGAGTCTCCAATGACGTCAGCTCTCCTCTTCTCCGTCCCACCCTTCTGCGCCACAGAGTCAGACTCAGTGCCTGAGGCCCTGCCACCATGGCTCACACCTGGTCGGTCGTCCCTGCCAATATATTTTAAAAACGAGAAAATTGTTTTTCTTCCACCACAAACTGTTAACATGCGATGTAGCATATATGAATAACATTTGTATTGACATAAACCTTCATCTAAAATCAATTTTATCTTTTTCTTTTAGATATCAATGAATGTAGGACAATCCCAGGTATCTGTACCCATGGGAAATGCAGAAACACCATTGGGAGCTTTAGATGCAGATGTAATAGTGGCTTTGCTCTTGATTCTGAAGAAAGAAACTGCACAGGTATGTTAAAAGTTACAGAGCAATAACAATTATTACTTATATTAACAATCGGGAATATTGGTGAAACTTGGATTGGAATGCCTCATAAAGGATTTGTTTTTCACAGACTAGAATCAAATTTTGACTCATTCACAGCTGTGGATAATCCTCTATCTGTACTATACTGTACCTGCCCCATAAATTTGTAGATGCTAACTCAAGAACTAAATAGAGGTTCAGAGAAAAGAATGTATAAATTCATTATCAACTGAAAAGGCAACCCCCTACATCAGTAAAAGATAGAGTCTGAACATTAGTCTTGTAATGACTCCCCATTCTTTTTAATTCTGTGCCCCACTCAAAATTAAGTAGATTTGTAAATTATTAAGCTGATGCAAACAATAAACCAAGTTTCTTTTTCAATTATTTTATATTAATTAATCTGTTAAACTCTGCTAATATGACTTAATTGTTGCTTTATTCTAATATATTTGTTATTTCTAATGTTATTTCATATTCTTATCTATGCTGCTCTAAGATGACTTCAAAAAGAGATTTCAAGACTAGTCATATATTTTAGTAAAGAATCACTACAAAGCAACAGCTTTTATTGAACGTAATCATGTTTTAGATGTAATCGTATATACTCTCTGATTTTAATAATAAAATTCCTGTCAAAGTACTCCAACACTTAAAAAGGCATATTAAGATGATGATGATGCATTAGAATGGGCTATCATTTTTCTACAAGACTCACTGGCAGCCAGAGGTTCAATGCATTGACTGCATCAGAATAGACTTTGTATGTCTAAAGACAGGCTTTTCTTTGACCACCTCAGCCATTTTGGTGCTAGGAAAGGGCATGAACTTTCAGGGAAAGGCAGAAGGTATGAGTAGGCAGATTTGAAGCTGGAAAAGTGGAAGAATCAAGTGGTAGATCCAGACTGAGGGGATTTAAATACTGTAGGATAATGTGTGTGGGAGGGCTTTCAGCATATGATCAACTCAGGATTTAAGGGCTGACAATTTAACAGCAGAGAGTGAAGATCCCGGTTACATTTAAAGCAAGATGAATGTATAGGAGTGGAGGAAGCAAATAGCGAGGAATGTACTTAGAGGTGGATGCACCTGCAAGACAATGCCTTGCTCTTCTGACAACAGATCAGGTATTTTTTTCCTGTAAATAATGATGAAGCAGGCCTGTGTGTCTAAAAGGCACCATTTGTGAACCTCAATTTCTCAAAATAACTTAAATTTGTGATGTTAAAGATGCACTGCATACTGTTTGGTATTATAACAATAGATGGAAAGAATCAGATGAAACTTAGGAAAGCACTATGAAGACAGAAAATTCATAATCACATTTAATATCTGCATTTTAGCTAAAATACAGTTATGCACCTCATTAAAATATGAAAGAACTTCAAGCTGTAAGTGTCTTATCTTCCACTAATGACTTTTCTTTTGATCTTAGATATCAATGAATGCCGCATCTCTCCTGATCTATGTGGTCCAGGAACTTGTGTTAATACTCCTGGAAGCTTTGATTGTGAATGCTTCGAAGGATATGAAAGTGGTTTTATGATGATGAAGAACTGCATGGGTATGTGAAAACAAAATGAGGGAAAACTTAATTTATCAGTATATAAATGCTATTAGAAGTTCAAACATTATCCATCTAGTTGGAATTGAAACTGGAAAAATTGGTTAAAGAGAATGATTCTTCATCTAAAAATGCACACAGTATTTGCAGATGAATTAATAGCATAAATAGAAATAATTAGGTATAATTCAGTAGGCATTATGGAGACTTGGATCCAAAGTAACTATGCTTAAGAGTTAAATAGAGCAGTTACTCTATTGGGGGTATTCTATAGGCCCCCTGGTAGCAGCAGACATACAGAGGGGCAGATTTTGGAAAGGTGCAAAAATAACAGGGTTGTTATCATGGATGACTTTAACTTCCCTAATATTGATTGGCACCTGATTAGTTCCAAGGGTTTAGATGGGACAGAGTTTGTTAAGTGTGTCCAGGACGGATTCCTGTCACAGTATGTGGACAGGCCGACCAGGGGGAATGCCATACTAGATCTAGTACTAGGTAATGAACTGGGTCAGGTCACAGATCTCTCAGTGGGTGAGCATCTGGGGGACAGTGACCACCGCTCCCTGGCCTTTAGCATTATCATGGAAAAGGATAGAATCAGAGAGCACAGGAAAATTTTTAAATGGAGAAAGGCAAATTATGAGGCTATAAGGCTAGAACTTGCGGGTGTGAATTGGGATGATGTTTTTGCAGGGAAATGTACTATGGACATGTGGTCAATGTTTAGAGATCTCTTGCAGGAAGTTCGGGATAAATTTGTCCCGGTGAGGAAGATAAAGAATGGTAGGGTGAAGGAACCATGGGTGACAAGTGAGGTGGAAAATCTAGTCAGGTGGAAGAAGACAGCATACATGAGGTTTCGGAAGCAGGGATCAGATGGATCTATTGAGGAATATAGGGAAGCAAGAAAGGAGCTGAAGAAGGGGCTGAGAAGAGCAAGAAGGGGGCATGAGAAGGCCTTGGCGAGTGGGGTAAAGGAAAACCCCAGAGCATTCTTGAATTATGTGAAGAAAGAAGGATGACAGGAGTGAAGGTAGGACCAATTAGAGATAAAGGTGGAAAGATGTGCCTGGAGGCTGTGGAAGTGAGCGAGGTCCTCAATGAATACTTCTCTTCGGTATTCACCAATGAGAGGGAACTTGATGATGGTGAGGACAATATGAGTGAGGTTTATGTTCTGGAGCATGTTGCTATTAAGGGAGAGGAGGTGTTGGAGTTGTTAAAATACATTAGGACAGATAAGTCCCCGGGGCCTGACGGAATATTCCCCAGGCTGCTCCACGAGGCGAGAGAAGAGATTGCTGAGCCTCTGGCTAGGATCTTTATGTCCTCGTTGTCCACGGGAATGGTACCGGAGGATTGGAGGGAGGCGAATGTTGTCCCCTTGTTCAAAAAAGGTAGTAGGGATAGTCCGGGTAATTAAAGACCAGTGAGCCTTACGTCTGTGGTGGGAAAGCTGTTGGAAAAGATTCTTAGAGATGGGATCTCTGGGCATTTAGAGAATCATGGTCTGTTCAGGGACAGTCAGCATGGCTTTGTGAAGGGCAGATCGTGTCTAACAAGCCTGATAGAGTTCTTTGAGGAGGTGACCAGGCATATAGATGAGGGTAGTGCAGTGGATGTGATCTATATGGATTTTAGTAAGGCATTTACACAGTAGGTTGATTCAGAAAGTCAGAAGGCATGGGATCCAGGGAGTTTGGCCAGGTGGATTCAGAATTGGCTTGCCTGCAGAAGGCAGAGGGTGGTGGTGGAGGGAGTGCATTCAGATTGGAGGATTGTGACTAGTGGTGTCCCACAAGGATCTGTTCTGGGACCTCTACTTTTTGTGATTTTTATTAACAACCTGGATGTGGGGGTAGAAGGGTGGGTTGGCAAGTCTGCAGACAACACAAAGGTTGGTAGTGTTGTAGATAGTGTAGAGGATTGTCAAAGATTGCAGAGAGACATTGATAGGATGCAGAAGTGGGCTGAGAAGTGGCAGATAGAGTTCAACCCGGATAAGTGTGAGGTGGTACACTTTGGCAGGACAAACTCCAAGACAGAGTACAAAGTAAATGGCAGGATACTTGGTAGTGTGAAGGAGCAGAGGGATCTGGGGGTACATGTCCACAGATCCCTGAAAGTTGCCTCACAGGTGGATAGGGTAATTAAGAAAGCTTATGGGGTGTTAGCTTTCATAAGTCGAGGGATAGAGTTTAAGAGTCGCGATGTAATGATGCAGCTCTATAAAACTCTGATTAGGCCACACTTGGAGTAATGTGTTCATTTCTGGTCACCTCACTATAGGAAGGATGTGGAAGCATTGGAAAGGGTACAGAGGAGATTTACCAGGATGTTGCGTGGTTTAGAGAGTATGCATTATGATCAGAGATTAAGGGAGCTAGGCTTTACTCTTTGGAGAGAAGGAGGATGAGAGGAGACATGATAGAGGTGTACAAGATAGAAAGAGGAATAGATAGAGTTGTCAGCCAGCGCCTCTTCCCCAGGGCACCACTGCTCAATACAAGAGGACATGGCTTTAAGGTAAGGGGTGGGAAGTTCAAGGGGGATAATAGAGGAAGGTTTTTCACTCAGAGAGTGGTTGGTGTGTGGAATGCACTGCCTGAGTCAGCGGTGGAGGCAGATACACTAGCGAAGTTTAAGAGACTACTAGACAGGTATATGGAGGAATTTAAGGTGGGGACTTATACGGGAGGCAGGGTTTGAGGGTCGGCACAACATTGTGGGCCAAAGGGCCTGTACTGTGCTGTACTATTCTATGTTCTATAAATATTTTGTGATTCATATTTTGTAGGAATGATGGCCAAATGTAAGCGGAAGTGTTTAGCCCTGATAATAAAGGTTCATTGCTCAGAAAATCAAAGAGTAGAATCAGTTTGGGTGCAGCAACCTGAGAAGCAACAGAACCCAAAAACATTTGTTGTAAGTTGTCTGTAAACCCCCAATTAATGGTGGTAATGCCGAACGTTGTAAAAATTAGGAAATTAGAAGCACATGAAATGAGGAGAGTCCAATAACCTTGAAGGATATTCATCTGCATATAGACTAATCATTGTATGGGAGTTTTTTTCAATCAATGATAAGCAGCTGTTTCAGGTCTAGTACTTTGCAATGGGAAAGGATTAATTGATAGTTTAGTATTTTATGATTCTTTAGTGATCATTCATAATACAGTATAACAAATTTTTATATGATTATTAAAATGGATTTGGTTCTTAAATTCAAACAAAATCAGTTTAGGATGATATGACAATGTCATTAAAATATAGGCATCAACAAAGAATAATCAAAGTCTCAGGAATTAATAGCAACACACAAGCAAAATGCATTTTGTGTTTATGTGTTGAAGAATTAGTTTACAACAAATATATATATCAATATAAGGTACAAAACCCAACAGGAAAGTGATACTGAGCACATGTTCATGGGTTCATTGTCCATTCAGAAATCTTAAAGCGGAGGGGAAGAAGCTGTTCCTGAAACGTTGAATGTGTGTTTTCATGCTCCTTGATGGTAGCAATGAGAAGAGGGCATGTCTTGGGTAATGGGTGCCCGAATGTTAAAAGGCCTAAACAGGTTAGATATGGCAAAGTTTCCCACGGTAGGAAAGTCCAGGACAAGAGGGCACTACTTCAGAATTGAAATATGTCCATTTAGCACAGAGATGTGGAGAAATTACTTTAATCTGGGAGTGGTAAATCTGTGGAATTGGTTGCCACGAGTGGCTGTGGAGGCTGAGTCATTGGGTGCATTTAAGGCAGAGATATATAGGTTCTTGATTAGCCAGGGCATCAAAGGGCATGGGGAGAAGGCAGGGGTGTGGGGATGACTGGAAGAATGGGATCAACCCATGATTGAATGGCAGAGCAGACTTGATGGGCCGAATGGCCTACCTGTGCTCCTATATCTTACGGTCTTAATGATGGATGCCGCCTTTTTGAGGCATCACTCAATAATGCTGGGGAGACTAGTCCCATGATGGAGTTAGCTGAGTTTCCAACTTCCTACAGCTTTTTCAAAGTCTGTGCAGTGGCCTCTCCATACGAGATAGTGATGTAGCCAGTCAGAATGCTCTCCAAGGTACATCTGTCGAAGTTTACAAGGGTCTTTGGTGACATATCAATTCTCCTCAAACTCCTCATGAAATATAGTCACTGTCATGCTTTTTTTTGTAACTGCATCAATATATTGAGCCCAGGATAGATCCTCAGTTATGCTGACACCCAGGAACTTGAAACTGCTCATCCTTTCCACTTCTGATCCCTTGATGAGGACTAGTATGTGTTTGCTTGACTTCCCCTTCCTGAAGTTCACAATCAATTCTTTTGTCTTACTGATGTTGAATGCAAGTTTGTTGCTGTGACACCACTCAACCAGCTAATCTATCTCGCTCCTGTATCCCACCTCATCACCATCTGAAGTTCCGCTAATCAGCAAATATATTGTTGGCTTTTGAGTAGTGAATAGCCACACAGTCATTGGTATAGAGAGAATAGAGCAGTGGGCGAAGCATGCATCCTTGAGGTGAGCCACTGATGCTTGTTAGCAAGGAGATGTTATACCCACTCCACATAGACTGTGGCCTCCCAGTGAGGAAGTCAAGAATCAAGTTACAGAGGAGGGTACAGAGGCCCGGGTTTTGGAGCTTGTTGATTAGAACTGAGGGTATGATTGTGTTGAATGCAACTATTACTATTATTTCAGATGATCCTAGGCCAAGTAGAGGGCTTTAGACTCACAAGGATAAAGCTGGAATGAGTATGGAAGTTTAGCAATGGTCCTATTAAATGATAGAGCAGGCACAGAGAGTTGAATAAACTACATCTACTTCTGTTCTTTAATTTTATGATAGGCTATTGTGCATAACTTTGCTGATTTTTTTCTGAGAAGGAATCCATGAAGGTGCAAGCCTGGATTCTTTCTGTTTTGGATCAATATTTAGAATGCAAGAACAGAGACGTCATTCTAGAAATGGTATTAAGTGTTAGTTAAAACACAGTGTATTTCCAAAGGGAGATCCCCACTTTCCCAAAAGAAAATTAATTATTATAATGAAAGGTCAGAAGATTGAACAGAAACTATAGCAAAAGAATAACTAAAAATGTGACCAAGGACAATTATTGTAAAAGATAAATAAAGCTAGCCAGAAAAATAAAAATAGACTTTTTCTACAGATATTCAAAAAGATTTAGCAATGAATCTTCTCTAGATCAAGGCATAACATAACATCAGATAGCTATTGAACATGAGTGGACGGGGTGGCCTCCTTCCACTTGAGCAAGATCGCCCTCCTGGCCATAAGAGACATAAAGGCCAGTACCCTCAATTTAGATGGCTTCAATTTTGTTGCTCTATCCTCAATAATACCAAACATGGCAGTCAAAGGATTGGACTTAAAACTAACATTGAAAAGTACAGAAAAAGTTTGAAATACACCTTTCCAAAATTTTTCAAGGCTCGGACATGTCCAAAACATATGAATTAGTGTGGCCACTCTATTAGTACATCTATCACAGTAAGGGGAAATATCTGCGTAGAAACGAGAGAGCTTGTCTTTAGACATATGAACTCTCTGTACCACTTTGAATTGTAATAAAGAATGACGAGCACATAATGATGAAGAATTAATCAATTTTAAAATAATCTTCCAGCTGTCTTTGGATATGAAAATCTGTAAATCTTTTTCCCAGTCTCCTTTAATTTTATCTAAAGAGGCCTTTTTCAGTCCCAACAGCAGACCGTAAATGTAAGATATTGAACTATTGTCAAAGGGTTTCAGATTAACCAACAACAGTAGTATCATCAGCAAACTTAAATAAGGCATTGGAGCTGTGCTTAGCCATACAATCACGAGCATTAAGCAAGTAGAGCAGGGGACTAAGCGCCCAGCCCTTTGGTGCACCAGTGGTGACAGTATTTGTGGAGGAGATGTTGTTGCCGATCTAACTGTCCGGGGTCTGCAAGTGGGGAAATTGAGGATCCAGGTGTGCAAGGAGGTATCAAGGCCCAGGTATTGAAGCTTAGTGATGAGTTTCCAAGGGATGATAGTGTTGAATGCTGAGATGTAGTCAATGAACAGCATACTGATGTATGCATCTTCATTGTCGAGGTCCACCATCCCACTTATTCCCACTTCTACCTATCTCCACCTGTCAATTCCATCTACTCCCAGCTTCTTCTTACATCATTCTGATTCTACCTCCTCCCTCGCCTGCCTATCATCCCACTCATCTGGATCCACTTATTAATCACTTCATTGCTTCCCCTCCGCCACCCAGTTTTTCATACTTCCCTCTTTCCAGTCCAGTTGAAGGGTCTTGACCTGAAACATCAAGTGCCTTTTTTTCCCTCCATAGATGCTATCTGACCCATTGAGTTCCTGAACTCCTCTGTTTATTTCAGTGTAATCATTGATGTAATGGCTTATAAATGAAACAAGCAAATTGTTTACAGTGTTGGTACATCAAATGGCCATAGCAGTTCTTTTCCATGGCATGCACTTTTTATAGGGCCCTATGTGGTATTTTGCACTAATGCCTTTACATGTAGGCATATTTGAAAATTTACTTAATCAGATGGCAGAAGAAAAGAAGCTGTTCTTGAATTGCTGAGTGTGTGCCTTTAGGCTCCTGTATCTCCTACCTGATGGTAACAGTGAGAAAAGGGCATGCTCTGGGTGCTAGAGGTTCTTAATAATGGACGCTGCCTTTCTGAGACACCGCTCCCTAAAGATGTCCTGGGTACTTTGTAAGCTAGTACCCAAGATGGAGCTGACTAGATTTACAACCTTCTGCAGTTTCTTTCAGGCCTGTGCAGTAGCCCCTCCATACCAGACAGTGGTGTAGCCTGTCAGAATGCTCTCCAGGGTACAACTATAGAAGTTTTTGAGTGTATTTGTTGACATGCCAGTTCTCTTCAAACTCCTAATAAAGTATAGCTGCTGTCTTGCCTTTTTTATGACTGCATCAATATGTTGGGACCAGGTTAGATCCTAAGAGAGAGCTTGACACCGAGGAACTTGAAGCTGCTCACTCTTACTTCTGATCCCTCTATGAGAATTGGTATGTGCTCCTTTGTCTTACCCTTCCTGAAGTCCACAATCAGCTCTTTCATCTTACTGATGTTAAGTGCCAGGTTGTTGCTGCAACATCACTCCACTAGTTGGCATATCTCACTCCTGTACGCCCTCTTGTCATCACCTGAGATTCTACCAACAATGATTGTATCGTCAGCAAATTTGTATTTGGTATTTGAGCTATGCCTAGACACACAGTCATGTGTATACAGAGAGTAGAGCAGTGGGCTAAGCACACACCCCTGAGGTGCGCCAGTGTTGATCGTCAGCGAGGAGGATATGTTATCACCAATCCACAAAAAATGTGCTCTTCTGGTTAGGAGGTCAAGGATTCAATTGCAGAGGGAGGTACAAAGACCCAGGTTTTGCAACTTCTCAATCAGGATTGTGGGAATGATGGTAATTGAAAGCTGAGCGGTTATATATGGTTATATATAGACATCTACATTTGTAATTTGTGAGCTACACTACTAATGTGGTGCCTTCTGCTCCAACCTTGAATGCTGTAAACTTAAGTAAATCTATTGTTTCAGATATTAATGAATGTGAACGAAACCCTCTACTCTGTCGCGGTGGCACCTGTTCAAACACTGACGGAAGCTTCCGTTGTTCCTGTCCACTTGGCCATGAAGTATCATCAGATGGAACATCATGCATAGGTAAACTACAGTTGATGAAGAAAAACTCCAAACTAAGAAGTACTTTTGAAACTTAATTCAGCTCATGAAAACTTTTGTATATTTGAAAATTGAAGCTATGACTAAGTTTCCAACACTAATTTGAACAAATAGAACCAGTAGCAAACATTTACTACTGTATTAATGCAAGTATTTGGCAAAGTTGATCTATTCGCAATGAATGGCAGTAAATTCTTCATACGCTGTTGATTCAAAATCTTTAGGGATCCCAATCTGTAAATTTAGTTGAGCACATTTTGGCTTTCTATGGTTAGTGATTGTGTTTGCAATTTACTCCAATTCAAGGAATTAAATATGTTTTGATCTGTACGTACTGCCAGATATTTATCTGAAAGTTTTCTCATCTTTATTGTCCATAATCAAATTCAGTGTGCTCTTTAATTTCAAAAATTATCATAAGCATGTTTTCTTAATAAATCATTTTTCTGCACTACATTTTACATTGTTTGCTTTTATAAAAAATGATTTAAATACTTTAAATTATTTTTATAGATATAAATGAATGTGCGTTGAGTGGCAACCTTTGTAAAAATGGTCGCTGTGTCAACATGATTGGAAAATATCATTGTTCCTGTAACATTGGCTACCAAACAACACCTGACGGACAAGGATGTGTTGGTAAGCACTCTTTGTAAGCTGATTAGGGACTATTAGAGAACTAAAAAGTACTTCACTGTGTGTTGGGGCTCCCTAATTTAGCCAGTTCTCAGAACTATGACATTTCCCCCCTTCATTTCCTGCAACCTTTTCTCTCTCACAGGCCAGTCAACTCCACACTGATCTTCCTACACTGGAGGTAATTTACAGTAGTCAGTTAACCTAGAGAGTAGCACGTCTTTGGGATATAAAAGGAAATTGCAGCGTCTGGGGCAAACCTGTACATCACAGGGAGAATATGCAAACTGCACACAGACAGCACCAGAAGTCAGGATTTAACCTCCATTGCTGGAATGTGCAGTGGTAGCCATCCACTATGGCACCTATTCACACCCTTCCGAATGCTGAATCCACACTTTTTATAAAGATTAATTACAATTCCTGTCTTTATTCTCTTTGCCTCTGTTTACAAAGTCCCAAATGCTATTATGTATTTTAACAACTTTCTCAACCTGTCTTAATACTTTCAAATATTGTACAATGCCTATAAGAAGTATTTACCCCCTTCAAAGTTTTCATGTTTTATTGTTTTACAACATTGAATCACAGTGGAATCAATTTGGCTTTTTTTGACACTGATCAACAGAAAAATCTATGAGCAACGGAGGATGAGAGGTGACCTGATAGAGGTGTAAAAGATGATGAGAGGCATTGATCATGTGGATAGCCAGAGGCTTTTTTTCCAGGGCTGAAATGGCTAACACAAGGGGGCATAGTTTTAAGGTGCTTGGAAGTAGGTACAGAGGGGATGTCCAGGGTAAGTTTCTCACACAGAGAGTGGTGGGTCCATGGAATGCATTGCTAGCGATGGTGGTGGAGGCAGATACAATACGGTATTTTAAGAGACTCTTAGATAGGTACATGGAGCTTAGAAAAATAGAGGGCTATGCAGTAGGGTAATTCTAAGCAGTTTCTAGAGTAGGTTACATGGTCGGCACAACATTGTGGGCCGAAGGGCCTGTAATGTGCTGGAGATTTCGATGTTATACTTTCTATGAAAAAGACTTGTGTAAAGTCAAAACAGATCTCTAAAAAGTGATCTAAATTAATTACAAATATAAAAGCACAAAATAATTGATTGCATAAGTATTCACTCCCTTTAATATGACACACCAAATCATCACTGGTACAACCAATTGGTTTTAGAAGTCACAGAATTAGCTCAGTGGAGATCACCGTGTGTAGTCAAGATTTTTCAATTGATTATATTAAAAATACACCTGTATCTAGAAGGTCCCACTGCTGGTGGGTCAATATCCTGGCATAAACTACACCATGAAGACAAAAGGACACTCCAAGCAACTCCACGAAAAGGTTATTGAAAAGCACAAGTCAGGAGATGAATACAAGAAAATTTCCAAGTCACTGAATATCCCTTGGAGTACAGTTAAGTATCAAGAAATGGAAAGAATGTGGCACAGCTGTAAATCGGCCTAGAACAGATTTGGGAGCAGCTTCTTTCCAACTGTGATAAGACTGCTGAACGGATCATGACCCGGATCTGGGCCATACCCTCCAAATATCCGGACCTGCCTCTCGGTTTTTTTGCACTACCTTACTTCCCATTTTTCTATTTTCTATTTATGATTTATAATTTAAATTTTTAATATTTACTATCGATTTGTAATCCAGGGAGCAGGAAGCACAGAATCAAATATCGCTGTGATGACTGTATGTTCTAGTATCAATTGTTTGGCGACAATAAAGTATAACAGGTTGTCCTCAAAAATTGAGTGACTGTGCAAGAAGGGGACTAGTGAGGAAGACCACCAAAAGACCTATGACAACTCTAGAGGAGTTACAAGTTCAGTGGCTGAGATAGGAGAGATTGCGCATACAACAACTGTTGCCCGGGTGCTTCACCAGTCACAGCTTAATGGGAGAGTGGCAAAGAGTAGGCCACTGTTGAAAACGACTCACATGAAATCTCAGCTAGAGTTTGCCAGAAGGCATGTGGGAGACTGAAGTCAGATGGAAGAAGGTTCTTTGGTCTGATGAAACTAAAATTAAGCTTTTTGGCCATCAGATTAAATGCTATGTTTGCAATAAGCCAAACACCATGCACCATCAAAAACATACCATCCCTACCATGAAGCTTAGTGGTGGCTGCAATATGCTGTTGGGATGCTTCACTGTAGCAGGCCCTGGAGGGCTTGTGAAGGTAGAGGTTAAAATGAATGCAGCAAATACTGGGAAATCCTGGAGAAAATCTTGATGCAGTCTGAAAGAGAACTGCAACTTGGGAGAAGATTTGTTTTCCAGCAAAACAATGACCCCAAGCATAAAGTCAAAGCTACACAGGAATGGCTTAAAACAACAAAGTCAATGTCCTGGAGTGGCCAAGTTGGAGTCATTGAGAATCCAATTGACAATTTGTGGCTGAACTTGAGAAGAGCTGTTCACTCACAATCCTTATGCAATCTGACAAAGCTTGAGCAGTTTTGTAAAGAAGAATGGGAAAAAATTGCAGTGTCCAGATGTGCAAAGCTGATCGAGTCCTATCTACACAGACTCAAGGCACATCTACTAAATACTAGCTTAAAGGGGGTGAATATTTATGCAATTCATTATATATTTTATATTTGTAATTAATTTAGATCACTTTGTAGAGATCTGTTTTCACTTTGACACGAAAGAGTCTTCTTCTGTGATCAGTGTCAAAAAAGCCAAATTAAATCCACTGTGATTCAATATTGTAAAACAATAAAACATGAAAACTTCCAAATGAGATGAATACTTTTTATAGGCACTGTATTGCCTAATTTTTTACGTTCATGCATCCTCTTCGGAATTGTATGCTTTAGATTATAAAATCACTTCGCCATCTTCCAAACAAAATGCATTGCTGCATTAAGTTTCATCCATTACATATCCACCTGCCTGTTTTCTTGTAATAGCTTACATTCTTCTGGTTATCATGCTTTCAGATGTTACCTGATATACAAATTTTGAAATTGTACACTTGCAAACCAAATGAAGGTTAGAATCTGAGTTGTTGGTAGCCTCCAACTTAACATCAATATATAACTTCCAGTAACCACTCCCCTCTATTGCCCAGCCGTTGTTTATCCTTATCCCTCTGGCCTTTTATCCCTTCTCTTTCCCTTCCCCTGCCCATCACCCATACCCTTCTCTATCTAATTCCCCACCTCCTTCCCTTTATTCCGTGTTCCATGGTACTTTCCTATCAGATTCCATTTCTTCAACCCTTCGCCTTTTCTACGTGTCAATTCTAAACCCATCACATAATTCCCACCTATCTACCTTCTCCCTCTCACCTGATTTCACCTATCAGCCACCAACTGGTGCTCCTCACTCAACCCATTTATTCTGGCTTTTGCTCTCTTTCTTTTCAGTCCTGATGAAGGGTCTCAGGCCAAAATGTTGACAAATTATTTCCCTTCATAGAATCTAAATGGTCTGAGATCCTCAGAAATTTTGACTGTGTTGCTCCACATTTCCAGCATCTGCATAATCTCTCATGTCTGTGTTTATATTCCCATGATAATTTTGCATCCATGCTTGTCCTTTCATTCCACTGTAGTTTTGCTGGCAGGCCTTTCATGTAACACTTTACCAAAAATCTATTCAGAATCCATGCATACAATATTAGATATTTTACCTTCATTAATCCCCTCTTGTTACCTGATCAAAAAGGTTATTTATTAATTGACCATAACCAGTTTTAGTTTACTTATCCATGAGATATTCTAGATTGTCATTTCTAATAGATGCCACACCATTAATGATTACACTGTCATGAATATAGTTGTTGGGTTGTCCTAACATAATTCTTTGGTGTATAATATGTGTAGTTCTCCAGTTCTTAGAGAAAACCCATATTCAATAATGATTCAATGATGATAACCAAAAATATTTCCACCTTTAATTTAGAGTTTAAAATTTTAATCACTGCCCTATCCAAACACCTGAAAATTACAGCCCAATTTTTATTGCAGATATTGATGAATGCACAATATCGAATGGAGGATGTGAGAATTACTGTACAAATTCTGAAGGCAGTTATGAATGCAGTTGTAGGAGTGGCTATGCCTTGCTACCAGACCAGCGAACTTGCACAGGTAAAGCGCAGGTATTGAGATATTGGTAAGATATAAATTCACACTGTTAAGCCGTTTTGGGAATAACCTTTCCAAAAGTATTTATATAAATATCAAACGGTAAAGGTCCCAGCACAGATCACTGTGGCACATCACTAGTCACAGATCTCCATTCTGAAAAACGACTTTCCATCACTGCCCTCTGCTTCCTACCATCAAACCAATTATGAATCCAATTGGCTAACTCTCATTGAATCTCTTGCACTTTAACCTTCCAGACTAGTCTACCATGCAGTACCTTGTCAAAGACCTCGCTAAAGTCTGGACAGACAATATCTACACCTTGCCCTCATCTATCCTCTTGGTTACCTCTTCAAAAAGCTGTAATTTGTTAGACACAATATGCCATGCACAAAGTTGTGTTGACTATCTCTGATCAGATGTTATCTATTCAAATGCTGGTAGACCCTGTCCCTCTGAACTCCTCCAGCAAATTCAGTTCAAAGTACATTTATTATCACAGTATGCATTCATTCATGACTCCGTCTGTCTAAGTAGACAATGGATGTGCCCATTCTGGGACGCAGACCTGGGCGATAGATAAGGAGATCCTGGGCTGCCCAGACATTAAGATCCCCCTCTCGGCCTCGCGGATGTGGTCCAAAGGAATGCGAAGCAGTACATTTGGCATCAGCTTGGCTGCAGGAGCTGCCAGGAGGTGATGTGATATGTCATCCAACCGCCTCAGGGGTTCCATCACAATACGCATACTTTGACAAAGTCCTGCACTACAGGTGGCTTAGTCAGTACTGAGGAAGTTGAAATCTTCCACTATTACTATTATTCTTACAACTATTTATGATCTTCTTATGAGACTTATAAAAAGAGCAGATGGGTCTCCTTATCCCCATTGACTTGGAAGTGCCTCCAATATAGTTTCATCAAAGTCATATCCAATCTTGTTTCTAAGTTCTATCCATATACCCTAACTGGACAATCTCCAAATGATACCCTCTCCAAGGATGAACCTTGGTGTGAAAGAGGCAACATACTATTCTAGAATTATGTCTGTGCCCCCAGTATAAAGAAAATAGTTGATTTACTGCTCATGGCTGCACTTTCTGTGTAGCTATTCTCTGCATTCTGCTCTTGTTTTATCTTGTACTACTTCAGTGCACTGTGTAATGATTTGATTTGTCTGAACAGTATGCAAGACAAGCTTTTCAGTGTACTGCAGCATACGCTCAATGGCCACTTATTATGTGGAACCCAATGTGATCTTTTGCTGCTGTAGCCCATCCACTTCAAGGTTTAATGTGTTATGCTTTCAGGAATGCTGTTCTGCACACCATTGTTGTTGTGCATGATTAACTGAGTTCCTGGCTCCTTTTTGTCAGCTTTAACCAGTCTAGCCATTCTCCTCTGACCAAAACCCTATAGACTGTTGTGGATGAAAATCTCAGGAGATCAGCATTTTTTGAGATACTCAAACCACCCCTCCCCTAGCACCAACAATCATTCCACAGTAAAAGTCACTTAGAGCACATTTCTTCCCCATTCTAATGTTTGGTCTGAACATCAACTGAACCTTTAGATAATGTTTGCATGCTTTTACACATTGTTGCTGCCACATGATAGGCTGATTAGATATTTGTACTAACAAGAAGGTATATGGGTGTACCCAATCAAGTGGCTATGAAGTGTATGTGACAATAATAAACCAATTGAACCCAATTCAATTCAATTGAGTCTCTGTGTGACATCTACACGATGCATTGTAGCATCCCTCTAAAGCTCCTTCAACAAAATCTCTTGAACATGTGACCTCCACCACCTAACTGGGTGCTCAGGGTCTAAATCCTACGTAACTTCATGGTGGGAGAACATTTAACCAATCAATAAATACCAGCATTACCAGTGATAACCTAAACCATGAGTGAATATGGAAACACTGTCATGACTTGTATCATGGGATCTTTGTTCTCACTAAACATACGAAAGGAACTTTAATCAATTCTTCATCAGAAACATGGTAGTGTTGCTGGTTCGTATTAATGTTTTACATTACATTATACGTTGTGTTGGAATGCAGACTGAAACATGACAATGATGTAAACTATTCTTTTCTTTCAGATATTGATGAATGCGAGGATAATCCTGACATTTGTGATGGAGGGCAATGTGTCAATATACCTGGAGAATATCACTGCCTGTGCTATGATGGATTTATGGCATCGGAGGATATGAAGACATGTCTAGGTTAGACTGAATTCTTTTCTCATTTCTGGAACTGTTGCTTAATTTTTAGGCAGGCAATATGAGTCTGTAGTGAAAATAAAACAGAATTTAGTAATGTTTAAAAGAGCATCATTCAACAGTAGAACTTCTCTTAAAAGTTAATGTGTTGATACTTGGTATATACTGTAATCTTTAAATTCTGACCTGCAGATGTTAATGAATGTGAACTTAATCCGAACATATGTCTTAGTGGCACCTGTGAGGATACAAGAGGATCATTCATTTGTCACTGCGAACTGGGGTACTCTGTGAAGAAAGGGACAACTGGTTGTACAGGTAAATAAATCTTCCACTTTTTTTTCTTGCTTTATTCAAATTTAGCATTTAAATTTATTATAGTTGAAAATATTATTCCAAAGTTAAAAGTTCAAAGTACATTTATTATCTAAGTATGTATCCATATACAACTTTGAGATTCGTCTTCTTGCAGGCAGCCACAAAACAAAGAAACACAATAGAACCAGTTTTAAATAAAACCCTGTACAAGAAACACCCAATGTGTGAAAAAAGAACAAATCATGCAGACATTAAAAAAGTAAACAAATAACACACAGAAGATTAACCACAGAGTTCTCAAAAGTGAGTCTGCAGACATGGAGCCAGTTTGGCACTGAGGCAAGTGAAGCCAGTCCAGGAACCCGATGACTGCAGGCCATTGTTGCAGAGACAGTTCAGCGTTGAAGTGCTTTGAACAAATCGTGCAAATGGGGGAAAAAAAAAGAAACAAAAACACATGGAATATGAACTGCAGAGTCCTAGAAAGTGAACCCACAGCTGCAGAACCCGTTCAGTGCTGAGGTGAGTGAAGCCCATCCAGGAGCCCAATGGCTGCAGGGCAACAATTGCTCCTGAATCAGGCAGCATGAGACCAAGAATCCTGCATCTCCTGCCTGATGATAGTAGCAAGAAGAGAGGGAGACCAGTGAAATGCAAGCAGATGGCATTTAACACCTGTTCATTTTCTGCTTTCATCCTCGACAATTTTAATCTTGCTCAATGCTTTAATCAGCATGGAGTAATGGAGCTGACCACTGGTTCATGTTTTGCCAACAGACATCTATGCAGCATCCACCCACAACAATGGCTGTCCCAACAGTTTATGCATTCACAAGAGTCTAGTTCTCTGAATCCCTCAGGAGGTCCCAAAAGTGCCAGATCTTTTAGTCTATTAGTACATAGTCCATTAAGATTCTAACAAGTCCAAGAATAGTATATCTTAAATATCTAAAATTCTCCATTTCCTGGTATGTCAGAAATCATCTGCAACCTATTTTAACAAAATTTACATACTTCCACGATTTTTTTCATGTATGAGGGGTGATTGATGAGTTCATGGGCTAAAATAGAAGGAGTCAATTTTAGAAAACGTAGCACATTTATTTTTCAACATAGTCCCCTCCTACATGTACACACTTAGTCCAGCAGTCGTGGAGCATACGGATCCCTTCTTTGTAGAAGTGGTCCACAGCAGGGATGATTGATATGTTTGTGGCTTAAGGTGGAAGGAGATGAGTTACTAACTTCAAACTTTCTGCATTATCACTCAAAGAGTTGAACTGCACGTGCATGTAACAAGAGCATCTTGGACCTCCAAGGGGTCCACAGCACAGGTGATTGATAAGTTTGTGGCCTAGGTAGAAGGAGATGAGTTATACAGCTCTTGTTACGTGCACATGCAGTTCAACTCTTTGTGTGAAAATGCGGAAAGTTTGAAGTTAATAACTCATCTCCTTCTACCTTAGGCCACGAACTTATCAATCACCCATGCTATGGACCACTTTCTGGAGGTCCAAGACGCTGACTTCTACAAAGAAGGGATCCGTATGCTCCACGACTGCTGGACTAAGTGTGTAAATGTAGGAAAAACAAGTGTGTTAGGTTTTCTAAAATTGACTCCTTATACCTTGGGCCACAAACTTATCAATCACCCCTCGTATATTGTGTTCTCTAGTCAAAGAAAGGTTTTAGTAAAACAAATATATGTCAATGTAGTATTAAGATTGCTGTTTGCTACGTATTATAAAATTAAATCTGGGCTTTGTCATGTATTTTATGATACAACAAAAATATTCAGAACCTTTCAGGTTATATTACTGTCTATTGTTCTTTAAAATCCATCAGAGACTCCTTTTAATTTAATAAATATGAGAACATCAAAATCCTGTGCACTTTATACCTGCCCTCTGTCTACAATTTTTTTCCTGGTGAATTAGATAATAATTCACAAGCAAATAATATTTGATATTGGTTGTTAAGGTAAATCAGTGTACATAAAATTGCTATTGATTTTTGCATAGTAGGTTTTTTAAAAATAAATGATTTCAGATGTGTACATTTGTGATACAACTTGGACATGTGTTAATTTTCACTGTTTTCAGAAACCATCAAATTGCTTTTGTTTATTCACCTACAATCTGAATGTATAACTGAATTTTGTTTGAGCCAGTTGAGAGTTTCACTTGCTTGAAACTCAAAAAGTACCTTAAACTTTAAGGGTACCCAATTGTAAACAGTTTTAGCCCAAAATCTGCGGGCTGGGGTCTGCTCAGGCAGGACCCTTTGTTTCACAAGATCAAGTTTTGTATCTGTTGAATGTAATATAGATGATATAATGGCAGACATCACCCATGTTGGAAGGAAATGTAATGCAGATAGTTCACATTTCAAATCATTACACAATCGGGTGACTACCAACCATTTTATAAAAGAGTGGTCTGGCTTCATCTGGTGTAATGTGCTTAATGCTATTTAATAGTGGTTGCTCCCAAATCATAATAAACCAAGTACCCCTAAATTGCAATTGCCTAACTTGCTGACTGTCATCTAAAATTAAATTTTCCAACCCAGCCCCAAATATTTTTCATCATGCACACTACATAAATGTAAAGCCTTACCCTAATATGTGGCTGATTCGCTAGCATTTAATGCCTTGGGCACTACTACATTGTTAAGCAGCAGCACCAAGACCAAATTATCATGGGCAGGCCACAGAGCTGAGATCTGACGTGCCTATGCTGACACCAATAAATTTCTAAGTTTCTCTCTTTCAAATAGTCTTATTTGCACTACATTTTAGATGAATGTTGTGTTTATTTAGCTGTATGCATGCCACAGTAGGTAACTTGATGAATTCTAAATAAAGCATTGCATCAAGATTTCATGCTTCACATCATTTTTGGTGAAGGATGCTTTTGGCATTCGATTACTTCCATTATTTTATTTTTATAAAAAAAATCAAAGAAAAATATGAATAAATGTATTTTCTGTATATTACTTGTTTAAACAAAAATCAGGTTCCTAATATTCTAAGGAAAAGATTAAAACTTCATATAATGTAAAAAATTTCCATGTGTGTTTACTTATTTTTTAATTTTAAATTAAGTTGAAATGACTTAATTTGATTTTTTTAACCTCTGTCTGCGCTTTAATCAAAAGTTGGCTTTCTTGAACTTGCAGCATATCTAAGCCAGACATTGGTTTCCTGTGAATGATAGTATCATGAAGGCAAGTTTCTCTTTAATGTGCATTATTTCTAATTCTTTGCATAAAATATAAATAAATTGGGTTAACACCCTCTAAATTATGCAACTATGCATTCTAAACAACAGACATTTCTGATACATAACCAAGAAGCAGCAACAGAACATGTAAATGGTATCTGCTATTAAATGCTGTTAAAAATTTAACCATATAAATACAAACATTTAGTAATTCAGCACATATAGTGACCACTGTGTTTTGGAGGGTTTTCATTCTCTGAAAAGAATTTTTGCCACAGTAGCATAACAGTTAGCATAGCTATTACAACTCGGGAGTTTAGAGTTCATTTCCAGCACTCTCTGTAAGAGGTTTATAAGTCCTTCCTGTGACCACATGGGTTTCCCACAGATGTTCCAGTTTCTTCTAACAGTCCAAAGATGAACCAGTTAATTGGTCATTGTAAATTGACTTGTAATTAGTCTAGGGTTAAATTGGTTGACAATCAGACCAGAAGGGCCTGTTCTGCGCTGTATCTCTAAATTTAAAAAATCTATATCATAATTTACCTTGATTCAAAACTCATGTTTCCAATTGAATCCCATGTTATAAGTGTAAATGCCTTCCTATGGGATCGCTGAACAGTAATGATGAGTACAAGGCCTATTCAGTAAGTTTGCTGATGACATTAAAGTAAGTGATATTGAGTAAAGTGAAGAAGACTATCAAAAACTACTTGAAGATCTTGATCAGCTAGATAAGTGAGCCAAGAAATGACAGATGGTGTTCAATTCAGAGATGTTAATTTTTGGAAAGTCAAACCAGAGAACTTCCATAGAGAATGTGGAGCCCAGTGGGTTATAGTACAGAGGGCACAAAAGTGGAAGTACATAGTTGTTGCCTGAAAGTGTTGCACTGAAAGTTTTCCTCCTAGGTTTTCCATGTTAATTGGAAACAGGGCTAACAAGCTTCAGTGCAACACTTTCAGGCAATAACCATGTACTTCCACTTCAATTGAACAACATGGATTACTACTGGTATCATGTTCAGACAACACAGGCAAACTTGTTTCATAACCTAAAATGAGATAATCCCAGAAGAATAAAATGTCTTTCGTTAACTGGTTTACAACAGCAATCAAAAGGTTCAGTGGTAGGTTTCTCACATAGTATCAATTATAACGGAATGGCAATGGCTGAATGAGTAATCTATAGGTCTGAATTTACAATCCAACATCTTTACTTCAAGTCTCAATGAGTCATTTGGAATTTTTAAAAAATAACTTCTGATCATAATTATGACCCTGAAACTTCTGGATTTTCCATGAATCCTGCTTTAGGGCAATTAGAATGGACAACACACACGCACAAAGTGCTGGAGGAACTTGGAAGATTAGGCAGCATCAATGGAAATGAATAAACAGTCAACATTTTGGGCCAGAAAGGAAAGGGGAAGACACCAGAATAAAAATGAAGGGGGAAGGGAAGGAGGATTAGAATGGGCAATTGCTCTGCCCACTTCCAAACTAATGAAGAAACAGAAATAGACTAAAGAACAAAGTGAATAAAAAGTAACTGGCATCAACAAACCCTCTTGTATTGTTGATAATTTTTGTATTGCCGAAAGCTATGATGAATAGGTGAGCATATCTTGAGGAAGGATATTTCTGTTGTTTAAATTGAAGTTAAACTGAAGTATTTGAGAGTTCCAATAACTACTGGCCCAAACTATAATAAGGATTTCTTTTGTTTACATTAAGATTTACATTTGTAAAACAATGTGAATTAGCAACATAGATGTGGAACCCTCAAATCAGCATTTTTTTTCTCATTTTCAAAATCAGGGTTGTGAAGGAGATCTCTATATTCTGACACCTATTATCAGTGGGATGATCAATACTTTGAGTGTTCAAACAGACATTTATAATGTATAATAGAACATAGAATAGTACAGCGCAGTACAGGCCCTTCGGCCCACAATGTTGTGCCGACCCTCAAACCCTGCCTCCCATATAAGCCCCCACCTTAAATTCCCCCATATACCTGTCTAGTAGTCTCTTAAGCTTCACTAGTGTATCTGCCCCCGCCACTGACTCAGGCAGTGCATTCCACGCACCAACCACTCTCTGAGTAAAAAACCTTCCTCTAATATCCCCCTTGAACTTCCCACCCTTACCTTAAAGCCATGTCCTCTTGTATTGAGCAGTGGTGCCCTGGGGAAGAGGCGCTGGCTATCCACTCTATCTATTCCTCTTATTATCTTGTACACCTCTATCATGTCTCCTCTCATCCTCCTTCTCTCCAAAGAGTAACGCCCTAGCTCCCTTAATCTCTGATCATAATGCATACTCTCTAAACCAGGCAGCATCCTGGTAAATCTCCTCTGTACCCTTTCCAATGCTTCCACATCCTTATATTAATATAATCCTTATTAATATAATTATGCACCAAAAATTACTCTGGCTAGGACATAATGCCACCTTTATGTATTGTTGAAGTTGTAGCAGTTACTTATAATACGGATCAATTTCAGTTTCACGTTGAAAACATTATCAAACAAGCGAAGAAACATTAGCAAATGAAGTCATGATCCCGAGACTGAAGAAAAGAGTCATTGTATTATGCATGGTGTGCCTTAGAATCTGAAACAATGGTTCTTTCATATGGTAGAAACACAGAGCATGGAGCCAGAGACTGAACTGTGTTTATTTTAAAAGGACTAGCCATAAGAGTCTTAAGAGAGCACTCTATTTCAACTACATCTCCAATAAGAAGGGAATGATTGGTTCTCAATTAGATAAACTGAAAAATAACAATTTTCCAGTTAACAGTGAAGCAATAACAGTAACAGCTGGCCTTGAAGATGTCTGCCCAGAAAAATATAATGATTTCTGTGGAATGGGCTTCCCATTTCTAACCTCAGTTATTCTATAGAACCACTCACATCCAATTTTAATGCTGGGTGAACAGCCAATCACATGAAAAAATTCTCACAGATAAAAAACTGAAGCAGGATCTTTAACTAAAGTTTTGGAGTATAACAATATTGATACATATTTAATTATAATTTAAGCTAAAATGTAATAAATTTTAAAAACAATAAATGATCAATCCCTATAATTTGGAATATCTAATAGAATTTACTTTAAAATAATTTTTATTTAGGACAAGAAGGCTTTCTAAGCAAAAATAATCACTTAATATGCTACTGAAAACACACTTTTGCAACAGTAGATAACACTTTAGGGCACTTTACCAAGTAAATGGTTCCCGTAGCCTTTTTTGGCCTATTTCCCAATTTCTGAAGATCGTGCTGGTGAAAGTTATAGAATAATCTACCCTGTGGTAGAGCAGGAAAACACTGATAACAATTTATGGGTTTCTATTTTTAATAGCACATCTCTGTATTTCAGAATCTGTTATCAATTTCTTGGTATAATGGCAACAAATGCAAACAAATTTAGTACATTGCTGCCTTAAAATCTGGCTTATTGGCCCTGTCTCGGATACTATTTAGTTGTTCATGAAGTAGCCATTTAGTTATATGTCAGTGTTAGAAAGCTTGGAGTTTAACAAATTGACATAAGTTTCGTATACAAATAGATGAAGAGTAGTTGAAAAAACTTTTTTAATTAGGAGTTGCAGCTAATCCATAGTTCTGTTACCAAGGAAATCTAAATTAGATATGAAATCGAGTTGAAATAATACATTGTGGATCATAATGAGAAATTTCTGTATGAGTGAATACACAGACTGACTTAGTTTCTCAGTTCAATCAATATAGCTTGGGATATTCACATAATAACATAAAATATATTATGTTGCCCAAGTTAGTGGACTCTCTTATAACTGAACCAAGGTTAATAGCATTTGGTGGAGATAGAAATACTTTTCATTTCTCTCTTGTTCTTTTCCCTTACATGCTTCATGACTTGCTACTTCTAAGACTTTTAGTTTTTCTTTCAGATTGCCAGCATTTGTAATTTTTTACATCAGTATTCTAACCATCCCAAATCATTTCTTGGGCCTGACAGTCCTACAGTTATATAGTCTTTCAGCCATCATCTCCATGCCGACCCATAGACTTTAATCTCAATTACCGGTGTTTGATTCGTAGACTTCTAGGCCTTAGAAATCCTAATTGAGAAATATTTAGATATTTCTTAAATTATGTGAGTATCCACTTCCACCACTCACTCAAGCAGTATTTTCTTAATTCCAATCACTGTCTGTGTAAAAATGTTCTCCTTTTTTGGCCTCTTCCCCTATACGCTAAACCTATATCCTCTAGTTTTGGCACTTTTATAGGAGAATATTTCTTATGACCTCCTCTGTCTATGCATCTTATAATTTTGTGTGTTTTCATCAGATACCCCTCAGCCTCCTCTGCTGCAAAGAAATCAATGACTCCAGGCTATTCAATCTGTCGTCAAGTAAATCATTGCATCCCAGACAGTATCCTAGTGAAACTCTTCAGCACCTTCTCCAAACTAATCATATCCCACTTACTGGGTTATGACCAGAACTGCCAAAGTACTTCTGAACTTTAGTAACTTGACTAACTTTGACATTCACTGTCCCTTTACCAGATGAATTGTGTACTTCTCCACGCTCAGTATGAAATATTTATTGATTAATAAGACTGTTTAACAGCTGTCAGATACCCACTATCTGTCTTAAGACCATAAGACATAGAAGCAGAATTAGGCCACTGGGCCCATCCAGTCTTCTTTGCCATTCCATCATGGCTGATTTATTATCCTTCTCAAATCCATTTCCCTGTAACCTTTGATGCCCTGACTACCCAAGAACCTATCAACCTCCACTGTAACCATACTCAATAACTTGGCCTGTACTGACTGCTTACCCCCTTATTTCTCCTGGTGATCACCCATCTACTGTCTGAAGCCTGTATTCTCAGTGTGACCATGTCAGTAAAAGTTCAAAAAGTTTTCAGCCTCCAGGATGGTTCCGAGTGCATCCAGCCCTTGAACTTGTCATTCAGCAGCTGAATTTGGATACACTTCCTGCAGATGTGAATTAAGAAATCCCACATCTCACTGGAGGAGTATACTACTTCCTGAACTACCATCATGCCTTCACTTGTTATATCTCTTAACTTCTCAAACTTAAGTTCTAGTCTGTGCCTATTCTCACCCAAGCCTGTTGGACCAAAGCCTGACCACTCTTAACTCAGTCCACTCATACAATGGCTGCTACATTTAAACCTCACTTCATTTTATTGGCCCTTGCTAAGTTACTATTGACCCAAACAATCTCCCGCTCTGCAGACAACTCCTGACAGACTCCATTCACTTTTTAAGCTGGCGCATAAAGTCCATAAGGAACTGTCTCCACTGCACTCCACTTCACAAACAAGTCCCAACAGGCCTTGCTCAACTAATGCAACTAATGTGCAGTCAAACATGAAAGTCCAATTCCACAGCCAAAAATTAAGTATATTACTATCTAGGCTGTTTTAACTGCTTAAGAGACAGATTATGGATGAGAAATAGAGGAAGCGTACTCTTCTGCAGTGCTGAGGTTGAGAGAGTTGAAAGCTTCAAGTTTCTAGGAGTGAACACCACCAATAGCCTGTAGATGCCATGGTCAGGAAAACTCTTTAATTGATCTGCTTCCACAGGAGGCTAAAGAAATTTGGCATA
Source organism: Mobula hypostoma (assembly GCF_963921235.1). NCBI lineage: Eukaryota > Metazoa > Chordata > Chondrichthyes > Myliobatiformes > Myliobatidae > Mobula > Mobula hypostoma. The sequence continues at coordinate 56,418,496 of NC_086114.1, read as the reverse complement.
TCCCTGTCAATCCTTACCAATTTTTATTGTTGCATCCTTTCTGGCTTGGTTAAGCGACTGCTTTTCACATGGCTCTACACATCATAGAAACCAGTCTCCCCTCCATGGTCTATGCCTCTCGTTGCCTTAGTACAGCAGCCAGCATAATCAAACATAGGAACCAACCCAGTCATTCTCACTTCTCCCCTCTTTCATCAGGCAAAAGATACAAAACCCTGAAAGCATGTACTACCAGGCTGAAAGACAGCTTTTATTTCACTGTTATAAAATTATTAAATGTTTTGGTATGATAAAATGGATTCTTGACCACACAATCTACCTCATTATGATCTTTCACCTTATTGTCTATCTACGCCATATTTTCTCTGTAACTGTTATTAGTTATTCTGCATTCTGTTATTGTTTTACCTTATTCTACCTTAATGAACTGTGTAAAGATTTGATCTGTATGAATAATATGCAAGTCAAGCTTTTCGCTATCTTGGTACTGTACATGTAACATTAATAAACCAATTCTATTTCCAATTCCAAATCACTTTTTTGAGAGCCTTGGCTTTTGTTTTATTAAAGACAGTAGATTGTAGTTTTTTTTTAACCATTCATGGGATGTGAACATATTTGACAATACTGACATCGATTGCCTATCCATAATTGCCTCTGAAATATGGAGTGACTTAAGAAGCAGGTGATTTCAGTCTAATAAACCAAGTGAGATTTTATGTATTGCAGTAGCAGCTTTTTTTTTTAAATTCAAGATTTGTTTGTATATTTGAATTAACTTCACCAGTTGTCATAGTGTGATTCAAACATGTATCTCCAGAAGTGTAATTCAGAAGTCTGGTTACTAACCTAGGAACATATAACAATGCTGTATTTATATTCCTTATCGATATGACATAAATAATACCTTAGTGTTTCAGTTACTGTAACCAGAATATTATCATAGAATTGCTCAGCATAGAAAGAGAGATCTGGCCCACCAAGCCTATGTTAGCTCCAATGCCATTAGTCCATTCACTCACTGTTTTTCCATTGTCCTGCAAATTATTCTCTTTCAAGAGCCTTTCGAATTCCTGTTTCTACCCCGCTCCCCAACTTTGTGGCAGTGGATGCCTGATCATAATTGTTCATATACAAAAAGTCCTCACACCTCCTTGTACATTTTGCCCAAAACATTAAATCTGTGCTCCTTGATTCTTGAATCTACTAATCGGAAAAGCTTGTCTCTATTTATAGTATTTACATTTATTCATTATTTTGTACAGTTTTATCAAATTGCCTCTCAACTTCCTTTGCTCCAAGGAAATAACCCCAACTTATCAGTTTAATTTTGTAGCTGCCGTCCTTCATCCTTGAACCGGTATTTTTTTTAAACTGAATCAGGTTTATTATCACTGTTTTAGATAATGTGAAATTTACTGTTTTGCAGCAGCAGTACAATGCAAAGACATTAAATTGCTGTAAATTACAAAATAAAACAGTGCAAAAAAGAAATAACAAATTAGTTTGTGGATCATTCAGAAATCTAGTGACGGAGTGGAAGAAGCTATTGAGTGTGGGTCTTCATGCTTTTGTATCTCCTCTGAAGTGATGGTGAGGGTTCTTAATGAGTGCCCTTCTTGGGGCACCACTTCTTAAAGATGTCCTCAATGGAAAAGAGGGTATGCCTGTGACTGAGTACAGCTGTCTGCAGGCTTTTGCAATCATGTGCATTGCAGCCCCCATACCAGGCTGTCGTGCAATCAGTTAGAATGCTCTCCACCATATAGAAATTTGCAAGAGTCTTTGGTAACATATCAATTCTCGGACTTCTAATGAAGTAGAGCCGCTGGTGGGCCTTCTTTGTAATTGCAGGACAGATTCTCAGAGATGTTGACCCCTAGGAACGGAAAGCTGGTCCCCCTTTCCAATGCTGATTCCTCAATGTGGATTGGGGCAAGATCTCCCAACTTGCCCTCCCTGAAGTCCACGAGCAATTTCTTAATCTTGCTGAGGTTGATTGCAAAGTTATTGTTGCAACACCATTAATCCAGCTAAACCATCTCACTCCTGTACACCTCCTTGATGCCATCTGAGATTTTACCAATAACAGTGGTGTCATCTGCAAATTTATAAATGGCATTTGAGCTGTGCTTAGCCACACAGATATGAATATAGAGAGTAGAGCAGTATGCTAAGCACACAGCTATGAGATGCGTCTATGCCAGTATGGATTGTCAACAAGCAGGAGATGTTATCACCGATCTGTACTGACTAGTTGAGGATCCAATTACAGAGGGAGGTACAAAGGCCAAAGTTTAGAAGCCTGGTCATTAATACTAAGGGTGTGATGGTATTGAAAACCAAACAATAATCAATAAAGAGCAATTTGATGAATAGAACATAGAACATATAATAGTACAGCACAGTACAGGCCCTTCGGCCCACAATGTTGTGCCGACCCTCAAACCCTGCCTTCCATATAAGCCCCCACCTTAAATTCCTCCATATACCTGTCTAGTAGTCTCTTAAACTTCACTAGTGTATCTGCCTCCACCACTGACTCAGGCAGTGCATTCCATGCACCAACCATTCTCTGAGTAAAAAACCTTCCTCTAATATCCCCCTTGAACTTCCCACCCCTTACCTTAAAGCCATGTCCTCTTGTATTGAGCAGTGGTGCCCTGGGGAAGAGGTGCTGGCTATCCACTCTATCTATTCCTCTTATTATCTTGTACACCTCTATCGTGTCTCCTCTTATCCTCCTTCTCTCTAAAGAGTAAAGCCGTAACTCCCTTAATCTCTGATCATAATGCATACTCTCTAAACCAGGCAGCATCCTGGTAAATCTCCTCTGTACCCTTTCCAATGTTTCCACATCCTTCCTATAGTGAGGTGACCAGAACTGCAACTGCAACAGACACAGTACTCCAAGTGTGGCCTAACCAGAGTTTAATAGAGCTGCATCATTACATCGCGACTCTTAAAATATATCCCTTGACTTATGAAAGTTAACACCCCATAAGCTTTCTTAACTACCCTATCCACCTATGAGGCAACTTTTAGAGATCTGTGGACATGTACCCCGAGATCCCTCTGCTCCTCCACACTACCAAGTATCCTGCCATTTACTTTGTACTCTGCCTTGGAGTTTATCCTTCCAAGGTGTACCACCTCACACTTCTCCGGGTTGAACTCCATCTGCCACTTCTCAGCCCACCTCTGCATCCTATCAATGTCTCTCTGCAATCTTTGACAATTCTCAACTCTATCTACAACACTACCAACCTTTGTGTTGTCTGCAAACTTGCCAACCCACCCTTCTACCCCCACATCCAGGTCATTAATAAAAATCAGGAAAAGTAGAGGTCCCAGAACAGATCCTTGTGGGACACCACTAGTCACAATCCTCCAATCTGAATGTACTCCCTCCACCACCACCCTCTGCCTTCTGCAGGCAAGCCAATTATGAATCCACCTGGCCAAACTTCCCTGGATCACATGCCTTAAACTTTCTGAATAAGCCTACCATGTGGAACCTTGTCGAATGCCTTACTAAAATCCATATAGATCACATCCACTGCACTACCCTCATCTATATGCCTGGTCACCTCCTCAAAGAACTCTATCAGGCTTGTTAGACACGATCTGCCCTTCACAAAGCCATGCTGACTGTCCCTGATCAGACCATGATTCTCTAAATGCCTATAGATCCTATCTCTAAGAATCTTTTCCAACAGCTTTCCCACCACAGATGTAAGGCTCACTGGTCTATAGTTACCCGGACTATCCCTACTACATTTTTTGAACAAGGGGACAACATTCGCCTCCCTCCAATCCTCCGGTACCATTCCCATGGACAACGAGGACAAAGATCCTAGCCAGAGGCTCAGCAATCTCTTCTCTCGCCTCGTGGAGCAGCCTGGGAAATATTCCGTCAGGCCTCGGGGACTTATCTGTCCCAATGTATTTTAACAACTCCAACACCTCTTCTCCCTTAATATCAACATGCTCCAAAACATCAAGCTTACTCATATTGTCCTCACCATCATCAAGTTCCCTCTCATTGGTGAATACCGAAGAGAAGTATTCATTGAGGACCTCGCTCACTTCCACAGCCTCCAGGCACATCTTCCCACCTTTATCTCTAATCGGTCCTACCTTCACTCCTGTCATCCTTTTTTTCTTCACATAATTGAAGAATGCCTTGGGGTTTTCCTTTCTTGCTCTTCTCAGCTCCTTTCTTGCTTCCCTATATTCCTCAATAGATCCATCTGATCCTTGCTTCCTAAACCTCATGTATGCTGCCTTCTTCCACCTAACTAGATTTTCCACCTCACTTGTCACCCATGGTTCCTTCACCCTACCATTCTTTATCTTCCTCACCGGGACAAATTTATCCCTAACATCCCGCAAGAGATCTCTAAACATTGACCACATGTCCATAGTACATTTCCCTGCAAAAACATCATCTCAATTCACACCCGTAAGTTGTAGCCTTATAGCCTCATAATTTGCCTTTCCCCAATTAAAAATTTTCCTGTCCTCTCTGATTCTATCTTTTTCCATGATAATGCTAAAGGCCAGGGAGCGGTGGTCACCGTCCCCCAGATGCTCACCCACTGAGAGACTTGTGACCTGACCCGGTTCATTACCTAGTACTAGATCTAGTATGGCATTCCCCCTGGTCGGCCTGTCCACATACTGTGACAGGAATCCGTCCTGGACACACTTAACAAACTCTGCCCCATCTAAACCCTTGGAATTAATCAGGTGCCAATCAATATTAGGGAAGTTAAAGTCACCCATGATAACAACCCTGTTATTTTTGCGCCTTTCCAAAATCTGCCTCCCAATCTGCTCCTCTGTATCTCTGCTGCTACCAGGGGGCCTATAGAATACCCCCAATAGAGTAATTGCTCCTTTCCTGTTCCTGACTTCCACCCATATTGACTCAAAAGAGGATCCTGCTGCATTACCCACCCTTTCTGTAGCTGTAATAGTATCCTTGACCAGTAATGCCACCACTCCTCCCCTTTTTCCACCCTCCCTATCCCTTTTAAAGCACTGAAATCCAGGAATATTGAGAATCCATTCCTGCCCTGATGCCAGCCAAGTCTCTGTAATGGCCACTACATCATAATTCCATGTATGTATCCAAGCTCTCAGTTCGTCACCTTTGTTCCTGATGCTTCTTGCATTGAGGTACACACAGTTCAGCCCTTCTACCTTACTGCCTTTACACCGTTTATTCTGCCTCTCTTTCCTCAAAGCCTCTCTGTATGTTAGATCTGGCTTTACTCCATGCACTTCTTTCACTGCTCTATTGCTCTAGGTCCCATCCCCCTCGCAAATTAGTTTAAACCCTCCCAAACCATGCTAGCAAACCTACCTGCAAGGATATTGCTCCTCCTTGAGTTCAGGTGCAACTCATCCAGTCTATACATTTCCCACCTTCCCCAGAAGAGATCCCAATGATCTAAAAATCTAAAACCCTGCTCCCTGCACCAACTCCTCAGCCACGCATTCAATTGCCATTTCCTCCAATTCTTACCATCACTGTCACGTAGCTCTGGCAGCAATCCTGAGAACGCCACCCTTGAGGTCCTGTTCTTCAGCCTTCTGCCTTGTTCCCGAAACTCACACTTCAGGACCTCATCCCTCTTCCTGCCTATGTCGTTGGTCCCAACATGTATCACGACTTCTGGTTGCTTTCCCTCTTGTGCCAGGATGTCATGCACCCGGTTAGAGACATCCCGGACCCTGGCACCCGGGAGGCAACAAACCATGCGGGTGTCCTCACGTCCACAAAATCTCCTGTTTGCTCCCTTGACTATGGAGTCTCCAATGACGACAGCTCTCCTCTTCTCCATCCCACCCTTCTGCACCACAGGGTCAGACTCAGTGCCGGAGGCCCTGCACCGTGGCTCACACCTGATTGGTCGTCCCCGCCAACAGTATCCAGGACGGTAAACTTATTATTCAGGGGAATGGCTACAGGGGTACTCTGCACTACCTGTCTGCTCACCTTCGCTTTCCCCCCTCTGACTGTCATCCAACAACCTGCTTCCGACAGCCTAGGTGTGACTACCTCCCTGTAGCTCTCATCTATGACTGCCTCATTCTCCCTTACGAGTCGAAGGTCATCCAGCTGCTGCTCCAGATTCCTTACATGGTCTTCCAGATCGCCTGGCCATATGCACTTCTTGCAGATGTGACTCTGCGGGAGAGGGGAGTTCCCCCAAGACTGCCACATCTCACATGAGAGGCACATCACCGTCTCAGGAGACATTGTAAAAACTAACTGCGAGCTAGCTTGTCCTCCGCCTCTTCTCGTCGAAGCCTCTCGAGTCAAAGCCTCAATGCTCCACTCCTTCACTGGCCCACTCACTCACTGAATGAATGTTTTGCTGTTGTCTAAGTGCTTCAAGCAGAGTGGAGGGCCTGTGAGATTGTGTCTGCTGTAGACTTGTTGCTGCATTAGGTAAATTGTAGAAGGTCCAGGACCTTGCTCAGGCCAGAGTTAATTCTAGCCATGCCCAACCTCTCAAAGTATTTAACTGTAGTAAACATGAGTACTACTGATCAATAGTCATTTAGGCAACTCAGCCGGGTTTTCTTGGGCAATGATATGATTACTGCCCTTTTGAAGCATGTGGGAACCTCAAACTGCAGCAGTGAGGGGTTGAAGGTGACCTTAAACGTTCCAGCCAGTTAAATGGTTTAAGGCCTGACGCCTTAAAGGATGTTCTGACAATAACCTCCGAGACAGAGGTCACAGGATCATAGAATGCTATGGGGATTTGCATTGGTGTAGTTCTTTCTTCCTTTCAAGGCATGCATAAAAGATATAATTGGATGCTATACTTCATTTGTGGTTTAACCTGCATTTTATACTCATTTAGTGTAACTTCCCTGCTTGTATCTATTAGTGACTTCCAGAATCCCACATACTTTGTTAGCCACCTCAACATCCTGCAGAAGTTTCAAATATTGATGTACATATAATGAAGACTTCTCTGTTTTGGACATCCGATTGTGCCATGTACTTGATATTGTCCTTCTATATTCTTTCTGCCTAAGTGGATCACTTCACAATTCACTGTATCAAATTTTATCATATTTATTCATTCTGCCAGGTTATCTCTTATTGCAGTCTACTACAGTTCTCCTTACTGTATACCAGGAATCCAAGTTTTGTGTCATTTACAAATTTAGAAATTTTACTCTACACTAATGTCTAAGCCTTTAATATATGTTTTAAAAATGTAGTGGTCCAGTACTGATTCCAGGGAAGCACCACTATTTTTCATTGCTTAGTTTTAAAACAACCCTTTATAGCTATTCTATTCTTCCCATAACCTTCTATTACCTCTAAAGATTATCCTCTTTGACAACATTTCCTTATGTTTACTGCTGGCTCTCATTGTTCCCTATTGTGGTCTTATTGTGCAGTCATTTCCTTCACTTGTACCTTTACTTCTTTGTATTTCTTGCTCTGTTGATTCAACATTACTACTATTCCACTCTTCCACTCATAAATTATTATATCCTCATCATTCACTATCAAGTACTTAACTTAACTTTCCAGAGCTATTCTCTTTATTACTTTCCTTCTATATACTGATTCCCCCTTTAACTTCCAACATACTGAAAATTTCTCCCTCTGTTATTGTTTCCTTAGTTTATTTTCCATGTTTTGATGTCATCCCCACCATGCTTTCTTTATATGATCTTGCTCTGCCAAGGTCTGTGAATAGAAGCAGTATGGGAACTAGGGCTGGCTGCCAGCATCCGTGTAATAGAGCTGGTAGAAATGTGGCCAAAGCTAAGTATGTTGTGAAGCCAGAGCTGGAAATCTTGGAATAGTGGGGAACTGCATAACTCAAGTGATTAGAGTTCAAATAAATTAAAAACTAGCATTAAAAGCTAATAACACTGCAAGGTATTAAGTTCAAATATTTTGAAAGAGCTGGTGATAGAGATGTGGATAAGCTGGCTGTCATTTTCCAGTGATTTTCCAAGAATTCTAGTATGATTCCCAAAGATTGGAAGGTGGCAAATATAACGACGTTTCTTAAAAGGAAATTAGACCATTTAATCTTATAGTGGTGATAGAGAAAATGCTGGATAATTAAAGCAGAGGTAGCAAAGCATTTAGAAAAGTAGTAAAAGACCGAGCAAAGTCAGCATGAATTTATGAAAAGACAATCATGTTTGGTAAATTTGTCAGTTATTTAAGGGTTCAACAAGCAGAATAGTTAAAGGGAAACAATTCTTTGTGTATCTGGCCATTCAAAAGGCCTCCAGTGCGCTTCCATATGGTCAGTGCCAGAGCCTAACTGCAATCCAAATCCATGATTTTGGATGGGGAGTCCAAGTGTGATATGCCCAGGTTTGTTGATGGAAAGTTGGTGGCAGTATGGGGTATGAGGAGAATGCAGGGGGATGTAGATAGATTAAATGACTTAATCTATAATAAATTACATGACAGATTAAATAAATGTGAAGGATGTGAGGTCATTCACTGTGGTGGAAAAAATAGAAACATGCAATATTTTTAAATGGCGAGGGATTGAAAGGTGCTGGTGTTTAGAACGGGTTGCAGGTCTGTGCCACAAAAGTTGACAAGCAAGTATTTAGATTATGAGGACACGCAGTCCTCTTTTATTGTCGTTTAGTAATGCATGCATTAGGAAATGATACGATATTCCTCCGGTGTGATATCACAGAAACAGGACCAGACCAAGACTGAAAAACTAACAAAAAACACATAATTATAACATATAGTTACAACAGTGCAACAGTACCATAACTTGATGAAGAACAGGCCATGGCACAGTAAAAAAGTTCAAAGTCTCTCGGAAGTCCCACATCTCACGCAGACGGGAGAAGGAAGAAAACTCTCCCTGCCTTGCCCGACCACAGTCCGACTCTGAGTCATCCGAAAACTTCGAGCTCTAATCAGCTCTCTGACACCGAGTACCAAGCACCATCTCTGCCGAACGCTTCGACCTCAGCCTCGGTCGTCAGCAGCAGGCAAAGCCGGGGATTTTGGGGCCTTCCCTCCGGAGATTCTCGATCGCCCAGTAGCAGCGGCAGCGAACTGGGCATTTCAGAAATTTCTCCGGACGTTCCTTTGCTTCTCACGTCTGTCTCCATCAAATAGCAAGCAATTCAAATTGTCAGCAGTGTGTTTGTTTTTATTATCAGTGGAATAGATATCAAAAGTAAGGATATTCTCAAATTATATAGAGCCTTAATGTTACCACATTTACAATATTGTATGCAGGTCTGCTTTCCCTATCTGAGGACAGATATACTTACGACAGAGAGACTGCAGCAAACATTCACCCAAATTATTCTTATGATAGGAGATTGATCATATAAGAGATTAAGTAGATAAAATCCATACTCATTTGAGCTTCAATGAATAAGAGATGATTTCATTTAAATGCACAAAGTTTTAACAAGACTTGACAACTTGTGTCAAGAATAATACTTCCCCTGGATGGGATGTCAAGAACCAGGAATCACAACTCAAAATAAAAGGTCAGCAAATCAGGACTGAGATTAGAAGAAATTTCTTCACCCAGAGGGTAATGAATCTTTGGAATCCTTTACCCAAGAGAGTCAAGGAGGCTTTGTTACTGAATAGTTTGAAGATGGAGATCGATTGTTTTTACGTAATCAAGGGATGTTAAATGACTACAGCAATGTGATTCTGAGGTAGAAGTTTAGCCAAGATCTTATTTATGACAGAGCAGACACAAAGACTGAATTAACTTTTCTTGTTTTCCTTATGGTCTAATGTAAAAGCCTAGCTGAAGACTTAAAATTGCTGAGAATAAACAATGGAACAAAAGAGACTATGAAGTGTGAAAGAAGCAGAAGAAAATATCCTGAAAATGATTTTTAAATATTAGTGTGGGTGGAGTTGAACCAGTAGTAGAAAGGAAAATAATAGCCCAAGCATGGGAGGAACTTAAGAGCAAAGAGTGAGGATGGAGCGATATGGCTTTTTTTTATTCATATATGGAATGTGGCTGGAGTATTGTGGCCAACAGTTACTACAGTTGTTAATTAGCTTCAGAAGATAGTGATGAACTGTTACAAAGCCTTGGATAAGTGTTGTTAGAAATTCCTGGATTTTGACTTAGCAGTGATAATAGTTCCTGTTGAACTGAATTACTACTTCATTCAAGTGAGCTATCTTGTCCGATATGACACAGTTCATTATTTTCATAACGGCGTAGTTATTCGCAACTAACCTAATTCTAAAACCTAACTGAGTGGTAAATGTATGTAATTGTAACATAAAGCAAGGATGTAATGCTGAGGCTTTATAAGACACTGGTTAGACTTAACTTGGAGTATTGTGAGCAGTTTTGGGCCCCTTATTTAAGAAAGGATGTTCCAACATTGGAGAGAGTTCAGAGGAGGTTCATGAGAATGATTCTGGGAATGAAGGGGTTATTGTATGAGGAGCATTTGATGGCTCTGGGCCTGTACTCACTGGAATTTAGAAGAATGTGGGAGGAGCTCATTGAAACTTATTGAATATTGAAAGACCTAGATAGAGTGGATGTGGTGAAGATACTTCCTATCCTAGGGGAGTCTAGGAACAGAGGACAAAGCATCATAATAGAGGGATGTCCATTTGGAATGGAGATGAGGAGGAATTTCTTTAGCCAAAGGCAGTGGTTCTGTGGAATTTGTCATCACAGGTGGCTGTGGAGGCTAGATCATTTGATTATTTGATTAGCTTGGACATGAAAGGTTAGGGGAAGAAGACAGGATAATGGATTGAGAGGAAAAATAAATCAGCCATGATGAAGTGTTGGAGCAGATTCAATGGTCCAAATGACCTAATTCAGCTCCTATGTCTTATGGTCTTATAACAAATTAGCATAATTCTCTTCTATTGAATGATTTTTTTTCTTTTCCAGATATTAATGAATGTGAGATTAGTGCCCATAATTGCCACAGGTACGCTATTTGTACAAATACACCAGGAAGCTTCAAATGTGCATGTGCGGATGGCTGGTCTGGTAATGGCATCAAATGTTCTGGTAAGAATGTTTTTGTGAAAAGACGAAAAAGACATTTGTGAATCCACGTTTTTAATACTTTTCAGTTTTCTGTTAACAGAAATTATTTTTGAATATTACATGTGTGCCTGCATATACAAAAACCATTATACCACAACCCGAACAAAACAGTGAATATTACAAAGGCTGTCACAGATCACACAAAGGCAGGACTAGAGTTATCCTCTCAAATGTTTTAGTTTTGTTCCTTATACAAACTTGAAATAATTGACATTAAAAACTCCTGTACAGAGAGTGGTTAATATCTTGGTTCTGTTATAATTTATAGAATTGTCAAGCAATGTAGAATAATATAATTTCTTAGTCAATGGTCCCAGATCATAACTGGTGTTAATTAGAAACGCATACAAAATTATCGACTGAATTTCAATTTCAGTTCTAAGTGAGATCATGTTTCTCCAAACGTTAATTTTGTGGTTTTATCCATAATGAGATTGAATATATGTGGACCGATATTACTACTGATCAGAAATTCCTAATGGGATTGAATATATGTGAATTGTTATCATTACTAATCAGAATGAACAATCTGTAATAGTGGAATTTTGAGCTTTCATTTTTATGAATGACTTTTGCACTAATGACGTATCGTTTTATTTACAAAGATGTGGATGAGTGTTCAAATGGAACACACAAGTGCAGTCCAACTGCTGAATGCATGAACACTGAGGGGTCTTATAAATGTACATGTAAAGAAGGTTACAGCGGCGATGGTGTGTTTTGCACTGGTAAGTCCAAAGATAGAATTCTACTTCTGCTTTGAGGAAATCCTGCACTACTTCATAGTTTATGACAATAATTAATTCTGTATGCTTATCCTTTGAAGTGCTAGATAATAGCCTTATTTCATTACATTCAACATTAAGAAGACAAATAAAACTCGTTACAACATCCATAGTTCTATTTGTCTTCCAGCTTCGGGCATTAATTAGTTTAAAGTTGTTCACCAAACTGAAGCTGAATAGTGATGTGAGGCCACTTAAAGGAGGTTACTGCAGATATAATCAAAGTTACAAAAATAAATAAGCAAAAGGAGAGAAAATAAAGTGAGTAGTTAAAATATGCTTCATTAAAATGGTAGAATTCTTTTGACAGGAGCATAAACACAAAATGCTGAAGTAATAAAACCACAGATTAGAGATGGTGGAGAAAGGACAGATACGGCAGCTAAGTACCACAAATGTAAATTGGAACTGTTGTGGGGCAAAGGTTAGCATTCACAACAGTGATTGAGCAGCAAAAACAATGTAGTTAAAATTTTGTATTAAGATGAGTTACAATTTATAAAGATAGAATTCAACAGGATAGCAACGTAAAGATTGGATGAGCCTAGAGTTAACAAGATTGTGAGTTACAAGTATTTGTAGCGAACAAGTGGCATTCTGATGGATATAAATTTTGATATCATTAATAATAATAATAATAAAGATTGAATTGCAGATCCAATTAATGTAGACAGATTCTCCCCAGAATTAATATTTGTCACTCATGGGCAACACACCAAAATAGGTTATTTGCCAACCTCTTCTCTTCAAAGACATTATTACTTTAAATTTCATCTTTTAACTTCTATCACTAGAGAATAGCTAATCCTAAAATAACACGCTCAAAATGCTGGAGGAACTCAGCAAGTCAGGCAGTATTTATGGAGCGGAATAAGCAATCCTTGTTTTGGGGTGAGACCATTCATCAGGGACTTCCTGAGTTCCTCCAGCCTTTTATATATGTTGATCAAGATTTTCAGCATTTGCAGAATCTCTTGAAGTCGATTCCAAAATGTGTACAGAAATCTTTAAACCACAATTTAAAAACACGGCTCAATATTATCTTTCTGAAATTATCACTAATGCATTTCTTCAGTGAATTGCTGTCCCATAAGCTTGTAAGATTCACAAAAAATTTATAACATATAAGGCCATTTGTCCCATCGTGTTTGTGCCAGACATAAAAATGTTCTCAAGGTTGATTCCATTTTCTAGCCTTAAATCTTAACCCAGCAATCATGGCTTTTCAAGTACGTCCATATACTTTTTAAATGTTATGTGTTCCTGCCTCTACTTCCTTTTTGGCTTAGGTCAAAGCCTTTGCATAATTAAGTGATCTAGATGGGAAATGTTAATGATGCTAAAAATGCTCTCATGCTGTGGATGGGAAGGAGAATACAGAACAGACTTCTCAGTCCTGAATGAGTGTTTTCTAAACAGGTAAAAGACTCTGTGACTGAAGTAAAAACATAAAATGCCAAAGTCATAAGAGCACATAGAATTTTTGTTGAGGAAACCAGGTGCATTGCTCTGGCATGTCAGTACATACAAGAAATCTGAATTACATCTATTGCAAACCCAAGAGGGTTCGCAATTTGTGATAAGTATACATGAGACTGAATAATAAGCACCTTATCTTAATGCATTTCCAAAAAATGTTATTCGTTCCATTGTGCTAACCAATTTCCCTCTCTCCATACTGTCAGAATAAAATAAGTTCTTCAGGATTTGTTTGTACATAGAGGAGTTAAGTGTTTTTCCTCATGTCTTCTTTTCTTATATGACAGATATTGATGAATGTGCTGAAAATGTAAATTTTTGTGAGAATGGCCATTGCTTAAATGCACCTGGAGGTTACCGTTGTGAATGCGACATGGGCTTCACTCCATCTCTAGATGGCAGAGCATGTCAAGGTATGCATCATCTTCCTGTCTATACTTATTACTTCCTTCACCCTTTTCAGTCACGTAGTCAGCTATAGCCATAGTGTTAACTCCTGTCTTTCAGAAATTAACTAAGTGTTTTGCATTGTATCCTGTATCTCAAAGAGCTTTAATTATGACATGTATAACTTACATTTAAAAGAATGAACAGTCTAAATAGTTACTTTCTGTGAATTTCTCGTAATCTTTATTGCAGATATTGATGAGTGCTCGTTCTCTGACATTTGTGTGTTCGGAAGATGCCAGAATCTTCCAGGGCTCTTCCGATGCGAATGTGATTTGGGTTATGAGCTAGACAGGAGTGGAGGCAACTGCACAGGTAAAATGTTGCTTTCATTTGGTAAATGGTGTCATAATTATTTCTAAGATAATTGAACCACAAAATGGCTAATAAATGTTTCAAGTGATACTTTGGACATAACCAGAAAAAAAAAGTTTTGTTTGGATATCTATTTCAGATGTAAATGAATGTGCTGATCCAGTTAATTGTATTAATGGAATTTGTGTTAACACCCCTGGAAGCTACGTCTGCAACTGTCCATCTGAATTTGAACTGAACCCAACTGGTGTCGGGTGTGTTGGTATGTATCAAGTTTTTTTTATCAGTCATTTGCTCTGAAGGCAGCAATAGTTCAGCATTATTCACAAAGTTATTGCAATCAGAGAAAAACTATACACTTATAAGGGAAGTTATCAATGATTTAAAATACCCTATACAATAGTTGTTGGATGTGGGTTGGATTTTGTGTGTAGAATAGTATTGAATATTACACACAAGTTGAAGCATCCTTGCAGAAAATTCTGTGCAGGGCATGTTCATATTTTTCCTGATTTTCCTGAATTTTGAATCAACACAGGCTCAGATAACATTTTCTTTTTATTTGCTTTTGGGATCTGGGGATTACTGCCAAAGATAAAATTTATGGCCCATCTTGAATTTCCTTGAAAATGTTGTACTAGTGAGTCATATTCTTGAACTCTTGAGTTTCTTCTGGTATAGGTGCTCCCACCAATACTTTTGGAAAGCTTCTTGGTTTAGACTCAGTAAAAATTAAAAGTATATTTACAGATTCAGGATGGTGTGTGACTTAAAAGGGAATCTGTAGATGATGATGTTCCCACGCATCTACTGCCCTTGTCACTTTTGGTGATAGAGGTCACGAGTTTGAGAAGTGTTGTCAGAGTGGCATAGCAAGTAGTAGCAATTGCATTTTGTTAACACTGTATACAGTGGTGAATGGAATGAATGATTAAGGGTGCTGGTTGGGGGTGCCTCAACTGGGTTATTTTGTCCTGGAGATCAAGTTTTGTTGGAGATTTGTTTATCCAAGTAAGTCAAGATTATTCCTTCCTGCTTCTGAATTGTGCCTTTCAGATTGTGGAAGGGCTTTCAGGTATCAGGAGATGAGTTAATTAATGCAGGGTACGTCGCTTCTGATCTCCTTGCAAAGAGGACTAGTTGAAATTCATGTTATTGAGTTGATGTTGGTCCACTGCCTCCTCTCGTGCACCTCTGCTCCATCCGCCAAAAGCGGAACTTCCTGTTGGTCCAAGATTTTAATTCAGATTCCCATTCCAGTTCCAACATGTTGGTCCATGGCCTCCTCTTGTGCCACAGCAAGGCCACCCTCAGGATGGAGGAGCAACACCTTATATTCCGTCTGGGTAGCCTCCAACCTGAATATTGATTTCTCCTTACGGTAAAAAAAAATTCCCGCCCCCTCCCCCTCCCCTCTTCTGTTCCCCAATCTGGCCTTGTAACTTTTCTCTACCTGCTTATCACCTGCCCTTGGTGCCCCTCCTCTTTCTATTTCTCCTATGGTCCACTCTCCTCTCCTATCAGATTCCTTCATCTCCACCTCTTTAACTTTCCCACCCATCTGGCTTCAACTGTTACCTTTTAGCTGTTCTTCTTTCCCTCCCACCCTTTTATTCTGGTGTCTTTCCCCTTCCTTTCCAGTCTAGACCTGAAACGTCAACTGTTCATTAATTTCCATGGATGTTGCCTGACCTGCGGAGCTCCTCCAGCATTTTGCTTTGGATTTCTAGCATCTGCAGGATTTCTTGTGTTTATTATTGAATTCACTTACTTAAGAATGGCATACATGGGTCCAGTGCATTAGAATTTAATTGTCTTATTAGAGCCCATTTCAAAGGTTTCAAAGGTATATTTAATGTCAGAGAAATGTATACAATATACATCCTGAAATACTTCTTCTTTGCAGCCACCACGAAAACAGAGGAGTGCCCCCAAAGAATGAATGACAATTAAATGTTAGAACCCCACAGTCCCCACCAACTCACCTCCCTCCTGTGCATAAGCCACAGCAAAGCAACGATCCCCCCTCCCCCACCAGAAAAAATGCATTAGTACCCACCACCGAGCACTCAAGCATGCAGCAAAGCAGCAGCAAAGACACAGACTTGCAGTACCCTAAAGACTACTCGTACACCCGGCATTAGACATACCACAGTCTCGTCTCTTTTATTTCTTTCTCTCTCTCTCGCTTTCTCTCTCTCTCTCCCTCCCTCCCTAATAGGGGAGAAAGAGATGTTTCCGTTTCACAGTGAGAAGGGAGACATAACAAACAACTCACTGGTTTACCATGTTAATAGTCCGTCCTCTTTTTTATAGTATAAAGGTTCAAAGGTTCATTTTATTATCAAAGTATGTATGTAGAATACAGCTCTGAGATTTGATTTCTCCCGTCTTCTCCAGATAGCCATAAAATAGAGAAGGCCATAGAAGCATTTGAAAGAAAGGCATCAATCCCCCCAACCACATGAAAAGAAAAGAAACAAAAACTCGCAAACCCCAAACCCACCCCCACAACCCCTCCTTCACATAAAACCTAACAGATCACCTACATGGAGAAACAAGAACATCAAATCCCAAAACCTCAGCCCCCTCCCTCCCACAAAAACATAATATATCACGCACACAAAGGTACAATAACAAGAACATCGAATTCCCAAACCCCAGAAAACTTAACAGATCACCCACATGGAGAAACAACACAAGCATCAAACACCAAACCCCAGCCCACCAATCAGCAACAAGAAAGAATGGTTTAAAATTCATAAGATAAACTAAAATTGTTAATTGTTTTGTTATTAGGTCTCTAGGTATACATCTTTCCAGTTGCAATTTAGAGCTGAAATTAATATCCAACTACAGGTCGACCTTTACTAATCCGACTACCTATAATCCGGCACTGATTTCAAATTTTTCGTGCAACTGTAATTTCAAATTTCCCAGACCACCGTACCAATCTGCTGCACATTGTTTTGGTTGCGCTAGATCTGTTCATGTGTTGACCCGCTCTTGTAAGCACAGGCAGGCAATTCCTGCTTGTTTTCCTGCATTTATTAATATCATTTGCTCTTTTTTGGCCCCAATTATGGCCCCAGTGAGTAAAGGAAATGCACCTCCTGCTGTGAAGTGAAAACACCACACATTATCCATTAAAAATAAGGTTGAACTCTTGAAAAAACTGGATAGTGGTGTATAGGTGAAGAGCTTGTGCGAGTGTTACAACATTGGCACTTCCAGTGTACAATATAAAGAAACAGAAAGAAAAACTGCTACATTTTTTTGCTGATAGTGGCTCAAAGAAACAGATGTGCGTAAGAAAAACAATGAAAGATGGAAGAAGTTCGGAACTAGATAAAGTGCTGATAATATGGTTTAATCTTTGTGTTAGTGAAGGTGTTGAACTATCTGGAGATATGGTGAAGGAACAAGCAAAGTGTTTCATGAAGAACTAAGACTAGATTATGAGTGTGACTATGGTGAAGGCTGGCTTCATCGGTTCAAGCAGCATCACTGGCTTACAGTTTTGTGCAGTGTGTGGTGAAAAACGTTCAGCAGACAAGGAAGCAGCAGCAGAGTTTGTTGACAAGTTCGCCAAGTTAGTCTCCGATGAAAAATTAAGCCCCGAGCAGGTGTACAATGCTGATGAGACTGCTTTGTATTGGAGATATACAGCAAGAAGAAAACTAACAGCAGCAGTTGCAGAATCACCAACAGGGTATAAGGCATTGAGAGATTGTGTGACTTTGCTAGGCTGCTCTAATGCTGCAGGAACCCACAGATGTAAGTTACTGTTCATAGGCAGAAGTTTACGTCCCAGGGCCTTCAAAGGTATGATGCAATTTCCTGTAATTTACCGTGCTAACAAAAACGGATGGATTACAACTAACATCACACTAGAATGGTTTGAAAATTATTTCGTTCCCGAAGCACGAGCTCACTGTGACTCTGTTGGCCTACACCACAACTGTAAGATAATGTTTGTTTTAGACAACTGTTCAGCACACCCGAAAGCAGAACTCCTGGTAAAAAACAATGTTTTTGGTATCTTCCTGCCACCTAACTGTGCGTCATTAATTCAACCCCTGGACAATGGCGTATTA
Organism: Mobula hypostoma; assembly: GCF_963921235.1. Taxonomy (NCBI): domain Eukaryota; kingdom Metazoa; phylum Chordata; class Chondrichthyes; order Myliobatiformes; family Myliobatidae; genus Mobula; species Mobula hypostoma. The sequence continues at coordinate 56,400,283 of NC_086114.1, read as the reverse complement.
CATTCTCTCAAGTCGAGGTACCTTTCCCTGTTTATGAGGTGCCTTTTGAGTGCAGTTAATGCTGGCAGACCGGTAAAGGAATTTTTAAAGGATTTTAATATGAAAGAGATTATTTACTGTGCTGCTAATGCGTGGAGGTCTGTAGAGCCATCCACACTGAAGAATGGTTGGCATAGATTATGGCCAGGTTTAATGTTTGAGTCTGCACCTGGTGAAGACACTGGAAATGACTTTACAGGCTTTAGAGTTTCCAAGGAAAAACAGATTATGCATGAATTGCTTTCTTTTGCTCAAGAGCTAACTAATTCTGCTGCCAAGGATCTTGCATCAAGGTTCAATGATGACAATGCTGAAGAATGGATGAATATAGATGAGGATGAGCCTACTGACTCGGAAATTGTGCAGATGGTTGTACATCCAGAGAAGGAAGATATTGGAGGAGAAAACAGTGATGAAGATGAAGTTGTAGCAGAGAGACTTTCTATTGACAGGCTAACTAAGTTGACAGGTGAAGTGCTGAAAGGATTAGAGCAACCAAGTGTTATAACTGAGCAAGAAGTAATAAGTTCTGCTGCAATAAGTAATATGCTGCAGGATAAGCTAATCAGAGAAAGACCAAAATATACGAAACAGCTTACCTTGGAAGATATGTTCAAAAAAATTGCTAGAAAAAGTGCAACAGGGGTGCTAACACTTCAAAATCCAGTGCTATGAACTTCTGCTCACCCAGATGTGCTGCCACCAACCAGTTTCAGCACCAGTTCCTGCTGCTTCACTCATTTTCAAAATGAAGATGTTGATGATCCTAACAACCCCACATTTGTAGACATGTAACTTTGCCTGAAGGTATATTAAAAGTCTCACCTTAGAAGTGGAAATGCTCAACTTTTCTTTACAAGTTAATACCTGTACCCTTTATTTTATCTGTGTCTGTACAGTATATTCCTTTATTAAAATTTCACTTGCTAATCATTTAATATTTCTGTTTCATTATTATCTAACTTGTACTGATTTATATGATATTGTAAAGGTATGATGAGGTGGTTAGCTATTGCTTAATGTAATCCTTCTGTAATCCAGCACTCCTCAGGTCCCAATGGTGCCGGATTAGTGAAGGTCGACCTGTACTATCATTCAATTTTCAGTTCTTCTTCAGTTTAAGTAAAATGGTAAACATGTTGTTGTTCTCACTTAGATTTCCCTATACAATTCTATAGAAACTATTTAGCCAGATTTTTCAGTTATGTAATATTTTCATAATGTAATAGTCATAGATTGTACTTATCTATGAAAACATTTATTGAAAATTGTGCAGAATGTGTTTCAAAGACATTTTCTTTCTAAGGGCCAGGTAGTATTCTCAGTTGCAAAACAGAGAAATGTTTCATAGTGATGTGTTTTATAACATAGATCCTCGTTTGGGCAAGTGCTTCTTGGAGTATTTACTGCGCGGAGATAACACCCTTACTTGCAGTAATGAGATTGGAGTCGGAGTTTCAAGAGCATCTTGTTGCTGTTCTTTGGGCAGAGCCTGGGGCTTTCCATGTGAACTGTGCCCCTCTGTCAATTCATGTAAGTATTCAGTGTTTTGAGAATTTACTTTGAGGTAAAATCAGTCTTACAAAATGATTTGATATTATTAATGTGAGATCAGTTTATTGATAAATAATTTATTTTAACTACTGTTTAAAACATTCTTCTTTAATATAGCTATTAAGTTATAAAATTAATTCTTGTGTGATTGAGATACATAAAAACAATTTCACTTCATTATAATCTGACTAAAGAGTGTCAATCTTAAGGATCCTAGCATAAAGGTAATTCTTTTTCAATAGTATCGATGATATATTAATGAAGTATTTGATATTTAGGAGGAAAGACATAGAGTGCAGGATAATACCGACGAGCTTATAAGATGGGCAATGCATTTGAAATTTAATCCTGCAAATGTGCGGTCATGCAGTTTGGAAGGGTTAATAAAAATAAAACACTCAGTGAACAGTAGGGTCTCAGGTCGTTTGAGGAACAACACAATTTCATTGTACCAGCCCAGGGATCCATGAAAGTGACATCACAGGTGCATCGTGTGGTAAAGATGTCACACGTGATACTTGCCTTCATTAGCCAGGACATAGAATATAAGAGTAAGACGGTTATGGGACAACATCTTCCCACTGAGCACAGGTCTGGTTGGCATTCTGTAGGAAAAATGTGGTTACACTGGATGAGTTTAGAGGAGATCCACCAGGATGGAATGTTCAGTTATGAGGAGAGACTGGATAGACTGTTTTTCATGGAGTGGAGGAGGCAGAGGGGGGAACCCGACAGAATACAAAATTATAAAGAATATTGATACAGTCAATAGTAGGAAACTTTTCCTTATAGCAAAGGCATTTAAATCTAGATGTCATTGATTTATGGTAAGATATAAAAGGTTTGAAAGGAATTAGAGTAAGAACTTTTACACTCAGAGAGGGTTAGAGTCTAAAGCACACAGGCAGATGCGCTTGTCAGTCATGTTTGGCAGCTCATCTAGGAGAAAGAAAACACTGATCTCAAACTTGCACTGCCTTTCTGCTATACCCAGTCACCACCTATTAGGGTGGTGGAGGCAGGTTATTTTACAATGTTTAAGAAGTATCTAGACCAGTCTTAGATAGCCAAGTGTGATTGGTACAGATAGTGGGCCAAAGGCATGTCACAGCCAGAAGAGAGTTGGGGGGGGGGAGTGCAAGGGTAGTGGGGAGAAGCTCTCACTACCTATTAAATTATTAAATGCACCTAATGGTATGCACCTCAAATACCCTCTGTCAACTAAGTCCAGCTCCTGGCCTTCACGTATAGTTTAGCTACTAAGCCCGGCAGAGTCATTTTCTGGACAAGGACAAGGGGCAAAGTCTGATTACTGGTGTCTTAAAACCAGTTGCTTCATGCAGATGGGCTTGTCACCCATGGTTGGCAGCAAATCTAAGAGAAAGAAAACAGTGATCTCAAACATGCGCTGCCTTGCAGCTTTGCCTGCTCATGGGGATTGCTTCCGGAGTAAACCCTAAGGAAAAATACGGAGCATGAGTCCCAAAGAAAGTCCAATGTTGAGTTCAACACTGACTAGCGATTCCTACAATGTAGTTGGTGCCAAACTTTATCTGTGTTTGCTGTTCCTTTGGATTCATCAGCTGTGTGGAAAGGGAGGGTCTGCTGTATGGGCAACAGCTTGCTCTCCATGTCATATTTCCCTGGCTTGTGTATCGACTTAGGCATCTAGGGCGCAACATCCGTGGTCAACCCTAACCAACGGGGAGCCACTATGTACCTGTAATCTGGGAAAAGATTAATTTTAATAATACCTTTAAACTCGATAATAAATTATGATGTACTGTATTGCAATGAAGTACCTTTTAAGCGTTTAATCATTGTTCAGATAAAGGAAGTTTAGCAGCCAATTTTTACACAGAAAGTTCCTACCACCACTGACAGCAATTTGATAATGACTGGATAACCTATTTCAGTGATATTGAGTGAGGATATATTTCACTAAGCCACTAGGGACAACTCCCTTGCTCTTCCCAGTAGAGTGGGATCTAACCAAAATGGGCCTCAATTTAATATTATTCATAGAAAGCACCCCAGTTCTAATAATCTCTCAGTATGGCACGAGAATGTCAAAACTGAATTTTGTGATCTGAAGTGACTTGGAATACTACATTGTTCAAGTTAGAGTTAAGTGAACTTACAAAATTAACGAATTGGACCAAAGGGCCTGATTCCAAGTATGACTCTGACAATGGAAACAAAAACAAAATTGATTAACCTAATAAAATTCAAGTTTCCCTGTGCTTGACAGTAAAGCTTAAAAGATAGAAAACCAGTGTTTGTATCACCGTTCCACAAGTAGTATATATGATTTATTCAGTGTAAGGAAATTTGCTAACTTTAAATATGTAATATTTAAAAGTTATATTTAGCTGATAAACAACAAACAGAACTCCATTTTGTCTTGCAGCTGAATACAAAACTCTTTGTCCTGGAGGAGAAGGTTTTAGACCCAACCCTATCACAGTTATTTTGGAGGGTAATTTCTTCTAACTTTTTAAAATTAGATTTTGAAATTTACACCATGTGAACAATATATAATTTTATGTTACTGCTTTTAACAGATATTGATGAATGTAAAGAATTACCTGGACTCTGTCAAGAAGGAACATGTGTCAATACATTTGGGAGTTTCCAGTGTGAATGTCCACGTGGTTTCTATTTGAATGAAGAAACCAGAGTATGTGAAGGTATATTTACTGAAGTATTGTCATTCTTATAGCTTTAATATTTTTCTTTTGGTTTGTTTTTGTATTTGTGGAAGATAAGAAACTTTACATTGCTTACTTCAGAAATAGAATAGGTTATCAAACAGGATCTGAAGACAAGGAAAACTTGCAACAATAGGTAGGAAACAAATAATATTCAGAGTAATCAGAGTTCATGCATTGAAACTAGACTTCTTCAGCATTAGGAGATAAATATAGGATTTTATAGATCATACTGACATTGTGCTTGAGTAACTACCTGCAGTGTCACTAGTTGATTAGGGGCATACAGTACATTATGTTCCGCTGTATTGTGTACACGATCTCAGCTGTGCAGCTGCAGAAAAATGTTGAATAGTGCTCATAAGGGAATTCCTACTATCTAATACTACCACAACTTTTCAAATTGGTATCATGAAATCAGTGAGTCATAATATCTCATCGGTAGACTGAGCTAAGCTTTCATGTAGTTATTATTGGTCAGTTGAAAAAGATATTCACAGGTGTAAGCTGGAGTTAAATGAGCTATTGTTATAAAAAAAAGATAGTTAGATAAGGTTATTTAGAATATTGTACCAAATCCTGGATTATTTTAAGAAGATATATATTTGTTTTGTATAGTTTGTAAATTGCAATTGCTTTAATGATGAATTTTATTTAAATGGCTGGAATGCTGGAGAGACTACAGTATTTAATATTACCTATCCAGTTTCTACCTATCCTAAAAGTGTAATGCTGGTATCACATTTTCACTTCCAAATTATATATAGTGTCCATTGTTTCTCAATTAAGAGAATATCACAATTTATGAATTACTGTGTATAACAAGTGCGGTTAGACCTTTTCAGGACACATGTATTAGTTTGTAAATTCAATGCAGATTTATGCATCTCAGAATATAAATTCAAAGCAAATTTACTGTTATGGGAGTCTGATGAGGCAGAGTACCTATACCAGAGATGTCAATTTCAAATAGTTTGCCATCTAAAAGCTTATCAAAAATGATTTCTGCTGTATTTACAAAGGTCAGTACACACCATAATTACTTTTCCCATTGATTTCCAGCAAGACAAGCCTTCTGTGGATGGTTAACATTCCCAATGCATGCTTGACTTATATATGTGTCACAACCATAATGCAGAAAAAAGAGAAAACGGATTACATTGTCCTGACAGGTGTAATTATGCCATGTTTATATGAGTAATTGATATAGCACTGAAAATAGAACTTCTAATATTGTAGGTTATATATTATATATTTACATAGAACATAGAAATCTACAGCATATTACAGGCCCTTCGGCCCACAATGTTGAGCCGACCATGTAACCTACTGTAGAAACCGCCTAGAATTACCCTACCACACGGCCCTCTTTTTCTAAGCTCCATGTACCTATCTAAGAGTCTCTTAAGAGACCCTATTGTATCCGCCTCTATTCTAAAAATAGAAGTTATATGTTCTAACTATGCATTAAAATCCATAATTCTAATGGACTTTAGTATTTTACTCATTAATTTCCTATACTGTTGAAAAGAAGGAAGTAGTTCCTTCCTTCTTGCACCTCCTCTTCATTTCCACCACTGTCGTCAGCAGTGCGTTCCACACACCCACCACTCTCTGTGTTAAAAATTTTCCCTGACATCCCTTCTGTACCTGCTTCCAAGCACCTTAAAACTATGCCCCCTCGTGTCAGCTATTTCAGCCCTGGGAAAAAACCTCCGGCTAGCCACACGATCAATGCCCCTCATCATCTTACACACCTCTACCAGCTCACCTCTCATCCTCCGTCGCTCCAAGGAGAAAAGGCCACGTTCGCTCAACCTATTCTCATAAGGCATGCTTTCCAATATAGGCAACATTCTTGCAAATCTCCTCTGCACTCTTTCTATAGTATCCACATCTTTCCTGTAGTGAGGTGACCAGAACTGAATACAGTACTCCCAGTGGGGTCTGACTAAGGTCTTATATAGCTGTAACATTACCTCATGGCTGTTGAAACTAATCCCACCGTTGATGAAGGCCAACACACCATACGCTTTCTTAACAAAACTGTCAACCTGCATGGCAGCTTTGAGTGTCCTATAGACACAGACCCCCAGATCTCTCTGATCCTCCACACAAGCCTACACATATACACTAACCAATACACACATAATTGCACCTGCATACATATATGCACACATTTATACATATACACACACGCATATAAATACACATAAACAGATACACATATATATGCATATATACATATTTATACACAAACACTTATGCATGCACACATGCACTTATGTAAACACACATATATACACATACACAGATACAAATACATATGCATGCACATACATATTTACACACACACACGTACATATACATATACACACATATATATATATATATATATATACATGCACATATTCACACATGCACATTGACAGATTTATGCATATACCTATGTACAGACATATATACAATACATAGACACAAGGGCATGCATGTACATACATATACACTCATTCACATACATACAAATATATATGCACAGAAATGTACTTCCGATTTTTTTTTTGCCACTGTGGTCAGGATGAGTAAAGAGCTCCGTCTGTTGCTTCCCCATCCTGATGATCCAAGTTTTTATTTCCAACACTGGCTTCCTTCATTTGATCATAAAATATTTTTTTTTACTGAGGGTATTATTAATGTTGAAAATCTCAGAGAAAATTAATTAAAAGGAGTTTGTACATCCTCACCATGGGATGCATAGGTTTTCTTCAGGTGTTCCAGTTTCTTCCCACAATACAAAGACATACCAGATAGTAGGTTAATTAGCCATTGTAAATTGTCCCATGATTAGTCTAGGGTTAAATTCAGGGTTGCTGGGCAGCGCGGCTCAGAAGGTCGGAAGAGCCTATTCCGTGCGGTATCTCTAAATACGTTTGTAAGTAAAAGAAGCAGCCGGCTAAGAGAATAAGATGAGCCTGCCTGGCAGTTGTACATACAATAAATTTGGAGTCAGGTGTTTGATGTTACTACTGTACAAATTTACAATATGAACCAGCAGTAGGGAAGGCTTCAACACTGAAAACAGCAACCTGTATCTCAATATTAATTTTATCAATAGCAATAATATCAATATCCTTCCTACAAATTGTTTATCAGAGAAATAAGAACTTTAACCAATGTGAAACAAGTTTTATTTATACTTGTTTAATTACTCTTTGCATTTTAGACCATAAGACATAGCAAAATTAGGCCTTCTGCCCATCAAGTCTGCTCCACTATTCGATCACAACCCCATTCTACTGCCATCTCCCCATAACATTTGGTGTCCTTACTAATCAAGAACCAATCAACTTCTGCTTTAAATAAACCCAATGTCTTGGCCTCTGCCACCCTCTGGCTAAAGAAATTTATCCTTATCTCTGTTCTAAAGGGACATCTTTATATTCTGAAGCTGTCCCCTCTGGTCTTAGACCTCCACTATCGGAAACATTCTCTCCATGTCCACTCTATCTAGGCCTTACAATATTCTGTAGATTTCAGTAAGATTCCCCACCCCCATTCTTCTAAACTCCAGTAAGTATGGGGCCAGAGCAAGTAAAGCTCCTTGTGCTTTAACCCTTTCATTCCAAGAATCATTCTTTTGAACCTCCTCTGAACTCCCTCCAATGCCAGCATATTCTTTCTTAGATAAGGGGCTCAAAATCGATCACTTTATAGGAATTATTTTCTGTGATCTTAAAAATAATATGAAAAAATTAAGAAAATATTTAATATTGATCACAATTTACTTTCCATATAAGAGATCTAATACTGTTTCATTATCCAAAACATTTGTTCATTTGCATTTTTTCCAGACATTGATGAATGCATTAGCTCACCTGGTATTTGTGGTCCTGGTACATGTTTCAACACATTGGGAAATTATACCTGCATCTGTCCACCAGATTACATGCAGGTTAATGGTGGAAACAACTGTATGGGTAAGCATCTATCAAGTACTGTGTAGACAAGTAAGAAGCAACATTTTGTGTTAATAGTGAAGTTCGGCCATATTTAGTAGTAATCCTTCATATTTAGTGATAGGTTTTAACCTTTCAATCTGCAGACATGAGAAAAAGCTATTGCTTCAAGAATTTCTACAGTGAAAATGGCACTTGTGATGGTGAACTAGCCTTCAATATGTCAAAGAAACTGTGCTGTTGTTCATACAACATCGGAAAAGCCTGGAACAGACCTTGCGAACAATGTCCTCTTCCCGTCACAAGTAATTTTTTTCTCTATCAGTTCAAAAATTTAGTATCAAATTTACATTGTTTATTGCATTGACATTAATGCTGAATCATATTTCAGATGAATATATTACTCTTTGTGGGAGTCAGAGACCTGGCTATATTATTGACATTACAACAGGACAACCAGTTGGTAAGATATCTCTTTATGTTTAAACATCAAGTTTTTGCATGATAAATACTCTTGAATAATATAATGATTTATAAGACAGTTATGTTTGTAGGAAAAAAAGTTAACGTATTTACTCTTGGCTCAGGAATTGCAGTTAGGGAGAGCATTACAAGTGGAGGCCCTGCATTATCATGGAGTTGGAATTAATGATTTAGCATTCTGATGCTGCATGTTTTGAACTACAGAAAGGCATACTTCAGAAACTTAGGCAGTATTACAGTGACCTTCACAGCCAAATCATTGATAATGCATCCTATTATGTAAATAATTATGCTACTTTTTAGGATGCTATTCCAGTTATTAGTTATCAAGTTGTGCCAATAATTTTATTCAAATGGGACCATATCTTACAGAGTGTTGTGCTTCCGATTTTGTTATCATGTAATAAACTAAACAGATTCCTCACGTCCTGAAATTTGTGGTTATGTGGCAGCAGTCAATGCAGGCTTAAAAATTACTACAAGTTACAAAAATAAATAGTGCAAAAAATAACTAACAAGGTAGTGTTCATGGGTTCATGGACCATTCAGAAATCTGAGGGTGGTAGGGGAGAAGCTATTGTTAAAATTTTGAGTGTGGGACTTCAGGCTCCTGTATTAGCTTGCTGATTGTAGTAATGCAAGGAGGATATATCCCAGATGGTAAAAGTCTATAATGATGGATGCCATCTTCTTGAGGCACCATCTTTTGAAGATGTCCTCGATGGTGGGGAGGGTTGTGCCCATGATGGAATCCTTGCGATCCTGCATATTGCAGCCTCTATACCAGGCAGTGATGCAACCAGTCAGAACGCTCTCCACGATACATTTTAAGAAACTTGGTATATTCTTTGATGACATACCAAATCTCCTCAAACTCCTAATGAAGTAAAGCTGCTCTTCTGCCTTCTTCATGATTGAAACAACGTGCTGGAGTTAGGATAGATCCTCTGAGGTGTTTGTACCCAAGAACTTGAAGCTGCTCACCTGTTCCACTGCTGAGCCCTCAACGTTCTCCTGACTTCCTTTTCTGAAGTCCACAATCAGTTCCTTATCCTTAGTGAGGTTGTTGTGACAACACTCAATCTATCTCACCAGCCTCCTCATCACTGTCTGAGATTCTGCCATCTCTCGGCTAAGGAGAGGAAATAGTAGGATTGCTTTGTAATCACTAATGGAAGATTAAATGTGGGTTCTGTTTAGCTCTGTTAGAATAACTAGCTGGTACTTTTTATTGATAGAACTCAACAGAGGCATAATGAACACAAAATATTAGAATATCACTGTGATGTTCAAGATGATACTGTTAGATGTTACTGTTCCACACGGTAGGCTTATTCAGAAAGTTAGAAGGCATGGGATCCAGGGAAGTTTGGCCAGGTGGATTCAGAATTGGCTTGCCTGCAGAAGGCAGAGGGTGGTGGTGGAGGGAGTACATTCAGATTGGAGGATTGTGACTAGTGGTGTCCCACAAGGATCTGTTCTGGGACCTCTACTTTTCGTGATTTTTATTAACGACCTGGATGTGGGGGTAGAAGGGTGGGTTGGCAAGTTTGCAGACGACACAAAGGTTGGTGGTGTTGTAGACAGTGTAGAGGATTGTCAAAGATTGCAGAGAGACATTGATAGGATGCAGAAGTGGGCTGAGAAGTGGCAGATGGAGTTCAACCCGGAGAAGTGTGAGGTGGTACACTTTGGAAGGACAAACTCCAAGGCAGAGTACAAAGTAAATGGCAGGATACTTGGTAGTGTGGAGGAGCAGAGGGATCTCGGGGTACATGCGCACAGATCCCTGAAAGTTGCCTCACAGGTGGATAGGGTAGTTAAGAAAGCTTATGGGGTGTTAGCTTTCATAAGTCGAGGGATAGAGTTTAAGAGTCGCGATGTAATGATGCAGCTCTATAAAACTCTGGTTAGGCCACACTTGGAGTATTGTGTCCAGTTCTGGTCACCTCACTATAGGAAGGATGTGGAAGCATTGGAAAGGGTACAGAGGAGATTTTCCAGGATGCTGCCTGGTTTAGAAAGTATGGATTATGATCAGAGATTAAGGGAGCTAGGACTTTACTCTTTGGAGAGAAGGAGGATGAGAGGAGACATGATAGAGGTGTACAAGATAATAAGAGGAATAGATAGAGTTTTCAGCCAGCGCCTCTTCCCCAGGGCACCACTGCTCACTACAACAGGACATGGCTTTAAGGTAAGGGGTGGGAAGTTCAAGGGGGATATTAGAGGAAGGTTTTTTACTCAGAGAGTGGTTGGTACGTGGAATGCACTGCCTGAGTCAGTGGTGGAGGCAGATACACTAGTGAAGTTTAAGAGACTACTAGACAGGAATATGGAGGAATCTAAGGTGGGGGCTTATATGGGAGGCAGGGTTTGAGGGTCGGCACAACATTGTGGGCCGAAGGGCCTGTACTGTGCTGTACTATTCTGTGTTCTATGAGTGGACTATATGTCCTTTGGAACATGCTTCACCATTCAAAAAAAATCATAGCTATTCTGCCTCAAATCCACTCCTCTCTGATCCCTGACAGGTAGGTCCAGGTAAATTTACATGGGGGGTTGAGAAGGCTGATGTGTATTTATTTCAGTGTAAGGACTATTACAGGTGAGGCAGTTAAACTTAAGGCTTGGGTTAGTACATAGAACTAAATGTTGCAGCTATTACAGAGATATGGCTGAGAGAAGGGCAAGAATGACAAGAGATAAAAGCCCATGGTATTATAGGAAAGATACTAGCATGGATAGAAGATTGGCTGACTGGCAGGAGGCAAAGAGTGGGAATAAACAGTGCCTTTTGCAGTTTGCTGCCAGTATGGTAACTAGTGCAGTCCCGCAGGGATCGATATTGAATCTGCTTCTTTTCACGTTATGTGTTAATGATTTGTGTGATGGAATTGTTGGCTTTGTGGTGAAGTTTGCGAATGATATGAAGATAGGTGGAGAGGCATGTAGTGTTGAAGAAGGACAGAGTCTGAAGAAGGACTTAAACAGATTAGGAAAATGGGAAAAGAGTTGGCAGATGGAATATAGTGTATAGTTATAGACTATTTCCTAAATGGGGAGAAAATTCAGAAATTAAAGAGCAAAGGGACTTGAGAATCCTCATCTAGGATTCCTAAAGGTTAACTAGCAGGTTGAGTCAGTGGTAAGAAAGGAAAATGCAATATTAACATTCATTTCGAGAGGACTAAAGTATAAAAACAAGGATGTGATGCTGAGGCTTTATGAGACATTGGTCTGACTGCACTTGAGTACCGTGAGCAGTATTGGGCCCCTTACCTGAGAAAGGATGTGCTGGCATTGACAGGGTCCAGAAGAGGTTCACAAGAATGATTCCAGGAATGAAAGGGTTAATGTATGAAGTGATTACGCTCCTTCTGGGTCAGTAGTAGCTGGAGTTTAGAAGAATGGGGTGGGGGGGATCTTATTGAAACCTATTCAATATTGAAAGACCTAAATAGAGTGAATGTGGAGAGATTGTTTCCTATAGTGGAGGAGTCTAGGGCCAGAGGATACAGCCTCAGGACAGAAGATGAGGAGGAATTTCTTTAACCAGACAGTGATAATCAGTGAAATACATTGCCACAGACAGCTGTGGAGACCAAGTGATTGAGTATATTTTAAATGAAGGTTGGTAGGTTCTTGATCAGTAAGAGCGTCAATGGGGAGAACACAGGAGAATGGGGCTGAGAGGTATAACAAATGAGCCATAATGGAATGGTGGAGCAGACTCAATGGGCCAAGCGGCCTTAGTCTGCCCTTATGTCTTATGATCTTATAGTCTTACGGTGGTAAAAGCAACAGGGTAGATATAGTGAGTACTTTAATTACTCCGGTATTGACTGGACTCCCTTACTGCAAAAGAATTTTAAGATGTATATTGTATACATTTCTCTGACATTAAATGTGCCTATTGAACCTATTGAAGGCTTAAATGGGCTTTGTACAGTGGAGCTCATAACTCACAAATTTTTTGAGGAGGTGACAGAGGGGAGGGCAGTGGAAGTTGTATACGTGGACTTAAGCAAAGTTTTCCACAAGATGCACAAATTCAGGCTCATGGGATCCATGGAACTCAGCAGATTGGATTCAAAATTGGCTTGGCAATGGAACTATTAGCCTAGAAGACAAAGTGTGGTGATGGATAACTATTCCAACTGGAGGTCTGTTTCTAGTGGTGTTCTACAATGGTTGGTGCAAGGACTTTTGTTGTATATATCAACAGGATATAGACCAGTAGTTAAAGCGGGCAGAGAAATGACAGATGGAATTTAATCCAGACAACTGTGAGGTGTTAACCTTTGGAAAGTTAAATGTAAGATGAAAGTATGCAGCAAAGTACAAGGCCCTTGGTATAAGGTACCAATATTTTCGCTGTAGGCACACTCTCCCAGATCAAAGAGCCTGGATCCTTCTTCAGTGAATTGAAGCAAGGTTTCTGGGTCAAAGAAACATTGATGTATAGATGGATCTTGGAGATGGACTATAGCTCTCACAGAGGGAAGTAAATAGGGTAGCAAAGAAAGTGTACAGAACGTTTGCCCTTTTGTCAAGGTGTGGAGTGTAGAAGTTGAGAAGTCATATTGCAGCTGGAAAATACTTTGGTTAGACCATATTTGGCATATTGTGTGCAGTTCTGGTTACCACATTACAGGAAGAATGTGGAGACTTTAGGGAGCATGTTTTCACCAGGCAGTTGACTGAATTAGAAAACATTAGCTATAAGAAAGGGTAGGACAAACTTGGATTGTTTTCATAAACAGAGGAGATTCTGCAGGTGCTGAAAATCTTGAGCAACACAAAAATGATGTTTCAGGCCGAGACTCATGCTGCCAGACCTGCTGAATTCCTTCAGCATTTTATGTGTGTTGGATTACTTTTTTCTGGAGCTTTGGAGGCTGATGGGTGATCTGATAGACATTTATACAATTCTGAGAGGCATAGATAGTCAAAGTCCTTTTCCCATAGTGGTAATATCAGTTATAGTGGGGGTAGTTTTAAGATGAGAGAGGAAAAATTTAAAGGAGATGCGTGGGTCAAGTTTGTGTTTTTTTACACAGAGTGGTAAATGCCTGGAACATGCTGTCAGGCTGACAGTGGACAGACATGTGAACAAGTTTGGAATGGAGGGATCTCGAACATGTGCAGGCAAATAGGACTATTTTAAATTGACATCCTTATCAGCACAGACATTGTGAGCCACAGGGCTGTATAATTTTATGTTCTAAAATGAAATAGATAGAAGAAAATTAGGAAAAGAAAAGTCTGAAGCATAACTGGGACACGAAAAACATGGGTTTCTCTTCCATTGAAGGCGTACAGGAGTGAGATATACCAACTTGTTGAGTGGTGCCGGCATGCACTCAACATCAGGAAGACCAAAGAGCTGATTGTGAATTTTAGAGAGTAAGACGAGGGAACACACACCAATACTTATAGAGGTAGCAGAAGTGGAGAGAGTGAGAAATTTCGAGTTCCTGGGTGTTAATATCTCTCGACCTAACCTAGTCCCAGCATATCAATGCAGCTATAAAGAAGGCAAAACAACAACTTTGTTTCATAAGGAGTTTGAGGAGATTTGGAATGACACCTAAAACACTCAAAATATCTGCAGATGTACCATGGAGACCATTTTGACTAGCTGCATCACCGTCTGGTATGGGGGGCTACTGCACCAGATCGAAGTAAACTGCAGAGTGGCAAAATTAGTCAGCTCCATCATGAGTACTAGCCTCCTTAGTATCCAAGACATCTTCAAGGAGTAGTGCCTCAGAAAAGTGGCCACTATCATCAAGGACCCCCACCACTCAGGACATGCCCTCTTCTCATATTTATCATCAAGAAAGATGTACAAAATCTTGAAGGCACACACTCAGCAACTCAGGAACATCTTGTTTCCCTCTGCTATCCAATTTCAGAATGGACATTGAACCCATGAACCCTACTTTATTTATGTTTTTGCACTACTTATTTAATTTAACTATTTGATATATGTATCTCTGGAACAGGTCAAAAGCCTTAAGTTCCTCGGGGTCAATATCACAAATGACCTGACTTGGTCCAACCAAGCAGAGTCCACTGCCAAGAAGGCCCACCAGCACCTTTACTTCCTGAGGAAACTAAAGAAATTTGGCCTGTCCCCTAAAACCCTCACTAATTTTTATAGATGCACGTAGAAAGTATTCTTCTAAGGTGCATCACAACCTGGTATGGAAGTTGTCCTGTTCAAGACCGGAAGAAGCTGCAGAAGATTGTGAACACAGCCCAGCACATCACACAAACCAATCTTCCATCTTTGGACTCACTTTACACCACAGGCTGTTGGAGCAGTGCTACCAGGATAATCAAGGACACGACCCACCCAGCCAACAGACTTCGTCCCTCTTCCCTCCGGGAGAAGGCTCAGGAGCTTGAAGACTCATACGGCCAGATTTGGGAACAGCTTCTTTCCAACTGTGATAAGACTGCTGAACAGATCCTGACCCGGATCTGGGCCGTACCCTCCAAGTATCCGGACCTGCCTCTCGGTTTTTTTGCACTACCTTGCTTTCCCTTTTCTATTTTCTATTTATGATTTATAATTTAAATTTTTAATATTTACTATCGATTTGTACTCCAGGGAGCGCAAAGCGCAGAATCGAATACGGCTGTGATGATTGTACGCTCTAGTATCGTTTGGCAACAATAAGGTGTGTGTGTGTGTGTGTGTGTATGTATGTATGTATGTGTGTGTGTATATATATATATACTTACTATAATTCACAGTTTTTTTTCCTCATCATGTATTGCATTGTACTGCTGCTGCAAAGTTAACAAATTTCACGACATAGGTTGGTGATATTAAACCTGATTCTGATTCATTGTGAGAGAAGTGAAGATAAAGGAAAATCAATGAAAAGTGGATAATACTGGATACACATAGCAGGCCAGGGTGCAGCTCTGGGAAGAGAAACGATTAACGTTTCAGATCAGAGACACTCAAGAACATTTACTCTGTATCTCTGACAACAGATGCTGACTAACTTTCTGGATGTTTCCAGCATTTTCGGTTTTTATACTCATTACAGTGCGGCTAAAAGTCAGTTAATTAAGTTTTCACTTGAGAAATACCTGCATGGCTTTCCAGAAGTTGCCCTAAACTCTAGAAAGCAATAATTGTCCAGTAGCTGAATAACATAAGTAAAAGAAAACAATTTTAGAAACATATGGAACTTACTCCCTTCTTTAGCTCTGACAGTGTTTCTAAAATGTTTTGTTTAATGTACAAATCAAAGTTTCAGTACTAAAACTAACTCTACATTTGCTTTTGAAGTTCCTTGTATCTTTAGCCCATATCCTTCAGGAAACACTAGTGTCTCTTATCGGGAATATTTAATGTTAATAACAACGCATATTTTAAATATTCAAAGGTTTGTGCACTTTTACTGAAAATATTTCCATGAATATGAAACTGGCTTCTTCATACTCTTTTGGAATACAGAAAAATATAACTCTATATAATTCGTCCACAAAGTTAACATGCAGATATGCTTTTATGCAGACATTGATGAATGTCGAATGATTCCTGGTATTTGTGCTAATGGTGTCTGCATAAACCAGCTTGGAAGCTTCCGTTGTGAATGTCCTATGGGATTTCAATATAATGATCAACTGATTAGCTGTGAAGGTAAGAAAGAAATGCTTCTGATTTGGAAAGTCATCTGTTACAATAGCTTTCTGTAGTTTATTTATAAGTAAATTAAATAGTCTTCTCTAGTTTACTCACTTAGCTAAATTTCTTCACTCCCAATATGATTCCAGTAAAATTCAGTTGCCCCATCTTTAAATCATTTATCTCAAATGCTTTAAAATATTACTCTTCAAAACTGATTTGGAAAATATCTGTTTCAACTATTATGTCAAAGTTTTGCTAAATAGCACTTTGTTCACTCAGATATGGATGAATGTCAGAATGGGCCACTGTGTCAACAGAATGCTGACTGCATTAACACACCTGGCAGCTATCGCTGTGAATGTTCGCGAGGTTACCGGCTGACTTCAACAGGGCATTGTGTGGGTAAGTAATCAGTGCTGAAATCTAAATATAGCTGTGTTTTTTCAAGTAGAAAATTGCTTTCTTGCTATCAGATTGATTTCCTTTTTTTCCCTTGAAGTGAAAAGTCAAGGTTTCAAAAATATATTTTGAACCCTGTGACATATGTAGATTAATTGTTATGTTAGCCTTATCATAAAAACCTGAATTATGGTTTTGGAGCAAAATAAACAAAAGCACAAGATGTTTACATGTGAATTACAATAACACATTCTGAATTAAAAGGAAGTACTAATTTCCTGTCATTATTTTCATTTCTGCATGTTGCTGAGGGGAAATAGATTTATGGTAATTGAAAACTATCAGTAGGAAGGTCAGAATGTTTCAAATGAGACCATTAAAACGTTCCAAAATAATACACAGGGGAAAATGATTAACACATTAAAAGCCTACTAAAGTATTTGTTGTGCCAAGTATACACAATAATGAATGTTCTGTGGAATAGCTCAGGATTTGTATAATAAAAAAGCAAACATCCTTCCAATATTTTAGTTGATTAGTTTGGGGAAACAGAAGTCAGTGCCTCTTGTATTGGTTTTCAGGAGAGATGTTCGTAGGTCATTTGTTTGTTCCATCCATTGTTGTGATAAAGAGAAAATCATGGATTTGAAATGAGCTGTTCATTAATTGATTAATTTTCATCCATGTTTGGAATTATTTTTTCCCTTCATCACAAGTGCTACAATAAGTAGAATCTATATTATTTACAAACCTCCAAAACATTAAAACCTATAACATTTCTCTTACAATCCATTTGCTCCACTTGCTTTTAAACTATTGAACAGGCTGTTTCTACCGTCATAGTCATAGTCATACTTTATTGATCCCAAGGGAAATTGGTTTTCGTTACAGTTGCATCATAATTAATTAAATAGTAATATGTAAATTATGCCAGGAAATAAGTCCTGGACCGGCCAGGCAGCATCTCTAGGAAGAGGTACAGTTGACGTTTTGGGCCAGGACCCTTCATCAGGACTAACTGAAGGAAGAGCTAGTAAGAGATTTGAAAGTGGGAGGGGGAGGGGGAGATCCAAAATGATAGGAGAAGACAGGAGGGGGAGGGATGGAGCCAAGAGCTGGACAGGTGATTGGCAAAAGGGATATGAGAGGATCATGGAACAGGAGGCCCGGGGAGAAGGAAAAGGGGGAGGGGAATCCAGAGGATGGGCAAGGGGTATAGTCAGAGGGACAGAGGGAGACAAAGAAGAGTGAGAGAGAAAGAAGGTGTGTATATAAATAACGGATGGGATACAAGGGGGAGGTGGGGCATTAGCGGAAGTTAGAGAAGTCAATGTTCATGCCATGGATAGACATATCAGAATGATGGCATGAACATTGACTTCTCTAACTTCCGCTAATGCTCCACCTTCCCCTCATACCCCATTCGTTATTTATTTATATACACACAATCTTTCTTTCTCTCTCTCTCTCTCTCTCTCCTTTTTCTCCGTCTGTCCCTCTGACTATACTCCTTGCCCATCCTCTGGGTTTTTCCCCCCCTCCCCCTTTTCCTTCTCCCTGGGCCTCCTGTCCCATGATCCTCTCATATCCCTGTCCAGCTCTTGGCTCCATCCCTCCCCCTCCTGTCTTCTCCTATCATTTTGGATCTCCCCCTCCCCCTCCCACTTTCAAATCTCTTACTAGCTCTTCCTTCAGTTAGTCCTAACGAAGGGTCTCGGCCCGAAACGTCGACTGTACCTCTTCCTAGAGATGCTGCCTGGCCTGCTGCATTCACCAGCAACTTTGATGTGTGTTGCTTGAATTTCCAGCATCTGCAGAATTCTTCGTGTTTGCCAGGACCGGCCTATTGACTCAGGGTGTCTGACCCTCCAAGGGAGGAGTTGTAAAGTTTGATGGCCACAGGCAGGAATGACTTCCTATGACGCTCAGTGTTGCGTCTTGGTGGAATGAGTCTCTGGCTGAATGTACTCCTGTGCCCAACCAGTCCATTATGTAGTGGATGGGAGACATTGTCCAAGATGGCATGCAAGTTGGACAGCATCCTCTTTTCAGACACCACCGTCAGAGAGTCCAGTTCCATCCCCACAACATCACTGGCCTTACGAATGAGTTTGTTGATCCTGTTGGTGTCTGCAACCCTCAGTCTGCTGCCCCAGCACACAACAGCAAACATGATAGCATTGGCCATCACAGACTTGTAGAACATCCTCAGTATAGTTCGACAGATGTTAAAGGACCTCAGTCTCCTCAGAAAATAGAGACGGCTCTGACCCTTCTTGTAGACAGCCTCAGTGTTCTTTGACCAGTCCAGTTTATTGTCAATTCGTATCCCCAGGTGTTTGTAATCCTCCACCATGTCCACACTGACCCCCTGGATGGAAACAAGGGTCACCGGTGCCTTAGCCCTCCTCAGGTCTACCACCAGCTCCTTAGTCTTTTTCACATTAAGCTGAAGATAATTCTGTTCACACCATGCGACAAAGTTTCGTACCGTAGCCCTATAGATTTAAGTTTAATTTTGTTATTTAGAGTAACATACTTTAAATTTGTCTTAATCTAGTAACACATCAGCAATGAGCTAGCTAACTAAGCTTTGTTATTTTGAATTGTTTCAAAATGAAATATTACGTAGTAACAATGAGTATAATTTTGGAATAAATCTAAAATGTTATCTTGCATTTTCTTTCCACATGCTGCTTGACCTGCTGAGAGTTTCTGGCATATTCTATTAATGTTTCAGATTTACATCTTCTGCAGTTTCAGGGTTTGCATAATTTTCAGGATTTTTCTGTATTCACAACACATTTAATTTGGAAATATACGCAAGTTAATGATTTCACAGAAAGCAAAAACAGATAATTTTCATGTTTTTATGCTAATAGCAATAAATCACAGTGATCCTCTCTCCTTTGTGTACCATTAATTATAGTCTATGTGTAATGTACAATAAAACAGCAAATATTGGAAATAAGGGCTATCAAAATATGAAAAGAACAAAGCTACTTAATATTGGAAGCAAAATTTTTGAGTAAAATTGTTTTCCGCTTAAAATGTTACTCACTGTCCACTTTTCAGATATTGACTGGTCTGTATTTTTTTAGTTCTTATTTCAGATACTTGGTAATTAAAATCTTTCGCTTCAGTGTTCTGAATTAGGTTACTTGCTGTAAGTATTAATACTCTGTTTGGTACCTTTTAGAAATTTCCTTCCTTTTGCCCACACAGATCGTAATGAATGTCATGATATCCCTAATGTTTGTAGTCACGGTCAGTGCATTGACACAGCTGGAAGTTACCATTGTATCTGCCGGAATGGCTTCAAAGCAACTCCGGATAACACTATGTGCATGGGTAAGTAAACTGTTGATAGAATGCGAGCACATAGCAAAAACCTGCAAGCATTCAGTGAATATTTTTTCTTCTATTAAAATCTAATTAATTATATTTAATTCACATGTAAAATCAATTAGATAAATGGGTTTAAATCTGCCACATTTCAGTTTATGTTTTATCCAGTTTTCTGATTGGATTTCTACTGACCAGTTAATTATCCTAGTTACTGAGTAGTTCATGCATTTCTTAATTTTTGCATTCCTGGTGGAACTATCTGTCTGTATTAAATGATGAAGGGTCCAGTATAAGTTTTGTTTCTCACTGAACAGATCGAATGTCTGAGTATTTTTAGATTTTTAGAGATACTGCACAGAACAGGCCACGCCACCCGGAAACCCACCCATTTAACCCTAACCTAATCATAGGATGATTTAAATGACCAATGAACCTACTAACCAGTATGTCTTTGGACTGTGGGAAGAGACCAGAGTACCCGGAGGAAACCCACGTAGTCATGGAGAGAACATACAAACTCATTGCCTGTGGTGCAGGAATTGAATTTAGGCATCTGATGCCTCAAGCTGTAATAGCGTAGCGGTTGGCATTCTTATGGGCGACCTTAATATTTACATCTAAACCAGGAAAAGTCTTTTCAACTCTTTCTACACAATTTTTTATTGCCTACTGCAATAGTATTTAAAATAGGAATACCACGCAAGTCATCACTTGGCCACTCTGATTTCCTACCTCCACATGTATTGTGTCAGAGAAAAGATTTCACCTGACCGTGTTTTACCTTAGTTACTTTTGTTAGGAAGATGCATAAAGAAAATACTACGAACCTCTGATAGAAATATATCTTTAATTGGCCACATTTCTTTCGATTTCATTATTATCTATTTGAAGCTACAGATGTGTAATTTCCTATCCCCTTTGGTAAGCTCAACAGGATTCTCAAAATGGTCCAGCCATTTTCACATTAGTTAAATGAAGTTGGTCTTCAAAATAAGGGAGTCTTCAGTTTTCTAATAGTGCACACCCAACTAATCATCAATTAGATATGGAGCTATAGAGTACCGCTGCACAGAATCAAGCCTTTCAGCCCATCTAGCCTGGTCATTTACCTGTACCTGGACCATAACCTTCCATACCTCTCTCATCTATATAGCTATCCAAACTTCTCTTAAATAATAGATTTGAACCAACATCTACCATTTCTGATGGCAGCTCATTCCACGCTCACACCACTCTCTGAGTGATGAAGTACCCCCTAAGATTCCCTTTCACCCTAAATCTATGACCTCTAGTTCTAGTCTTATCAAACATGAAGGGAAAAACCTCCATGTATTCACTTTTTCTATATCCTTCATAACTATGTAAACCTCTACAAGATCTTCCCTCATTCTCTTGTGCTTCAGTGAATAAGTCCTAACTATTCAACCATTCCCTATAACTCAGGTCCCCATGTCCAGCAACATGCTTGTAAATTTTCTCTACACTCTTTCAAACTTATTGGTATCTCTCCTATAGTAGGTAACCAGAACTGCATACTATCCTCCAAATTCAGCTTCACCAACCTCTTATACAACTTCGACATTATATCCCAACTTCTATACTTGGTGCCCTGATTTATTTGAAGGTCAATATTGCCAAGATCTCTATTTCCAGTCCTATCTACCCATGATCCTGTGTGTTCCCAGGTCCTTTTGTTTCACCACACACCTCAGTGGTCTAACATTCACTGTGTAAGTCTTACCCTGGTTTGTCCTTCCAAAGCGCAACACCTCATACTTGTCTGCCTTAAATTCCATCTGCCATATTTCATCTCATTTTCCCAGCTGGTCCAGATCACTTTGCAACCTTGGATAGCCTTCTTCACTGTCCATACATTCCCACTCTTGGTGTCATTCACAAATTTGTTGATCCAGTTGACAACACTATTATCCAGATGTTGATATAGATGACAGACAACAAAAGACCCAGCACCGATCCTTGCAGCACACCACCAGTCATAGGCCTCCAGTCAAAGAGACACCATCTACCACCATTCTCTGGATTCTTATACAAAGCCAATGTTGAATTCAATTGACTACTTTATCCTGACTGCCAAGTGACGTAATCTTCAGGACCATCTTCCCATCAGAGACTTTGTCAAAGGCCTTGGCGAAGTCCATATATACAAAATCCACAACCTTCTCATCAAAAAACTCTATAGTATTGGTTAGACATGACCTGCCATGTAGGCCCTATCTATCCAAATAATTCAGTAACATATCCCTTAGAATATCTTCCAATAATTTACCCATCACTGGCTTATAAATTCTCAGCTTATTCTTAGAGCTTTTCTTAAACAACAGGAAACATTAGCTATCCTCCCTTCCTCTGGCACCTCATCCATGGTTAAGTATGGCTTGAGTATCTCTGCCAGGGCCCTGCAATTTCTGAACTAGCCTCCCACAAGGCTCAAGGTGCCCTTGTCAGGCTTTGGGACTAATCCACCCTAATTCACCTTAAGACAGCAATCACCTGCTTTTCAGTAAACCAGATACAGTTCTTGAATTTAAGATCTCCCCCATCTATTTCAACTCCAATCATAGATGACCACGCTGATCTTCAAGAGAATGAATTTTGTCCCTTGCTACTCTTTTGCCCTTAGAATAACTATAGAAGCTCTTTCTCTTATCTGCTAGAGCAACATCGTATCCTTGTTTAGCCCTCCTGATTTCTCTCTCATGAGGAAATCTATTCCTTGTTGGAGTTTTTAATATCTTAAAGAAAGAATTTCCGACTGAAAGGAGATTTGGAGGCATGTTGCCCCACTTCCTCATCTTCTCATTTGCATTAACCCCAGTTACATGAAAATATCTCAGGTTCCATTTTCACAGTGATGAATCTCAGTTGCAGCTTTCTACTTTTTTTTTGACCCACACTATCTCTGATTTTAATACTGCCTGTCCAGTGTGTTTCTTCATCCCATTTTGCAGCATTTATCAACGTGACTTCATCCAAAGCTCTGATGCCTGTATCCTAGTTGCACTGTTCTTGTTATTTATCTGTTCTTTGATACACATTAGCTTCTGAACTCACAGTGCCTCAATTTTTAAAATACTCACCCTTTTGAGTCCCTCAGAGTATTCATTGAACTGTACACCTGCTCTTTCTGCAGTCCTCTGAGATCTCCACCCTCCTGTACCTCGAGTCTTAAGTGCATCTCTTATTTTAACCGTTCTACTATAGACAGTTCTTTTCTCAGCAGTTTAAGCAAGAAGCTCAGGAATTCAGCTTTACTTCCCCATTGTCTTTCTTGAGATTTAAATAATTGCTAACTAATAGTATTGACCAAACTATGAGTTAACTGTTTAATATTCCCCTATGTCAACTTTTGTTTGATAATTTTCCTGTGAAAGATGATTTGTAAATACAAGTTGCTGGTGTAGGAAGTCATCTGGTAGTCCTGAGATCAGTCATTCTTTATCATATTCTGTTTAGTACTAGTCACACTACCCTACTATAAGATGCATTTCTGAAATATCTCTTTTTTGGAGGAGAAAATAAAAAAGGAAATCTGGTTCATTATTGTTATTGCCAATTAAGTTCACAGAGAAAATTATGATTCAGTGTTGTGTAGTAGATAAAATTTTTAACTTTTGAGAATTACAGTGTGGTTGTAAGCAGAGTACAGTTTTCTACTCTATAAATGCATGATTGCATTTTTCCACTAATTAATCGATGGTTGATGTTGATGTAACAGCATAGGGATTCATACACATTGCTGAATTTCTGATCATTGCTATAGAGGAGATTCTAGAAAAGGAGGAAAAGTCACTGACTCTTAAATACCTTCACCATGATAAGGATTGGTATTTGTGGAGGGATAAGAGCATTGTTATTGTAAGTAACACAGTTCAGGAAAAATATTTATTTTTAGAGTAAAGATATTTAAAACAATGAAGACATACATTTGTATAGAATAATTCACATCTTCTGGATGTCACATTATGTTTTACCTTTTGATTTGACATCACGATTGTTATAAGAACCACCTCTTGTAACAATGATCAGTCAGGCACAGAAAGATCTGTATTTACCGACAAGAACCTTTAAACTAACAAGTACGTGAATTCATACACTAAGTACCTTTTGTGAACACCTACTAAGTATCCCTGACTCTCCTGAATAGTCAAAGAATATCAAAGGAGTCTATGCTGGCCAGGCATTCCTCGTAGTCCTAATTCACTCTGCACATATTCCACACAGAGTTGCTCACGCTTGTATCTGTGATGGTTATTCTTCGAAGTTACCGCTGCCAGTACATACGAGGCATCCACTTTTATATCCATTCTTATCAATTCAAATATTGCATTCCAGTGTCACTGGCCACAGGTCAGGTGTATGACCTTTAACACCTTGTTTTTGGCTTTGCTCCAAGATAGCATTATTTATTGCCTTTTTTCCATCAGGTGACAGTCAATAATTTATGGCTCTCTGTTCTCAATCAGCAACCAGCTCGAATCACTCCAGGCAGGCTTCAAGCCCAACATTCACAAACCTGCATGTTATTTCCAACCAAAGTACCTCTCACTAATGACTTCTTATTTGGAAATGATCTCCAGCCCAGCAGATTACCTGGAGCATAATTGTGTCTTCTTTTGAACAAGCCAAGCACTTCAAGCTCACAAAATGGCAGCCTTCATCCGCAAGCACGTGGCAAGAACAAAGACACTTAGTCTCTCAGTTTCCATTGTCCTCGTTTCATTCAAACTCATTGATTTGTAAACTCTCGTTCTTTCTGGCCAACACAATTTTGATGGAGGAAATATGACAAACACATTAAACTTCCAAATAATAACCAGGTGATTTAGAGTTATTGAATGAGGAAAAATTATTGGCCAGAAAATTGGGGATTATTCTTCAAAATAGGACTATTTTTTATGTCCTGAGAGAGCAGGTATAGACTTGATTTTATTGTTTAGAATGACTTAAGACCTGCACTAAATTAAGCCTATATTTTTATGTTCAGGTCTGGAATAAAACATAAACCCACAATTGTATGACTGGCATGATTGCTATCAACTGTTACTTGCTAACAAACTAGTTACAATGTTAAAATGTCTGCTGATATGAAAGCCGCATGAAATGGCTATGATTTTTAGAATGATTACTTACTTGAATTCTCATTTTTGATAAACAGACTAATAAAATTTCAATTTAATTGTTAAGAAAATACATTTTTTCTCTCAACTGAAACAAAACATTGCTATTTCCTTTTTATTTGCCTAGATATTGATGAATGTGAGCGGCAGCCATGTGGCAATGGGACCTGCAAGAACACAGTTGGTTCATATAACTGCTTGTGCTTCCCAGGATTCATGATTTCACATAATAATGACTGCATTGGTAAGATAACCATAGTGTTCTTTTTGAACTTAGCAAATGTAGAGGTATACAGGAAATGCTTTATAAAAAATATTTTGCTATTCTACAACATATAATTAAATCAATGTATTTCCCTCAAAGTAGTTCCTCTACATTGAAATGAGTAGTACTACTGAACCTGGTTTTAGTGACACTTAGAATAGGTTTCCCAGCATTGAAGGAGTTTGATATATTAAACATCGAGGTATAGATAGACTGACAGGGGTAAGGACAGTTACATGAAAAACTGTCAGCAGTTATACATGGATGTTCAAAGTCAAGGTTAAGCATAAAAACAGGACTTTAAAGAAAACTGTATATGTTTGATTGACATGAAGTGATTTTTTTTAGACAAAATTTGTTTTTCTGTATACATTGTTTTTGTTTGCATTCATTTTATCTTTTTTGTTTATTTGAAACATTGGGGCAAAAATAAAATTAATTTCTACAACTAATGAGTAGTGTTCTCTAGATACGATTTTTTGTTAGTATTGTACAAATTAGTAGATATATTCTTTTGATTTGTCATGGTAAGTTTTGAATTCGTAGTCTACAGGTTGCTAGACCAAGACCATATAAAAAGAATACAAAAATACAATCAAATGTTTAATCTGTTTACAAACAATACATGCTGGCAAACAATAAAACAAATTATCTCAATTCCTTGCAGAAAATCCAAAATAGTACTTACTAAGGCAGGTAGTAGAAAATTAACCTGTAATATCATAAATTACTGAAACTGTGAAAGAGATTATAACTTTGTTCCTTTTTGTTAAACAGATATTGATGAATGCAGTACCTTGAATGGTGCTCTTTGTAGAAACGCTCAGTGTTTCAATACTATTGGAACATTCCAATGCCTGTGCCATGAAGGCTATGAACTTACACCTGATAGAAGAAGTTGTGTTGGTAAGACATTTTAATCAATCAGATAGGAAATTTTTAAAACATTCTGCGTTAACACTTCCAAGCAATAGATTGGGGAAAGGGAGGTGCAGTGAAATCTGGGTGTCCTTTGCAACAATCAATGAATACAGATGATTAAGAAGGCAAACAGTACGTTGGCCTACCTGGTGGGAGGATTCAAGCACAGCAGCAGGGGTATCTCGATGCATTCGTATGGGGACTCAGTGGGAATCAGCTTGAGCATGGTATACAGTTGTCATCTCTTCTTCAGAGGGAGGAGTCCACTAGTCTGATTCCTCGAATGGCAGCCTGACATGAAAAGAGATCAGGTCAAGTAGCCCATACTCCCTAGCTTATGGAATAGTGAGAGGGAATTTCACAGAAACCTAACAGGACTGGACAGGTTAGATACAAAAAGAATGTTCTCAACAGCAATGGGGCTTAGTCCACGGACACCATGTAAGGATGAGTGATAAGCCATTTAGCACAGTTAAGGCCAAATTATTAAATGTTCAAGGAGTTTTTAAATTTCTATATTTATTTAACCCACATTATGTTGTATTTAAGAGTCCCATAGAATAAAAGTAGTTTTGAAAATAATTTATATTTAAATTTAATGGCAGAAAATGTATTTCCAAAAGTTGCCTCATATTGTTGGTGATTTGATACAGATCTTTAAGCTATATGTGAGGAACCATGTAATACTCAGCTCCTCTTAATAGAAATTGCTGTATGGAAATATTCTCCAAACTACTTCCAGGAAGTTATGAAATGTCTCATGGAACTTCGCAAGAAAAGCAGAGATGTTTGTTATGGTGTTATATATAAGGATTTCAGCAATTCACATTTATATCTACAATTTACTATTTTACTAATCTCTCAACAGATGTCAATGAATGCTTGACAGTACCTCGTCCTTGTGCACCAGGCACCTGTCAAAATTTGGATGGTACCTATAGATGTATCTGCCCTCCTGGATACTCATTGATAGACGATAAGTGTATCGGTAAGGAGCCTTAGTTTATTTTGAAGCATGTAAGGGTAAAGAACTAGAATTCCTGTGGCATTGTTCTCAGGGAAGAATAATTAATGAAGAAGCTGAAGGGAACAGATGCATCACCTCCAGAAATGCCCTGTCTGCCATTTTGCTATCAGCAAATAGGGAGGCAATGGGCTCGCATGGAGGCTGAAGTTAAAAATGTGCATTCGATTATTTAAACTTAATTATGGAACTGGGAGGAATAAGAGTCTCCCAAAATCTCAATTTCATACGCTATACACACCTCCCCACCCAGCACACCCTGTCCTCTAATTGCTTTGCCCTCCATCTTAGTTAATTTCTCCTCCCTTCTTTTCCCAATGACTTCATATTCTCCTTGATTTCTCTCCTTTTCCCAGGACCAACTGAGGAATGTTGTTCATCATATAATAGCCAAAGTTGAAATCCTCTGCCAGCAAACTACCTTAAGACATTCAATAGGTACTTAGTGCTTGCACCCTTATGTAGATAAGGTGGAGAGTTTAATATTGGTTGTGATGTGTCACAGTTCCCTGTAGCCTCCTTCTTTCAGTTTTAGACAGCTTTGTACAACATAATTTTTTGTGACTAATTTATGCAGTTTTATATGATAAAAGTGATAAACCCTAGTAGTCCTTGGACTGAGGTACTCCAATTTTTTGAAGATAAACTGCTCATGGTTAAGATTTTAAAACGGTTAGCACTTAAATGTACCATAGAAGGCAAAGTACAAACTCCAGTGCCCCACCTGGAGATGAACCATGAAATGGCTGAGACTTTTAATGTCTACTTTTCCTCTGTATTTACTAAGGAGACTATCATGGGTACCAGAATGAGGATGATAAGTAGAGAGATTTTGCATCATCTGCATGTTATCAGAAAGGAGGTATTTGCAGCCATGAAGTACATTATGGTGAGAAAATCGTTAGTGCCTGACCAAGCTGCACCTCAAAACTTAAAGGAGGCCAAGGAAGAAATCACAGAGGCCCTTTGACTGACTCCCAACTAATCTTCAACTGACCTGAGAAACAACTTGTGCATTTACTGCGGAGTAGTCAATCACCCACACGTCAAGTGTCCATTGCATCTGGGAAAATGGCACCTCCAGGTAGATTCGAAGGGCTTTCTATCTGGTAAGCTCACTCTCTCAGCCTTCCTGCACACCCCGATGGCTCTACCTGCACAAGAAGCTCTAGTAGATTCTAGCGCAGCAGGCAACTTTCTGGACCGGATCCTGTATGTGCAGCTTGGACTCCTTGACATACCTATCTGTTATCCCTTCTGCATTACGGCCATTGACGAATATCTATTGGGGTTTACGATGGCCAGAGTGTGCACACAGCCGGTGCACATGAGCATCAGAGAACAGCACGAGTCCATCCAATTCCTCCTAATCGCAACACCCCTCTCATCTTGGGTTACACCTGGCTCTCCACTCATGACCCTCACTTCGCCTGGTAACCCAGTGCACTGCTCAGTTGACTTCATCCCGTAAATCCACGGAGACAGAGGAAACCCTCAACCTCACCAAACTCTTGCAGGAATACCATAACTTAGCAGTTGCTTTTAGTAAAAGGGAAGCCAACTCACAGAACACACAACTATGAAATCAAGCTCCACCTAGGCACCACCCATCCCTAAGGTCATTTCTTCTCCCTCTCCCCTCCTGAGACCCAAGTCATGCATGACTACGTCGCCAAACACTACAGCACGGTTTCATTCAACCATCCCAGTCCCCAGCCAGTGCAGATTTTTCTTTGCCAAAAAGAAAGATGGGGATCTCCTTCCCTGCATTGACTACTATGGACTCAACAAAATCATCATTAAGAACTGCTACCATCTCCCCTTGATGGATTGTGCATTAGAAACACTCCACGGGGCCCAGATGTTCACTAATCTGTATCTAAGGAGTGCATACAACCTGATCCACATCTACCAAGGAGATGAGTGGAAGATGGCGTTTGTAACACCCACTAGCCACTACAAATACTCGGTGATGCCTTTCGGACTTTCCCAACAGTCCAGCCATTTTCCAAGCCTTCATTAATGAGATCTTCCAAGACATGCTACACAAGTATGTGTTCCTCGACAACATCCTCATTTTCTCCAAGGACCCCCAAGACAGTGACTGTCATGTCCATTCAGTCTTACAGTGTCTCCTCAAAAACCAACTGTACTGCAAGTTAAAAAAAATGCAGTTACACATCCCAGTCATTTCCTTCCTGGGTTACATCCTTTTCACCCCAAGGCATAACCATGGACCCAAAGAAAGTGCGCACTGTCATTGAATGGCCCAACCACCCTCAAATAGCTATAGTACTTCTTGGGCTTCTCCAACTTCAACCATCTTTTCATCTGAAACTACAGCCAATTGCTGTTCCTCTCACCAAGTCACCTACCTCTTGGATAACCTGGTCTGCTGCCGCAGACCATGTTTTAAAGGAGCTCAAGAGATGCTTCACCACTGCTCCCATTCACTGCCATCTAAACCTTTCTGGACCTTTTCTGGTAGAGGTGGATGTATCTGGGGCCATCCTCTCCCAGCAAGGACTAGATGGGAAGATAAACCCTTGTGCCTTATTTTCATGCAAGTTCAACTCTACATAGGGCTGTTATGGAGCAGGAGATGGGGGGCTACTTTCCATCAAATGGACCTTAAAGGAATGGAGACATTGGCCAATGGGAAACACCAAGGCCTTCCTGTTCTAGAATGACCACCAGAACCTTATATCCTTTCAGCAGACCCACCAATTCAACATGTCAGGCTCACTAGGCCCTCTTCCTTGAGTAATTCAACTTCACCATCTCCTATCAGCCCAGTTCCCAGTACCCTAAGGCGGATGCCCTGTCGCAACAGTTCAACTCAGCTGAAACAGAGATCACCCTTCCATTCCATCCAAGATCAGCCCTTCCACTATTCCATCCTCTTAGATCCTCGCACTGATTGTCAGGAACCTTGAAGTCGCCAGGCCCCACAGCACCAGCCTGCTGCAGCCGACACACCTGTCAACTACATGTGCATGCTGGAGGCCATGCACTCTGTAGCACTCCAGTGAGTTCATTCCTCACCCCTTTCTGACCATCCAAGCACATGGTGGACGCTGGATTTTCTGCGATTCCAGTTCTGGTAGCCCACCATGATCACAGATGTACATCAGTTCATCAGTGCCTCCCTTTAATGTTCCCAGGCAAGTTCCTGCAACCAGTGGCCCTCTGGGCTCCTGCAGCTCCTACCGATCCCTTGACACCTGTGGTCCCATACCTCCATGGATTTCATCACAGGTTTGCCACCTTCTGATGGGGCCATGGTGATCGTGACAGTAGTGGACCGGTTGTTCAAGGCAGTCTATTCATTGCCCTCCCCAAACTTGCGTCAAGTGATGAAATGATATACCTGGTTCTGCAACATGTAGTTCACCTCCACGGTTACCCTCAGGACATTGTGTCATACAGGGATCCACAATTTGACTCCTGCTTCTGGCATCCCTCTGTTCCCTCCTTTGCAACTCAGTTTGTCCTCTGGCTATTATCCGCAGACCAACAGTCAGTCAGAGAGAGCCAAACAGCAAGTGGAGAAATTTCTGAAATGCTTCGCCAGCTCTAACCCTTCCACATGGAAGAAGTATCAGCTCTGGACCTAACTGCCCTACAATCTACATACCTCACCTGCCATAGGTATGTCACCCTTTAAAGTGCTTCATGGCTACTAACCCCCATTGATCCCCACAGGGGAACTAGTGGTGGAGCTCCTGTTTGCCAAGGCACTGGTTCACCTCTGCCGGAATGCATGAAGGGCTATCCTAGCTGCCAACTGTGCCTACTGCTGGCGGTGCCCCGCCAGACTACTCCAGCCTGGAGACTGTATCTGACTGTCCACCCGAGATCTGCGCCTGTGCACCAACTCCCCAGTTCATTGGTCCTTTCAAGATCTCTCATTGCATAAATCCAGTCACTTACCTTCTCCAGCTACCATCATCCTTCAGGATCACATCTACTTTCCACATAAGCTGTCTTAAGCCCATTTGCCATGGATTACTCAACCCTGCACCTCCGGAACCTAAGATAATGGAATGTGTCCAGTATACACTGTTCACTGTTCACCCCTTGATGGATTCGTGTTATCGTGAATGGGTTGTGCAGTACCTGGTTCACTGGGAAGGGTACAGAAGGAGAGGTCTTGGGTGTCATCCAATTTCATCTTAGATTCATTGCTCATTGAGGCGTTCCATCTGGATCATCCTGGGCCATCAGGTGCCATCCGTAGGAGGGGGATCCTGTCAGGCCTGCACAAGCAGGCAACATCCAGTCTCCACTCAGCTAACAGGAGTCACCTGACACTCGTTTCCAACGCATCACCTGTAGCCTATTTAAACTTAGCTCGTATCTATAGTCCTTGTTCACCCATCAAGCTAGCCAGCTTTGACCAGTTGCTCCTAGTTTTCAGTTACTTTGTTCCCTTGTTGTGTTCAGTATCTGTTCTCTCTTGTTTTGTGGCCCCTCATGGCACGCTATTTTGCACTTTGTTATTAGTGATCACTCACTGATAAGTTGTCTCCACTGTTCTGCATTTAAGTCAAGCCTCCTCTACATTTCCTGACACAACTGGGACTAGTTGGGAGGATGCTGTACTCAGCATAGACCTGTTGGACTGAAAGGCCTGTTTTTGTGCTGTATTACTGTATAATATCTATGGGGAGCTGAAAACGTATTCAAAAGATTACTCCTATTATTTTATTAACCTTTATAGCTGTTAAGGCATTAGCTTTTAAAAGTCAGCTTTGTGATGGTAGATACAAAAGTTCCAACCACAAACC
This sequence comes from Mobula hypostoma, assembly GCF_963921235.1. Lineage (NCBI taxonomy): Eukaryota > Metazoa > Chordata > Chondrichthyes > Myliobatiformes > Myliobatidae > Mobula > Mobula hypostoma. The sequence goes on along the minus strand of NC_086114.1, from coordinate 56,367,998 downwards.
TTGTAGTAGTGTGAATCATAGTTTGATATTTGTGTTTACCTAACCTTGAGTTTGTTTTCCCCAGAAAGAAAGATGTGAATGATCAGAGACCTGTGAATGCAGAAAAGGCTGTCAATTGATGTGCACTTTTCAGTGTAAAGTGACCGTGTTTGAGAAAGTGACAAAAAATTACTGGAATTTAAAATTGCTTAACCTTATAACATTGAAGCTCAAATAAAACAAAAAAGTCCAACTTTTCATCTAACATGAACAGTTCCACTGGAAAGTCACTAACCTGAAATGCTGGCAACACACACAAGATGATGGAGGAGCTCAGCAGGCCAGGCAGCATTTATGGAAAAGAGTACAGTCAACACTTTGGGCCAAGACCCTACTGTACTCTCTCGTATCTCTAATATTTTCTGTTTCAGCATTAGTGTTTTTTTTGTTTTTTTTTTTTGCTTTTTTAAAAGCCAGTTATATTGTATAGAATCGTTTTATTATGACTGAACTTTGGACAGGTTGTTAACTGTCAGTGACTGGATACATAACACCACAAAAAATTCATCACTGACTTTCACCAAAAATCAAAAATGAAATTTTCCAAGTTGTTTTTCTGAACTCCATTTAAACCTATTCTTCCCTGGATAAATACAGTTATCTTGAATTTCCAGAGTCACACACAATAGTATTGAAGCATTCAGTACAGAATCAGGATCTTTCAGCCCATCTTGTCAATGCCAACAGTACTACTTACCTATGCTAAGCCCACTGACCTGCATTAATTCCATAATCCTCTACACTTTTCCTCCCTAAGTACTTGTCCAAATGCTCCTTAAATATTGTAATTGTATCTGCCTCTACCACCTCCTCCAGCAGTTCATTCCGAATAATTAATCATCTATATGAAAAACCTACCCCTAAGATCTCTTGAATTTCTTCCTTCTCAACTTAAACCCGTGCCCTCTGGTACTAGACTCCCTCTGTCCTAGGAAAGAGGTTTTGACTATCTATCCTATTTATGCCCCTCATAATTTTATAGCCACCCTCCACAGCCTCCTGCATTCTAGTGAGAATAAAGCCTGTCTATCGGATCGCTCTGTGATTTCAGCCCTGTATTCTGGTGGATCTCTTCCTATAATGTGGAAACCAGAGCTGTATGCAAAGCCTCAAATGTAGTCTGACCAGTGTTTTGTACATCTTCAACATAACGTCCCAACTCTTATATTCAATGCCTCAACCTTGGAAGGCAAGCACTACTTTATCCATCTCTACTACCACTTTCAGTGTGCTATGGACTTGCACCCCAATATTCATAAACATTCCTAGGTCCCTGCCATTTATTCTATACATGATACCAGCAAAAAAAATCAGTGTAATATGAACTTGTTATGTACATAACCCACTCTCATGTCTATAACAGTAAATGTATTATTTGAATTTGTTGTCATTAAGTTGAAATGTTCTGCCATAACAGGCATGCTACGCAAGCCTATTTAGATCTACCTCTGACAGTAATTCAGAGCACTAAAGGAAAGTGAGATCTGCCAGCTTCATGTTAAGTTCCTACTTCAACATTCCCACTGCTCCACTATTTATGACCTCTCCCTGGTCCACCTGTTCCCTGTGGTGTTCAAGTTGTTATTTCCCTATGCTGCTCCAGCTAACAACAACCTCTTAATGGTCTCCTGACTCTTCTAATCAGTAGCTGGTGAGAATATCATTCTGGATGGTCTCAGAGTGGAAAACAGAAAACAGAGAACAGGAACAAGGTTTTGCCATTGAAATAGATGGAATTTCGAGATTACCTGTTTTTTGCTGTTTTAGTTCTCCAGCACCTCTTTTATAAATATTGGATCCTTAGATATCAGAACAAGTATTTCAAGATATTATACTACAAAGTTCTTCCATGGCAAACAAAATGTTGCATACTCAGAGATCTTATCTCATTTAATTTTTAAGATATCGATGAATGTGTAACAGACCCTGGATTATGTGAATTTGGCACTTGTAGTAATATTGAAGGAAGCTACACCTGCCTCTGTCCACCAGGATCTATACTATCGCAAAATGGAAGAACATGCATTGGTGAGTCTGCGATAATAGTCATCCATAATTAATAAAACATCTTCTCCAAGATTAAAATGGTAACATTTGTGTGTGCATCGTAGCAGACACTGCCACAGAATATTAAATACAAATTTGATTTCTCTCACATCTCTGGATATGCTTTCTGCTGCTAAAGAAATGATGGAATTTTCTTATATCTGTAGGATTATCTATTTTTGGAACTCGTGAAAGCTGCATATAGATCAGAAAGTTCCTTAAAAAACATTTAATCAAGGGGTGTCTTTTATAACCAAAGGAAGAAAATTTATCATCTAGAAAAGAAAAGCTTGAGCCATATCAGAGTTGACCTAGTTACTAAAGGAGTCATGGTTACCCCCTCACACAAGCCCTTAGGCCAAACTAATCTTTCTCAAGTTGTACATTTGTTGAGGTACTGTTTATATCATTGCTGGGTTGTGCTGCAAGACAGCATATAGCCTACCGACAGCCCTTTTCATTGCTTCCAAGTATCTTTGCTGATCAGATCAAAGTTTAAAGTAAATTTATTATTAAAGTACATATATGTCATCTTGATATTCATTTATTTGCAGATATTCATAGCAGAACAAAAAAATACAATAGAAACAATGAAAAACTACACTGAAAGACTGACAAACAACCAGTGTGCAAAAGAAGACAAACTGTGCAAATATAAAAAATAAGTAAATAACTAATACTGAGAGCATGAGTTGTAGAGGCCCTGAAAGTGAATCCATAGGTTGTGGAATTATTTCAGAATTGAGGTGAATGAAGTTATCCATACTGGTTTTGTGGCTTGATGGTTAATAAGTGTTCCTGAACCTGGTGTGTGGGACCTAAAGCTCCTGTACCTCCTTCCCATGGGAGCAGCGAGATGAGAGTTAGGAAACAGTTGAAAAAGAATTTAAAATTAAACTAATCAAAAATATTGAAAAGTAATGAATCTGTAAAGAAAATTGCATTGCATTAATTGAAAACAAATATTCAAAATAAAAATAGAAAAAAATGATGTAGTCAAAGCAAATTTATTATCAAACTACATATGTATATGACACTACATACAACCCTGAGATTCGTTTCCTTGCGGGCATACTCGGTAAATCCAAGAAACATTGAAAGACCGCACCCAACAAGGCAAACAGCCTATTTGCAAAAGGCAACAGATTGTGCAAATGCAAAAGAAAAAAAGAAATAATAATAATAATAGGTAAGTAAGCCATAAGTTTCGAGTATATGAGATGAAGAGTCCTTGAAAGTGAGTCCATAGATTGTGGGAACAGTTCAGTGATGGGATGAGTAAAGTTAAGTGAAGTTATTCCCTCAGGTTCAAAAGCCTGGTGGTTGATAACTGTTCCTGAACCTGGTACTGTGGGTCCTGAGGCTCCTTTACCTTCTTCCTGAAGGCAGCAGTGAAAAGAGAGCATGGCCTGGGTGGTGAGGGTCCTTGATGATGGATGCTGTTTTCCTGTGATAGCGCTCTGTGTAGATGTGCTCAATGGTGGGGATGGCTTTACCCGTGATGAACTGGGCCATATCCACTACTTTTTTGCGGGATTTTCCATTCAAGGGCATTGGTGTATCGATACCGGGCTATGATGCAACCAGTCAATATACTTTCCACCAGACATCTATAAAATGTTGTCAAAGTTTTATAAGTTATGCTAAATCTTCACAAAGTTCTAAGGAAGTAGAAGTGCTGCTGTGCTTTCTGTGTAATAGCATTTACATGTTGGACTCAGGACAGATACTCTGAAATGATAACACCAAGGAATTTAAAGTTGCTGATCCTCTCCATTTCTAATTCCCCAATGAAAATCAGCTTATGCACCTCCTGAAGTCAATAATCAACTCCTTGGTCTGGTTGATAATGAGTGAGATGGTGTTGTTGTCGCATCACTCAGACAGAGTTTCAGTCTGCCTCCTGTATACTGATTCACTATTACTTTTGATTTGGCCAACAACAGTGGTGTCGTCAGCAAACTTAAGTATGGCATTGGAGTTGTAAGTATAAAATGAGTAAAGCAGAGTGCTAAGTACACAGCCTTGTGGTGTACCTGTGCTGATGGAGATTATGGAGATATTGTTGACAATCTAAAATGACTGGGGTCTGAAAGTGAGGAAATTCAGGATCCAATTAATGAAAATGTATCTTTTAGCTGGGGTCAGAAATAATAGATATGGCTGCTGAGGCTGGTGGAAAATTACGCAGTGATACAATCTGTCAGTTCTGAATCCACTGGTACATGTATGCACATCTGAGCTACAGTTACTGCTCACTTTCCACACTGCACTTCACAGGCGTCAAATTACTGAATGTGATGTTTAGTCACTGTAACTGGCTCATGGTTCTCTATAGAAAGAGTTATATTCACATTCTGGTCCATTGCCTAGAATATTCTGAGAAGTTTAAACATATTTACCTTACAAATGTCATCAAGAAGATGTAACAAACATTCACCTAGCTAGTTCCTGGGTTAACAGGTTTGCAGGTGGAGGAATATGAGTAGACTAGGCATATGTTCTTCAGAGTTTAGAAGAATATGTGGTGGTCTAATCAAACTTGCAAAATTCTTGCAAGTCTTGACAGGTGGGTGCAGGGTGCCTTAGGGAGTTAGAAATAAAAGTCACAGATTCAAACTAAGGAGTAGGCCATTAACAATGAAATTAAGAGAAAGGTTGTCTTTCAGAAATTGGTGAATATTTAGAATTCTGTACCTTGCGGTCTGTGGAGGACTGGTCATTGAGTTAATCTGAAATAGATTTATAGACGTAATGTGGCTAAAGCAATCAAGGAATATGAGGATAACCAGAATCCAAATCAAGTTTATTATCACTGACATGTTGTGAATTTTTGTTGTTTTGTGGTAGCAGTAGAATGCAAGACATAAAAGTTACTTTAAGTTACTAAGATAAATAAATAGTGCAAGAGACAAATAAAGAAGTAAGGGTAGGAAAATGGCACTGAGGTAGAAAATCAACCATGATCTTGATGAATGATGGATTGAGCTCAAAATGTCAGATAGGAAAATCCTTTCCTATTTCTTTTGAAATACGTTCCCTGCATTGTTAAATTCACCAGAAATAAATATTGTTGAATCCATGACAAAGAGGAATGTTCATTTTGCAATTGAATTTCAATATTAAAATGTTCATGTTTGAAGTCATATATTGACACTGGTTTATTACTGTCACATACCATTATCTAGCGAAAAGTTTGTTTTGCATAATGTTTATATCAATCAAATTATTACATATGCATTAAGGTAGAATAAGATATAACAATAATAATGCAGAATAAAGTGTAAAAGGTAATAAATGAGTGCAATGCAGGTAAACCACAAACTACACGATCATAACAAGGTAGATTAAGAGGCCAAGAATCCATTTTATCGTACATGAGATCCTTTCAAGAGTCTGATAACAGTGGGATAGAAGCTGTCCTTGAGCCTGGTGGTACATACTTTCAGACTTTTGTATCTTCTGCCCAATCGGAGAAGGGAGAAGAGAGAATGTCCATTATGGATGAGGTCTTTGATTATGCTGGCATCTCTACTGAGGCAGTGAGAAGTATAGGCAGAGTCTGTAGAGGGGAGGTTGATTCTTGTGATGCATTGTGTTTGTACATGTATTTATACTGAATTTTGTTTTCACTGTACAAGACATCATTTTACATTTGTTAAGCACTTCACTTAATGTAAATCAACCATTTTGTCCAAGTATTTATGTCCAGGGTGATTTTATTTACCATTTAAATCTACATAAATTTTGGAATTGGTACAGAAGTATTTTGTGGTTATTTTGTACTGATATTTTTTTAATTTCATTTATAGATGTGAGAGAGAGCTTTTGCTTCTCTAAATTTGAGAATGGTGTGTGCTCTGCGCCCAAATTAAGAAACATCACCAAATATACGTGTTGTTGCAGCTTCATGTCAGGTGAAGGATGGGGTGACCCATGTGAGATCTGTCCCAAAGAACGAGAAGGTAGGCAAAGGCAAATAATGGTGTATGAATTGCATATCTTCAAATGAACTAATTCAGGAAACCCAAAAATACACATTTAGGAAGAAGTTTTGCATTCCCATACTATTATTTTCAACAATGCATCATATTTTATTAACAGAATACTAATTTAAAGCCTGTTGGGCTGAATTATGCTGGCTGTGACTGGTAGATTCTGAGAGAACTACTGGTGTTCAGCTGCTCCCAGGTAAAACAAAATCTGTGACTTATGGAGGTCCATTGTAAGTCCCAGACATTCTGAACAACAGGTGCCTGCTGCAGCTGCTATAGTATCGGAGTTCACATTCATCATCCTGATTGCTGAGCAGGTGATTAAGAGTTAACAAGGTAACATTTAATTATTTTTCTTAATCTGCATTTTTAATTTTTTTTAATCTATTTCAATTGTGTTTTAAAATCGTTTCACTTTAAATTACTGAATGCAATCTAAATATTTTTAAACATCAGAGATATTTAAAAACTGTTTCAACAGCTTTGACAAGATACAAGGTTCCAATACTAGCCTTTCCTCCATCAAATTTTTCATTGGATTTCAAGAACCCAGGGTCTCAGCAAAATGCTGTCTGGGGCACACTTGCCACTGACACCTCATTACATCTTGCAAAACTTCCCACAATCCAAGGATCAGCTAAGTGAGCCCAGATAAATACATACAATCAGTGGACTGAGTCTCGCCCAATTATATTAATATTATGTAATAGGGTCTATCATCAGAGGTAATCAATGTCTATTTGAACAAATGTAACTTAAAAATCTGGATAGATTGATTATGCCCAAATCACTAGGAACTAGCACAAGTTCGAAAGAAAGAGATTCTTATTTACTGACCTCTAAGATTCTTGTGAAAACAACGTCCTAACGTGCACTGTGGGAATCATATTGGAATTTTATATTTAAATATAAAAATATTTATATATATGTACTGCAAACACTGCAGTACATAATAAGACTGATGTCAGAGCAGTCTTCACATTAATAAATGTCTAAATAATAGAAATATAACAGCAAGCCATTACATTACACCAATGGGTTCTCGGAATCAGCTCGAATATGCAGAAAGACACAAGCTTCTGTTATTTACTTGGAACTACAGAACTTAGTTTATTAAGACAGAACAGGGCAAGCATTAAAATACTTACCTAGGTATGCACAGGTCTCTCTCGTTGCAGCACACCTCCCATTCTGACAATCCGTGGTGCTGTTTGTGACCAGCCCATCAGTGAGGTCCCAAGAAGCTAGCCCAGATAAATCTACTTTTCATACCCTGTCCACTAATATGAAATGCTGCAGTAAGTGGACAAAAACATAACACCAGCTCAAACTACCAAATCAGAACAAATCCTCGGGCATGAGTTGTTGAATTTTATCACCAACCTCTCAAACCACTTCATGACAATGGTTGTGAATGCTACTGGACGATAGTCACTGAGGCAGGATACCACATTCTTCTTTGGCACTGGTATAATTGAAGCCTGCTTGAAGCAGGTGGCTTGAAGCAAACTGCTGAAGCAAAAGGTTAAAGATTTCAGTGAACACACTAGCCAATGGATTAGTACAGGTCTTCAGAACGCAGCCAGGTACCCTGTCTGGACCGGATGCTTTCTAAAGGTTCATGGTTCACTTATTAACTATATTGTAAAAGATTGAGAAGAATTATCTTGAAATGTACAAAATTCTGACAGGTCTGACATTGTGGCAGTTTAGCTGCCATAATGATGTTTTACCTGCTAAGGAATGTAGAATCGGGTCACAATTTCTGCATAGGGCCGAGGACATTTAAAGCAGAGAGGTAAAATGTCTTCATTTAGGGTAGTGAATCTAGGGAATTTCAGAATCAGGTTTATTATCACCGGCATGTGACATGAAATTTGTTAACTTAGCAGCAGCAGTTCAATGCAATACATAATATAGAAAATAATAATAATAAATAATAAATGAAATAAAAATAATAATAATAAATATGACAGCTTGTAGGCATCCGTTAGTCTTGCGAGACCATGGATTTGTGCCTTGGAAGGTTTCCAGGGCGCAGGCCTGGGCAAGGTTGTATGGAAGACCGGCAGTTGTCCATTCTGCAAGTCTCCCCTCTCTACACCACTGATGTTGTCCAAGGGAAGGGCATTAGGACCCATACAGCTTGACACTGGTGTCGTCACAGAGCAATGTGTGGTTAAGTGCCTTGCTCAAGGACACAACATGCTGCCTTAGCCAAGGCTCAAACTAGCAATCTTTAGATCAGTAGACGAATACCTTAACCACTTGGCCACGCGCTAGTAATAAGTAAGTACATCAATTACAGTATATGGATATTGAATAGATTTTAAAAACGTGCTAAAACAGAAATACTGTACATTAAAAAAAGTGAAGTAGTGTCCAAGGGTTCAATGTCCATTTAGGAATTGGATGGCAGAAGGGAAGAAGCTGTTCCTGAATTGCTGAGTTTGTGCCTTCAGGCTTCTGTACCTCCTACCTGATGGTAACAGTAAGAAAAGGGCTTGCCGTTGGTGCTGGAGGTCCTTAATAATGGACACTACCTTTCTGAGACACTGCTCCCTGAAGATGTCCTGGGTACTTTGTAGGCTAGTAACCAAGATGGAGCTGACTAGATTTACAATCCTCTGCAGTTTCTTTCAGCCCTGTGCAGTAGCCCCTCCATACCAGACAGTTTTGCAGACTGTCATAATGCTCTCCATGGTACATCTATAGAAATTTTTGTGTGTATTTGTTGACATGCCAATAAGAGGTAGACCATTTAGAACGGAGTTGAGGAAAAACTTTTTCACACAGAGGGTTGTGGTTCTGTGAATTTTATCACCAACCTCTCAAACCACTTCATGACAATGGTTGTGAATGCTACTGGACGATAGTCAAACCACTTCATGACAATGGTTGTGAATGCTACTGGACGATAGTCAAACCACTTCGTGACAATGGTTGTGAATGCTACTGGACGATAGTCATTGAGGCAGGATACCACGTTCTTCTTTGGCACTGGTATAATTGAAGTTGGATTATACCAAATTGGAACTTTTTCACACAGAAGGTTGTGGCTCTGCCTCAGAAGGCAGTGGAGGCCAATTCTCTGGATTCTTTCAGGAAAGAGTTCGATAGAGCTCTTAAAGATAGTGGAGTCAAGGGATATGGGGAGAAGGCAGAAAAAGGGTACTGATTGTGGATGATCAGCCATGATCACAGTAAATTGCGGTGCTAGCTCGAAGGGCTGAATGGCCTACTCCTGCACCTATTGTCCATTGTCTTCAAACTCCTGATGAATTATAGCTGCTGTCTTGCTTTCTTTATGACTACATCAATACGTTGGGACCAGGTTAGATCCTCAGAGATCTTGACACCCAGGAACTTGAAACTGCTCGCTCTCTCCACTTCTGATCCTTCTATGAGGATTGGTATGTGTTCCTTCGTCTTACCCCTCCTGAAGTCCACAATCAGCTCTTTCATCTTACTGACGTTGAGTGCCAGGTTGTTGCTGCGGCACCACTCCACTAGTTGGCATATCTCATTCCTGTACGCCCTCTCATCACCACCTGAGAATCTACCAACAATGGTTGTATCGACAGCAAAAATACAGGTGGTATTTGAGCTATGCCTAGCCACACAGTCATGTATATATAGAGAATAGAACAGTGGGCTAAGCACACACCCCTGAGGTGCACCAGTGTTGATCATCAGTGAAGAGGAGATGTTATCACCAATCCACACAGAGTGTGGTCTTCCGGTTAGGAACTCGAGGATCCAATTACAGAGGGAGGTACAGAGGCCCAGGTTTTGCAACTACTCAATTGGGATTGTCGGAATGATGGGATTAAATGCTGAGCTATAGTTGATGAACAGCATCCTGACATAGGTGTTTGTGTTATCCAGGTGGTCTAAAACCATGTGGAGAGTATTGAGGTTGCATCAGCCATTGACCTATAGGCAAATTGCAGTGGGTCCAGATTCTTGCTGAGGTGGGAGTTCAGTCTAGTCATGACCAACCTCTCAAAGCATTTCATCACTGTCGATGTGAGTGCTACCGGACAACAGTCATTAAGGCAGCTTACAATATTCTTCTTAGGCACTGATATAATTGTTGCCTTTTTGAAGCATGTGGGAACTTCCATCCGTAGCAATGAGAGGTTGAAAATATCCTTGAATACTCCCACTAGTTGGTTGGCACAGGTTTTCGGAGCCTTACCAGGTACTCCACTGGGACCTTCTGCCTTGCGAGGGTTCACACTCTTTAAAGACAGCCTAGCATCGGCCACTGATATAGAGATCACAGGGTCATCAGGTGCAGCAGGGATTTTCACAGCTGTAGTTGTGCTCTCCCTTTCAAAGTGGGCATAGAAGGCATTGAGTTCATCTGGTAGTGAAGCATCTCTGCCATTCAGGTAATTGGGTTTCGCTTTATAGGAAGTAATGTCTTGAAAACCCTGCCGGACTTGCTGTGCATCCGATGTCACCTCCAATCTCATTCGAAGTTGTCTCTCCACCCTTGAAATAGCCCTCCGCAAATCATACCTGGTTTTCTGGTACAGACCTGGGTCATCAGACTTGAATGCCACAGATCTAGCCTTCAGCAGATGACGTACCTCCCGGTTCATCACCACAAAGGACTATTTTTAAGACAGTAATACGTAAATTTCTGGGCATGAAAGGCATCAAAATCATGGGCAGAGAGTGGGAATGTAGTAAAGTAAAACTCTGATGATCTGCATGCACAGGACTTCAATGGTGCTGGACTAACAGAATTTCTGGACTATCAGGTGATATTCTCTATCAATACACACGCCTTTTTTAGATGTGACAGTTTAGTAAATAAACTGGGAATAAATTCCCCAGTGAGTCTGGTAAGTGTAGAGAAAACATAGGAAATAGGATCCTGGTCAGTTTAAGGAAACCAGTGGGGCCCTTTTAGGTCGGAAGGGAACATGGGGGTCAGGGCCACAGCAACTGGAAGGGAGGATAGGAACTGCGACCCCAGTGTCAGATATTAGCAAGGGAATGCTACCATCTGACATGGGTGAGTGAAAGAGAACCCTGGTGAGTCAGAGGGGTGTTTGGGAACCAAGGCTATGATGAGTCAGAGGGGAACATTGCCATTAGGTAATCCAGATGCCAAACCATTATGATTTCCAAATGGCTGAGAACATATTATTTAAGTTTTACTGGTAATGAGACAGAGTATAAGCCATGATCATTTTGAATACCGGAACAAGCTCTAAGGGCTAAGTTACCTACAATTGCTTCTATTTTTCAATAATTAACTTCCTAAATTTCAAAAACACCACATTAACTAGTTTATTGTGCTGGTTACAGCCTCAGTAAACTCTTGACAGAATTGTTAAATCTGATTTCCCCATTATAAATCCATGTTGTCTCTGATTAACCCAACTATAATTTTTAATATTTCCAACCCGCACTAGATATTATCTGGAATGCAATTTGTATGGGACTTCCATGGACAATAAGATGCCAATCCTAAGAAATATATCATCAATTTACTGTAGTTATCCAGATAGTTTACTCACATGTATGTTGTTCTTACAATATATTTTCAGTCATTGTAAAATCTGTTGTATATCAATGCTTTTGTATGTTGGTCATAAAGGTAAGTGGGAAAATGGGGGGGGAGGAAGTCATATTTATACACTAGTATGACTTATGCTTCATTATAACTTACAGAAGAATGTGTCTACTTGTAAATTCTGTCTAAAGTGTGGGTAACTCCATATAGGTAATGTTCCATCCACCATACTGATATTGTACCCACACCTGCCCATCTGCTCTTAGTCCGACCTCTTCTCTTTTTATTTCTGTGGTCCTTCATTCTGGCTGTTGGATATTCTTCTCCACTCATGTTGTCAAAACTTTTCTTCCATGCAACAGGACTGACCTGTCCACTCCCACTGGCATACTGCCCTGTCACTCTTGCTGCAGGGCCTCATCTCATATGTGACAAATTACTCATTTTTTTCTGCTCCCATTGTCAGATTGTATACTGACTGATCTCTCCAGTCACATTGTCATATTATCTTCTCCACTTCCACTTTGATGCTCCCCAGGAGGGAGGTAATGACTTACACACATACATACATACATGAATGCATACACTCTGCAAATTGATGTGGAATGCTTAGTTGATTTAGCCTTATCAATTTCATTGTAGAAGCGTTTGGAAAATTGTGCCCCAGTGGCTTGGTGGGAATTACAATTAACACGGAAGGTTCACAAGTAGGTAAGGTCTGATTTTTCATTCATTTACTGTGAAAGCAAAGTAAATGCCTATCTGAGTGCCTAGAATTGACAGCTTAATAAAATAAACTATGTCATGTGTATAATGACAGGAAGCAGTACATTTAAAATGAAATTACTTCATTTTGATTATTAATTGTTGCATCTTTTCATTCTTGTGGCTGACCTAAATCTTTTTAGTAAAATGAATAATGTATAAAACAAGCCATTAAGAGTTTTGCTCTATATACTGAGGAAACAACAAAGTATTAAATCCCCAAAAGTGATTCTGAAACAGTGTCTGATTGTAATATTAGTCTTTTGTTTACTGGATTTATATTTTTAATTTTTTATAAAGTAGATGCATTCATTTCATTTTTTAAATGGCAACATTATATTTCCATTGACACTAGAACTATATTTTTTTCTGCATTTTTTCTGGCGAAAGACGTGGATGAATGTTCTACAGACGCAGAAATATGTAAAAATGGACACTGCATCAATACTGATGGTTCCTTCCGCTGTGAATGTCCATTTGGGTTCAATATCGATTATAGTGGAATCAAGTGTGTAGGTGAGTTCTCTTGAAATGTCGAGACAATGAATAACACAATTTTCTTTGTTATCATATCACTTTCAAGACAAGCATTTGCTGCCTCATTTCGGATTTACAGTAAGTCAAAGTCAAGGTGCATTTATTATCAGTATGTATGCTTTATACAACCTTAAGATTTGTCTTTTTACAGGCAGCTACAAAATAAAGAAACCCGATAGAACCCTTTAGAACTAAAGAAGACTGTCAAACACCCAGCATGCAGAGAAACAAAACTCTGTGCAAACAATTGCATCTCCCTCCTGCATCTGTAGACCACAGTCAAGGTCATTGTTTTGGGAACAGCTGTATTTAGGATTTCACTGAAGAGAAAATGGCAAAAAGGAGGAAAAGCTTCACTATTTGTTAAAAATTTAAATGAGATATGGTTCTGACTTCCTAGTCCCAAGAAAGTATTGTAATCAGTAAGCTAGGTGTTAGAGGATTGCTGAAGTTGTTTTAAATCCCTAGCTTTACTTGTTTCTTTTTATTAAAGGAGATCATTTCACCAGGGAGTATACATTGCCTTTTTTTTTAAATCACCTTCTATAACAGGTTTGGTAGAATTTGACAGAAATTCTATCGATTTCACTTCCTTTGGCCCCAAAAGCAAATATGAGGCACGTCCCTTGACCACATGTTGGCATAGTTGGAGCCCTGTTTTATCACTATAAAATCTACAGTTACAATGGCTTACCCTTAGTCTACTGTTATGTGACCACCGTTTTATTTACTGTGGGTGTCACTTTAAAACGCCTGGATGAAGCAGGACTATGACGTCAGTATAACAAGCTGCGACAGACCGCTGGGACTTTCAGAGAAGAGAGGAGAGAGAGATAGAGTGTGGAAGCTTTGGACCACAAGCTGCTGGCAGTAGCTTGCTGCAGCAATGGGTAAAGTCTGATACTTTCCCATGCCCTGAGAATTGGGTTGATCAACAGCACTCAGTGCACATTGGATGTGTGACTGTCACTTCGTATGATCCATACGTGGATTTATTAGAATATTTTGTAGTGGGGCCGGCTGGTAGCGCAATCACATTGGCGCTGGACCCGGGAGTGGAGGTACCCAGGTTCAAAACCAGTCAGGTCCACTCCCGAATACGCCTTCCATCCATGTCGGGTTGAGTGTCGAGATCACAACTCGACCTCGTAAAATAAAAGGAAAAATACTGTGAAAATGTCTGTGTGGGGAGTGGCGCGCCACATAGTCTCTCTCTTGCTGCACGCCTTATAAAAGCCATGAAAAAGACATCAGCATGCATATGCAGACGTACACGCACAGACTTGCACACACGCAGGCACGCGACAAAAAAAAAGAATATTTTGTGGCGACTACCTTTGTTAACCCTTATATGTTTTCGGGTATGTTATGTGGTAACCACTTGTGCTAGGGTATATTCTGTGACAGTCACCTTGTGATATTTCTACGTGGATTTCGGGACGACTCAACAGATAAGAAGTTCGGTGACTGTTACTTCGTTTTCCCAGTGTGGAACCTGTGGAATTCTTCGTAATCACCTCCTCTCTACATTTTAATGTAGATTTAGAAGTTTCTCCGCTCACTTATTCCATGGATTACTGGACCTTCCTAGTTTGCATCTTAAAACTTTAAGTACTGTTCCAAAGTTTGACAGTTTGGGAACCACACAACATAACACTGTTAACTTCTATTTATTTTGTTTAATTTTCTATATTTTGAGTAGATACTAATAAGTATGACCCGGCTGGTGGCATAGTGGCATTAGCACCGGACTTCAGGACGAAAGGTCCGAGTTCGAATCCAGCCGGCTCCCCTGCATGTTTTCCATCTCGTACGCGGTTCCCCACTACGTCAGAGAGGCGTGGAGGGAAATCGACCGCTAACCGGAGAAACTCCAGATGTGACATACCTTTTCTTCCTTTACTAATAGATATAGTGGTTTTAACATTAAAGCCTGACTCAATTTGTGATTTATTGCTGCTGGTATGTAACACTACACAAAAAAGCAGCACACCTCAGTTTAAAAGTATCAAACCTTTTGTTAGGCAGACAGATGCAAAGTTTTGTAAATGGCCATGGTGTCTACCACTTCAAACAAATAGGTTCAGGATAAAGTCACTGCAACATTAAGCAAGGAGTGGATCTACTCTTAAGCTGTTAATAGAAATTAAGGCCAAGAGGCTACATTTTATGTTTCATCTTCCGTGCAACAGATACCGATGAATGCTCTGTTGGTAATCCTTGCGGCAATGGAACATGTACTAATGTTATTGGAGGGTTTGAGTGTGCATGTGAAGAAGGATTTGAACCAGGACCTATGATGACTTGTGAAGGTAATCATCTTTATCTTATTTCCACACAAGTAAAATTGACTTTACAGTGCTATTTATTTCGGACCCATCTGATTAAAAATGATTCGCTTTTTCCCAGGTTGAAATGCGAAATTGACCATTTCAGGAGTGTTACCAAGGAAATTAGACTACTTTGTTCAGAGGAGCAACCATCAGTTGTCACTCCAGGGACAATTACTAGCACTGGGCAAGACTGAGATCTTCTATTCCCACTTCACCCTGGATCTTCCATGACACAACCACCTCAAGATCCACAGACCCTTTGATTTCCCTGAAGTCCACTCTCTAGATTCTTTGATTTCCCCTGGGTCCCAACAAATTGAAAACACTTAGTCCCAACCTTTGTCACAGTCTCCATTCTCCATCACTCCCAATCACCTGCTTCTGCCACAAATCACTGATTCTCTGATAACCGAGGAATGTTCACTTCCTAATGCTCTGCACCCATCCTTGTTTCATCCCCAATACAGGTGGTTCATTGGAAACCCCACCCCAAATTCCGCATATTCTGTTGAGTCCTGCTCTTCCAATGACTGAACTGATAGTGGCACATGAAGAAAAAATTGTAAGTGTAGCTCAGTAAATTTGGAGATTGATGAAATATAGACTCACAGTCCAACAGACAGTTAACATGCTTATTACACAACACCACCGTTGCCAGGTCTAAAATTTCCAATTGGTTTAGTTTGACATAGATCAGTAAAATCTTTCAATCATTACTGAAGGGCAGGAGTGTAGACATACCAAATGGTATGATCATGACTGCAATGGGATGCAAAAATTAATAATGTTTAATAGTTGACGAATCAACTTTGTGTTTACAGAGGTAGTAAATTCAGAGTTGAATTCATTTCCTATTTATCATGAAATATTGGCAGGTACTAATGCCCCAGTGTTTATCGATACCTTCAATAGAAAAGAAAAAGTAAAGGGGAAAATTGAATAGCATGAAATATTTTTCACACTAATATTTGGAAGATCAAAGATAACGTTTTATTGTTATTTCTTTCCAATACCAGACATAAATGAATGTGCACAAAATCCTCTACTTTGTGCATTCCGCTGTGTTAATACCCTTGGAGGATATGAATGTAAATGTCCTGCTGGTTATGTTCTTAGACAAGATGGAAAGATGTGCCGAGGTGAATTCAAATTTCCATTTTAATGACTGGTAACTTTGCCTTTTGAGCTTAATATCTGTAAAAATGCTACATTTTGAGTATTGTTTCAATCGTAACACCATAGTTATTGATACAAAGTTCAAATCTGAATTCATTTGGATACGAGCTATCTGTACTCTGTTGTCAAACATGCAAAATAATCTCAATGCTGGAAGAACTGTCCATCCTCTCTGTTGAAAGTTATTCCATTTATACTTAAGCCATTATTAAGGGTTTGTTGTGCAATATGCCTATTTTATATTCACCATAGAAGGACAATACTTCATTCATTAAAGTGGATTCTTACTTTGAACAGTAGTGTTCAATAGGTGATGATGAATCAACAGTCAGATTTAATAATTTTTCTTTTCTCATCTCAGTTTGTATTGAAATCAGTTCAGAATGTGTTTGATTTGAGCCAACATAAATTAGAACTCAGAACCAATATATAATTATAGTTTTTTTAAATTTATGTTACTGTACAACATTTACTATATTTATCTTAAACACTCCTTTTTGAAGACTTCACCAGAATCTTACCTTGGATTTATGGAGTATGATTATTTGTTTTTTAATATCAATGAAGACTGAAGAAGTACACTCTGTGTCCACTTTCTTAGGTTCACCTGTACATCTGCTCGTTAATGCAAATATCTAATCAGCCAATCACTTGGAAACAACTGAATGCATAAAAGCATACAGATATGGTCAAGAGGTTCATTTGTTGTTCAGACCAAACATCAGAATGAGGAAGAAATGGAATCTAAGTGACTTTGACCATGGAGTGATTGTTGGTGACAGATGGGATGATTTGAGTTTCTCAGAAACTGCTGATCTCCTGGGATCTTCACACACAACTGTCCTAAGAGTTTGCAGAGAATGGTGCAATAAACAAAAAAACAACCAGTGAGTAGCAGTTCAGTGGGCGAAAATGCCTTGTTAATGAGAGAGGTCAGAGGAGAATGGCCAGACTGGCTAAGGCTGACAGGAAGGCGACAGTAATTCTAAAAACTGCAGGTTACAACAATGGTGTGCAGAAGAGCATCTCTGAATGCACATATCAAACCTTGAAATGGACAGGCTACAGCATCTAACGACCATGAACAAACACTTAGTACCCACTTTATTAGGTACAAGAGGGACCTAATAAAATGGTCACTGAATAGTATATGACTTCTAGTTTGAAAACACTAGACAGGCAATTTGAGCCTTTCTTCCAATTACAACAAAATGTCAGAAGTAACAATATGAAGAATTACCTGATACCTACAGCTGTTAAGAGAAAAGTATGGGCCTAGACACTAACACAGTCAGTTCCAGGAATCCTTTGGTGGCATTTTAATGTTCAGTTGAAGAGGCAGATGAGACCTTTAATCCAGCATTTCATTTAAAGAAAGACACACTATAATTCCAGTAGCTTCCTGTATCAGCCTCCATGGCATGCTGAAGTTGTGGTTGTGGTCTTACAATAACACATGTAAATACAAAGTAACAGTTTATTTCACAAGACGCTCAATGTAAATTCATAACTCACGTTGTTTCAGTCTCATTTTTCATTTAAAAATCATTTGTAATGTCAATGAAAACCCCCAATCTTGCATAATTTTACAGATCAGAATGAATGTGAGGAGCAACTCGATGGTTGTGCAGAAAGAGGCATGGTTTGCAAGAACTTGATTGGAACTTTCATGTGCATCTGCCCACCTGGATTGGTGCTCCAATTGGATGGTGATAGGTGTATTGGTAAAAGAACAAATCTTTATGAATATCTTACCATTCGGCTTAGAATACTTGAGTTCATTTTTGCAATATGCTGTATTAAGCATGTCATAATTATTTCAACTAGATGAAAACGAATGTCGCACCAAACCTGGCATTTGTGAAAATGGTCGGTGTATAAATACTGCAGGAAGCTATAAATGTGAATGCAACGAAGGATTCACTGTCAGTTCCACACAGACAGAATGTATTGGTGAGTTTCAATTTTTTATTGATTGTTGATTAATAGCTTTGGTTCCAAATCTAATTTTACTAGATATATTGTCGTCTAAATTTCTTCAGTATTCTGCTGTTGCATTGTTTAATTAGCAATTCGGTAAAATCACAGTTTGTGTATTTTAGTAAGGGAGGAAAAGGGAACTACTTCTCATACAGTAAGGTATGATTTACAAGGGAAAATATTACCGGGAAATTTCACAATTTGCTGCAGATGCCCTATGCAAGAAAAATAATTTAACATTATTAATGAAGTGAGCCTAAATAGACTATGTGCAGACTTTCTATGGAACTCTGAATCTAATCTTGTTGTTATTAAAGACCCAGACCGAGAAACACCTTTTAAAGGATATTTGGGGTCTCCATGAAAAGAATAAGAGACTAGGAAAATAAATGGGTGGCTCTGGGGGCCAGTGTAGACTCAATGGACTAAATAATCGCCTTCCATGTCATACGAGAACATCAGAAATATTTTAGCAGGCTATGGTGTTGATTTGCTAGCCAGTCAAATACTCAGTGATAGCAAATCTAAATCATATGGAATTTAGCATAGGAATGTCATAAATCATTTATAGAAAGCAAAATAGAGGAAAGCACAAACCTGGGATTATGAGCTCAAAGAATTAATCAAAAACAAAATGTACAAATGGGGTCTAAATTTATACTGTTTAAAAAAAATCTCCATTAATAAGACTGAATGAATGTGTTTTATAATTGTAATGTTTATTCTCTGTGCAACCAATTTTGTTTGGCAATAATTAACACTTTTCATTCTATTGGAAATTAATACACCAAAGGATGAGCCCTATTTTTTCTGATGGCTTCAGTTATTATCCATTTAGGTAAATTCCCAAGTTTCTGATAACCATGTTTAACTGCACACATGCAACTACGCAGAGTTGCTGTCTCATTCATTACTCAGAAGCAGTTGACAGAGAAAGATTCATTGTATTTTCTGATGGAACATGCACACTTACGTTTGTCTACTTTAGAGGTGTATTGCCTGACAGAGAGTAGAGCTTTATCAGTCACATGGTTCTGGATTCCTGCTTAACTGAAAGGACATTGTGCAAATCAGAACTGTAGTAAAACAAAACTGTTGAACAGTTATACTTGAATTGTTACTTAAATGAAAATGTATGTTGTTGCATCATTCATCATATATGTATGAGAAATGTAATTGTAGTTAATGATTATTTTAAAATTTTTCAGTAAGTTAAGCACTATTGTATGTCAGTTTATTAATAGACCGTTTCATTTGTAAAGATGAATAAACTAGAGTAGATGTATTTACCGTAAAGTAGTAAAATATCTTAACTTTACCTTTACATGACTGAATATATTACGCTTGTTTTTGTATCCAGTCCATTTAGAAAAGGAAGTTATAGTCAACTTCAACATGAATTATTATTAAGTTTTGCTATTTTTGAAAAGATTTATATCACTTAAGGAAGTGAGATTTTTATAAATAAATATTGGTTGTATGCTGACATTTTTAAAAACTGAAACACTCTGTAAATTTTAGTAATTTCCCTTAGATCTTTCAAATACAACATTGGCAAATTTTCAAACAGGAATTTCAGGCTGTGTTTATCCCTTTCATACAAAATTTGGTTCAGCCATATATAGTGATTTGGATGGATGTAGCTGGTAAATCTAAGGTTCAACACCATCCGCCCTGCTCTGCTGGGGGAGAATCTGACAGCGATGCAGGTGGATGCTTTCCTGGTGTCATGGATTCTTGATTACCTGACTGGCAGACCACATTGCGTGTGCTTGCAACACTGTGTGTCCGACAGAGTGATCAGCAGTACTGGGGCTCCACAGGGGACTCTCTTGTCTCCCTTTCTCTTCACCATTTACACCTCGGACGTCAACTACTGATGACTCTGCCATAGTTGGATGAATCAGCAAGGGAGATGAGGCTGAGTACAGGGCTACGATAGGAAACTTTGTCACATGATGTGAGCAGAATTATCTGCAGCTTAATGTGAAAAAAATTAAGGAGCTGGTGGTAGACCTGAGAAGAGCTAAGGTACCGGTGACCCCTGTTTCCATCCAGGGGGTCAGTGTGGACATGGTGGAGGATTACAAATACCTGGGGATACAAATTCATAATAAACTGGACTGGTCAAAGAACACTGAGGCTGTCTACAAGAAGGGTCAGAGCCGTCTCTATTTCCTGAGGAGACTGAGGTCCTTTAACATCTACCGGACGATGCTGAGGATGTTCTACGAGTCTGTGGTGGCCAGTGCGATCATGTTTGCTGTTGTGTGCTGGGGCAGCAGGTTGAGGGTAGCAGACACCCAACAGAATCAACAAACTCATTCATAAGGCCAGTGATGTTGTGGGGATGGAACTGGACTCTCTTGACGGTGGTGTCTGAAAAGAGGATGCTGTCCAAGTTGCATGCCATCTTGGACAACGTCTCGCATCCACTACATAATGTACTGGGTGGGCACAGGAGTATTTTTAGCCAGAGACTCATTCCACCGAGATGCAACACAGAGCGTCATAGGAAGTCATTCCTGCCTGTGGCCATCAAACTGTACAACTCCTCCCTTGGAGGGTCAGACACCCTGAGCCAATAGGCTGGTCCTGGACTTATTTCCTGGCATAATTTACTTATTACTATTTAATTATTTATGGTTTTATTGCTATTTAATTATTTATGGTGCAACTGTAACGAAAATCAATTTCCCCTGGGATCAATAAAGTATGACTATGACTATGACTAAGACATGCTGGCTATCAAATTAACCAACTTTTTAAAAAATAGTATCAATTTTAATGATTCCATGACTTATTGATATACTTGTGTTTTATAGACAACCGCAAAGGTTTATGTTTCTCGGAAGTACTACAGACAATGTGTCAGATGGCTTCCAGCAGCGGAAATCCTGTTACAAAATCAGAGTGCTGCTGTGATGGTGGACGTGGCTGGGGGACACAATGTGAAATCTGCCCACTTCCAGGAACAAGCCCTTTTAAGAAGCTTTGTCCACGTGGACCTGGTTACACCACAGATGAAAAAGGTAATTACGTCAGCTGCTGTTCAAAGATACTCATTGTTCTTGATTTTCTATTTAATCATGTTCTTCATGAATCACTGAATTTGGCAATGATTTGTGGTATTTTCCAGCAATAATAGCTTTACTTTATGTAGAATTACAGAGACATATGGCACGGAAACTGGCCATTCAGCCCAGTCAGTCCATGCCAGCATCTTAAACCTATCAGCCAAACCCTCTATTCTCTTCTCCTTCATTTGCCTGTCTAGCCTCCAGCCTCTCCTTAAAAATGTCACTACTGTCTATTCAACCATTCCCCATCGTAGCAAGTTCAGCATTTGCAGTACTCTAAGTAAAAAAGTTGCTTCTTTTTACTATTGAATTTCATAGTGACCATTGTATGTCAATGATTATCTAATTATGCTCTTTCCCACAAATGGAAACATTCTCTTTGTGCATAGCCAATTCAAGCCTTTAATATAAAGCCACCAGCCAGCCCTTTCTAAAGGGAACAAAATGCACAGGTCTGTTCCTGTTCATCCTATCCTGAAAAGTACACACCTTACATTTCTGATTTCATCCTTAATTATCTTCTGCACACCCTCTCTTGTGTCTCTGTATCCTTTTTATAATATACCAGTTAGAATTCTTATGTATGCTCCAATCAAGGCTTGATACAAGTATTTCAATTATTTTGCACTAGAAATAAATGTTAGTGCCTGCTCTGTGTTTATTTGTGGTCTTGCTAACCTGTGCACTATTTTTATTGATTGTTACATTTGTACTCTGATCTCTCTAGATCTAGATTCACACCTTCTGAGTAATACAGTAGATGCTTTCTCTGCCTACCAAACTGCACTATTTTGTATTTATCTGTATTGAACTTAATAGACAAATTGTGTGACCATTCTGCAGGCTAGTTTATGCTCTTTTATGATTGAAATCTCAGAAAGAAGCTGTGATGCTTCATCCACTCGGCACTTCTGATTGAGCACGATTATCAACGCTTCAGCCTTGCCTTTAGCATTCACGTGCAGGGAAATGGGCATAGATCCACTTTCTCTTGTAGCTGCTTAATTGTTCACCGGCATTCACAAGTAAATGCTACAGGTTTAAGATAGAAAAAAAAGTAATTTGGAGGTAGAACAATTTATAAAGGAATTTCAGAGTTTGAACTTACAGCTGTAAAAGATGAGGCAAGGAAACAGTGCCAGGTGAGTTTTGGGAGGACAGGTTGCGAGAAAGAAAGAGATGGAGGGAGTAGTCAAAGCAGAGAAGGTTACAGAGACAACAGGGGGAAAGAGCATGATAGGATTTAAGCATAGTAAATATTAAAACAAATAGTTTTTAATATTGTTGCTATTCTTCCATGGATGTTATATGATGCTTTTTAATGTGGTACATTGACTTTAGCCAGATGTTATATTGAGATTCTGTATTAGAATGGATAAGTGGTTGAACAAAGAGGACATGAATGGTCATAGCAAAAAGATGAATAAAACCAATTAAAACTGTTTGCACACATTGCGGATAAACTGTGTCAATAGCTGTTTAAGTGAAGAAATGCCTGTTTATAATGGACATACAGTATATTTTTTACATAGAAGATTTTATGGTTAAAATTATTTCAGTACATTGCTACAAACACCTTGGAGAAACAAAACTGATTAACATTTTGGGTATAATACATTCACTGAATTAACAATTAAAACATAAATAAAATTTTAATTAGGTAAACATATGATGTGAGAAACTCGGAAAAGTATTTAATTGGGCTACTGAACTAGTAATAGAAAATTTAGAAATATTTGGCTTGTGAAAAGGTGTTAAAAGGATATAGAAATAACAAAAGTGCTACAGAACAGACAAGAAATGAATGAGCATGAAATAAAATAATGTTCTTTTCATTTCATAATAGAACTAATAGGTGTAATATTTCTCTTGCCTCTTTTTAAAGTTACTCTAATTTCCCGGTGACTGGAACCTTCTTGACAGCCTGTAGCTTGAAAAAATATAAACACGAGGAATTCTGCAGATGCTGGACAAGCAACACACATCAAAGTTGCTGGTGAACACAGCAGGCCAGGCAGCATCTCTAGGAGGAGGTACAGTCGACGTTTCAGACCGAGACCCTTCGTCAGGACTAATTGAAGGAAGAGCTAGTAAGATTTGAAAGTGGAAGGGGGAGGGGGAGATCCAAAATGATAGGAGAAGACAGGAGGGGGAGGGATGGAGCCAAGAGCTGGACAGGTGATTGGCAAAAGGGCTATGAGAGGATCATGGGACAGGAGGCCCAGGAAGAAGGAAAAGGGGGAGGGGAGGAAACCAGAGGATGGGCAAGGGGTTTAGTGAGAGGGACAGAGGGAGAAAAAGGAGAGTGAGTGAAAGAAGGTGTGTATATAAATAACAGATGGGGTACGAGGGGGAGGTGACCTAATCAGTTCCCCTCTACCACCACTCTGCTCCGTCTAGCGGAATTAGTCTTTACTCTTAATAATTTCTCCTTTGGCTCCTCACACTTCCTCCAAACTGAAGGGTAGCTATGGGCACCCGCATGGGTCCAAGCTATGCCTGCCTTTTTGTTGGCTTTGTGGAACAATCTATGTTCCGAACCTATTCTGGCATCTGTCCCCCACTTTTCCTTCGCTACATCGACGACTGCATTGGCGCTGCTTCCTGCACGCATGCTGAGCTCGATGACTTTATTAACTTTGCCTCCAACTTTCACCCTGCCCTCAAGTTTACTTGGTCCATTTCCGACACCTCCTTCCCCTTTCTAGATCTTTCTGTCTCTATCTCTGGAGACAGCTTATCTACTGATGTCTACTATAAGCCTACTGACTCTAACAGCTATCTGGACTATTCCTCTTCTCACCCTGTCTCTTGCAAAAATGCCATCCCCTTCTCGCAATTCCTCCGTCTCTGCTGCATCTGCTCTCAGGATGAGGCTTTTCATTCCAGGACGAGGGAGATGTCCTCCTTTTTTAAAGAAAGGGGCTTCCCTTCCTCCACCATCAACTCTGCTCTCAAATGCATCTCCCTCATTTCACGCACATCTGCTCTCACTCCATCCTCCCGCCACCCCACTAGGAATAGAGTTCCCCTGGCCCTCACCTACCAGCCCACCAGCCTCGGGGTCCAACATATTATTCTCCGTAACTTCGGCCACCTCCAACAGGATCCCACCACTAAGCACATCTTTCCCTCCCCCGCTTTCCGCAGGGATCGCTCCCTACTCAACTCCCTTGTCCATTTGTCCCCCTCATCCCTCCCCACTGATCTCCCTCCTGGCACTTATCCTTGTAAGCGGAATAAGTGCTACACATGCCCTTACACTTCCCCCCTTACCGCCATTCAGGGCCCCAGACAGTCCTTCCAGGTGAGGCAACACTTCACCTGTGAGTCGGCTGGGGTGATATACTGCGACCGGTGCTCCCGATGTGGACTTCTATATATTGGCGAGACCCGACGCAGACTGAGAGATCGTTTTGCTGAACACCTACGCTCTGTCCGCCAGAGAAAGCAGGATCTCCCAGTGGCCACACATTTTAATTCCACATCCCATTCCCATTCTGACATGTCTATCCACGGCCTCCTCTACTGTAAAGATGAAGCCACACTCAGGTTGGAGGAACAACACCTTATATTCCGTCTGGGTAGCCTCCAACCTGATGGCATGAACATCGACTTCTCTAACTTCTGCTAATGCCCCACCTCCCCTTCGTACCCCATCCGTTATTTATATATACACCTTCTTTCTCTCACTCTCCTTTTTCTCCCTCTGTCCCTCTGAATATACCCCTTGCCCATCCTCTGGTTCCCCCCCCCCCTTTCCTTCTCCCTGGACCTCCTGTCCCATGATCCTCTCATAGCCCCTTTGCCAATCACCTGTCCAGCTCTCGGCTCCATCCCTCCCCCTCCTGTCTTCTCCTATCATTTTGGATCTCCCCCTCCCCCTCCCACTTTCAAATCTCTTACTAGCTCTTCCTTCAGTTAGTCCTGACGAAGGGTCTCGGCCTGAAACGTCAACTGTACCTCCTCCTAGAGATGCTGCCTGGCTTGAAAAAATATGATTGTATTTTGTTTCAAGGAACCTTTTAACTGGTTATAAATCTAAACCTTTAAATCTACATAAAGTGTTAATTGGTGAAATTTACATGGTGCCTCTTGATGTCATGTCCTCGAGTGGCACTCACAGAATAATAATTTGCTCATTATTGCTCAATTTCATCTGGACCACCTAGCTCCATACCTCGTAACAGGCTTAGCTGCAGATAGACAATAGCTCCTGATTCCAATATAAGTAATACGGAAGGATAGGCAGGAAAGTAAGGGAGATAGGGTAATTAAGGATGAGATCAGGGTGATAGTGAGAGATGATATAAGGTCTAAGGAGCAGAATGTTGATCCATCTGGGTAGAGATTAGGAATAATAAAGGGAAAAAAATTACTGGTAGGTGTTGTCTATAGGCCACCGAATAATAATATTATGGTGGCACAGGCGATAAACCAAGAAATATCTGAGGATGTAAGAATGGAACAACAGTTATCGTGGGGAACTTTACCTTGCACATAGATTGGGCGAATCAGGTTTATCGAGGCGGTCGAGGAGGATTTCATAGAATGCATACATAGTAAGCATTCTATGCGAGAGTAAACGTTTGGCACAGACTAGAAGGGCTGAGATGGCCTGTTTCCATGCTGTAATTGTTATATGGTAATAGTAGCTTTCTTGAACAGCATGTTACTGAACCTACAAAGGAATATGCTATCTGGATCTGGTCCTGTGCAATGAAACAGGTAAAATTAGGAGTCTTGTAGTTCAAGATCCTCTTGGAAAGAGTGACCACAGTATCATTGAGTTTCTCATACAAATAGATGTTGCAGTAATTCGATCTAATACCACTGTACTATGTCTAAACAAGGGAGACTAGAATGGGATGAGGGAGGAGTTGGATAAGGTAGACTGGGAACACAGGCTATATGGTGGGATGATTGAGGAACAGTGGAAGACTTTCAAAGAGATTTTTCACAGAGCTCAACAAAGGTAGATTCCAGTTAAAAACAAGGACAGTAAGGGTGGAGAGAGCCAGTCATGCATAACTAAGGAAATGAAGGCATCAAACAAAAGCTCATGCATACAAAGTCGCCAAGAGTAGTGGGAAACTGGAAGATTGGGAAAACTTTAAAAAGCAACAAAGAATCACTAAGAGAGTAATAAAGGAAAGATATTATGAAAATAAACTAGCACAAAATATAAAAACAGATAGTGAACACTTTTATAATTATATAAAGCGAAAAAGGGTGGCTAAAGTAGGTCCCTTGAGGACAAGAAGGGGGAATTAACATTGGGTAATGAAAAACTAGCCAAGGCTATGGAGGATACATCTAACATGCTTAAGAAAGATGATACGGATGCAATGGGAAGTGAGGACCTCGATACAATAGCTATCACTAAAGAAGTAGTGCTGATCTAACTTATGGGCCTAAAGATAGACAAGTTCTGATGGAATGCATCCCAGGGTACTGAAAGAAATGGCAGAGAGGCCTTGGTGATAATTTATCAAAATTCTCTGGACTCTGGGCAGGTCCCGGCAGATTGGAAGAAGGCAAATGTCACACCACTGTTCAAAATAAGGATGTAGACAAAAGGCAGGTAACTATTGGCTAGTTAGTTTAACATCTGTAGTTGAGAAAATGCTTGAAGTTATCATTAAAGAAGAAATAGCGAGGCATCTAGAAAGAAATGGATCCGTTAGCTACCCACGGCATGGATTCAGCAAAGGCAGGTCCTGTTTGACAGACTTACTGGATTTCTTTGAGAATATAATGAGCACAGTGGATAGAGGGGAATAGATGGATGCTATTTACTTGGATTTCCAGAAGGAGTTCGATAAGGTGCCTCATTAAAGACTTATCCATAAGATAAGGATGCATACAATGATGTATTAACATAGACAGAGAATTGGTTAACCAATAGCAGAAAATTAGGATGCATGGGTATTTCTTTTTGACAATCAGTAGTGAGTGCTGGGCCTGCAACTGTTCACGATATACATTAACGATCTGGAAGAGGGTACCAAGTGTACTGTATCTAAGTTTGTTGATGACACTAAATTGGGTGGCAAAGCAAATTGTGCGGAGGATACAGAGACTCTGCAAAGAGATATAGATAGGTTAAGTGAGTGGGCAAGGGTCTGGCAGGTGGAGCACAATGTTGGTAAATGTGAGGTCATCCACTTTGGAAGGAAAATTGGAAGATCAGCTTATTATTTAAATTGTAAAAGACTGCAGCATGCTGCTGTGTAGAAAGACTTGGAAATGTTTGTGCATGAATCACAAAAGGCTAGTTTGCAGGTGCAGCAGGCTATCAAGAAGTTAAATGGAATGTTTGCCTTCATTGCCAGAAGGATTGAACTGAAGAGCAGGGAGGTTATGCTGCAACTGTACAGGCAACTGGTGAGGCCGCACCTGAAGTACTATGCACAGTTTTGATCTCCTTACTCGAGGAAGGATATACTGGCTTTGGAGATGATGCAGAGGAGGTTCACCCGGTTGGTTCCAGAGATGAGGGGGTTAGACTATGAGGAGAGATTGAGTCGCTTGGGGCTATACTCATTGAAATTCAGAAGGATGAGAGGAGATTTTATAGAAACATATAAAATTATGAAGGGAATAGATAAGGTAGAGGCAGGAAAGTTGTTTCGACTGCTAGGTGAGAGTAGAACTAGGGAACTCGGGGGAATAAACTCAGAATGGAGATAGGGAAGAACTGCTTTCCCCAAAGAGTGGTGAATCTGTGGAATTCCTGGCCCAGTGAAGCAGTGGAGGCTACCTCAGTAAATATATTCAAGACAAGGCTGGATAGATTTTTCATAGTAGGGGAATTAAGGGTTATGGGGGAAAGGCAGGTAGATGGAGCTGAGTCCATGGTCAGATCAGCCATGATCTTATTGAACAGTGGAGCAGGCTTGACAGACTAGGTGACCTACTCCTGCTCCTATTTCTTATGCTTTTACATTCTTATGACCCTATTTGGCATCAAGGAGCCTTGGTGAAACTAAAGTTGATGAGAATTGGGTGAGCTCTCCTCTGGAATCGCAATTGATACAAAAGAAGATGTTGCAGTTGTTGGATGTAATCATCTTGACACAGGAGTCCGCAGTAATACTAATCCCAACCCCCTTCAGCTGCATTATGAATGGCCTTCACTTAATGCTATTATCAAGAGATGAGATAAGCATTTGACAGCACAGTCCCATTCAGTGTTCAAATTCATTTATAACTCCTCAGATAATGAAGCAACCCATGTCAAGTGCAACAACATTCATTGGCTGAGAAGTGATAAGTAATAACAATGTCACACAAGTGTCAGCTTCAACAAATGAAAATCTAACCAGCTTCTCTTTGTACTCAGTGATAATACCTTTGCCAAAGCATCAGTCATCAACACTGAGGGGGTCATAATTGGCCAGAAACTTCACTGAATCAACCATTTAAATACTGTGGCTACAAGAGCAAGTTAGAGACTGGGTATTCTATAGTGAATAACTTCCCTCCTGACTCTTAATGTCCTTCCACCTTACCCAAATTGGGAGAGTGATGGAATACTCTCACTTGCCTCGTTAATTATTGCTCCAATCCCAGTCAGTAAGCTCAACATTATCTACAAAAAGACAAAACTATTTGATTGTCCACCCATCTTATACCCTGTATATTCATTTCCATCCCAGCAGCACACTTAATGAAGAATGTATTGTATAAAATACACTGCAGCAATTTATCATATCTTCTTCAACAACCTCTGCCAAACCCACAATATGCACAATAGAAAATGATGATGATAGAAGGGATATAGGAATGTCATGACCTGCAAAATTTCCTCCAAGGCAAACATGATTCTGACTTGGAAATATACCACCTGACGCTTTGACTCTTTAAGCTCAGAATTCAAGGAAATAATATTTTCCTCTATGAACTGAAAACTCTGTCAAAACGACTTCATCTCAGAAGTGTTATTATCTATTTTCTTGTCGAGAGTCATCAACGCATGTTCTAAACGCTCAGCCCAGACAGGCATATCTTCTGATTTTTCTTTCGAAGTTTTTCCCCTTCCATTGCTGGATTCAGAAAGCTGCTTTCCACTTCTTAAAGATTGTGACTTAATGACGACTATTCCCCTCTAAGATCTGACAAATAAAAGTTAAAAATTCAGAGTTTAAGCTGGGGAAAAGGAAGAATTAAACGCAGCCACAGAAATTGTGTGTTACTTCATTAAGGAGCAGGCGGAAGTCAGTAAAGTAGCTTACCACCATCTACTCAAGGGAACAATCATGAATCACTAAACTTGACAGCAATCCCACCTTTCTATAGGGAATAAAGTTAAAAAAGAACTTTCACAAGTCCTTTGAGTCAAGTAACTTGCAAATATGAAGCAATATATGAAGAAAATTCAGATAAAAGGATCAATGCTCAGTACTTGTTTCTTTATCCCCAGCTGTTTTCTTTGTGTATAGCGTTGTGTTGGAAGCAGCAGATCAGTGAATAGACATTAAATTTCAGTGTTTCATGTTCCTGATCATATCCTGATATATTATGACTCAGAATCTGCAACCTGCAGGATGCTACCACTGATCTCTGAAGAAAGATTACACTTGCAGTACCTTGCATAGTTATGCCAATAGAAACTTGCTTAGAGAAATCACCTCTATTTTAGCAAGTCCCTTTGAGGCAATATCGCTTCTATAATGTCTAAGGCATCATTTGGGGAACTGGGCAGGTTTACAGTAACATAGGCTGCATGCAAAATAATTGTAAAAAGTACTTGATTGAGGACTAAGCTGAGCCTCCATCCACCACCCTTTCCTTTAGCTGGCTGCCAAAGCTATCAAAAATTAAATATATTTGTGACATTCAAAATTACCAATAAAATGTTAAAATACTATAATTTTTATTTTAATTCATAAAACTCAAGCATTTAACATGTGTAAATAAACTCTAATAATTAAAAGATACTCCAAGTAAGCTAATCAACCACATAGCTGTTTCTATCCATTGAATAATGGAGAACATGGCAGGCGTTCACTGTGCCAGGTTCACCTGGCACAGGTTGCTTACACAGATTCTTCTTACTGGAAAATTGTTGCAAGTTTACGATTCCTTGCCAGATTTTGGAGTTCATTGTTGGAGCACAGTCAAAAAACTATTGTAAATAGTAGGACATAACAGTAAGATCTTTACGTGCACGCTGCATTCCTGAAGTTGCATACTTTTCAGCAGTTACACAAGAAACTGCCAACATTGCTCTGTAAAATTGTCCCGAGTTGTAATAGCTCACGCCGGATGCCACAATAGCGTAGAAGTCAGTGTGATGCTATTACTGTACTGCTCAGGACATTGGAGTTCAATTCTGACAACATCTGTAAGGAGTCTGTATGTCCACCCCATGAAATGCGTGGGTTTCCTCCAGCTGCTCCAGTTTCCTCCCACAATCCAAAGATGTACCAGTTGGTAGGTTAATTGGTCATTGTAAATTGTCCTGTGATTAGGCTAGGATTGAATCAGAATTACTGGTGTGGTGCAGCTCAAAGGGCCAGAAAGGCCTACTCTACACTGTATCTATAAATAAATAAATAATCTGCTCTTGTAATTTAAGTAATAAACCAGCATACTCCCTCATAATAATACTTAGTAAAAGCTGACCATCTACATTATTTTAAAAAGCACCACATAACCACAATATCTTGGGAATGTTAGGATTGATGTGTATGGAAAAGGATATCAGCGTTGACAGTTAAATCAACATCTGTGGTTAAAATATAAAAGTGGTGTTTTGTGGATAAATCTTATAACTAACAATAATCACACAATTTGCCTGTCTTGTATCGCAAGTTCAGGATATAATCTGGTATGGAAACTTTCAATGTAAGTATATCATGCAAGAGTCTCACAAGTTGTAAATGCTAATGATTTACTTCGAAAAATATCTGACAAAATTCCCAAATTGCAACACAAAGGTATTATATGTGCAATAGTTCTTTAAGGTGAGGCCTTCTTAAATTTCTAATGGATGTTTTATTGGCTCACAAAAGTGTCACTTCGTTGTGAAAATGTAAGATTTGTTTCTTCGGATCACATCAGTTCAGAATATCTAGCTTATTAACAGAAAGCAGCAAACATTCATCTCTAAAGATTTATCTATATTTGAGAAAGTAAATAATTTCCATTAAAAATAATTCCCAGTTGCAGATTATAATGCAAATGAGTCATTGATTACTTTTAATACCTTTTGTATCTGAACTGGCACATTTATCCAACTTAAATTCTCACCAGCATAAATACTTACTCCAGGATGAAACAAGTAAGTGGAATAATCTTCTGATTGCCTGTGGCACTCGTTGAGTTGTAGAGATTATGGAAGAAGTTCATTATACTTCAGAAACTATGCCAGCGAAGTCCGCATTATCCAACATGCAAAATATTAGAGTTTATGATGTACACCAGCTGTGCACGCAGCCTGTCCATTAAAGCTAAATACAAAAGGTTAGTTATGTTCTCATTGAATAAGTTTTCTTAAAGCTAAACTGCTCTAAATTATGGAATTCCATTTAAGTAAATTTTTATGGGAATTGCCAACTCTGCATTTTTTCTTTATAGATCAAAAAGAAGATAAAAAGTCTGGTTTAAGTAGAACTTGCTTAGAAGCAGTTTCTTTTAAAGACAGGCCCTTGAGATCCAAATTTCTAATTCAAAACAGTAGAAGGAGGGCAACAATAGTCACTCTGCGCCATCCATTTGCTTTTCATGCTACTTACACTTTTGACACATATTACTTTAAACCTCAGCTTAAATATAATTATGCTGCTAGGTACAATAGTTAGATTTCAATGAAGTTGTTCAGAAGCAAAAAAAATCTGCAAATACTAAAATTTTAAATATAGCCATATAACAATTACAGCACGGAAACAGGCCATCTCGGCCCTTCTAGTCTGTGCCGAACTCTCACTCTTTCCTAGTCCCACCGACCTGCACTCAGCCCATAACCCTCCATTTCTTTCCTGTCCATATATCTGACCCCCTAACTATTGAGTCTCCTATTACTACTGCCCTCCTCTTCCGTTCCCTACCCTTCTTAGCTATAGGGCTGGACTCTGTGCCGGAGGCACGGTCAGTGTTGCTTCCCCAGGTATGCTGTCCCCCCCCCCCCCATCAGTACTCAAACAGGAGTACTTATTGTCAAGGGGCACAGCCACAGCCACAGGGGTACTCTCTGTTACCTTATTCTTCCTATTCCCCCTCCTAACCTTGACTCACTTGTCTGCCTTCCATGGCCCCGGTGTGACCACCTGCCTGTAACTCCTCTCTCTCCCTGATAATACGAAGGGTCATCGAGCTGCAGCTCTAGTTTCCTAACACGGTCTCTTAGGAGCTGCATCTCGACGCACCTGGCGCAGATGTGGATGTCTGGGAGGCTAGGAGACTCCACTACCTCCCACATCCGGCACTGAGAACAACAAGCTGCCCTCACACTCATACTTCCTCCTCTCTTCAAATAACAGGGAAAAAAAATGAAAAACCAAACCCTCTTCACCTTGCCTGTTTCCGCCTAAGCCCGTTTAGCCAAAGCCCTTAAGCCTTCACTCTGCTCCCAGCTCACTCCGCAGCCCGCAAACTACGCTGAAATGAAATCAGATTTTTTTAAACTGGTGTGGAAGAATCCAGTGGGTCAAGCATATATGAAGGTAAATGGATTGTCGACATATTCAGTCTGCATCTGGGCTGGGAATAAAAGAAAATGGTCAGTACATAAAAGTGAGAGGGAGTGGTGAGACTGAAGATGATAGGTGTAAATATAAGAAAAGAAGAAAAAAGTAGGCAGATAGAGTCAACTGGGTGAGAGGAGAGGGAAGGGAAGAGATAGGATGAAAGACAATAGGTAGAACCAGATAAGGGAAAGATATGGGCAGGGGAACCAGATGAGGCAGGGGATAGGAAAGGTGAACTAAGGGAAAAGAAATTCAAGTTGATAAGTATGAGGGTAAGGGACTGATGGAGACAGGTAGCAGAGGATGATGAGTCTGCGTAACAAGGAGTGAAACAATGAAAAAGGTAAACAAAAGGAGAAAGATCCCAACTCAAAATGGGAAAGGAACATGCAGAGTGTATGACATGAAATTGTCAAGTTTAATATTTATATCATTTGGCTGTAGTCTATCTAAAAGCAGGACATGAGGTGCGTTTCTTCTAATTTACATTCAAATTCACGATGGCATTGGAGAGGACTCACACATTGATGTGGGAATGGGAACAGCTGAAAAAACATGGCACCTGTGCTCCGTCCTTAACAGTCATCTTGAGTTTACAGTGGCTATTCACTTCAACTCCCCTTTCCATTCTCACATCAACCACAGTGAGGCCAAACACTTCATATTCTGCTTAGGTAACCTGCAGCCCAAAGGTATGATCATTGAACATTCCAATTTTAGGTTACCCACACCGCTCAATTTACCCATGGCCTCCTGCACTTTCTTCAGCTTTGCTGTTCCAGCCCCTTCCCCCATCCCCCCATTACTGGAACTCGTTACTCCACCCAACCTGGTTCCATCTGCCTCTCACACACATACAAATCTACCTATTATTTCCCCCCACCTTCCCACATTACTCCATCTGCTTAATTACTTTTGTTTTATGTTCCACCTATCACCTATGTGCCCCTGTTTCAACACACCCCCTTCCCAACCTGGCTTTATCTTTTCATCATTCTTCCCCCTCATCTGGTTCTACGCTCTGTACCACTCTTCCTTCTCATCTCTTTACATTGACTGTTATTTCTCTACACTCCCAGTCCTGATGCAGGGTCTCAATCTGAAACATTACTCATACATTTTCCTCCACAGATGCTACCTGATCCACAAAGTTTTTCCATCAGTTTATATTTTCCTGTATCTACTGTCTCCAGTGTCTCGAAAACCAAAAAATACTGGGGATACTTTCCAACCTGCTGAGTATCCCCAGAATTTTTTGTTTTTAGAGATATCTGTCTGTTTGTCCCACTAGATACAGATTGATTCATGTAGCTTGCCTAGAAAAACAGAAGAGGAAAAAATGTTAGAGAGTTGATCATAAAGCAAATTCTCAAGCATATTTGAGTGCCAGTATAAAAATCTGACATAGATCTATAGTCAAGTGTAATTGAGAGACAAGGTGACTAAATAGGAAGGCAAGGAACTTAACAAGCTTCCCTGCTAGAATAGGGAATGCAAAGTCATAGTGTGATTGAAAGGTACAGCATGGCAACAGGCCCTTTGGACAATTGATTCCATGCCAGCCAATAACAACCCCAACTATTTTAATCCTACGTGAATCCCAATCTTCTTGCATAAGACAGACTATGTTCAAAGAAGTTTCACCGAATCATGTAATTTGCAAGTCTTTTTCTCATAAGATTTTAGTTCATGCTGTTGTGATTCTACAGGCAAATAGAAATAATATTGAAAAGATAGCAATTTGCAGCATATATCCAGTCACACCCAAGTGATCATCCTGCATTATGTGCAAGAGATATGATCATGTGTGTTCAACAACATACATTATAAACTGCATTGGGCGATAATTTTAGAGAAATGCAAGACCTGAGGTTGTAGTTAGTTTTTCATTGCTTTTTGGAATTCATTGTGATATCACAATCCTCATGAATCCACCATTGGAGCCTGAAGTTGATGTATTTTCCCAATCATTTTCAGTGAGGAAACCTCACAGACCTCTTGCATCAGGTTGGCCTTGCTGCAGGGCTTGATTTTCCATTGATTTCATTGGAGAAAAATGGCTGTGAGGGACCTCGCTAAGTAATAATTAATATAGATTTTTATAACAATCCTCCAGAAGTATTTAATTGTTTTGTGTTTCAGGTTTTTATATTTATTTTATATTTTAATGGATTTTGTTGTTTTTGAAATATTTTAAATACTTTATACATTGATATGTCTTCTCAGCTTTATTTATCACCAGAGGTTGTTCTGCTCTTGCTTCACCACCTGTACCTATAATGTTGCAACATGCAGTACCTTTCTGCAAGAGCTAGAACCAGCTCCTTGCTGCAAGTTCCTGTTGAGCCAAACCGCACAAGGTAGATCCAAGCTTCTTTCGGAGGTCAGCAGTGAGCACAGATTCTGGACTATTACATTGCTGGGTGTTTGATATAGTTATTTAAAAGTTTTGACCATAAAAATTAAGATCTATCTTATGAGTCAACCATTATTGAAAAGATGTACAGCATAGAAACAGTCCCTTTGGCCCTCTACGTCCATGCCAATCTTTTTGCCCATCTACATTAATCCCATTTGTCTATATCCTGCTGTTCATTGCCGGTTCAACAACCTAAACCTTCTTAAACATTGTCATTATATTTGTTTCCTCTACACCCAGCCTTTCCTGCAGGCTTGAAATTTAATACCTTCCTCATTTGAATTCTGGTATTCACTACATCATAATTAATATAGAATTCTATTAATGAAGCACTGTGCTCAGTAATATTTTGAGGCTTGCCCTCCTTGGATATGTTTGTGTGGCAGAATCTGAATTTCTCCAGCTTAGTTTTGGTGTACTACTCCATTCATTTTATACCAGTTAATACATTTACTCCTGCTCTCAGATACTACTACAGAAGCAGCACCTTATTCCCAACAAATGTTCATTCCTGCATCTGTACAGTTTAATTACATTAAACATTCTACTTTATATGTCTGGTATATTGTAATACAGAAGCAAGAATGATAACTTTTGTTGGTGGTTGGACTTGTGTGGATATTGGGTGAACTTAGAATAGGCATGGTCTCAGGATAAATATAGTCAATTAGCCTGCCAGCCCTATACTTTAACACACTCAGTGTTGACTTTCACCCGGTGGCACTGACGCCAATCATTATGAAGTGCTTTGACTATGGCACATATCAAAAACTCCATTCCTGCTACATTGGACCCTCACTGATATGCTTCTGACAGAACCACACTACCACAGATGCCATAGCACCTGTCATGCACCTGGCCCTGATGCATCTAGAAAACAAGGACACTTACAGTGTGTCAGAATGCTTTTTGTGGATTTCAGTTCAGCATTTAACATTATTACATCACAGACCTTGGTGAACAAACTCCTACTCCTTGGTCTAAATACACCACTGTGCAACTGGATGTTGGACTTCCAAAGGAACGGACCTCAGGTAGTCAGAATACATAACCCACTCCTCCCTCCCCATCATCCTCAACAGGGCTGTGTGCTGACCCCTTTATTATACACATTGCTCACACGTGTCTGGATGGCCAAATACTTGAGCAATCACATCGTCAAGTTCACCAGTCATGGGGCTCATCACCAACAACAATGAGATGGTCGACATTAAGGAGGTGGAAGAGCTTGAGGACTGGTGCCAAGCAAATAACCTTTCACACCACTCACGCCTCCCTTACGTTGGCAGAAACTGCAAGCAGTTTCAAACTCCTAGGAGTGCACATCAAACACAACCTCTCATGGTGCCAGCACACATCCGATACAGTCAAGAAAGCTCATCTACTTTGAGGAGGCTGAACAGAGCTGTACTTTGCACATTCATAGTTTTGTCATTCTACAGATGTGCAGTAGAGAACATCCTGACAAGCTTCATTACTGCTTGGTGTGGAAACTGCACCGACAGGAACACTCAACAATGGATATTTAAAACTGCCCAACGCCTCATCAGCATCAACCTACCCGCCATCAAGGACATATGTACAGAAAGATGCCAAAAAGAGCCACAAGCATCATAAGACCATAAGATATAGGAGTAGAATTAGGCCATTTGGCCCACCAAGTCTGTTCCACCATTTCATCATGATCGATCTATTTTCCCTCTCCGCCCCCATCTCCTGCCTTCTCCCCGTATCTGTTCATGCAGGACTAATCAAAAATCTGGCAACCACTGCCTTAAATATACCCAAAGACTTGGCCTCTGTGGCAACAAATTCCACAGATTTACCACTATCTGGCTAAAGACGTTCCTCTACTCAGAAGCTGTGTCCTCTGGTCTTAAACACCCCCATCATAGGAAACATCCTGACACATCCACTCTATCAAGGCCTTTCAACATTCGATAGGTCTCAGTGAGGTCACCTTCTGAATTCCAGTGAGTACAGGCCCAGAGCCACCAAATGTTCTTCGTATGATAAGCCTTTCAATCCCAGAATCATTTTCATGAACCACCGTTGAACCCTCTCCAATCTCAGCACACCTTTTCTTAGATAATGGGCCCAAAATGGCTCATAATACTCCAAGTGAGACCTCACCAGTGCTTTATAAAGCCTCAACATTACATCCTTGCTTTTATATTATAGTTTTCTTAAAATAAATGCTAATATTGCATCTTCCTTTCTCACCACTGAGTCAGCCTGCAAATTAACCTTTAGGGAATCCTACACAAGGACTCCCCAGTCCCTTTGCACTTCAGATTTTTGAATTTTCTCTCCATTTAGAAAATAGTCTACCCTTTTACTCCTTCGACCAAAGTGCATGACCATACACTTCCCAACACTGTGTTCCATCTGACACTTCTTTGCCCGTTCTCCTAAACTGACTAAGTCCTTCTGTAGCCTCCCTACTTCCTCAAAATCACTGCCCCCTCCACCTACCTTCATATCATCTGCAAACTTTTGCACAAAGCCATCAATTTCATCATCCAAGTCATTGACATATAACGAAAAAGAAGCTGTCCCGACACAGACCCCTTGGAACACCATTAGTTACCGGCAGGCAATCAGAAAAAAGGCTCCCTTTATTCCCACACTTTGCCTCCTGCCAATGAGCCACTGCTTTATCCATACTAGTATCTTTCATGTAATACCATGAGCTCTGAAATTATTAAGCAGCCTCATGTGTGGCACCTTGTCTAAGGCCTTCTGAAAATCTAAGTACACAACACCCACTGATTCTGGTTTGTCTATCCTGCTTATTACTTCTTCAAAGAATTCCAGCAGATTTGTCTTGCAAGATTTTCCCTTGAGGAAACAATGCTGACTATGGCGTATTTTATCAAATATCCCAGAACCACGTCCTTAACAAACGACTCCAACATCTCCCCAACCACTGAGTTCAGATTAACTGCCCTATAATTTCCTTTCTTCTACCTCTCTCCCTTCTTGAAGAGTGGAGTGACAGTTGCAATCGTACATTCCTCTGGAACATAAGAACATAAGCAATAGGAGCAGGGGTAGGCCATCTAGTCTATCAAACCTGCTCCGCCATTCAATAAGATCACAGCTGATCCGACCGTGGACTCATCTCCACCTACCTGCCTTTCCCCCATAACCCTTAATTCCCCTACTATGCAAAAATCTATCCAACCTTGTCTTAAATATTTTACTGAGGTAGCCTCCACTGCTTCATTGGGCAGAGAATTCCACGGATTCACCACTCTTTGGGAAAAGCAGTTCCTCTTCATCTCCGTCTTAAGTTTATTCCCCTGAATCTTGAGGCTATATTCCCTAGTTGTAGCCTCAACTACCAGTGGGGACAACTTTCCTGCCTCTATCTTTATCTATCCCTTTCATAATTTTATATGTTTTGATAAGGTTTCCTCTCATCCATCTGAATTCCAGCGAGTACAACCCCAAGTGACTCAATCTCTCCTCATAGTCTAATCCCCTCGTCTCTGAATCAACCTAGTGAACATCCTCTGCACCGCCTCCAAAATCAGTATATCGTTCCTCAAGTAAGGAGACCAGAAGTGCACACTCCAGATGTGGCACAGCCTCATCAATAACCTTTGCAGTTGCAGCATAACCTCCCTGTTCTTTGATTCAATCCTTCAGTGAAGGCCAACATTCTATTTGCCTTCTTGATAGCTTGCTGCACCTGCAAACCAACCTTTTGCAATTCATGCACAAGTCTTTCTGCACAGCAGCATTCTGCAATCTTTTACAATTTAAATAATAATCTGATCTTCCATTTTTCCTTCCAAAGTGGATGCCCTCACATTTACCAACATTGTACTCCATCTGCCAGACCCTTGCACACTCACTTAACCTATCCATATCTCTCTGCAGTCTTTTCGTATCCTCTGCCCAATTTGCCTTTCTACTCAATTTAGTGACATCAGCAAACTACACTCAGTCCTCTCTTCCAGATCGTTAATGTATATCATGAACCATTGTAGGCCCAGCACCAACCTTTGCAGCACACCACTCACCACTGATTGTCGACCAGAGAAATACCCATGTATCCCAACTCTCTGCTTTCTATTGGTTAACCAATTCTCTGACCATGCTAATACATCAACCACACCCCCCCCCAACTTTATGCATCCTTATCTTATGGATAAGTCTTTAATGAGGCAGCTTATCAAACGCCTTCTGGAAATCCAAGTAAATAACGTCCATCTGTTCCCCTCTATCCACTACACTTGTTATATCCTCAAAGAACTCCAGTAAGTTTGTCTTACAGGACCTACCTTTGCTGAATCCATGTTGCATCTACCTGATGGATCCATTTATTTTTAGATGGCTCACTATTTCTTCTTTAATGATAGCTTCAAGCATTTTCCCAACTACAGATGTTAAACTAACTGGCCTATGGTTTCATGCCAGAATCAATTGAACCTTGGAAGATCATTACTAATACCTCCACAATCTCTTCAGTCACCTCTTTTAGAACCCTGGGGCGCATACCATCTGATCCAGGTGACTTATCTACCTTCAGACTTTTCAGTTTCCAAAGAATCTTCTCCCTAGTTATGACAACTTCATATACTTCTGCCCCCTGACACCCTCAAACTTCTGGCATCCTCCTAATGTCCTTCACAGTGAACACTGATGCAAATACTTAGTCAGTTTGCCTGCCATTTCCTTGTCTCCCATTACTACCTCTCTATCATTGATTCCAGCGGTCCAATATCCACTCTCACCTCTCTTTTACATTTTATGTATCTGAAGAAACTTTTGGTATCCTCTTTACTACTATTGGGTTCCATCTACGCATTCCATCTTTTCCTTCTCTATAACATTTAGTTGCCTTCTATTGGTTTTTAAAAGCTTTCCAATCCTCCAACTTCCCACTAATTTTTGCTGTATTATATGCCCTCTGTTTGGTTTTTATTTTGGTTTTGACTTCTCTTGTTGGCCACAGTTGTGTGATGATGCAAGGGGGAGGGATTTAAGTGGGACCAGTACAAACAAGACGGCCTGCACCTAAACTGGACTGGAACCAATGTCCCAGGGGGAGCATTTGCTACTGTTGTTCAGGAGGATTTAAACTAATGTAGCAGGGGGATGGGAACAAGTGCAGAGAGACAGTGGGGTGTAAAATGAGGGTAGAAGCAAAAAGTAATAAGGTGAAAAGTAAAAGTGTCAGGCCGGCAAATCCAGGGCAAAAATCAAAAAGGGCCACTTTTCAACATAATTGTATAAGGGCTAAGAGTGTTGTAAAAGCAAGCCTGAAGGCTTTGTGTGTCAGTGCAAGGAGGATTCGTAACCAGGTGGATGAATTGAATGTGCAGATAGTTATTAATGAATATGATATAGTTGGGATCACAGAGACATGGCTCCAGGGTGACCAAGGATGGGAGCTCAACATTCAGGGATATTCAATATTCAGGAGGGATAGACATGAAAGGAAAGGAGGTGGGGTGGCATTGCTGGTTAGAGAGGAGATTAACGCAATAGAAAGGAAGGACATTAGCCGGGAGGATGTGGAATCGATATGGGTAGAGCTGCATAACACTAAGGGGCAGAAAACACGGGTGGGAGTTGTGTACAGGCCACCTAACAGTACTAGTGAGGTTGGGGATGGCATTAAACAGAAAATTAGAAATGCGTGCAATAAACGAACAGCAGTTATAATGGGTGACTTCAATCTACATATGGATTGGGTGAACCAAATTGGTAAGGGTGCTGAGGAAGAGGATTTCTTGGAATGTATGCAGGATGGTCTTATGAACCAACATGTCGAGGAACCAACTAGAGAGCAGGCCATTCTAGACTGGGTATTGAGCAATGAGGAAGGGTTAGTTAGCAATCTTGTCGTGCGAAGCCCCTTGGGTAAGAGTGACCATAATATGGTGGAATTCTTCATTAAGATGGAGAGTGATATAGTAAATTCAGAAACAAAGGATCTGAACTTAAAGAAGGGTAACTTTGAAGGTATGAGAGGGGAATTAGCTAAGATAGACTGGCAAATGATACTTAAAGGGTTGACGGTGGATATGCAATGGCAAGCATTTAAAGATCGCATGGATGAACTACAACAATTGTTCATCCCAGTTTGGCAAAAGAATAAACCAGAGAAGGTAGTGCACCCGTGGCTGACAAGGGAAATTAGGGATAGTATCAATTCCAAAGAAGAAACATACAAATTAGCACACCTGAGGACTGGGAGAAATTCAGAGTTCAGCAGAGGAGGACAAAGGGCTTAATTAGGAAAGGGAAAAAAGATTATGAGAGAAAGCTGGCAGGGAACATAAAAACTGGCTGTAAAAGCTTTTATAGATATGTGAAAAGAAAAAGATTTGGTTAAGACAAATGTACGTCCCTTACAGTCAGAAACAGGTGAATTGATCATGGGGAACAAGGACATGGCAGACCAATTGAATAACTACTTTGGTTCTGTCTTTACTAAGGAGGACATAAATAATCTTCCGGAAATAGTAGGGGACCGAGGGTCTGGTGAGATGGAGGAACTGAGGGAAATACATGTTAGTAGGGAAGTGGTGTTAGGTAAATTGAAGGGATTAAAGGCAGATAAATCCCCAGGGCCAGATGGTCTGCATCCCAGAGTGCTTAAGGAAGTAGCCCAAGAAATAGTGGATGCATTAGTGATAATTTTTCAAAACTCTTTAGATTCTGGATTAGTTCCTGAGGATTGGAAGGTGGCTAATGTAACCCCGCTTTTTAAAAAAGGAGGGAGAGAGAAACCGGTAAGCCTGACATCAGTAGTGGGGAAAATGCTAGAGTCAGTTATCAAAGATGTGATAACAGCATATTTGGAAAGCAGTGAAATCATCGGACAAAGTCAGCATGGATTTGTGAAAGGAAAATCAAGTCTGACGAATCTCATGGAATTTTTTGAGGATGTAACTAGTAGAGTGGATAGGGGAGAACCAGTGGATGTGATATATTTGGATTTTCAAAAGGCTTTTGACAAGGTCCCACACAGGAAATTAGTGTGCAAACTTAAAGCACATGGTATTGGGGATATGGTATTGATGTGGATAGAGAATTGGTTAGCAGACAGGAAGCAAAGAGTGGGAATAAACAGGACCTTTTCAGAATGGCAGGCACTGACTAGTGAGGTACCGCAAGGCTCAGTACTGGGACCCCCAGTTGTTTATAATATATATTAATGTCTTAGACGAGGGAATTAAATGCAGCATCTCCAAGTTTGTGGATGACACGAAGCTGGGTGGCAGTGTTAGCTGTGAGGAGGATGCTAAGAGGATGTAGGGTGACTTGGATGGGTTAGGTGAGTGGGCAAATTCATGGCAGATGCAATTTAATGTGGATAAATGTGAAGTTATCCACTTTGGTGGCAAGAACAGGAAAACAGATTTATTATCTGAATGGTGGCCAATTAGGAAAAGGGGAGGTGCAACGAGACCTGGGTGTCATTATACACCAGTCATTGAAAGTGGGCATGCAGGTACAGCAGGCGGTGAAAAGGCAAATGGTATGCTGGCATTCATAGCAAGAGGATTCGAGTAGAGGAGGAGGGAGGTACTACTGCAGTTGTACAAGGCCTTGGTGAGACCACACCTGGAGTATTGTGTGCAGTTTTGGTCCCCTAATCTGAGGAAAGACATTCTTACCATAGAGGGAGTACAAAGAAGGTTCACCAGTTTGATTCTTGGGATGGCAGGACTTCCATATGATGAAAGACTGGATCGACTAGGCTTATACTCTCTGGAATTTAGAAGATTGAGGGGGGATCTTATTGAAACATATAAAATTCTAAAGGGATTGGACAGGCTAGATGCAGGAAGATTGTTCCCGATGTTAGGGAAGTCCAGAACAAGAGGTCACAGTTTAAGGATAAAGTGGAAGCCTTTTAGGACCGAGATGAGGAATAACTTCGTCATACAGAGAATGGTGAATCTGTGGAATTCTCTGCCACAGGAAACAGTTGAGGCCAGTTCATTGGCTATATTTAAGAGGGTTTTAGATATGGCCCTTGTGGCTAAAGGGATCGGGGGTTTGGAGAGAAGGCAGGTATAGGGTTCTGAGTTGGATGATCAGCCATGATCATACTGAATGGCGGTGCAGGCTCGAAGGGACAAATGGCCTACTCCTGCACCTATTTTCTATGTTTCTGTGTTGGCCAGGCAGCATCTATAGGAAGAAGTACAGTCAACATTTCGGGTTGAGACCCTTCGTCAGAACTAACGGAAAGAAGAGATAGTAATAGATTTGAAAGTGGGAGTGGGAGGGGAAGACCCAAAATGGTAGGAGAAGACAGGAGAGGGAGAGATGAAACCAAGAGCTGGGAAGTTGATTGGCAAAAGGGATACAAGGCTGGAGAAGGGGGAGTACCATGGGACGGAAGGTCTTGGAAGAATAGGATCCCACCACCAAGCACATCTTTCCCTCCCTTCCCACCAATCTCCCTCCTGGCACTTATCCTTGTAAGCAGAACAAGTCTACACCTGCCCTTACACTTCCTCCCTCACCACTATTCAGGGCCCCAGACAGTCCTTCCAGGTGAGGCAACACTTCACCTGTGAGTTGGTTGCTGTGATATACTGTGTCCGGTGCTCCCGGTGTGACCTTCTATATATTGGTGAGACCCGACGCAGACTGGGAGACCGCTTTGCTGAACACCTACGCTCTGTCCGCCAGAGGAAGCAGGATCTCCCAGTAGCCACACATTTTAATTCCACGTCCCATTCCCATTCCAGTATATCAATCC
Source organism: Mobula hypostoma (assembly GCF_963921235.1). Classification (NCBI taxonomy): domain Eukaryota; kingdom Metazoa; phylum Chordata; class Chondrichthyes; order Myliobatiformes; family Myliobatidae; genus Mobula; species Mobula hypostoma. The sequence continues at coordinate 56,323,665 of NC_086114.1, read as the reverse complement.
ATGGCCTCCTCTACTATCGAAATGAAGCCACATTCAGGTTGGAGGAACAATACCTTATATTCTGTTTGGGTAGCCTCCAACCTGATGGCATGAACATTGATTTCTCTAACTTCCGTTAATGCCCCTTCTTACCCCATCCCCGGTTATTTATTTATTTATTTTTCTCTCTTTCCCTCTCAGAATAACTCCTTGCCTGTTCTTCATCTTCCTCTGCTGCTCCCCTCCCCCTTTCTTTCTTCCTTCCAAGGCCTTCTGTCCCATGATACATCCCCCTTCTCCAGCCTTGTATCCCTTTTGCCAATCAACATCCCAGCTCTTGGCTTCATCTCTCCCCCTCCTGTCTTCTCCTATCATTTCGGGTCTCCCCCTCCCACTCCCACTTTCAAATCTCTTACTATCTCTTTTTTCCGTTAGTCCTGACGAAGGGTCTCAACCCGAAATGTTGACTGTACTTCTTCCTATAGATGTTGCCTGGCCTGCTGCGTTCCACCAGCATTTTGTGTGTGTTGCTTGAATTTCCAGCATCTGCAGATTTTCTCGTGTTTGCGTTGTGTCATCTTGCCTTTAGAATGCTCCTTCCTCCTTGGGATGTATACAGTATATCCTGTGTTTCTGAATTACTTCCAGATATTTCAGCCATTGCTGCTCTGCCATCATGCCTGCCAGTGTTCTTTTCCAATCAATTTTGGCCAGCTCCTCTCTCATGATTCTGTAATTTCTTTATTACACTGTAACACTGATACATCTGACTTTAGCACCTCCTTCTCAACTTGCAGGGTGAATTCTACCATATTATGATCACTGTCCTCTAAGGGTTCCTTTACCTTAAGCTCTCTAATCAATATTGGTTCATTGCACAACACCCAATTCTGAATAGCTGGTCCCCTGGTGGGCTCAGTCATGAGCTGTTCTAAAAAGCCATCTCGTAGGTATTCCAGAAAATCTCCTCCTTGAGATTTAGCACCAACCTTATTTTCCCAATCTACCTGCATATTGAAATCCCCCATGACTATCGTAGCATTTTCCTTTCTACATGCATTATAATCACTCATTATAATTTGTAGACCACATTTTTACTACTGTTTGGGGGTCTGTAGATAATTCCCAACAGGTTCTTTTCAGCCTTGCAGTTCCTTAGCTCTACACACAATGATTCAACACCTTCCGGCCCTATGTCACCTCTTTCTAATAGTTTGATTTCAGTTTTTACCAGCAGGGCTATGCCACCCCTTCTGCCTATGATACAATGTGTATCCTTGGACGTTAAGCCTCAGCTGTAATCAAATCACATCAAGTTTAATTATCATTCAATCATACATAGTGACAGTGAATAAAACAGTGTTCCTATGGGGCCAAGGTGCAAAACATATAAAATAGCACATTCAAAATAATGAGCAAATAGCACGAGCAAAGAAGCATATTCACATGGAAAAAAACATATATACAGTACAAGACCCTGAGCAACATGTACCGTAACTGATGGTGCAGTCTCCCCAGCAGTGCGCAGACGCACACAATCCAGCCTATCATTGCACCACTCAAACACGGGAGGGTAACTCTGACATGAGAGGCCAGTCCCCAGTTAAGCCCAGACACCTCTGGTGTTTCCTGACCTGGTCTACAAAAGACCAGTAATCTTCTTTCAGCCGTGATTCAGTGATGCCCACAACACCATACATGCCAATCTGTAACTGTGCTACAACTTCATCTACCTTATTCCATATATGGCACACATTCATATATAACAACTTCAGTCCTGTGTTCACCCTTTTCGATTTCGTCTGCCTTGTACATTGCCACTCATCCTGTCAACTGCAATTTTGCCCTATCATCAGCTTCTCTTTGCTAGCAGTCTCACTACGCATTGCCTCTGTTTGTAAACCAATTACTTGTTCCTCTGCAGTGCCACTCCAGTTCTATCACCCTGCCAAATTAATTTGTACCTCCCCCAGAAGAGATCCCAATGATCAATAAATCTGAACCCCTACCCCTGCACCAGTTCCTCAGCCATGCATTCACCTGCCAAATCATCCTATTCTTACCCTCACTGGCGCGTGGCACAGGCAGCAATCCAGAGATTACTACCCCGGAGGTGCTGATTTTCAGCTTTCTACCTAGCTCCCTAAAATCTCTCTTCAGGACCTCTTCACCTTGGCTACCTATGTCATTGGTGCCAATATGTACCAAAACTTCTGGCTGCTCTCCCTCCATTATAGAATGCCATGGACCAGATCAGAGACATCCCTGATTATGGCACCTGGGAGGCAACATACCATCCAAGGGTCTCTATCGCGCCCACGGAATCTCATCTCTGTTCATCTGACTATGGAATCTCCTATCACCACGGTAGCCCTCTTCACCTCTCTTCTCTTCTGAGCCAAAGCCCCAGTCACTGTGGCTCCCCCCACCCCAATCCTCCTCAACAGTATCTAAAGTGGTATACTTATTATTGAGAGGAACAGCCACAGGGGTACTCTGCGCATTTCCCTTCCTTCTCCTAATAGTCACTCAGATATCTGTCGTCTTCAGCCTAGGGGTGACTACCACTCTGTAGCTCCTATCACCTCCTCATTCTCCCATGAGCCAAAGATCATCGATCTGCAGCTCCAGTTTCTTAATACATTCTCTGAGAAGTTGCAGCTCAGTGCACCTGGTGCAAATGTGTTTATCCAGGAGAATGGAGGTCTCCCAGAATTCCCACATCTCACACACAGCACAAAACACTGCTCCTGGATCCATTCTCACTGCACTACTATACCCTAACAGACAAGGAATGAAGAATTAAGAACAAAAAGAGAAACTTAACAGAGATACTTTACCTTGCCTAAGCCTTATGAGCCAAAGCCACTCCAAACACTGATCCATTCAGAACAATGGCCGTTCCTCTTGCGGTTGCATTATTTTTATTCCCACTTTCTAATGAATCCCACTTGGTGATTGGTCACAGTCCAACTCCAAAAAACTGCCGCGAAGTTCTGCCTTTCCAACCTTCAGTGCAGACCTGATTGAAAAGGTAGTCCTCTTCACGTACTACCGTTTGGTGATTGGTCGCAGTCCAACTCCTGAAGGATTCCACCCACCCTGTTCATGGAATATTTATCTACACCAGGACCACCAGACTCAAAAACAGTTACTTTCCCCAAGCACTAAGGCTGATCAACACCTCTACCCAATAACTCCACCACTACATTTATTATTTCCTGTCAGTCACCTTATGTATAGCCTAGCATCACTTCATGGACATGTGATCAATATATATATAGAAGCTATTTTAGGTATTTATGTTGATTGTGTTTTTGTGCTGCATGGAATCTGGAGTCACAATTACATTATTCTTCTTTGCACTCGTGTACAGGAAATGACATAAACAATCTTTAATCTTACTACAATTCCATTGTATTGCAAATCATCACCTTCGAAGAAAAGAAAGCAATGTGTTTCTTTAACCCAGTTCTGTTTTATGTGGGGCTGCTTTCAACAATATCTTGTTTTGTTTCAGATATTAATGAATGTGAAGTCCTTGCAAACTTGTGTCAGAATGGACGGTGTATTAATACTATTGGATCTTATCACTGTGTCTGCAAGAATGGCTACACCACAGACATCACTGGCACATCCTGTAAGGGTAAGTATCTTGAAAGAAAATTATCGACTCAAGGTTATAGATTATACAGAGTTTAAAGGACAAGGGTGAAAAATAATGGATATGAATTTAATTTATCATGTGATGAATTATAGATGTTTATTTTTTGAATATAATATTTGAACTAGGTCTTTGAAGGTTCTCAGTTGACCAGGCCATTGTATATCAAATAGTTAAATCAAGGCAAATGGACTTGCTGTGTTTTCTAGTAGACGTTTCGCCACTCATCCAAGAGGCTTCTTCAGTTCTGATCCATGGTGGGTAGTTTTCCGGTTTATAAACCCTGTGAGGCATCTCCACAAGAGTTCACACCTCCATTCATGCAAAGATAAGACTAATGACCCTCTATGACCCTTAACAGCGCTCATGTGAGTGCTATACCTTTAAGAAACTCACAGAGTTTATAAGCCAGAAAACTACACACCATGGATTAGAATTGAAGAAGCCTCTTGGATGAGTGGTGAAATGTCCTCTATACAACACAGCAAGTCCAGTTGCCTTGATTTTACTACTGCTTGATATGAATATTTAAATTAATATCTACAATAGAACCAAGTACATTGATAGTTCAACTAATCTGTGAAGAATGAATACTGGTTTAATTTTATGTGTCCCACTATTTTCAGGCATACCAAAACATCTATTTATATAACTTACTAAATACAGTAACTATTGCTAGACGCTATACAAATATATAACAACAATGTTAGAAGAATTATCAAGTAACATTGGTATGGGAGGGCTTTTCAAGTTACGAAGCAATAATGCGGGGAGAGGTGGGCTTTGTGTAGGAACTGAAAGCAATGTCACAGTTAGCAGAATGGGATGGGATGCACAGAAAATAATAACAGGAATAGGAGATGAGATAGTTCAACTGCTAGCTCATCAATTATTTTCTGATTAGAAAGTGTAATCATCTTGATTCTATTTTCATGCTTACCATTAGTATAATTAAAGTAGGGAGCTCTCTAATGATGTATATTAAGTATCGTGTTTTGTAGTTCTAACTGTGCTAAGCATTCTGTTGGTAAAGTTAAAAATATATTTCTTTTCAAAGTACATATATGTCACCATATACAACCCTGAAATTCATCTTCTTGTTGGCATTCACAATAAATACAAACAAACGTAATGAAAGACCGCACATAACAAGATAGACAAACAACCAATGTGCAAATACAAAAAGAAAATAACCATAATAATAAATGAATAAGCAGTATATATCAAGAACATAATATGAAGAGTCCTTGAAAGTGAGGTTATGGGAACAATTCAGTGTTGGGGTGAATGAAGTTATCCCTTCTGGTTCAGGAGCCTGATGGTTGAAGTGTAATAACTATTCCTAAACCTGGTGGTGTGAGTTCTGAGTATCCTGTAACTCCTTCCTGATGGTAGCAGGGAGAAGAGAGTATGACCTGTGTGGTGGGGATCCTTGAAGATCAATATTGCTTTACTGTGATGAACTGGGCTGTACTGACTACTTTTTGTAGGTTAATCCATTCAACTTGTTTCCATACCAGGCTGTGATGCAACCAATATATTCTCCACTGCAAATCTAAAGTGTTATATGACAGACCAACTCTTCACAAACTTCTAAGAAAGTAGAAGTGCTATGGTGCTTTCTTTGTAATGGCACTTAAGTGTTGGAACCAGGACAAATCCTCTGAAATAATAACACCAATGAATTTAAAGTTGCTGATCCTCTTCACTTCTGATCCCTTGATGAGGACTGGCTCATGGAACTCTGGTTTTCTCCTCCTGTAGTCAATGATTAGCTCCTTGGTCTTGCTGACATTGATTTAGAGGTTATTGTTATGGCACTACTCAGGCAGATTTTCAATCTCCCTCCTATATGCCACTTCGTCACCATCTTTGATTCGACCAATAATAGTCATGTTGTCAGCAAACCTTCAGTAAATATGGCATTGGAACTTTGCTTAGATTCACAGTCATAAGTATAACGAGAGTACAGCAAGGTGATAAGCACAGAACCACGTGATACACCTGTGCTGATAGTAATTGTGGAGGAGATGTTATTGCCAATCCAAACTGACTGAGGTCTGCAAGTGAAAAAATCGAGGATCTAATTGCACAAGAAAGTATTGAGGTTTAGATCTTGGAGCTTATTGATTGTTTGAGGAGATGATAGTGTTGAATGCCGAGCTGTAGTCAATGAAGTAAATCCTGATGAATAGCATACATCTTTACTGTCCAGATGTTCCAGGGTTAAGTGAAGAGCTGTTGACCTGTTGTGGTGGTAGACAAATTGAGCAGATTCAAGTCACTTCTAGGACAGGAGTTGAAATGTTTCATCACCAACCTCTCAAAGCACTTCATCACAATGGATGTTTCTTTTAAAAAATTACATGAGAATTTCACAAGGACCCATATAAAATGTTTCATTCATTTGCTTGCAAGTTTCCCTCCAAGTTACATGCCGTCTTGCCTTTGAAATATATTGTCATCTCTTTGTTATTTCTGGGCATATGTACCACCTTCACAAGAGTTCCATTATTTCAATACTGTGGCTCACTATCACCTTGTTGAAGGTAATTGGCAATAGGCAATGCTGACCTTCCCAACAATATCCACACGCTTACAGGATCCAGCTGATTTCCATTGCCAAAAACATAATTTGTAATGGCATTCTTGATCTAATGCCTTCATTATCCTGGTGCAATTCAACTGAGGCCCACACCTAAAAATGAATCAAGTATTTCCATTGTATCTTTGGATATAAGTTGATAATTCAACCCAGTTCCAGCATGACACAACATTAAGGGAGTTTCCCCAATGTGCAGCAATGTTAAGGCTTGTGAATGAGAACGATGATGTGTGAATTCGTTACGATGGAAGATGAAGACATGCTGGTTGGCAAAGATAGGGGTACTAGTTAAAGAGAATAAATTACGCTGCTATTTCAGCAGAAAGAGAAAGCAGCTAGCTAGGAGCAAGGAAGTCCTAGCCTATGTGTGATGGGGTTATATAAAGAATGTAAAATAAAAGCAGAGTTGAGCAAAGACTTAAATATAAAAAATGGTAATTTCTGTCATACATCTAACTATATTGTGACTGTTTATAATGAAGCCAAGTAAAGCAAGTTTTTGGGCAGAAAAAGTAAAGTCGATAGTTGATACGAAGTCAAATAAGACACTGTTGAATGTTGAAAATACTCTCATATCTGTGATGTATAATCTGCATAGATATAAAATGAGTATAAATGTATGTGGATTAAAAATTAGTAAAATGTTATTTCTTAATATTCTTGTATAAGGGAATGATGAGCAGTTATTCAGGACAATGTTTGTCCAACATCTGACATTCCTTAAAAAAAATTATGCCTTCATTATACAAAAATGATACAACTCCAATGTGCTATGATCAATTTTAACATGCAGTGTGTTCCCATTGAACTTTCCTTCAGATTGTACTGTTATATTTGCTAATGATGAATCTCATAATAGTTGTGATTCATTTCAAACATGTTTCTTTCTATTCTAACAGCTGCAGTTACTTTTAAAGTACTTGAAGAGTTTATAATTTACATTCTTCTGAATTACTAGATCTTGATGAATGTCTGCAGTCACCAAAACCATGTAATTTCATCTGTAAAAACACGGAAGGAAGCTACCAATGCGCATGTCCCAGAGGATACATACTGCAAGAAAATGGGAAAAGTTGCAAAGGTGAATATTTTTTTATCAAAGTAACTTACCTCGTCCAGATTTTCATTACAGGCCATTTCTGGTTACAAATCCATTTCCGGTCTTACAGATGGCCAGAACTTTATCCAGAAGTCAAAAAATACACAAAGTTGTTTCCCATGATGGGGGGAGTCTAGTACGAGAGGGCATGACTTAAGGATTGAAGGGCGCCCATTCAGAACAGAAATGGGAAGAAATTTTTTTAGTCAGAGGGTGGTGAATCTATGGAATTTGTTGTCACAGGCAGCAGTGGAGGCCAAGTCATTGGGTGTATTTAAGGCAGAGATTGATAGGTATCCGAGTAGCCAGGGCATCAAAAATTATGGTGAGAAGGTGGGGGAGTGGGACTAAATGGGAGAATGGATCAGCTCATGATAAAATGGCGAAGCAGACTCGATGGGCTGAATGGCTGACTTCTCCTTTGTCTTATGGTCTAACTAGATCTTCCATTTGTAGGGATGAACCTATGTACATATGTCAGACTTTTGAATTTAATAACATTTGGGGCTCATTTATATGTACAGGTGTCCCAGAAGTAGCTGCTCATAACTCATGAACATCCCGTATTATTCTTCAACAGATTTAAATTAAAAATTAATTTTAGTTGCTGGCAACTGTTGATTAATTTTATTTAAGTGCCAATTTTAATTATCTGAAAGATGATTGCTTTCATAAACAGATTTGACAAGTAGCAGGTAAGAATAATAATGACAAGCTTATTGCATTGGCGTCTCATTTATATTATATTTCAGATAGTTATCAATTAGTTGCTAACTTCAGCCCTTCATTCTAGGAAGAATAAAACCAACTGCTTCTTCATAAGTACAAAATTAAATAAAGGATTCATTCTCTGACACCTGGTTGAAATTAAAGTTACATATAGTTTGACGTGCAATGGGGGCACTTTTTTTTAATTAGTCCTTTCTGCTATTACCAAATATTTTGTATTACGCTGACATACAGTATAAAATGCTGCCCTCGAGGACATAGCAATCTGCAATTAAACAAGCTATATTAAACAGTTAAAAATGTTAGGAGAAAAATAATCCTATTAAGTTTTGAAAATCCTTAAATTTGAAAATTTGATATTTATAAAGGAAATGAAGCCCAGAACATAATATTCTGGATATTTGTTTAGATTTTTATTTTTCTAGTTGAACCTATTAATGAACATTAGGTTAAACAAAATTTGAAGTTTTAGTTCCCAGTGGTGGTAAGGTAAAAAGAGACGTTTTAAATATATGGACTAGATTTAATAATTACCTTCCCATTATATGGCAGCATTCAAAGATATGGGGCAGCACAACAGTGTAGTGCATTTACTTATTAGAAAAATAAACAGATATCAAAAAAATGACATTTTTTTACTTATTTAGACAGACAGCACGGTAACATGCCCTTCCAGCCCAACAAACCTGAACTACCCAATTACACACATGTGACCAATTAACCTACCAGTCCATACATCTTTGAAATGAGGGAGGAAACCGAAATACCCGGAGAAGACCCATGCGGTCACGGAGAGAACGCACAAGCTACTTATAAACAACGACAGGAATTGAACCCATGCCACTGATGCTGTAAAGAATTACATTAACTGCTACACTATCGTGCCACCCCAAAAACCGATGTCCACTGGTTTGAGAATCCTCTATCCTGGGGGAAAAGTCTTCTACCCTGTTTATGCCTCTTAATTTTTAACATCTACAAGGTTACCTTCAACCTCAACTACCTCAGGAAAAACAGCCTATTCAATCTCTCATGCCATCCTCTCCTGGCAACAGCAACATGTTTGTGCATCGTTTCCACTTTTAGCTTGAATCACATCCATTCTGAGCATGGTGACCAGAACTGAGTACAATATTCCAAGTATGATCCAACACTGGTACTACAGTAACATGATGTTCCATTTCTTGCACTCAGAGCTCTGCCTGATAAGGCAAGTTGGCCAAATGCCATTTTCACCACCTTCTTTCAGGGAACAATGTACTCTTAGGTCTCTCTGCCCAACAACACACTTTATGCCCCTGCCATTCACTGGGCTTGATTAACTTATCAAAACGCATCACACTTGTCTGAGTTCAATTCCATCTACTGCTCCTCTTCCCACTTTTCCAGTTGATAAAGATCCTGTTGTCGCCTTATACAGCCTTCTTCACAGTCCATTGTACCACTATTTTTAGGTACTCTGCAAACTCACTAATTATGCTATCTATATTTTCATCCATTTCTAGGGTTCCAATAAACAAGAGAAGTCAATTTTAGCATTGCAGCAAAACAGATAGCATTCTCAGAATTCCATTACCAGAACTGTTTTAAGTTGCTAAAAACCAGAAGAAATAGACACATTTGAAAAGATATCTTTACTTCACACCTTATTTATTATTTATGGGAAATTGGAGTAGTATTTTTAGACATCCTTGTCTATCATTTCACATAGTAATTGCCCACAGCCATTATTAGAAGGATCCTGAAGAAGGGTCTCGGCCCACAACACCGACTGTTTATTCATTTCCATAGATGCTGCCTGACCTGCTGAGTTCCCCCAGTATTTTGTGTGTGTTGCTTTGGATTTCCAGCATCTGCAGAATTTCTCATGTTATAAATTATTAGAAAGGCCATTTCACTTCCTTGGATGTTGCTGGTTGAAAACTAAATGTTGACAAAAAGTACATGCAGAACTCAGCCTTCAAGTAAAAATGAGCTATCCTATCCATGGGACGGCAAGAACTTGCATTGAAAGCACTGTCCCTCCAATAATGCAGCCATACACCATATTAAACCAGAATGTTCACACGGATGCACATTTAATCTATTAAACCTTGAACCATCCGCATTTTGCCTCAAAAATATAATAATGGAATGTCATCACAATATACACTGGAAATATGCACGATCTGTACCAATCAAATTTCTGTGGTGGCTTTAACTTTTAAATAGAATACACAACTGAAATTTCAAGTATTTCAGAAAGGCATAAAGCATGACGTGTTTCAGTTGGTGTTGATAGTGCTTCGTGGGAAAATCATAGATAGGTGGTTATTTTTGTTGATCCACTACTTGTATTATTCCAAGACCATTCGCAGTATTATTACCAATCTCAAAATGTGATGTACTTAATATTATGGCATCGGTTAATCTTGCGGGAGTCTTCACTCTCCAGGGCGCAGGCCTGGGCAAGGTTGTATGGAAGACCAGCAGTTGCCCATGCTGCAAGTCTCCCCTCTCCACGACACCAAGGGAAGGGCATTAGGACCCATACAGCTTGGCACCAGTGTCGTCGCAGAGCAATGTGTGATTAAGTGTCTTGCTCAAGGACACAATACGTTCCCTCGGCTGGGGCTTGAACTCACAACCTTCAGGTCGCTAGTCCAATGCCTTAACCACTTGGCCTGTGCCCACTACTTAATATTACTGTTATTAATTATACATTGTCACTGTAGCATCATTATGTTCTTAGTGTATGGAGAGAGGAAGCTGGAGTAAAAATATTTGTCTTTCATAGCTTCATAATTTAAACTGTTGCTTTTTTCTTTGCTAGATCTAGATGAATGTTCTACAAAGCAGCACAACTGTCAGTTTCTTTGTGTCAATACAATTGGTGGATTTACTTGTAAGTGCCCTCCTGGATTCACACAGCATCATACAGCATGTATTGGTAAGTAACTGGTTAAGGATGAAGAGGGGAATAGGTAAAGGAAGAGGTATGAAGGGAAACATGATAATTTTTGTGTAGTGAAGCTGTAGCCTATCCTAATGCTTCACGCCCAAAAGTTATTTACAGTTATACTCTTTATCCATAAGTATGCACTGATTCTCAAATGTTTACATTGTACTTAATTTATCACTAACTATTTGTAGCACAGTTCCAGCTCTCAGTATAATTTCCAGGTTTCTTTAATTAGAGAAAATCATTCACTGATTTTAAGTTGCATGAGTCATTAGTTAATCAAGCTATTAAGGAAAGTGAGTAGGAGGCTTTCAAACAGAATGAAAATGGCAGTCAAGGTCCCCAAAGGTATTCATAAACTGTAGAGCTTCAGTTCTGTAATTATGCAACCATATAAAGATATTCATGTAGACAGACACAAGGTTTCTTTTTAGCAGCTCTGAGGTTCAACTTCCTGATGTATTTGCATTTTCAGGAATGATCACCAGCTGTCTGCTTGAAGAGAAGGTAAACACCATTAAACAAATAGGTGTAGTAGCACTGTAGTATAGAATCCAGATTGAAGAACATAAATACAATTCTTGCTAGATTTGCAAGAGAATTAACCCATGAATAAAAAAAGCTGGTATGGAAACCCATTTAGCTCACCAGTGTCCAGCAAGAAAGAAATCTGCCGTGCTTTCACCATTGGGTCAATATCCGAATACAATATTGTGATTGATTCATAACAACCACTTGCCTCAGTATCAAGGTTAGGCAATGAATCTGCACTGTCTACATCCCTTAAATGAATGAATAAATAAATTGCTGATGATACTGTTTACCTGATTGGAGAGAGATTCCAAATGAGTGAACTCAACGGGTCGGCCCGAAACGTTGACTGTTGGTTTCCACAGATGCTGCCTGACCTGCTGAGTTCCTCCAGTGTGCTGTGCATGTTGCTTTGGGTGAAGTTCAGTGAGATCTGGGTTTTCTAGTGTATGACTCACAAATTATTCGTAGGCAGGTCCAACAAGCCTTTTGCCCTTTATTGTAAAAGGGGTTGGAGTTTAAGATTAGGAGAGATTTGTTACAGTTGTGTTACAGGTTGATGAGGCCTTGACTGGAATACTGTGCACAGATTTGGCCCCTTAGCTAAATTAGGATACATTGGCTTTGGAGGCTTTTCAACTGACATAGCCAAGTCCGTTTTCCTTCACAGCACAAAATGAATGGACAACACTACTTCAATATTTTGCTCTCTGTTTTCACTACTTATTTAATTCATTTTAAAATATATTTCTCATGGTAATTTATAGTTTTTTTATTATTATGATTGAATGTGCTGCTGCTGCAAAACAACAAATTTCATGATATACACCAGTGATATTAAACCCGATTCTGATTCAAAACATTCCTGGTGCGTTCATTGTGTCCCCATTGCTTGACATCAATTCTCATCTCATTTTTCTCCACTATTTAAAAATGCTTCTTATAGTATGTTACCCATTAATATTCTAGGCTCGAAATTGGTGCTGTGAATTAGAAAAACAGAAACTCAGTGCTGTAGCATTGCATTCATATCCTTGAGAGGTTTTACTAATACTGCTCCATCTACACCTGTATAGAAAGAAAGTTTGCCATCAGGATACATGCAATAATGTTGAGTAACTACCAAGGGAAATTAGCAAGTGAACAGTGGCAGCAGTGATCATATCCCATATTTCCAAGTCTCCTTTCATCTACATCACTCTTATGAGCTCCCATCACACTTTCTTGTTAATAAACAAATATGTACTTTGTTCATGTTGTGCAAGCCCTGACTGTAATGCCATTCTTGATTCTGAGTGCAGGTATTTATTTTTTCCTAGAGTAAAAGCATCTTCAAGTTATTTGTGACATACTATGGTTTATTTAAGAAAGGACTAAAGTTAGTCCTGACTAAGGGTCTCGGCCCGAAACGTCAACTGTGCCTCTTCCTATAGATGCTGCCTGGCCTGCTGCCATTCACCAGCAACTTTAATGTGTGTTGCTTGAAATTCCAGCATCTGCAGATTTCCTCGTGAAAGTGAGTCCATCAGTTGAAGGAGCATTTCAATTATGGGACAAGTGAAGTTATCCCCTTTGGTGCAAGAGCCTGATGGTTGAGGAGTAATAACTGTTCCTGAACCTGATGGTGTGAGTCCTGAAGCTTCTGTACCTTCTTCCTGATGGCAGGAGCAAAAAGAGAGCATGATCTGGAGTGGTGGAGGGGTGGGGGGTGGTGAAGTTCCTGATGATGGAAGCTCTTTTCCTTCAATAACGCTTCATGTAGATGTGCTCAGTGATGGGGAGGACTTTACCCATGATGGACTGGGCCATATCCACTACGATTTTCCATTTGAGGACATTGGTGTTTCCATACCAGATTGTTATTTAGTCAGTCAATATGCTCACTCCACCACACATCTATACAGTTCGTCAAAGTTTTAGATGTCATTCCAGATCTTTGCAAATTTATAAGGAAATAGGGGCACTGCTGTGCTTTGTTAGTAATTGCACTTACGTACTGGGCCTGGGGCAGGTCCTCTGAAATGCTGACATCGAGGAATTCAAAGTTGCTAACTCTGTCTACCTCTGATCCTCCGATGAGGACTGGCTCATGGGCATCCGCTTTCCTCCTCCTGAAGTCAATAATCAGCTCCTTGGTCTTGCTCACACTGACATCATAGCCAGATTTTCAATCTCCCTCCTATATGCTGATTTATCACCACCTTTGATTCGGCCTACAACAGTTGTACCATCAGCAGCCTTGAATATGGCATTGTACCTGTGCTTAGTTATAAGTGTGAAGTGAGTAAAGCAGGGGGCTAAACATGCAGCATTATGGTGCACCTGTCCAACAGCAATCATCATTCTTTGCTATTATTCCTAAATTATTTTGTTTGTCATCGAACCGTAAGGTCTCCCAACACACTCCAGTCTTCCACCATCACCGTTCTACCCACTAACCTCAAACATGAGACCCACAAAACTTTTTTTACCCGCCCACCTCAAAGCCATCGGTGGGCAGCAAGGAATAGGTGGAGCTTAGGCAGGAGGTCCTACTGAATGGCTTGATTTCTTTAAGCTTGAATTCCAAACTTTTAGCACTCCAAGCTAACTACTTTAACAATTACTGTGTTTTCATAGGAAATTTGACAGCCTACTTAGCATTTTGTAATTAACCAACAACTAATTTCTGTTACTGCATTGTCAATGCTAATGGAAGTGCTTGGGCTATTCCATTATCTATTAATACTTTCTCAGTCCAATTGCATACATATCTTCAAACCTTTCAAAATGCTTTCAAACTATTATTCACAAAGATTTCAATATATAACAATAATGTAAAATCATGTTACATAAAATATGATTAAAATAATACAGAATGATCAGCTTAAATTCTACAAAAAAGTTTTATTAGTTGCTGTATTCATTGTTTCATTATATTACAAAATCATGTAAAATGAATAGTATCTTTAACATTATAAAATTTAAACTTGGATTATTATCATTATTAAAAACATGTGATTATATTAAAAAAATCATGAGTGAATCAATCTACACTCTGGCTTTTAATCAAAGTACTAAGACAGTTGAGGTCCCTTCCTTTTCCCTGTACAATCTTCTCTCTTTCAACTCTCTCTCTCTTACAGTCCTTGTTTTTCTCCCCTCTATCTTTCCCCCATCTCACTCTTTCTTTCTTTCTTTCTTTCTTCCTTCCTTCTCTTTTCTCTTTCTCACATTTCTCATCTTACCCCTTCCATATTTCAGAATCTGAATGAGATTTATTATCACTGGCATATGTCTTGAAACTTGATGTTTGTTTGTGTGGGTGTGTGTGTAAAATTAAATACATAGTGCAAAAGAGGGGAAAAGAATACTGAGATAGTGTTCATCGGTTTATTATCCATTCAGAAGTGTGATGGCAGAGAGGAAGAAGCTGGTCCTGAAACATTGAGTGTATGCCCTCAGGCTCCCATGCCTTCTCTTTGATGAACACAATGGGAAGAGGGTGTGGGATGGGGTCCTCAATGATGGATGTGACCTTTCTGAGGCACTGCCTTTTGAGGGTACCCTTGATGCTGGAGAGACTGTTGCCCATGATAGAGTGAGCTGAATTTATAACATTCTGCAGCTTTTTCTGATCTTGTGCAGTAGCCCTCCATAGTAGATGATAATGCAACCAGTTAGAATGTTCTTCACGGTACATATGTAGAAATAGACATTTGCGACTGTTTTTGGTGACATACCAACTCTCCTTAAATTCCTAATGAAATATAGCCACTGTTATGCCTTCTTTGTAATTGCATCAATATGTTGAGCCAAGAAAAGATCCCCAAGATGTTGACACTCAGGAACTTGAAACTGCTCACCCATTTTACTTCTGCTCTCTCGATGAGGACTGGTGTGTGTTCCCTTAACGTCCTTTTCCTGAAGTCCACAATCAATTCCTTGGTCTTACTGACATTGAGTGCAAGGTTGTTATTGCAACCCCACTCAGCCAGCTGAACTATCTTGCTCCTGTACGCCTCCTCAACACCATCTGAAATTCTGCCAACAATAGTTGTGTCACCAGCAGATGATGTTTGAGCTGTGCCTAGCCTCACAATCATGGGTGTGGAGAAACTTGAGCAGTGTGCTAAGCATGTATTCTTGAGGTGCGCCAGTGCTATTTGTCAGAGAGGAGAAGATGTTATTTCTGATCTGCACAGACTGTCATCTCTTGATGAGGAAGTCAAGGATTCAGTTGCAGAGGGATGTTCGGTGACCCAGGTTTTGGAGCTTGTTGATTAGAATTGAGGGTAGTTCGCATTGAATGCTGAGCTGTAGTCAATAAACAGCAGCCTGACATAGGTATTACTATTGTCAGGTGATCCTAGGCTGAGTGGAGAGCCAATGAGATTGCATCTGCTGTAGGTCTATTGTGGTGATAGGCAAATTGCAGCAGGTGCAGGTCCTTGCTTAGGCAGGAATTGATTCTGGGCATGACCAACCAACCAAAGTATTTCATCACAGTAGATACGTGCCGCTGGGTGATAGCATTGAAGCAGCTCACCCTGGTCTTCTATAATTGTCGATTGTCGCCCTTCTGAAGCAGGTGTGAACCGCTGAGTACAGCTGTGACATATTGAATAGCTGTCCCTTCCCCACTCTCACCTCCATCTTTTCCCTCCATTCCCCCATTCTTCCCCTCTCCCTATTCCCTTCCCTTTACCCACTCTGTTTTTCATATCTTTTCCTCTCTAGACATGGCCTTTCTTCCCTTTCTTTCTCTGTCTCTCTCCATTTTCCTTCTCTCAAGACCTTCCATGATCTCCTCATCAACATTCATTCCCCATCCCATCATTTCCAACCCATCTCCCTCCTTCCCGTCTCCCCGATGTCCTTTTCTCTTCCCTATCTCTCTGTCTTTCCACTACTTCTTACTATTTATCTTTGTTCTTCTTCTCTGTCTTTTGCAGACATTGGAGAATCTCTACCATAAAGTGTTGCAGAGGCTATCTCATTAGAACTATTTAAATTAAAAATCATCATCATCATCATTAGGTGCCATGCCCAGTTTGAGCTTTGACTGCCATGGCCCACACACTCCTGTTTTGGGTCTAGTGGGTCAATTCATTTGTATTCATTTCCAGTTCTCTGGCTGCTGTCTCCATTATCATTTGTCCTTGCCTTCCTCTTGCTTTCTTCCCTTCAATCTTTCCCGTAGTTACCGTGCATTCTAACGCCTCTTTCCTAATCACATGTCCAATGAAGTTACGTTGCCTTTTCATGATCTCATACATTATTTCTCTTTTTGTATTTGCTCTGTTCATGATATCCTCATTAGATATTCATTTCATCCATGTTCTTTGCATCCTCCTCAAAAACCACATCTCTGCTGCTTCAATTTGTTTCCTCATGTTACTAGATATTGTCCAACATTCTGAGCCATATAACATAACTGGATAAATGTAACATTTCAGTACTCTGAGGCGGGTTGTCATGTCTAGTTTAGTACTGGTCAGTATACTCGTCATTCTCGTAAAGGTGTCTTTTGCCATCCCTATTCTTCTTTTGATGTCCAAGTCGCACCTGCCATCTGATGTCACCCAGCTTCCTAAGTAGCAAAAGTTCTGTACTTGTTTTATGACTTCCCCGTTTATTCTCAGCCTGTGGATAGGATTCTCCTTCTTTTTTGATATCACCATACATTCTGTCTTCTTGCAATTGATAGATCGACCCATTTTTGCACTTTCTTCAACAATTATATCAATTAAGTTTTGTAGTTCTTCCTCCGTACTTGCAATTAACACAGTGTCATCTGCATATCTGAAATTTCTGATGTTTTCACCAACTTTGATTCCCAAGATGTCTCTTATTTTTTGTAATATTGTTTCACTGTACACATTAAATAAATCAGGGGAGAAAACACACCCTTGTCTAACGCCTCTCTTGATTTTCGTAAACTGACTCACTTCTCCATCTATTCTTACAGTGGCAGTTTGTTCCCAGTACAGATTTCTGATTAGGCAAAGGTCTTTGGAATCTAGATCTAGAGTTTCTGTAATATTTCAAATAACTTACTGTGCTTCACTTTATCAAATGCTTCTGTGTAGTCAATAAAACAAACAAACAATCTTTTTGCTCTTGAATAGCTCATTCTGATAGTATCCTTAACATCAATATTGCATTTCTTGTACCTTTGTCTTTCACAAAACCACATTGTTCTTTGCCTATTTCAGCTTGTATCTTACTTTTAACTCTTGTCATCAAAATTCTTAGAAGTATCTTGGTGATATGACTCATTAAACTTATGGTCCTATGTAATTCACATTCTATTGCTCCAGGTTTCTTAGGAAGAGTGATAAATACTGAATTTTTTTTATCTCTTCTGGTATTATTCCAGTCTCATAAATGTCATTAATTAAATCAGTAAATTTTTCAATTCCATAATCTTCAAGGGTGATAATTTGTTCTATTACTAATTCATCAGGACCTGCTGCCTTTCCTTTCTTCATCTTATTTATTGCATTACGAACTTCAGATTTTAAAATACTTGGACCTTCAATGTTTTTCTTAATTTCTGGTGTTTCACCTCAATCGTCTTCAAACAATTCCTGAATATACTCAGTCCATCTGTTCATAATCTCATCTTTTTCCATGATAATGGTACCATCCTTTGCTTTCAAACATCCACCTGAAGAACAGAGGGGCTTTTTACCAGTGATATTCTTGATTTGTTGATGTAACCTTTTTGGATCAGTAATAGGGATTCTTTCTAGTTGCTCACATTCCTGGTTTAACCATTCTTCTTTGGCATTTTGACATAAGCTTTTAACTTTTTTATCTAAGGACTTATAGTCTGTAGGATTTGCTTTCTTCAGTCTCCTTTCTTCCATTAGATTTTTGATTTCATCTGTCATCCATTTAATCTTTGTGCTTTTTTCTTTTTTAGAAATCACTGACTTTGCTGATTCTACCAAGGCATCCTTTAGAGAGTTAAATTTCATTTCTACATGATTGCTATCATCTTCAACAGATTCTATTTCTAGACTTTGAAATATATTCCTTACTTCAATTGTAAATTTTTGTCTTAAGTTTTCTTCTTTAATTGATTGCAAGTAGTCAAGGGATTGTTCAGGTTTTTTGCTTCTTTAATTTTTTAAGTTTTACTTTTACATGACATACTACTGGGTTATGGTCACTATTACAGTCTGCACCTGGATATGTTTTGCATTGACTCACTGAGTTTCTAAATCTTTGGTTTATAGTAATAAAGTCAATTTGATTTCTAGTGTTATCACCTGGACTTTTTCAGGTCCACAAGTGTCTTGGATGGTTTTTAAAGTAGGCATTCCTAGTGACCTGATTATTCACCTTGCACCATTCTACTCATTTCTCACCTCTTTCGTTTCTTTCCCCGAATCCAAATTTTCCTATGTATTTCCATCAGCACCTTGTCCTACTTTAGCATTTAGATCTCCCATGACAACAACAGTACTGTATCTTGAGATTTGCATCCATTCTTTGCTTGTTCAAGCTCTTCATAGAATTTATCTGTATCTTCATTTGTTCCATCTGTTGTTGGTGCATATACCTGTATAATTGCTAAATCAAATGGTTGTCCTCCGAATCTAACAAGGAGTACTCTTTCTGATATTGTCCAATGTCCTAAGACACTTTTTGCCATGTTTTCATCCATAAGAATTCCTTCTCTACTAGTATGGGATGTTCCACAAGAATAAACTAATGTTTTATTTCATATCTGACATGTTCCAGCACCTGTCCAACGAAATTCAGTAATTCCCATGATGTTAATCTTTAGTCTTTCCATTTCATTTATCACATTGTCCAATTTTCCTGCCTGATACAGTGTTCTTACATTCCAAGTAGCAATAGTTTTCCTTTGTGTTACTTTAATTTTATGAGCAGTAGCTTGATGACGGCCGGGGATCCCCTGCTGACCAGAATCAACCCTACCGAGTGAAGCATCTTCAGAATTGTCTTGAAGATCCTCTTAACACTGTTGTTGTGTAATACATTTTGTGAGTTCAACCATGGTTTTCTTAGCAAATTGCAACAGTGGTTTGCTATTGCCTACCATTGGGCAAACTAAAGAAATCGCCAAAATTAAAGATAGATAAATATTTGAAAGTTCAGGAAAGATTGAGAACAATGGGGCTGAGACACAGGGCTTGATGTAGATCGGCCATGATTGTAACTTTATTTTGAGGTAGCATTACTACCCTTGATTTGGCTGATTCTATATTTAATCTAAGAATAAATAGTGACTGCAGCAAATTTGTTAGAAATACAAAATCCCATGACTCACAATGATTCATCTGCAATATACAGCCAGTTATGCCAGGGAGGAGTCATATTACACTAAAAAGTATGGAACAAAGTTATACGAGAACTTGCATGCTTTGAACTGATACCAAATCAGAATATTAGGTAGGTGATCCTGCCGAAGGGTCTCAGCCCAAAACGTCAACTGTAATTTTTCCATAGATGTTTCCTGGCCTGCTGAGTTCCTCCAGCATTTTGTGTGTGCTGCTTGGATTTCCAGCATCTGCAGATTTTCTCTTATGTGTGATTTGGTAGGTAGAGTAATATTACAATGGTGAGAAACATGGCAATGACAGTTATTCATTTTATCTGGAATCTAAATAATAAATTAAATAATGAATTCATTGAATTCATTCTTTAAAACTTTGCATTCTATGTTCCACGTAATTTTTAAGTGCTTCATATTATGCTATAGGAATGTAAAGGAGGTAATTACAAGATTGAGCTGATGTCAGAGAGCACTTTAGTTGTAAATGCTAGTAGGGTTTGAAAGTACAGTATTCAGATTATAAAAGGATTGAAGTTCTGGATGAATTAGATTTACTTTCAGCTATAATATGCTGGTATTTTCAGTGGATGTATTTCAAGTGAACATCTTTTCTTCAGAGAGTTGTAATAATGTTATTGTTAATTATGTTCTTTAACTTATTGATTGTAATATAATGTAATTTAACGTGTCCCTGTTCCTATTTCTATTGGGGGTAAGCACCAAAAAAATCAAAAACAATATATTGACCACAGTTTTGCAACTAAATTTGTAAAAGGCTGAGAACAAATTAACTGATTGCAACGTTAGTTATAGATGTTACTTGTATGCAGAGGTAGGTTTGGAAAAATAGCACTGATGTTAGCAATTTAAAATGTTGTCCCATTTAGTTAATACTCTACCATAAGCAAAATTGGCAGTTCATAGCATTCTACTGGCACAGTGCTTTGCCAGGGCACTTGTGCAATACAGCATAGCCCATTGTATTATCCTGCTGCTAAGATGCAGTAAGAGGATACGGCCCTTCTAAGGCCACAAAGTGCAACTGTTCTCGAGTCAATGTAGGTTCTTGCCAATCAGTTGAATTGTTGTTTGGTGAGAAAACCGAGCAGACTGGAAATATTGGTTCAAAATAACTAATTATTTTCCATTCATAATAATCTGTGATGTCTGGCACCATCAACACATAAATTATAAATAATATGTTACATCTATTTACATATTATCATGTCTCTTACTGAGAATTATAAATAAATTTTACTGTGATAGAAACATTTCACCTAACACTGATAAAAGTGAGGATCTATCCATAAAGCTCTGACCAGCAACCACAGGAGATCAGAAGCTTGAGAGAAGGAAATTTCACTCAGGTCTGCTGACCAAGTAGAAAAGGCAGCAGCAACTCAAGGCAGTTTGTTTGGAGCTCTGACCAGTGACAAATATGCATTTGGAATTGATTAGCAAGAAGAAATTAAAGGAAGGCAGGGGCAAGCACCGTGGACAGATTTAGAGTGGTGATTTTGAGGTTTTAGCTCTTCGGGGCTTCAGTCAGATGAAAGAAAACAAAAAAGAAAAGCTCTAGGTTTTTTTCCCTCCCTTCTTTACATTTGCTCAGTTAGGACAGTTTTATGCCAGGCAGGATAGTTGAATGCTCCTCTTCCAGGATGTGGGAAAGCAGGGTGACCTCCAGTGTCCCTGATGACTACAACTGCGAGAAGTGGATCCAGATGCAGCTTCTAACAATCCACGTTAAGGAGTTGGAGCTGGATCTGGTTGAACTCCGGATCATTCAGGAGGCTGAGAGGGTGATGGACAGGACATGTAGAGAGGTAGTTACACCTAAGGTGTAGGACACAGGAATCTGGGTGACAGTCAGGAAGGGAAAAGGGGTTAAGGGAGCTGTGCAGAGTACCCCTGTGCTACCCCCTCAACAACAGGTATATCACTTTGGATATTGTGGGGGCGGAGGTTGTGACCTAGCAGAGGAAAGTCACAGTGATCAGGTCTCTGGCACTGAGTCTGGCTATGATTCGGAAGGTTGGCGGGGGGGGGGCGCGGGGAGGAGGAGGAAAGAGGCACGCTGTGGTGATAGGAGATTTGTTCATTAGGAGAACAGGTAGGAGGGTCTGTGTACGAGAACAAGATTAATGGGTGCCAGGGTCCAGGATATCTTGGATCAATTCCTCAGCATTTTCAAGAGGCAAGGTGAACAGTCAGAGGTCTTGGTCCCTTTAGGTACCAATGACATGAGTAGAATGAGTAACAAGGTTCTGCATAGGGAGTTAGGTGCTAAGTTAAAGGGCAGGACCTCCAGCATTGTGATCTCAGGATTGCTGCCTGTGCTATGTGCTAGTGAGGTCAGAACTAGGAAGATTATACAGTTTAACACGTGGCTAAGGAGTTGATGTAGGAGAGAGAGCATTAGATTTTTGGATCATTGGGCTCTCTTCCAGGGAAGGTAGAACCTGTGCTGAAGAGAAGGTTTGCACCTGAACTGGAAGGGGACTAATATCCTAGCAGGAAGGTTTGCAAATGCTGCATGGTGGGATTAAACTGGAGTTGCGGGGGTTGGGAACCAGAGTGCCAGAACAGTTAGTGGAGAGGTTGTGGAGACAGATGTTAGTAAGACGTTAGACAAAGTCAAGAATCAAAAAAATTAAGTGTGGTTCAACTAGTGTATTAGCTGCATATATTTCAATACAAGAAGTATCATAGGAAAGGTGGATGAATTCAGGGTATGGATCAACACCTGGAATTATGGCATTGTAGCCATTGTTGAGACTTGATTGAAGGAATGGCAAGATTGGCAACTCAAGAATCCAGGGGTTCTGTTGTTTTAGACATGACAGAGCAGGAGGGATTAAAGGAACGGGGGTGGCATTTCCAGTCAGGGAAAATGACACAATAGTGCTCAGTCAGGACAGACTGGACATACCACCCAACAGTCCTAGGGGTTTAGAAGTACAAATTTGTAAAGAGATTACAGACTGTTGCAAGAAACATAAGGTGATTTTAACTTTCACATGTTGACTGGGAATCCCATACTGTAAAAGGACTAGATGGGATAGAGTTTGTCAAATGTGTTTAGGAAAGTTTCCTTAATTAATACTTAGAAGTACCAATGAGAGAGCATGCAATACTGTATCTGCTATTTGGGAATGAGATAAGGCAAGGACAGAAGTTTGTGTAGGGGAACACTTCGTATCTAAAGACCCACAAGGCCTTCAAAAGCAACATTTTGAGAGTACAAAGCTTATATGTCCCTGTCAGAATAAAAGATAAAGATAACAAGTGTAGGGAACCTTAGTTTTCAAGAGATATTGAGGCCCTGGTTAAGAGAAAGAAAAAGAGGTGCATAGCATAGGCAGGTAGGAACAAATGAGTTGCTTTTGGATTACAAGAAATGCAAGAGGACACTTAAGAAAGAGGTCGGGAGGGCTAAAAGACAAGATGAAGGAGGATCCTAGGGGATTCTACAGATATGTTAAGAGCAAAAGGATTGTAAGGGACAAAATTGGTCCTCTGGAAGATCAGAATGGTAATTCATGTGTGGAGCCACATGGGAGATACCTTAAATAAATTTTTTGCACTTGTATTTACTCAGACAGACACAGAGTCTATAGAAGTGAGGAAAACCAGCACCAACTTCATGGATCCTGTACACATTCCAGAGGAGGGGGTGTTTGCTATCCTGAGGCAAATCAAGATGGATAAATCCCCAGGGCCTAACAAGTTGTTCTCTCAGACCCTACAAGAGGCAAGAGCAGAAGTTGCCGGGGCCCTAGCAGAGATATTTAGATCATCATTGGCAACAGGAAAGGTACCAGAGGATTGGAGGATAGCCAGTGTTGTTCCATAAAACCATAAGATTTAGGAGCAGAATTAGGCCATTTGGCCCATCGAGTCCACTCCATCATATCATCATGCCTAATCCAATTTTCCTGTCAAGCCCAAACTCCTGCCTTCTCCTGATATCCCTTCATGCCCTGACCATTCAAGAATCTATCAACCTCTGCCTTAAATATACTTAAAGACTTGGCTTCCATAGCTGCCTGTGGCAAAGAATTCCATAGATTGACCACCCTGTAGCTAAGGAAATTCCTTGTCATCTCCGTTCTAAAAGGGCAACCCTCTATTCTGAGGCTGTGTCCTCTGGTCTTAGACTCCCCAATCTTAGACTCTCCCATCCTCTCTACATCAACTCTATCAAGGGTTTTCACCATTCAGTAGGTTTCAATAAGGTCACCCCTCATTCTTCTGAAGTCTGGATAGCGAATACAGGCCCAGAGCCATCAGATGCTCTTCGTATGAAAAGCCATTCAATTCTGGAATCATTTTCGTGAACTTCCTTTGAAACCTCTCCAGTTTAAAAAAGACTCTAAACATAAGGCAGGAAATTATAAGCTGGTCAGTCTGACATCAGGTGTGGGAAAGTTATTGGAAGATAATCTAAGGGACCGGATATATAAGTACAGTATTTGGATAGCCATAGACTAATGAAGGATAGTCAGCATGGCTTCATGCGTGGTAGATCATTTCTAACTAATCTTAGAGTTCTTTGAGAAAGTTACAAGGAAAGTGGATGAAGACAAGCCAGTAGATATTGTTTGCATGGAGTTTAGCAAGGCATTTGACAAGATCCTGTATGGGAGGTTGGTCAAGAAGGTTCAGTTGCATGGCATTCAAAATAAGGTAGTAAATTGGATTAGTCGTTCACTTTGTGCAAGAAGCCAGATAGTTGCCTCTCTGACTGGAGGCCTGTGACTAATGGTGCATCACAGGGAGTGGTGCTGCATCCTTTGTTGTTTGTCATCTGTATCAATAATCTGGATGATAATGTGGTTAATGGATCAGCAAATTTGCAGATGACACCATGATTGGGGGTGTAGTGGACAACAAGGAAGGTCTATCATGGCTTGCAGAGGTACCTGCATCCACTGGAAAATGGGCTGAAACATGGCAGATGCAATTTAATGCAGACAAGTGCGAGGCTTTGCACTTTGATAGGACCAACCAAGGTAGGGCACTGAGGAGTGTGATAGAAGAACAGAAGGATCTGGGAATACAGGACCATAATACATTAGAAGTGGTGTCACATGCAGATAGGGTCATAAAGATTTTGGAACATAGGCCTCCATAAATCAATGTATTGAATACAAGAGATGGGATGTTATGTTGCAGTTGTATAAGATATTGGTGAGGCCTAATTTGGAGTATTGTGTTCAGTTTTGATCACCTACCTACAGAAATAATGTAAACAAGGTTGAAAGAGCACAGAGAAAAGCTACAAGGATATTGCCAGGTCTGAAGGATCTGAGTTATAAGGAAGGATTGAATAGGTTAGGACTGTATTCCTTGGAACATAGAAGATTCAAAGGAGATTTGATAAAGGTATACAAAATTATGAGGTGTATAGATAAGGTAAATGCAAGCAGGCTTTTTCTACTGAGATTGGGTGGCACTATAACCAGAGGTCATGGGTTAAGAATGAAAAATGAAAATTTTGAGGGAAACATGAGGGGAAACCTCTTCACTCAGAGGGTTCTGAGAGTATGGAATGAGCTGCCAGTACAAGTGGTGCATGCGAGCTCAATTTCAATATTTAAGAGAAGTTTGGATTATGTACATGGATGGTAGGGGTGCGGAGGACTATGCTCTCGGGAGTAGGCAATTTAAGTGCTTTCAGCATCAACTAGACAGGGCCTATTTTCATGTTGTATTTCTCTATAACTCTGTGACATGGCATCGTAATGCCCAAGACATTAGACGGTAAACAAAATCATTGCATGAATTTCATGATTTTTAAATTGGTTATTAAAGTGTGAGTTCTAGTAGCATTTCATCTCCAAAAAGAAACTTGCACATCAAAAATAGTCAAGTGGTCTGTATAACTATTAGTTAAGCTGTAATTTTATGGAATGTGCAAAGCTTTTCTGTAATAGCAAACACTTACCATCTCCAAACGATAATAGTCAATGGCTTTTTTTCCAAATAGAGTCTACCACTCTATTAGAACAGTGGTTGACGTCTGCTTAGAAAGCAAATGAAATAACAAGTGTTACTGTGTCATGTAGTACTTGTCTGAAATGTAGAGGTTACCTTTATGGTGGCAGCAATTTAACTATCATCACATATTGGCTGAAAGCAGTCATCAATTTTTCTCTTATAGATAACAATGAATGTATTTCTGAAACTAATCTGTGTGGATCTAAAGGAGTGTGCCAGAATACTCCAGGCAGCTTTATTTGTGAATGCCAACGTGGATTTTCACTGGATCAATCTGGCCATGGCTGTGAAGGTAAAACTGTAATGGAACCAAAAAAAAACATGTAACTATATATTATTCATTTCATATCATTTTATATCATTTGTCCAAACTTGATGAAAATTGACATTAATTATATTTTGTATTCCAGATAAACATAATGAACCTCTAGCTAGTTAGCCTTACATAAGTATCTTTCATGCCAAGATATATAATTAACTGATTAAAATGAAATGGTTAAAATTTCAAATGTGAGCTACATTAAATTACATTCATGCTATATGTGAAAATTTACACAATCGTGTTAATGTAAATTTTATGCCAAAATATTTCTAGTTTATTTTAGTTTCTGGTTTTAGTTTGTACATTAATATAATTGTGATCAGATTTGAGAATTGATTAAATTAAATAATGATGCAAATTTTACTAGCAATAAAATCTGCATATCATAACTTCTCAGCAATCAAAAAGCTTTGGGAAATTACCTAGATCTGCATCAAAAGGAATACTAAAGTGATAATAAACCTGATTAGTCATCCACTTCAAAATAGGTGGCATAAGGAGAAGAGGGGAGCTTCAGGAGACATTTTGGCAACTTAAGTATTAAGCTAGTAAGGGTATGTGCCTTAGAATTATCTATCACTGCAGAAGAGTGCAATGTGGAGTTAACCTTCAGGTAGTTCCTATTTATCACTTTTAGCACCATCCATAATCAGAGAGCCTATCCCTGTGACAAATTCAAGTTTTCCTCACCTCAATATCCTTTCAATCTCCTTCACTGACCCAATCTCTCCCCAGTTCTCCTAATCTCTTTACATCTTGGATTTCCGTGCACTTCCCACCAGGCACCCCATCTCTTCCAAAGAAACTTCTCATTCGACCCTAAACTACCTGATCAAATGTGCTTTCATCTACAACCTGGGACAGAAGCCTTATAGCTCACAGTTGGCCAACTTTTCATAGTGGCTTCCTGTAGTCAATAAATAAAAGTCAGGAAAAGCTAATCTGATCCTACCCAAATTTTCCAATCACAAAGCTGCTGTACTGTACCAAAATCCTGCCCCTCAGCCTTCAAGCTAATGTCCTGGCCCTTACCAGATATTAAGGTTTGCAATCACCATCAAGCCACAATGTTCTGTGTATGGACACTATGTAAGGCACTTGCAAGGCAAGAAGTTACTTATTCTTGACTAAAGCTACTAAGATTTTTACTGCTGTGATCTTCATTCATCCACGTAAATACTTTGTTTAATTCAGTTGAGTTTGTTACCAAGGCTACCATTGTCGAGCAGCACATTGTGATTTGCTTGGGTCAGGCATCATGCACAGAACAGACTGTTTTAAGTTGGCCAGAATCAGAGAGAAATCATAACAGCTGACTCCAACTACCATCAGTTGGGAATAAATCTTTTTATACTTGTCTCATAAATGTACAGCCAAAATAACCCACATAGCAGCTGAATCTCAGTGACCAATCTGAACTTTATTGTTGCTATGTAAGCTCATAAATACTCAGCAGGGCAATCACTGGAGATTTTCAGTAATGGAAATTTTTTTAAAATTTGAGAATATGTAAACATACAGAGTAATTATAATAAATTACAATCCTACAAAAAAAAGATTTCATATGGAGTGTAGCCACTAAAGTGTGTGTTATGTTTTTCTAAATAATTTGCCAGATATTGATGAATGTGAGGGCAGCCATCGTTGCCAGCATGGCTGCCAGAATTTGATCGGTGGATATCGATGCAGTTGTCCACATGGTTACCTTCAGCACTATCAATGGAATCAGTGTGTTGGCAAGTAGTGCATTTTTTCAAATTGTGTCAAGAAAGTAAACATTGTCAAGGATCAAATTGTCTATAATTTGTAATTATTCCAACAGAGTTTAAGTTCCCTCTTACTACTCCCAACTTTGTACTTAAAACAATTTGTACCTGTACAGTATGTGGACCAGTTGATGTTTTCTAACAAAGTATCATATAGCCTCTTCCAAATTTGGAGCATAATGACTGCATACTTGCTTATGCATCTCAGAGAGGCCCAATATCTTAATTTTTAGGCACTATCAGTTCCAATAGGACATCTAAAAAAGTTTGTGGTGCCCTCTTAACGTCCAGCAGAGGAATATAGAGCAGGAAGATTGTGGCGTCAGTCAACAAACAAGTCAGAGTTGTTACCAGCACTGTTGTATTGGAATTCAGACCACTACCTAATGCTCTCTCACAAGCTGCTGCAGCAAAATTTACATTCTCCCACAGGAAGAGACCTCAACACAACTACACCTCCCGCACCATAAATGGTCTTTTAAAAAAAAAGTCTTCAGCTGCCTGTGTTGGTGCACAAACGTGTTCATTAATTTGCCTGACAATTCCATGCTTCAGATTCTATGTAGGAGCCCAGTTCAATATTGGTGCCAAACTCATCCATGTTCCCTGATAATTCACTTGCATTTTCTGGCCGAATGTACCAAGTATTTCATTGTGTACGGTCATTAGCTGCTTCTGAAGACCTTCCTGTCAAAGATCTGAACAGAATCATCAGCAGAGCTCATGCACAACCTTGACCTCTGAAGAAGTGAAACCTGGGCTTTCATTCACAGGGTGTGGATGTTATGGGCAATGCTGGTGTTTATTATTCATCTTTAATTATCCCTCAACAGAGGAGACAGTTAAGATTCAAACGCATTGAGTCTCAGACCAGACCAGGTAAGGATGACAGATATTTTTGCCAGAGTATATTTTGTCCTCTTCTGACCAATTGTACTTGCCCATGAAGATCCATCTGTTAATTTATTACTGAATTATGTTCTTAGTTGTTTAAAAGAAAAAGGTAGGGGAAGGAAGATGTCTCCCTAAACTTCCGCCTTTTTATTTTTAATGTTCCTTAAACTTATACCCTAAGTTCCTTAATGTTCCTTAAGCTATATACCCTAATTTCTACTTCTATAGTTTTGTGCAAATTTTGTTTGATAGTACGTCTATTTGAAGCACCTTTGTGCATTTCACTGCAATAAAGATGCTATTGAAACACTTTGTTAGTGGCCAAGTAGATTATATTTTCTCTTTTGGGTTAGAATCAATTTACAATGTAACTACAAGAAAAACCTAATTTTCAACTAAACTAATACTTAAGGTACATAGTATCAATCTGTGCCTCATTTGAAGATTTAGATAATATTTTGTTCATAGATTGTTTATTTTGTAATCTGAGAACAGAACCAAAGACCTCTGCTTAAAGTATTATTCTGCAAGGAAAAAAGTAATTCATACAACTGGCAGTGTTCAGAATCGATAGTAATTCGTTACTTAAAAGATGAAAATATTGAAGTATTTTTGTACCCAACTTTACATTATTTTAAAACTTTTTTTTCAGAGGAATGTCTAGAAATTTCTTTTTGCAAAAGGGCAGTGTCACTGAAAATAGATTTAGCCATCTGAGGGTCTCTCAGTGCCTGATGGAAAATTCTACTTGTAATCTTCTGTTGATATTTTCAATATATCGGTGATACCACCCAATATTATTTTCCACTGTGATTTTCAACCTCACTAGTCTAAACAATCCAAGTTTCTCTCTACTCAGAGAGTAGCCAGCTTTTACTAATGCTGTTCCTCTGGAACAATGAAGGGCAGCATTCGGTCTGCATTATTTGTCATCCTGCTCCACGGTGCTCGGTAGCCTAACTGTTCACTCTGCCATTTAATCTGTGAGCTTCCCAGACACTTAAATACAAACTCACACACAAAACTGTTCTGCATTGCTTCTTGAACATCACAGTCATGGTCTTCCTCAGCATTCTAGATTTGGGGTCAGTCCAGGGTAGTGATCTCTACCACATCTTACAGTTTCCTTCTTCCTGCTGAATTAGTAAAATCATCCAAACTAAGTTTAGAAGACTAGCTGCACCGTCTTCTACCAGCTACACCAGATCTCTATGGGACATGGAGTAATTTACATTTTGCTATCATTGCAGCATCCATTCTTGAGGCAACAGCACTCTTGGAAGTGGAAATCACTTGTTTTGTGCATATGTCCCAATAAAGACTGCCTCCTGAGCTTGCAGCTGTAAGGTTAAGTGCTGGTTAACTGCAAAATCTTACAGTACAATAAAGCTCGATAATTGACATAGTACAGCATTGCACAAGGAAACCTGACAAAGCCATTCTGGGAATCTTTATAGAACTTTTAAATGCAGCTTCAGCATGCCATGCATTTCTAATTTTGGCACAAGTAAAAAGGGAGAAAGGAATTTCTAGGCAATGTAAATAGACACTCACAACAATACATGTATATATCATCGTCTGAAAAAAAAATAACGCTAATTGTTAAGTAGTTCACATTGGTAGGTATTGATTATCCTACCCACAAAACTATTTTCCTCTCATCTTCTGGATACAGACCAACTCTCTCATCTCTGTGGCTACATCCCTTTATGCTCTTGGTCCAGTACAATAAGCCGACAGTGAAAGTTTATTTTTCTGGAACATTTTACCTTGTGGCCTCAGATGGGTAAAAAATTTCTTTGGAATCAAACTCAGCTTTAATATCACTGGCATATGTTGTGAAATTTGTTGTTTTACAGTAGCAGTACATTGTAGTCATTGAAATTGTTACTAATGACCAGGCCTGCAGTCAATTTAATCAGTAGTCTCCAATGGCAGTTAACTCTGAGCCTAAACCTACCCCTTCCTTAGCTTAGGGACAATTTAAATGATTTATTGTAAACCATGACTTCACTAAAGTATAAACTTTACTTAGAATACCAGGAATATATAACAGGTTTAAACTATCCAAAACAATTTTTAAAAGTTGGCAACAAAAAAATTATTCAAATCCATTTAAAGATATACCTATTCTATTTTGAATCTATTTTAAGTTCTGTTCTGTTATAAGCCTTACTTATAATAAATTACAATTTTCTATGTAATCATAATTCAAATTGTTACTTGATTTTTAAGCAAGGTGTAATATACTTGGGTGACAAGGTGGAGAAACGTCTCTACCAAAGGAGGTGTAAGGTGCTCCTTCCCTCCACTAGCCTGTAGGTTACTCTTGGGCAAGGTGTAGCACCTGCTTAGCCACCTGATCAGAGTCACGTGAAATCATGGAAGCAGATGATGGATGGTCGTATGAGCAGCTGGTGCATATCACAAATCCTGGTTATATGACCATTGATGCCATGCAGACAACTTCTGAAGGGTATTGATAATGGCTGGGGTCACCCGTCTTGTTAAGATACTACCCAGAAAAAGGCAATGACAAACTACTTCTGCAGAAAAATTTGCCAAGAACAATCATAGTCTTGGAAAGACCATGATTGCCGATGTCATAACGACATGGCACATAACGTGGCATAGTGGTTAGCTTTACAGTACAAGCAACCTGGGTTCAATTTCCTTTGCTGCCTGTAGGGAGTTTGTACATTCACCCCGTGACCGCATGGATTTCCTCCGGGTGCTCCAGATTCCTCCCACAATCCAAAAACGTACCAGTTAGTAGGTTAATTGGTCATTGTAAATTGTCCTGTGATTAGGCTAGGATTAAAAATTGGGGAATTGCTGGGCTGCGTGGCTCAAAAGGCTGGAAGGGCCTATTCCACGCTGTATCTCACTAATGAACAAACGTAATGTACTTCTAAATATACTGAGGCACTCAACATTGTAGGATTAAATTAAATTTGAGCAATTTGTTTTACATGAAGTTAATATAAATGCTTTCAAACATGTTAAAGTTAGGGTAACTGAAGCAGTTTTTATACATTTGTATTATGCAATGTTTCCCATGATAATTCCCACTGTCCTGGATTTTTGCCAAGCTGAATCAACAGATTGATGTGGTTTATTGCTTACTGTGGCACCAGCAATCAATGCCACAAATGCTATATTTCCTTGCCATTATTGAAACACAAATAATGTACAAACATTCACCGTTATTCCCCCATAGCTACCTATGCATTCCTTGTGACCTCACACCATTCCAGCACTGAGGAAGAAAGCTTTGGACAGGTTGGGATTATAGAAACATAGAAAATAGGTGCAGGAGTAGGCCATTCGGCCCTTCGAGCCTGCACCGCCATTTATTATGATCATGGCTGATCATCCAACTCAGAACCCCGCCCCAGCCTTCCCTCCATACCCCCTGACCCATGGGCAAAGAAGTAGCAGGTGGAATACAGCATAGAGCATATGGTCATGCACTTTGGTAAAAGAAAAAAGAGTGTCAACTGTTTTGTAATGGAGAGATAATTCAGAATTTGGAGGTGCAAAGGGACATGGGATTCTCTAAACTTTAGCCTAAAGGCTAACTTACAGATTGAGCTAGCAGTAAGGAAGACAAATGCATTTGTAAGCATTCAGTTCCAGAGGATTTGAATATAAAAGCAAGGATATAATGCTGAGGCTTTATAAAACATTGGTCAAACTAGAGTATTGTGAGCAGTTTTGAGCCCTATATCTAAGGAAGGATGGACTGGTGTTGGAGAGGCTCTAGTGAAAGTTTACAAGAATTATCCTTGGGATAGAGGGGTTAACATATGAGCAGCGTTTGATGGCTCTGGGTCTGTACTTACTGGAAATTAGAAGGATAATGAGGGATCTTATTGAAACTTGCTGAGTATTGAAAGGCCTGAATAGAGTGGATGTGGAGAGTATGTTTCCCATAGTGGGGGAGTGTAGGACCAGAAAGCACAGCCTCAAAATACAAGGAAGTCCTTTTGGAACAGAGATGAGGAGGACTTTCCTCAGCCAGAACATGGGAGTTCACTGTCACAGATGACTGTGGAGGCCAAGTCATTGGGGGTATTTAAGGCAGTGATTGATAGGTACTTGATTAGTAAGGGTGTCAAAGGTTATGGAGAGAAGATAGTAGAATGAGGTTGAGAGAAAAAATTAAATCTGTGGGCTTTTTTTTTACTAGCAACTGAGGTACAACAACAGCAGGAGGGAAAAAAAGAAAAAAGAAAAACGGTGGGAGAGAAAATCAAGACCACTGTCCCGTTAAGAAGTATAAGCCCTACTGGTGTAATCATAATTTTAATAAATGTTCTCAATCCCCCATTCAAGTTCATGTTTGTTGTCACAAGCATATTCAAGTATAAATGCCATGAATATTAGCTCTTTACAGCCATAGCACAGTACATGACAAACAAGACAAATATGGATAACATAAACTAACATAAATTATACATAATTTACACAACAAAATAAACATAACAACATAAGTGCTTATGCATGCACAGTGCATTGTACTAGGTTGAAACAGGACATCTCTATGATTCATGACATTGCATACATGCTTTCTGACACAGCTGTCAATGCACCAAATGTTTTACCCTGCGTAAACATTACCATCTACTACTGAAATCATCATAAGAATCTATACAGCTGAATTAATGTGTGATGTCACCTTATACACAATATTTGCCACTCCTGTCTCATGTTTTGCTCTGTGAACATCTTACCTCTAATCTAAAGATAGAGATTAGGTTTGCTTGTCACATGTACACTGAAACATACAGTAAAATAGATAATTTGCATCAACGACCAACACAAATCAAGGATGTTCAGGAGCAGCCGGCATTTGTTGCTTTGCTTCCAGCGCCAGCATAGCATGCTCACGCTTATTAACCCGTACGACTTTGGAAAGTGGGAGAAAATCGGATCACTTGGAGGAAACCCATGTGGACACAGGGAGAACATGCAAACTCCTTACAGACAGCAACAGGAATTGAACTCTGATTGTTGGTACTGTAAAGTGTTACATTAGCCCCAATGCTATTGTGCCACTCCATCTGTACAGTATGCAAAGAGTTGCTTAATGCTAAACAGGTGACTGTGAATGTCAAGTTGAATAACAGAGTCCCTTCAGCACACTTCTGTTGCTGATCCACTGCATCTTCCCCTAGTGGGAATTTGGTTGGTTTAGTATTGTCACATGTACCAAGGTAGCGAAAAATTTGTCCTTGATACTGTTCACAGTGATCAAATCATTTCATTGCACATGAGGAAGAATGAAGTAAAACAATAACAATACAGAATAAAGTGTAAAAACTACCAGAAAAGCGTATTACAGGTAAACAGATTCTTGGTAGACTGACAATACAAAGGCACAAAGAATGACTGATGTTGAAGGGAGACCATAGATGATATTATTTTAATGTAGAGATACAATGCTTTTCCAGCTCTTCAAGCTGCACTACCCAGTAACCCCAACAACTTCGATTTAACCCTGACTTAATCTTGGGACAAATTACAATGACCAATTAATCTACTAACCAGTACATTTTTGGACTGTGGGAGGAATCCAGAGCATCCAGAGAAGACCCACGCACTCCATGGGGAGAGAGGTAGAGTGGAATACGTACTCCTTACAGAGGACGCCAGGGGTGAACTCCAAACTCCAACACTCTGAGCTGTAATAGTGTCACACCAACTGCTATGCTACCGTGGCACCCAGTAAGACCTGAATGTTTGTAGCATGTACTCAGTTAATATTCTAGGTCAAGTGGGAGGTCGAATATGGAAAGTAAATTTATATAAGAGCATACAGCGACTTTTATGATCTCTTCACCACTACTAGCTACTAACTCTGTGAAAGCCAGTATTGGTATGACCAGCAAAGTCTCCTCCAAGGCACTAAGCTTTTGGAGCTGTAGTTCCCCTGGATGGCTTGATGACTTTGGATGAATACCTGGCTGTGCATATAAGTTGTGAGCTATGGAAGGAAGATTCAAAATAGTAGCAAATGTATTAGGGGACATGTAAAGTTAGGCCTAAATTCTAATTTATATAGATTGTTGGGTGGGTGCCCTGGATTCCCAACATCTGCAAATTTTCCCATCTCTGTTGGTAGTGGTTGGGATGCAAGGATGTATTCCCTGAACTTGATCATATGTGCAAGATCATTGAACTTTCGCCAGTATTACATCCACATCTTGAAAACCCTGTTCTGATGCAAATTAGAAAATACAAAAATTCCACCCTCCCCCAACAGATGCTGCTCAGTCTGCTGAGTTCCTATACCAGATTGTTTGTTGCGTGAAATGTTGTTTCTTGTGTTTAATGCTGGCTTTTCTGGCAACATTTTGGTCCAATGCTAATTCAGGACACTTCTCCAACTTGTCTTTTAGGACTTCTCATGCTATGTGAGAAAGTCACTCTCACCAGAATTAAACCTCCAGAATTACCTCTACCAATGTTTTAGCCACAAAATACCTCTTTAAGAGGTGCAACTGCTCTTAATTATTGCTAGCTAGGTTGAACTGTACTAGCTACTCGAGAATGGTGACGCTTTGATACACTAGGAAATGGACATGAGAGAGGCACCAGATGATGGTTGAAATCATGGAAGTGTAGCACAGATTAGCAAAGAATGGTGCACTGGTTGAAATTAGTTATATGCTATCGTCTGTCAGAGCCCATTTTTCACAGCTGCACAATTTAGCTTCCCAGAAAAGTGTACAGTATTTTAATCTGAAAAAAAAACTACCCATGGCAAGAGGCATGCAAGTTCTGAGATGTGGCATTGCAACGGGTAAATCAATAAAAACATGGATGGAAGGAAGAAAGTGAAAATGAGAGAAGAATAATAGATTGAGGCTAATGTCACTGACCATAAATGAAGAAGGAGGAGAGGACTGAAATATGTTCAAAGCTTTTAATCTAAATTCTCAATTCCTATTTAATAAATATATGTGCAGTGCATTTATTAAGCATGATATTTCCACTTCCTGTAGATAACTGGCCAAACTTGTATAATATTGTCATTATTGTCATTTACAGCATAAATGCAGAAGCTATCTATTATTGAGTCTACACTGACTAAGTTAGTAATCTATATTTAGTTTCAGTGCATCTTTTTTAAAAGCTTTAGCAGCTTTCACATTTATTGTTTCAGATATACAACTTATTTCACTGGATGTTGTAAAGTTGCTGTGCAAGAAGAAAACCAGATGCTTGGCACCTTCTTTGAGAAATTATTTTGAAATATTACTTCATTTTTGAATTTTAAAACATTAGTCATAGTCATACTTTATTGATCCCGAGGGAAATTGGGTTTCGTTACAGTTGCACCAACCAAGAATAGAGTATAGATATAGCAATATAAAACCATAAATAATTAAATAATAGTATGTAAATTATGCCAGGAAATAAGTCCAGGACCAGCCTATTGGCTCAGGGTGTCTGACCCTCCAAGGGAGGAATTGTAAAGTTTGATGGCCATAGGAAGGAATGACTTCCAAGATGCTCAGTGTTGCATCGTGGTGGAATGAGTCTCTGGCTGAATGTACTCCTGTGCCCACCCAGTACATTATGTAGTGGATGGGAGATATTGTCCAAGATGGCATGCAACTTAGACAGCATCCTCTTTTCGGACACCACCTTCAGAGAGTCCAGTTCCATCCCCACAATATCACTGGCCTTACAAATGAGTTTGTTGATTCTGTTGGTGTCTGCTACCCTCAGCCTGCTGCCCCAGGACACAACAGCAAACATGATAGCACTGGCTACCACAGACTCGTAGAACATCCTCAGCATTGTCCGACAGATGTTAAAGGACCTCAGTCTCCTCAGGAAATAGAGACAGCTCTGACCCTTCTTGTAGACAGCCTCAGTGTTCTTTGACCAGTCCAGTTTATTATGAATTTGTATCCCCAGGTATTTGTAATCCTCCACCATGTCCACACTGACCCCCTGGATGGAAACAGGGGTCACCGGTGCCTTAGCCCTCCTCAGGTCCACCACCAGCTCCTTAGTCTTTTTCACATTAAACTGCAGATAATTACATAATGGAACATCAGTTAACTACCACAATGAAGAGTTTCTGCCTTCCTGATTTTAAGTGGATAAATTATTTCATATGATTCCATAAACTGAACAATTCTAACGAAGTGCAACGTCACATCTATTCAAGAACATAAAATGTTTTACATTTGATTTAGTTCCTCTCTAGTCTGTTGGCCTAATTCCCAATAACTTAACAAATGCCTGAGACTTCTATTAAAATCTTATTAAGTAATTGAAATGTAAAGAGTCAGTCTGAATCTATTGAATCTGATGGGGAGAAGCCTTCAATCAGTATACAGCAATAGCATTCAGAGCAGTAACAAGATGACAATTTGATGAGTATTATTTTGTGATATGATTTAGTTAAAGAATGATTTAAATATTCTGAATTAAGTTAGAATTTCAGCATTAGGTACCTGTACTGATCTCCTTTTCCTTTTAGCTTTAGTTTGTTTGGGGAAGGGTAGAAAAGCAATGTAGTGGCACGTGTAGAATTGATCCGTCTTCATTTTTTCTATGAAGTAAACTTCGACTCACCAATTTATAATGTTATGGTGAATTTATTGGTACTATATTGTATATTGATTGTTCCATTTGCCCTTATTCATAAAGCAAGCTGATATTAGAAACAACAGAAAGGAAGGTCTTTAAATCTCGGTCTTCATATTGTTTACTTAATTGTTTCATGATTTTTTTTTGCCAACAGATGAAAATGAATGCATGAACTCTCATGTTTGTGGAGGAGCTGCATGCCACAATACACTGGGAAGCTACAAGTGCCTCTGTCCAACAGGATTCTCTTATGAACAGATTTCTGGATCTTGTCATGACATAAATGAATGTTCTTCCTCCAAAAATCCATGTAACTACGGCTGTTCAAACACTGATGGAGGTTACTTATGTGGCTGCCCACCTGGATATTACAGAGTTGGCCAAGGGTAAAAGCCAGTTAGGATTATAAAATTATTACAATTTTTAAAAACAACTAATTCTTTGATTACTAGACAGCATTGGATGGGTGGAAGGAAACCTCAGGAGGTTTCTCTGCAGAAAAACTTGACAGGATCTGATCTAAGCAACAGACCTCAGATGGCATAGTTATCACCATCCCACGAAAGAGGGAGAAACTGTATATCTGTGAGGGGGAAAGAAAGAGAAGAGAAGAGGTTGAGGGTGAGGGGAACAAGGAAACTGTGAGTAATCAGTTTAAGGGAGAGGTAAAGAACAGGGCAAGAGCTTGCAAGTAAGCACATCTGTATGTGAGTGGTCAAATTCCACCTGCACACAAAAACATGTACATATATTTACAGATATCCATATATCAGAATTGTCTTGGTCTAACAATTGTTTTATTTCAAGTTTTCATAAATTGTTCTCGATCGTATTCCTGCTGATCCATGTTATTTGGTCCTTTCAAATATAAAGACCTCACATACCAGATTGAATAGTAAATGCAATTATCCTCAACATTTAAATCCTGAAAGCAATAAAATGTCAAAAACTGATCACTTTATTACTCCAATTAATAGCAAATATTCCATTGAGGCTGAAAGCAAGTTATCAAGAACAGACTGAGTAACCATCCTTGACAAACTTAATTTGGAGCTTGAGAAGTCACTGGGGCTATTATTTTTGGATCCTGACACCAAAAAGTTTAAGAACTTTTTCTCTAAGTAATCATTTAATTTTCATTGTAAATTCAATTTCAACTATTCAAATATTTGTGTTGTGCAGCAATTAGTCATGGATTTCTAATTTAAAGTTGGTGCTTGCAGTATGGATGATATCTATTGGCACATTTTATATGATAGAAAGTTATGCATATAAATTTAATGAAGTCTTTGTCTCTACAGTAGTAGTTAATATGCAGTATGTTTTCATCTTCTTTATTTAAAATGGGAAGTAGATAATATCCCCTCTAGAGAAACAGCTAGGTTTTCAATTTATTGATTTCAATAAATTAAAATGGGATGGACTACGTGGCAGGCAGCCCAAATTTATTCTGTTAGATTCTCATCCAGGTAGAAGAGACAAAATCTAACTCATGTTTTTTAATGTTTGTAGTTGTATCTAAAATTACATATATTTTGACATTTTCTGACTAGGCACTGTGTCTCTGGAGTGGGATTTAGCAAAGGGCAGATGTTTCCAATAGGAGGTGACACAGAAGACAATAGTCTATCACCTGAGGCGTGTTATGAATGCAAAGTTAATGGCTACCCCAAAGGAAGACGTCGAAGAGCAACCAATGAAAAGGAATCTATGACTTTGAATGAAGCAAAGGTAATTGATGGCTGTTTTTATGTGGATAAGGCACTGGCTGCCATTACAGAAGAAAACATAGCACATGATGTATTTTAGCAGGAGTTTTGAGTATGTGAAAGAGATCAGTTTATCTGTTCTTCTTTAAACTTACAACATTGTAACTGTTTCCTAATAACTCCTCGGAGGAGCACATGTCCCATTGAAGTATTGTGACTGAGTCTCAAACTCCATGGCAATCAGCTTTAATGCATAGCATGTGAAGGGAAGATGCTTACAACCTTCTTCATTGTATGTGACCCTACCAACTCTTGTTGTCTACAAACCTACTAATCATACCATCTATATTCTCAGCATGTTATTTACATATAAAAAAAATAAAAATTTCCAGCATCAATCCCTATGGTACACCACTTGTTGCAGATTTAAAGTCATATAAACACCTATCCACCACTACATTCTGCTTTCTATCTGATTTTGGATCCTGATTTCCAACGGACAGTGGATATCTTGTGTTTTATCCTTCTGGACCAGCCTGCCTTGTCAAAAGCCTTATTAAAGTCCAGGTGAATCATGTCTCCCACTTAATTGATTTGCTCAATTACCTTCTCAAACAAAACCATCACGTTTGTGAGATGTGAT
Source organism: Mobula hypostoma (assembly GCF_963921235.1). NCBI lineage: Eukaryota > Metazoa > Chordata > Chondrichthyes > Myliobatiformes > Myliobatidae > Mobula > Mobula hypostoma. The sequence goes on along the minus strand of NC_086114.1, from coordinate 56,283,874 downwards.
CTCTCTTGTACATGTTGACTCATCATCTGCCCTGCTTTTCCAAGAGAACATAATTACTGTCCTTCAGAATCTTTTCTAACAACTTCCCTGCCACAGATGTAAGGGTTACCTGCCTGTAGTTTCTTGAATCTTCCTGTAATTTTTGAAGGGGATATTTGCTACCCTTCAGTCTTCTAAATTAATGTTAAAATAGCAACTACTATTTAGACTGTTAGTAAACATTTTTACTCTATTTCAGCTTTGACTGTTAATGATATTTCAAGATTATTCTTTATATTTCTTGTGTTTACTGCCAGGTAAGCACCTATGATACTAGGCAATTGAATCTAAAGGAAGTTAAGCAACACGATAGATGTTTGCATCACCTCCTGTTAGCTGATCAGAGTTTTGGCATTATATCATGAAGTAGTCCATCATGAAAGCTGCCTGCTCTGGCATCTGATGGGCTCAGTTGGGGGAGTGTTTTCCTGCACAAAGCAAAAGAATAAGCATTAGAAAAGAAAATAGAAGCTCTGTTATAGAACTCTATCATACAATTAATTGTTTGTATAATATTTTGATATAGGTAATTGTTTGCATTTTATTATTATGTTTGGTGTTATAGTGTATATTTAGTTATTTAAGTTTATAAGCTATTTTTCATATTTAATGGAGATTATTCCCTGTTAAAATTTTGAGCTAATTTTCTTTTCAATTGCCTTCTAAAAAGTCAGTTAAAATTTAAAAGGAAAAAATCTAAACGAATTTATATGACTTTCAACTGGTAGCCGCACAGAAACCAAAATACAGTGAATAAAACACCAACAAGGAAGCATCATTTGCTCCCAGACACACAGTTAAATAAAACAAATATCAGATGTACAAATTTTATTTTCAATTTAAAAAGTTATAGTCATAGAAAAGTACAGCACAGAAACAGGACTTTCGGCTCAACTAGTTCCTGCCGAACCATTTAAATTCCTTACTCCCATCAACCTGTACCAGTTCCATAGCCCTCCATACCCCTATCATCTATGTACCTATCCAAGCTTCACTTAAATGTTGAAATTGAGCTTGCATACACCACTTGCGCTGGCAGCTCATTCCACGCTCTCACGATCCTCTGAGTGAAGAAGTTTCCCCTCGAGTTCCCCTTAAATTTTTCACATTTCACCCTTAACCCATGGTCTCTGGTTGTAGTCCCACCCAACCTTTTTCGTAAAAGCCTGCTTGTATTTTCCCTATCTATACCCTTCATAATTTTGTTTGCCTCTCAATCTTCTGCATTTCAAGGAATAAAGTCCTAACCTATTCAATCTTCCTTATAACTCAGGTGCTCCAAACCCAGCAACGTCCTTGTAAATTTTCCCTGTACTCTTTCAACTTTATTTACATCTTTCCTATAGGTAGATGACCAAAACTGCACATGATACTCCAGATTAGGCCTCACCCGTGTCTTAGACAACTTCAGAATCAGAATCAGGTTTAATATCACCGGCATGTGTCATGAAATTTATTAACTTAGCGGCAGCAGTACAATGCAATACATGATAATATAGGGAAAAAAATTAAATCAATTTATATATATATATAGTCCAGATGGTCCGGGTCCCACTGCAAACTTTCCTGACTGTCCACTGCAACCCCGTCTTGGTATGACCCGCAAATTCACTGATCCAGTTAACCACATTATCATCCAGTTCGTTGATATAGAACAAACAACAACAGACCCAGCACAGATACCACTAGTCGCAGGCCCACCAGTCAGAGAGGCAATCATCTACTACCACTCTCTGACAGTTCCCATAAAGCCAATGTCTAATCCAATTTACTCTTGAATGCCTGATCTCTGTCTTAAGTGTTCCCTTGCATTTCGTACACTGCACAAGCACCCCATTTGTTCCTACCTACCTGTACCTGTTATGCACCTTCTTTATTTCTTAACCAGGGCCTCAATATCTCTTAAAAACCAAGATTCCCTACACCTGTTGTCTTTACCTTTTAGTCTGACAGGCGCACATAAGCTTTGTATTGTCAAAATTTCGCTTTTGAAGGCATACCATTTACCAAGTGTACTTTTGCCAAAAAACAGCCTGCCCAATACACAATTGCCCGATCCTTTCTAATACTAAAATTGGACTTTCTCCAATTTAGAATCTCAACCCACAGACCAGACCTATCTTTTGCATTTTTACTTTGAAAATAATGGCTTGTGATCATGAGATGCAAAGTGTTCCCCTACACAAACTTCTGTCACTTGCCCTGTCTCATTCCCTAATAGCAGATCAAGTATCGCACACTCTCTCATTGGGATTTCTACATACTGATTAAGGAAACTTTCCTGAACACATTTGACAAACTCTATTCCATCTAGTCCTTTTGCAATAATGGACTCCCAGTTAATATGTAGAAAATTAAAATCAGCTACAATAATAACCTTATGTTTCTTACAACAATCTGTGATCTCCCTGCAAATTTGGTCCTCTAAATCCCTTGGACTGTTGGGTGGTCTGTAATATAGACCCATTAATGTGATCATACCTTTCTTATTTCTCAGTTCCACCCATAAAGCCTCACTAGACGAGTTCTCCAGTCTGTCCTGACACTGATGTGACATTTTTCCTGACAAATAACGCCATACCTGCTCTTTTAATCCCTCCCGCTCGGTTGCATCTAAAACAGTGGAACCCGAGAATATTGTGCTGCCAGACCTGCCCCTTCTACAGCAAAGTCTCATTAATGACTGTAATATCATAATTCCAGGTGTTGTTCTATGCCCTGAACTCACCTGGCTTTCCTTTTTTTTGGTATGTGCCTGCGTGCGTGCAGGTCTGTGCATGTGTGTCTGTGTGTGCATGTGTGCTTCCGTGATGATGTCTTTTTCATGGCCTTTTACAAGGCGCGGAGCGAGAGAGAGACTGTGTGGCGCGCCACTCCCCACATAGACATTTTCGCAGTATTATTTTACCCTTTATTTTACAAGGTTGAGTTGCGATCTCGACATTCAACCCGGCATGGATGGAAAGCATACTCGGGAGCGGACCCGACTGGTTTCGAACCCGGGAACCTCCGCTCCCGGGTCCAGCGATGTCATTGCGGCACCAGCCAGCCCTCACCTGGCTTTCCTACGATACCTCCTGCAATGAAATACAGGCAGCTCAGGACATAATTCGCACCATGTTCAACCTTTTGGTTCCTAACTTTGTCTGAAGTCTTAACAACACCTGTCTCCACAACCTCTCCACTATCTGCTCTGCCACTTGGTTCCCAACCCCCTGCAACTCTAGTTTAAACCCCAGTGTACAGCAAGACCTTCCCGCTAGGATATTAATCCCTTCCATTTCAGGTGCAAACGTCTCTTCTGTACAGGTCCCACCTTCCCTGGAAGAGAGCCCAATGATCTAAAAATATAATACTCACCCTCCCACACCAACTCCTTAGCCACTTGTTAAACTGTATAATCTTTCTATTTCTCACCTCACTAGCACATAGCATTGGTGGTAATCCTGAGACACAACCCTGGAGGTCCTGCCCTTTAACTTCGCACCTAACTCCCTGAACTATATGGATCACGACTTCTCCCATTTAAGAATGCTAAGGACTTGGTCCAAGATGTCCCAGACCCTGGCACCTGGGAGGCAAGGTACTATCTGGGAAACTCATTCTCATCCACAGAACCTCCTATCTGTTCCCCTAACAAATCCCCTATCGCCACATCTTGCCTCTTCTCCCCCTTCCCTTCTGAGTCACAGTCAGACTCAGTGTCAGAGACCTGCCCGCTGTGACTTTCCTCTGCTAAGTCATCGCTCCCAATGATATCCAAAGTGGTATACCTGTTCTTGAGGGGGATGGCCACGGGATAGTCTACACGGCTTTCTTAAACCCTTTGCCTTTCCTGACTGTCATCCAGTTTCCTGTGTCCTGCACCTTGAGTGTAGCTACCTCTGTCATCCAGTACCAGAGATATTTCATATCCATTTTCAAAGAATTCCAAATTTTGGCAGAACCATTTTTGTAGTGGCTGCCTAATACACTTGCATTTCTAAATTAGGGAATTTAGCCTCAGGACTAGTATCAAAATACATCCCATCTATTTACTCTTGAACCTTTGCCAGTTGCCTGTTGCATTTTTTCCAACTAAATAAAATAAAAAGTGCAAAGCAGACTTGCATAATTTTCTATTTTAATTTAATTTTTAACTTGGCTGGTTCTTTAAGGGAGTTACCATGCTTAGTTAATGTCCAGAACGAGGAGTCACAGTTTGAGGATAAAGGGGAAGCTGGGACTGAGATTAGGAAAAACTTCTTCACACAGAGAGTGGTGAATCTGTGGAACTCTGCCACAGGAAACAGTTGAGGCCAGTTCATTGGCTATATCTAAGAGGGAGTTAGATATGGCCCTTGTGGCTAAAGGGATCAGGGGGTATGGAGAGAAGGCTGGTACAGGGTTCTGAGTTGGATGATCAGCCTCGAAGGGCAGAATGGCCTACTCCTGCACCTATTTTCTATGTTGCTATGTTTACCTTCAGTAAAATTATGGGCAGAAGCAGATTTCAAAGATTTATCACATATCAGGAGAATGTACTCCATATTTACACAAACTTAAAATATCAAAGTGATATAAATGCACAGTATTTGAATGGATAGGAGAGCACACCATAAGCTAACAGCCCAATTGTTTATTTCAGTTTAAATTACTGGAAATTAGATATCCCCTATTACACGTTTGTAGTCCTCCTCCTTATGGAAAATCTTTCCATTGTTTCTGTCTTTCTCACAACACTGAATCCAATTCACTGTGTAATCAGTTTGTTTTGTATGTCTGGTAATAAATAGGATGTGGACATCACTGGCAAAGCTGACATTTATTGTGCATCCCAGATTGCCCTAAAGCATATTATACTAATTAGTCAGGAATTATATGCAGACCAGACTGACAAGGAAATCAGATTGCATTTTTTTTATTGAGATACTGTGTGGAACAGGCCCTTTCTGACTTCGAGCCGCGCCACCTGCAACCCCAGATTTAACCCTAGCCTAATCACAGGACAATTTACAATGACCAATTAACCTATCAAACAGTATATCTGTGGACTGTGGGAGGAAACTGGAGCACTCAGAGAAAACTCACACGGTCATGGAGGGAACATGCAAACTCTTTACGGACAGTGGCGGGAATTGAATCCGAGTCACTGGTGCTGTAAGGTGTTGTGCTAACCACTACGCTACCCTTCCCTGGAGGTCATTGGATTGATTTTTATGATGATTAGGTTGATTCATGGTTACTCTTACTAATTACTAGCAGTTTAAATTTCCCAACAATGGATTGAAACTCAGATCTCCACATAGGTGGCCCAGATCTAATGATTCTAATCCAGCAAAAAGCTGCAGAAGCTACAAATCCAAAATAAAAGCAGAAAATGCAGAAAATACTCAGGTCTTTTATTTCAGATTACCAGTTCCTGCTGCCTCCTGCATCTCACTATTTCAGCACTTTTTTCTTTCCACTTTGTCGCCATCTGTGAACATTTCCTCCACATAGATTAGCTTCTATTAGCAAGTTTTGCCACTCTCATAACTTAAAACATGCATGTTCACTATTCCCGGTTCTGATGAAAGAGCCCCTGAACAACAAATGTCACATTATGTAAGGCAGTGATAATGAACAGGATTCTGATTCTGAGTCATTAATTTTGTTTCTCTCTCCTTGAATGCTACCTGGCATGTTATATGTTTCCATATCCATAAGTATTTTCTATGTTTACTCCACAATTAATGTATGAAGAAAGTGTTAAAATAATGCTGGATCACCTGTTCACTCCACCAAACTTATTTCTCAATTGTTTTGTTTTCAGAATGCAACCAGTTTGCCAGTGAGCCTTGCAAGTTTGGGAACGGACAATCAGTTCGTCTTCAATTTCAATATTTCTGATCTCAGCAGTAAAGACCATATCCTACAGTTTATCCCGGCAATTTCTACATTGATAAATCATGTACGTTACTCAATTGACATTGGTAATGAAAAAGGCTTCTTCAAAATTAATCAAAAGGATGGTATCAGCTATCTGCATTTGACCAAGAAGAAGCCACAATCAGGAGTGTACTCATTAGAAATAAGCAGTATTCCTCTTTTTAAAAAGAAAGAACTTGATCGTCTTGAAGACAAGCATGATAAAGACTACCTCACTGGTGAGCTTGGTGAAATCCTTCAAATGAGAATTCAGATTGTACTTCATTAATACACAAACAGAAGGTCATACTGCTTCAGCCAAAAGATGGATCCTTTCATTGCTAACCTGATTCGACATATCATGGATACAATCTCTTATTAACTGTAATATGTCTGAGCACTGCTTACTTCTAATGTTAGGAAAGTAAAGTCATGGATACATACCATAGCTCTAAACCACTTATTCGGGCTTTGTATAAAATGCAGCACTGCTATTATAAGTATGACTAGCTTCAGATGTTGTATAATGATATGTTGAATCTTTAAAAAAACACACACTTGGGCCATTCAGTCCACTTGTTGGACAACTGTTGCTTCTTTTAAGCAGAGCCGTGCCATTACTCTGCAGTAAAGAACACATTGTATTTTTGATCTTTTAAATTTTACTTTTCAAGTTACATTTCACTAGATCAAACATTTATATATGTACCTGGTGCTAGTAACATGTCAACCTAGATTGTGACTGCACTGTAATATTTTACAAACTTGGTAGCCAAAAATGCAATTATTCAGTCTTAAGTATTACCAGATTGTTTTCCATTACCTTACAAAGAACCAAAGTTAGTTCAATAGCTTATCTCAGTTATGCATTTTTCACTCATGTAAATTAAGTGTGTGTATACTGCAGCCATGCTACTTTTTTATCATGAAAACTTTTGTATACCAGAATTCTCATTTTGTGTGTGTGTGTGTGTGTGTGTGGGCAGGTGTGTGTGTGTGTGAGCAGGTGTATGTGGGTAGGTGTGTGTCTGTGGATGTTTTCATCCCAACCTTGAGTTGAGGGTGTTGTAATGGTGCTTTAAGAACAACTACTTTTGAAAATTAGATGCAATATCCCTCTGTGAGTAATAAAATGCACATTGAGGACTTAATGAACAAGAACTAATCAGGTCATAGGATTAATAGCACTTAAAAGTGAGACAATCAAACTGTCAAACACAGTTTTCTGTAAAATGACACATAAGAGTACCAGTATTTTTATGCAATTCACCATCAGCAAGTTTTAGATTTTCAATGTCAGTAATTCCACAATAAAACAGTATTTTCAGTTTTAATATCTCAGTGTTAACTGTGATGATTCATGTGGATAAGGATTCATTTTCCTTTTGTTATATGTGTGTTTTTGATACGACAGCCCATTTTACCAGTATCTTTGGGAACATACTGTAATTCCCCTTTGTGATTTTCAGACAGACAGGTCTTTACGTAAACACAGAGTTCTGGCATGAGGTGCAGCTGGAGCAAGAAACATATTCACAAGTTCAAAAAAATGCCTCACAGTATGCCATATAGATGTCTGTTTATATTCATTATTCATTTGTTTCCTGGAATCTCTAATGCCACATGCTCAATACTCATTTTACAGTACAGACATCCACACTGCATATTAAGCATCAGATGCAACAAATGGTAGTGGAAATATTTGCTATTTCTATCAAATTCTATGTGTTAAAACAATAGAGCTCAGGTGCAGGATACAGATAACTGGATGACCGTCAGGATTCTTAGCAGTGTGGAGGAACAGGAGGATCTTGGTGTCCATGTCCATAAATCCCTCAAAGTCGATGGGCAAGTTGATAGAGTTGTTAAGAATGTGAATGGTCTGTTTAGTCTTCATTAGTTGGTGAATTAAGTTCAAGAGCTGCGAAGTAATGATGCAGCTCTATAAAACCCTGGTTAGACCACACTTTGAATTCTTTGTTCAGTTCCGATTGCTTCATTATAGGTGGGATGTGGAAGCTTTAGAAAAAGTTCAGAGGAGATATAACAGGATGCTGCCTGGATTGGAGAGCATGCCTTATGAAGATATATTGAGTGAGCTAGGGCTTTTCTCTTTGGTGCAAAGGAGGGTGAGATGTGACTTGTTGGAGGTATTAAAAAAAAAGATAAGAGGCATAGATTGAGTCGATAGCCAGAGACTTTGGTGAAAATGGCTAATTGCAGAGTGCATAATTTTAGGGTGATTGAAAGAAAGTATAGGGGGGTGTCAGAGGTACGATTTTTGCACAGAGAGTGGTGAGTGCATGGAATACCCTGACAAGGGGTGATAGTAGAGGCAGATACATTTGGGCCATGGATGATAGAAAAATAGAGAGCTATGTAGGAGGGAAGGGTTAGATTGATCTTAGAGTAGGTTAAAAGGTTGGCACAATATCTTGGACCAAAAGGCTTGTACTGTGATGTAATGTTTAATATTCACATTCTTAGGTTCAATAGGTACATTTAATGCCAGAGAAATATATACAATTTATATCCTGAAATTCTCTTTCTTCACAAACATCCACAAAAACAGAGGAGTGCTCCAAAGAATGAATAACAGTTAAACGTTAGAACTCCAAAACACCCCCCCCCAGTTCCCCCTTCCCACACACAAGCAGCAGCAAGGCAATGACCCCCCCTCCCCCACCAGCTTTTTTGCATTGGCGCCCTCCACCAAGCACTCAAGCGTGCAGCAAAGCATCAATAAAGACACGGACTTGTAGTACTCAAAAGACTACTCGTTTACCCAGTAATTTGACATGCCACAGGCTGTCTCTCCCGCTAATAAGGGAAAAAGAGGTATCCATTTCACAGTGAGAGCTCATTGATAGTGTGATGTTAAAAGTCTGTTGTGTCCCAGAAAGGCTCAGGTCTCAGGACACACAGCCAGCAGCTAGCTCACTGCTTCTGATGTTCCGCGTTCTCCTGTGACACCTCATTCATGGGAGACTAGCCTTGAATCAGCTACCGTCTCCAGAGCCACAAAAATCCGGCACCCCAAAGGCGCAGTAGTCTTCCATCTTAGTAGTGCAGTCATCAAATTTATCTAACGGCAAACAAGTATTTATGTCTGTTATATGAATCAGAAATGGATAAATTAGTGGAGAGAATTATCTCCGTCCCTGTAGCAATTATTTAGTAAGGTAACCAATAGTTTTAGAAATATATTTTAAAATGACAAAAGTATGTGCACATCCCCAAAGAACTTTATGGCCAATGAATTGGAAATATAAACACCGTTGTAATGTAAGAAATGAAGCTGCCAGTTTGTGCACAGTAAGCTCTCACACACCACAGTGTGATATTGGCCATTTAGTCTACCTTAGTGATGTTGATTGAGGAATAGACACAGCCAGAGCTCAAAGGATATCTTCCGTGCTCTTCTCTTAAGCAATTTCCTGAACTCCTTTAAATCGACCTGTGAGAACAAATGGGATCATGCTTTAATGCCTGATCAGAAAGAGAGTACTTCAGTTGCTGTGGCAGTTCACCAGTTGTGCTCTGCAGTGTCAGCCTAGATTTTTGAGCTAAAGTCTCTGGAATGAAATTTGAATCCAGAAGCTTCTAACACAGACTCAGAAATGCTACCTATAGCATGACTAGATAGGTTAATAACAACATGTAGAATCAGAGAACTGGAAGATTCATTACAATGAAGTTAGTAATCAGTTTGTGCAATGCTGTAAAATGATCCTCTACATCCTTTTGTGGAATACCAGTGTTTGTGTGGTAGTAACTATTCATGTTTGCATCACATTAGAACATTAGAAAATTTTTGACAACAGGCCATTCGGCCCAATAAAGCTTGCGAAATTCCTATTCACATAGTGTGTTGAAATAACTATCAAGTTTAGATTTGAAAATCTCTAAGGTCCCACTCTCCACTACAGAACTAGGTAGTTTGTTCCATATGTCCACAACTTGCTGTGTAAAGAAATCCTTCTTGTTGTTAGACTGAAATCTCCCTTTAACCAGTCTCCACTTATGGCCCTGTATTCTTGATAATGGATTAATTTTAAAGTAGCGGCTAGCATCCACCTTTTTTATACCTTTAATGATTTTGAACATTTCTATCATGTCTCTTTTCATTCTACGTCTACTTAGGCTAAAATGATTTAATTCTCTCAATCTTTTTCATAGTTCATACCCTGAAGACCTGGAATGAGGCATGTATTTTAACTGAGCATGTCTTGTCCCACTTCTTCACCAGTTACCCTTACCGCTGACTGCCAGATGCCGTGAAAGGCTGCCTGAACAGAACATCTTCGCCTGATTATTTTCTTTTTGCCTGAGGTTAAGGTTACAGCTTTGGTTCACAGTCTAATACAGTTCAGTTCAAGATGTTGGCAGTCAAGTTCAATGCTTCACAGCACCACGTCATAACTAAACTTTCTTAAAATAAAAAAAAACAGAACTGCAAATTTCAAATGGATGTTTGAAGTTAAGCCCATTTATTTTTTCCTGGATATTCTTTTAAATTAATTTGATATTCCTTTCTGTAAATACTCTGCAATGATGTTTATAGATTCTGATTTGTTCCTAGAGTGTTCATTCATTATTCACAAAAATAGAAAAAGATGGCTAAGTCGAGACGTAGCATATCAAACAGAAACATCTAGAACATGCGTTATCATCCTTAATAATGTCAAATTCTTTTCCTTCAATCAACTTCAGGAAAATAACTAGTTTATCTTGCTGGGCACAAATTGGAAATGGCAAACAGTGTGCATTTGTCGGTAAACAACAATGACTACACTGTAATAGCATTCATTTGACTGAAGCATTTTGGAGAGTTCTTTATTCATCGTAAAGGAGGCACAAGGTTTAGTCTCATATCTTTCGGTCACTTTCCTTCAAAAGGAAATAAAATTAGATGATAGGAATGTGGTGAGTAAGGTAATTCACAAGGGTTCCACTTTTGTTATGGTAGGACCACTATTCTCCAATTAGACAGGGCAACTTATTAATCATGAAGCATGAGTAACAATAATGGATAGCTTTAATCCACTTACTATACCTCAAGCTATATGAACTTGTACAGCATTACCTATTAATAAAGTATATTAATTAAGGAAATATATTTTAGTTGCTAAAATATTAAATATTGTTTTATTTACTTTGCCTAATACCTTACAGTTGGATAAATCTTTTAAAATGTGTAAAAGAACTATGGTTCTAATTCAGTATGGTTAAGCAATGCATCATTGAAAATATACTTTGTTTGGCACATTCTAATCTTTTGCTTCTCACTATTCCCAGTTGCTTCAAACTGAACAGATTGGTGATGACATCTCCCATTAACTGCTATAAAACCAACCCGCAGCTAAGAGTTGCTTTCCCACTGGATTTTTCTCAGTCTTTCAGTATGTTAACATACATGCATAATATCTCTCAGCCCTATCCACATCAACATAATAGATAACGTCTACATTTGAAGACTTAAAGCTATGTTGTATACATTGGGGCTTACCACTGGTGAAATCACCATCTCATTGTAAGATATTAGAGTTACAGTAAGTCTGATGATTGGAAATTCATGAATGTATAAAATACTTACCACTTTGAATTATCCTCCCTCTTTACTCCCCTTGGCACAAGAAGGAAAACAAAGACTAATTTTATACAACAGAGAGTCATGGAAGAAAGATAAGAATGGCCCTTGAGATAGGGTTGTAAATTGGAAGCAAGCAGATTTCAATAATGTACAGCCAAAATAGATTGGCATCAGTTGATGGAAGGCATTTGGTGTGCTTGCTTTCATATGCCAAGGTATTGACCGGTTTGGATATAGTGTTGCAACTCTATAAAATATTGCTTTGGGGTACTGTGTATGTTTTGGTGGTCAGAGTGCAGGAATGATTTGGTACAATGCAAGGAGTGCAGAATAGATTTATCAGGATTTCACCTGTAATGGAGGGTTCTAGTTCCTGGGAAAAAATGGATAGGCTGGATCTATTTTCACCGGAAAATGAGATGCTGATAAATTATGAAAAGATTCTGCCTCAGATTCCCTATAAACGTAAAGTCATAGAGCAATGTAGCATAGAAACTGAGCCCTTCTGTCCATCTACTCCATGCCATCAACCCTCAACCATAACCCTTCCAATCACGTCCTTTCCCAAATTTCAGTTAAATGTTGAAATTGAACCTGCAACCACCACCTCTGCTGGCATTTTGCTCCACACTCTCATCACCTAAGTGAAGAAGTTCCCCTTAAATATTCCACTTTTCACCCTTAACCTATGACTTCTAGTTCTAATCTCACCCAATCTCAGTAGCTGAGGTGGCCTGCTTGCATTTACCCTACCTATACCACTTTAATAGTTTTGTATACCTCTGTTAAATCTCTCCTTGTTCTCCTATGCACCAGGAAATAAAGTCCTAACCTTACAATTCAAGTCCTCAAGTCCCCTAATCCTAAACCCTCTGGTGCTAGGGGGAAATTTACTGCTATCAACCCTTGTGGTGTACAACACTTTTCTGACATTTCGTAAGATAATACCCAAGAGTGGCTAAGCAGAGATTTCAACACTGATAAGCCCAGACTCCGTCATTCCAACCATAAAGTCAGTGCTGCTGTGTACAGTGGGTTATCAAGTCAAGTCTCTTTTTATTGTCATTTCAACCATAACTGCTGGTACAGAACATAGTAAAAATGAGACAACGTTTTACAGGACCATGGTGCTACATGAAACAATACAAAAACTACACTAGACTACAGACCTATCCAGGACTGCATAAAGTGCACAAAACAGTCCAGGCCTACAATAAATAATAAACAAGACAGTAGGCACAGTAGAGGTAGGTATTAAGCCAGGCTCTGGGTTTTGAGGAGTCTGATGGCTTGGGGGAAGAAACTGTTACATAGTCTGGTTGTGAGAACCCGAATGCTTTGGTGCCTTTTTCCAGATGGCAGGAGGGAGAAGAGTTTATATGAGGGTGCGTGGGGTCCTTCATAATTCTGTTTGCTTTGTGGATGCAGCGTGTGGCATAAATGTCTGTGATGGGGGAAGAGAGACCCCGATGTTCTTCTCAGCTGAAGGAGATAGGTGTAAGGGTGGAATAATATCACGAGTTCCAAAGAATTGTACAGGTCTATAAAGGTACTGTAACTGATCTGAAACAGATGGGCCACAAACAGTGCAGATCCATTTACTGAATAACATTTCGACAACCTAAAAAAAACACATACTTCTTCACTTTTTAGGCAGCCCCTTAGGTTAAGGGTGACTTGTTTCCAATCCACTGTGACGCGGTGGTACATCTACCTGCTACATCACAGATCGAACAAAGCTTACAGCTTACACGTTCCCCTTGTGACCACATGGGTTTTATATGTGCACTCCGGTTTCCTCCCACATCCCAGGTGCTGGCTGGATGGTTACTTGATTGCTGTAAACTGCTCCTTTTGTGTTGTGAGGGGTAAAATCTGGGAGAAGTTCAATGGGAATATGGAGAGAATTAAATGTGTTAGAAATGTTTGATAGTGGGCATAAATTTGATGGGCTGAAGGACCTGTTTCTGTGCTATCTGATTATGACTCAGTTCCTTGGTTTCATAAGGTTGTTGTGGAACTTACAGACTATCACAAGTCAGGGAGGAGGTGTTTGATGTAGCGGATAGTTCAAATGCTGGATGAACTCGGGCAGCATTTGTGGAGGCAAAAGGAGAGTCAACATTTTGGGTCAAACCCTGAAGTAAGATTGATTGTAGAGGAGAGATAACCAGGATAAAAAGATGAGAAGAAGGCTTGAGGCAGTGGCTCGCGAGTGAAAGCTGGAACCAGGTTGGGGGGTGATGGTGGGATCATGTGAGGGAGGAAGGGGGATGAATCAGAAGACATGGGCTAGTAGCTGGTAGGTAAAGATAGATGAGAGAAAAGAAGGCCCAGATGGAGTCAAGTGCTGAAGGTAGAGACAGTGGCTAGAAGATGAGAAGTGGGTCTTGATAAGGGATGGGCAGATGAAAATCCAGCTGGGTTAATATCATCTTTCTAGTTTTTTCACTGGGCTCTATGTGTTCCAGATAAAGATACTTGAGGTTTCTCTCTTGGACCCCCTTCTCATTTTTAGCATGAGCCTTCGAGTTGGTGAGGAAATTATATTCTTTTTTCCAAGGAAGCTATGAGAACATTCTTGATTCATTTCTGTTTTCCCAATAAACTAATGTTGTGATGGAACAGAAAATAGTGCAAACATGAGGAAATCTGCAGATGCTGGAATTTCAAGCAACACACATAAAAATTGCTGGTGAATGCAGCAGGCCAGACAGCATCTACAGTCGACATTTCGGGCCGAGACCCTTCATCAGGACTAACTGAAAGAAGAGATAGTAAGAGATTTGAAAGTCAGAGGGGGAGGGGGAGATCAGAAATGATGGAAGACAGGAGGGGGATGGATGGAACTAAGAGCTGGAAAGTTGATTGGCAAAAGGGATATGGGAGGATCATGGGACGGGAGGCCTAGAGAGAAAGAAAGGGGGAGGGGGGAAGCCCAGAGGATGAGCAAGGAGTATAGTGAGAGGGACAGAGGAAGAAAAAGGAGAGAGAGAGAAAAAAAATATATATATATATAATAAATAAATAACGGATGGGGTATGAAGGAGAGGTGGGGCATTAATGGAAATTAGAGAAGTCAATGTTCATGCCATCAGGTTGGAGGCCACCTAAACGGAATATAAGGTGTTCTTCCTCCAACCTGAGTGTGGCTTCATCTTGACAGTAGAGGAGGCCATGGATAGACATATCAGAATGGGAATGGGACGTGGAATTAAAATGTGTGGCCATTGGGAGATCCTGCTTTCTCTGGTGGACAGAGCGTAGGTGTTCAGCGAAACGGTCTCCCAGCCTGCAACGGGTCTCGCCAATATATAGAAGGCCGCATCGGGAGCACCGGATGCAGTATATCACCCCAGCCAACACACAGGTGAGGGCCCTGAATGGTGGTGAGGAAGGAAGTGTAAGGGCATGTGTAGCACTTGTTCCGCTTACAAGGATAAGTGCTGGGAGGGAGATCAGCGGGGAGGGATGGGGGGGAACGAATGGACAAGGAAGTTGCGTAGGGAGCAATCCCTGCAGAAAGCGGGGGGAGGGAAAGATGTGCTTAGTGGTGGGATCCTGTTGGAGATGGCGGAAGTTACGGAAGATTATTATGTTGGACCCGGAGGCTGGTGGGGTGGTAGGTGAGGACAAGGGGAACCCTATTACTCGTGGGGTGGCAGGAGGATGGAGTGAGCAGATGTGCGTGAAATGGGAGAGATGCATTTGAGAGCAGAGTTGACGGTGGAGGAAGGGAAGCCCCTTTCTTTAAAAAAGGACATCTCCTTCGTCCTGGAATGAAAAGCCTCATCCTGAGAGCAGATGTGGCGGAGACAGAGGAATTGCGAGAAGGGGATGGCATTTTTGCAAGAGACAGGGTGAGAAAAGGAATAGTCCAGGTAGCTGTGAGAGTCAGTAGGCTTATAATAGACATCAGTAGATAAGCTGTCTCCAGAGATAGAGACAGAAAGATCCAGAAAGGGGAGGGATGTGTCAGAAATGACCGGGTAAACTTGAGGGCAGGGTGCTCTCAAGTTAAGGTGTGGAGGCAAAGTTAATGAAGTCAACGAGCTCAGCATGTGTGCAGGAAGCAGCGCCAATACAGTCGTCGATGTAGCGAAGGTATAGGCTTGGAATGTGGATTGTTCCACAAAGCCATCAAAAAGGCAGGCATAGCTGGGACCCATACGGATGCCCATGGCTACACCTTTAGTTTGGAGGAAGTGGGAGGAGCCAAAGGAGAAATTATTAAGAGTAAGGACTAATTCCGCTAGACGGAGAAGAGTGGTGGTAGAGGGGAACTGGTTAGGTCTGGAATCCAAAAAGAAGCGGAGAGCTTTGAGACCTTCCTGGTGGGGGATGGAAGTATATAGGGACTGGATATCCATGGTGAAAATATAGCAGGTTGGGCCAGGGAACTTAAAATCATCAAAAAATTTCAGAGCGTGAGCAGTGTCACCAACATAGGTAGGAAGGGATTGAACAAGGGGGGATAAAACAGTGTCGAGGTATGCAGAAATGAGTTCAGTGGGGCAGGAGTAAGCTGAGACAATGGGTCTACCTGGACAGGCAGGTTTGTTGATCTTGGGTAGGAGGTAGAAACGGGAAGTGTGGGGTGTGGGAACTATAAGGTTGGTAGCAGTAGATGGGAGATCCCCTGAACAGATAAAGTCAGTGATGGTGTGGGAGACAATGGCCTGGTGCTCCTTAGTGGGGTCATGATCGAGGGGTAAATAAGAGGAGGTATCCACGAGTTGTTGCTGTCCCTCGGCAAGGTAGAGGCCAGTATGCCAGACTACAACAGCACCCCCCCCTTATCGGTTGGTTTTATAGTAAGGTTAGGATTACGGCGGAGGGAGCGGAGAGCAGAGCGTTCGGAAGGAGTGAGGTTGGAATGGGAACAAGGTGCAGTGAAGTCAAGATGGTTGATGTCCAGTCGGCAGTTAGCAATAAAGAGATCCAGAGCAGGCAGAAGACCAGAGCGCTGTGTCCATGAAGAGGAGGAGGGTTGAAGACGGGAGAAGGAGTCATTGGTGGGGGTGGGAGTGTCCTTGCCGAAGAACTAGGCTTGAAGACGGAGCCAGCGGAAGAAGAGTTCAGTGTCATGGCGAATGTGGAACTCGCTGAGGTGTGGGCGAAGGGGGACAAAGGTGAGGCCTTTACTGAGGACAGAGCGCTCTTCCTCCAGACAGTTGAAGGTTGGAGGGGATGGTAAAGTCCCAGCACGGATGAGAAGGGGGATTGGTGGGGAGGGGGAGGGAGGCTGGTGGTGTCAGTGGAGAGAAGAGGGTTGGGGTGAGAGGAAGAAGGAGCCTCTGAGGGCCCAGGAGCAGATGATGGAATGTGAGGGAGATGGGGTTGCAGAGTGGTGGTGGGGGAAGGGGAGACGGGAGTCACAATAGCAGCATGTGAAGACCCAGCCTGGAGTTCAAGGCTGGAGTCTTGATGCGCCTGTTTGTGAGTCTGGTGTCAAGTGTGTGAATGAGATGGCCATTTCATCAGAGCCGGCTGACTACAATCAGAGCACTGTTTCCAATGACAGCTAAAGCATGTTCCCATGCACACCACTCTCAGACATCTGATACACCACCCATCACTAAATGTTTCATACAAGAAGATAAAGATCTAATAAGATTTATTCAGTGAACAGCAATGATGTTGAATGAGTCTCTTCAGAAAGGACCAAAAATACCTGGCAAAGGAAAATGATGTAACTTACCCCAACCAAGTGGTGAACCACTTGCATAGTGCATTGTCCACATTGTCAGTCCCACTCAGGTGTACAGGATACATCTATCAGAGGATGAATAATGTTAAATAGTTAAAAAGGGCAACACACTCAGTTGCATAGCTCTGTGGTCAAAAAAAAACAACTGCATTCAGAGAAGGAAGACTGAGAATCGGAGCAGGAGTGCAGCGGAAGCCATTTTGATTTTTTCTTTTTCTCATCGGAGTTAAGAGAGGCGGGACTGTGCAGGCGTGTGACGTCGGGCAGTGAAGCGCGGAATATTTTAAAAGAACACAGCTGTATACAGCGGGCAGCGTTGTTTTGCGGGCGGGGGAGTGAGCCAGGAGCAAAATGAAGGCTTAAGGGCTTTGGCTCGACAGGCTTAGGTGGAAACAGGTAAGGCAAAGTAGGTTTGATTTTCAATTTTCCCGGTTATTTGAGGAAAGGGGGAAGTATGAGAGTGAGACCAGCTTGCTGTTCTCGATGTCCAATGTGGGAGGTCCTGGAGTCTCCTGTGCCGAGCTGCAGGTCCTAAAGGACCGTGTTAGGGAACTGGAGATGCAGCTCGATGACCTTTGTTTGGTCAGGGAGAGTGAAGAGCTGATAGGAGTTACAGGGAGGTGGTCACACTGGGGCCACAGGAGGCAGACAAGTGGGTCGCGGTTAGGAGGGGGAAGGGGAAGAGTCAGGTACTAGAGAGTACCCCAGTGGCTGTACCCCTTGACAATAAGTAATCCTGTTTGAGTACTGTTGGAGAGGGACAGCTTACCTGGGGGGAAGCAACAGTGGCCGTGCCTCCGGCACAGAGTCCGGCCCTGTAGCTCAGAAGGGTGGGGAAAGGAAGAGGAGGGCAATAGTAATAGGGGACTCAATAGTTAGGGGGTCAGATAGGCGATTCTGTGGATGCAGTCAAGAGAATCGGATAGTAGTGTCAGGGTCTGGGATGTTTCTGATCGCGTCCAAGATATCCTGAAGTGGGAGGGAGAGGAGCCAGAGGTCGTGGTACATATAGGTACCCATGACATAGGTAGGAAAAGGGAAGAGGGCCTGAAAGGAGAATATAGGGAGTTAGGAAGGGAGTTGAGAAGAAGGACTGCAAAGGTAGTAATCGCGAGATTACTGCCTATGCCATGCGACAGTGAGAGTAGGAATGCAATGAGGTGGAGGATAAATGCTTCGCTGAGAGATTGGAGCAGAGGGCAGGGACTCAAGTTTCTGGATCATTGGGACCTCTTTTGGAGCAGGTATGACCTGTACAAAAAGGACGGGTTGCACTTGAATCCTAGGGGGACCAATATCCTGGCAGGGAGATTTGCGAAGGCTACTCGGGAGACTTTAAACTAGAATCATTGGGGGGTGGGAATCAAATTGAAGAGACTAGGAGAGAGGAGGTTAGTTCACAAATAGAGAAAGCTAGTAGACAGTGTGTGAGGGAGGATAGGCAAGGGACAGAGATCGGGAGCACTCAGACTGAAGATGTAGGGAAGAAGGAAGTAAAAGATAACAAAGTTGTTTGCACCATCAGGGACAAACTGAGTGTAAGAGGTGGAGAGTTTCTTAAATGCGTCTCGTTTAATGCTAGGAGCATTGTAAGAAAGGTGGATGAGCTTAGGGCATGGATTGATACCTGGAAATATGATGTTGTAGCTATTAGTGAAACATGGTTGCAGGAGGGGTGTGATTGGCAACTAAATATTCCTGAATTTCATTGCTTCAGGTGTGATAGAATCGGAGGGGCAAGAGGGGGAGGTGTTGCATTGCTTGTCAGAGAAAATATTACCGCGGTGCTCTGGCGGGATAGATTAGAGGACTCATCTAGGGAGGCTATTTGGGTGGAATTGAGTAATGAGAAAGGTGTAGTAACGCTTATAGGGGTGTATTATAGACCACCTAATGAGGAGCAAGAATTAGAGGAGCAAATTTGTAAGGAGATAGCAGATATTTGTAGTAAGCACAAGGTTGTGATTGTGGAAGATTTTAATTTTCCACACATAGACTGGGAAACCCATTCTGTAAAAGGGCTGGATGGCTTGGAGTTTGTGAAATGTGTGCAAGATGTTTTTTTGCAGCAATACACAGAGGTACCAACTTGAGAAGGGGCAGTGTTGGATCTCCTGTTAGAGAATGAGATAGGGCAGGTGACGGAGGTATATTTTGGGGAGCACTTCAGGTCCAGTGATCACAATGCCATTAGTTTCAATATAATCATGGAGAAGGATAGGACTGGACCCAGGGTTGAGATTTTTGATTGGAGAAAGGTTAACTTTGAGGAGATGCGGAAGGATTTAGAAGGAGTGGATTGGGACAATTTGTTTTATGGGAAGGATGTAATAAAGAAATGGAGGTCATTTAAAGGTGAAATTTTGAGAGTACAGAATCTTTATGTTCCTATTAGGTTGAAAAGAAAGGTTAAAAGTTTGAGAGAGCCATGGCTTTCAAGGGATATTGGAAACTTGGTTCGGAAAAAGAGAGAGAGCTACAATAAATATAGGCAGCTTGGAGTAAATGAGGAACTCGAAGAATATAAAGAATGTAAAAAGAATCTTGAGAAAGAAATTAGAAAAGCTAAAAGAAGATACAAGGTTGCTTTGGCAAGTAAGGTGAAAATAAATCCAAAGGGTTTATATTAATAGCAAAAGGATAGTGAGGGATAAAATTGGTCCCTTAGAGAAGTAGAGTGGACAGCTATGTATGGAACCAAAAGAGATGGGGGAGATTTTGAACAATTTCTTTTCTTTGGTATTCACTAAGGAGAAGGATATTGAATTGTGTAAGGTAAGGGAAACAAGTAGGGTAGTTATGGAAACGATGATGATTAAAGAAGAGGAAGTACTGGCACTTTTAAGGAATATAAAAGTGGATAAGTCTCCGGGTCCTGACAGGATATTCCCTAGGACCTTGTGGGAAGTTAATGTAGAAATAGCAGGGGCTCTGACAGAAATATTTCAAATGTCATTAAAAACGGGGATGGTGCTGGAGGATTGGCGTATTGCTCATGTGGTTCCATTGTTTAAAAAGGGTTCTAACAGTAAACCTAGCAATTATCGGCTTGTGAGTTTGACGTTAGTGGTAGGTAAATTGATGGAAAGTATTCTTAGAGATGGTATATATAATTATCTGGATAAACAGGGTCTGATTAGGAGCAGTCAACATGGATTTGTGCGTGACAGGTCATGTTTGACAAATCTTATTGAATTTTTTGAAGAGATTACTAGGAAAGTTGATGAGGGTAAAGCGGTGGATGTTATCTATATGGACTTCAGTAAGACAAGGTTCCATACGGAAGGTTAGTTAGGAAGTTTCAATCATTAGGTATTAATATCGAAGTAGTGAAATGGATTCAGCAGTGGCTGGATGGGAGATGCTAGAGAGTAGTGGTGGATAACTGTTTGTCAGATTGGAGGCCGATGTCTAGAGGTGTGCCTCAGGGATCTGTACTAGGTCCAATGTTGTTTGTCATATATACTAATGATCTGGATGATGGCGTGGTAAATTGGGTTAGTAAGTATGCAGATGATACTAAGATAGGTGGAGTTGTGGATAATGAAGTAGGTTTTCAAAGCTTGCAGAAAGATTTAGGCCAGTTAAAAGAGTGGGCTGAAAGATGGCAGATGGAGTTTAATGCTGATAAATGTGAGGTGCTACATTTTGGTAGGACTAATCAAAATAGGACATACATGGTAAATGGTAGGGCATTGAAGAATGCAGTAGAACAGAGGGATCTAGGAATAATGGTGTATAGTTCCCTGAAGGTGGAATCTCATGTGGATAGGGTGGTGAAGAAAGCTTTTGGTATGCTGGCCTTTATAAATCAGAGCATTGAGTACAGGAGTTGGGATATAATGTTGAAATTGTACAAGGCATTGGTAAGGCCAAATTGGAGTATTGTGTACAGTTCTGGTCACCGAATTATAGAAAAGATGTCAACAAAATTGAGAGAGTACAGAGAAGATTTACTAGAATGTTACCTGGGTTTCATCTCCTAAGTTACAGAGGAAGGTTGAGCAAGTTGGGTCTTTATTCTTTGGAGCGTAGAAGGTTGAGAGGGTACTTGATAGAGGTATTTAAAATTATTAGATTAGATTAGATTATAAGGACACGCAGTCCTCTTTTATTGTCATGCAGTAATGCATACATTAAGAAATGATACAATGTTTTTTCCAGAATGATATCACAGAAAATACATGACAAACCAAGACTGAAAAACTGACAAAAACCAAATAATTATAACATATAGTTACAACAGTGCAAAGCAATATCGTAATTTGATAAAGAACAGACCATGGGCACGGTAGAATCTCAAAGTCTCTCAAAAGTCCCATCATCTCACACAGACGATGAACCTCCAGCACTACAAACTTGCCGATGCAGCATCCCAGAAGCTTCCGACCACAAACCGAGTCCAAGTCCGTCCAAAAACTCCGAGCCTCTGACCAGCTCTCCGGCACCGATGCATTGACCACTATCTCTGCCGAGCGCTTCAACCCCAGCGCCGGCAACAAGCAACAGGCAAGGCCGAGGATTTGGGGCCTTCATCTCCACAGATTCTCGATCGCACAGTAGCAGTGGCAGCGAAGCAGGCATTTCAGAAGTTTCTCCAGATGTTCCTCCATGCTACTTCACATCTGTCTCTATCAAATAAGGATTGTGCACGGCTTCTACTTCACAGATACGATATCATTCGGAACAGCCACGCGCGGTGCGTCACACCGCCATCTTCTTTATGAGGGGGATAGATAGAGTTGATGTGGATAGGCTTTTTCCATTGCTAGTGGGGGAGATTCAAACAAGAGAACATGAGTTGAGAGTTAAAGGGCAAAAGTTTAGGGGTAACATGAGGGGGAACTTCTTTACTCAGAGAGTGGTAGCTGTGTGGAATGAGCTCCCAGCAGAAGTGGTTGAGGGAGGTTCGATGTTGTAATGTAAATTTAAATTGGATAACTATATGGACAAGAAAGGAATGGAGAGTTATGGGCTGAGTGCAGGTCGGTGGGACTAAGTGAGAGTAAGACTTTGGCACGGACTAGAAGGGCTGAGATGGCCTGTTTCCATGCTGTAATTGTTATATAGTTATATTCAGAGAATCTATGCTGTCGAAATGTGGAGCGATTAAGCTGCTGAGCGTTGCCGGTTGACATCAAGGTTGATACTAGACTAATGAAAACACTTCCGTCACAACAACTGTGTGAACATCTCAGATCTTGAGTGTAGAGGAAACATCCAGGTGAATGAACTTGTGAGTAAGTTATTTCCATCCACGAGATCTGCTCATCACAGGGAAGAGCAACATTCAATAACATTCCATGAGTACACTTGAGAAGATCAGGTGTTAAGTTACAATTTTGATGATAGGAGTCCATCTATTCCATACATTCCAATAGTGTTGCAAGTTTTAGCATTTGGCCCAATGTTGTTGAAATGATAACATACAGTATTTACAATCTATGTGGCTTGTGACCTGGTCTTCCTTCACCCTGCCCTTGCAGTAGGCTATCAATGTTGCTAGCAAACAAGAGATGCTGTCAAAAACAACTTTGTCAAGTTGCTGCAGTGTATCTTGTGAACACGCACAGGAGTCATGATGTGCCGATGACAGTAGGTAAATAAGTACTGATGATGGTGAGTGAAATGTCAGTAAAGCAGCTGCTTTTCCCAAAGTATACTCTGCATCTTCACAGCTGTCAGCACTGAATCCATTCCACAAGTGAAAAGCTATCAGATTTGTGATTGGTGTCATGTAGGTATTGGAATGGAGGGAAGTCGCTGACTGCAGCACACCCAGCTTCTAACTCAATCTTGTTGCCATAGCATTTGTGTAATTGATCAAGGCTGAACTCTGTGAGAAGTTCGAGTACATTAAAACATCTCTATTTTCAAAAGAAAGTGATTAGTTTTTCACTGCAGAAAGCATGTGTGTGACTTGTTACATGCTCAAGGAGATCTGTGTTTTTTTTGTGAGAATGATGTAATGGTCTTTTGAAGGTCACCTGATGTGATTTTCCTGCCGATGTGAGGTCACGTGATGACATGTGCACCATGGGTATATAAGGGAAGACCCCAGATGACGCAGTTAGTTTTTAGTTTGTAGATTTCCAGGTAGAACGCGCTGTGTCTCCATTTCTGTTGCGTGTTTGTTTTTGTGACGCAGTTTCATTTTTAAAATGGGGTGTTGCGTTCTGTTGCAAGATACAATATTATTGGACTGAAAATTTTTGGCTAGATGTGCTGATTTACTCAATTTCAGCAGTAGAAGCAGGAGTGAAGACTTTATCGAAGTACGGGACTGAAGGATCGAGACGAGTCGGCATCGTTTGGCAGTTTAACAAAGGATCGACCTTACTGAGACTTCGTTGAAGGAGTAGCAACCTGCATCGAGATAACTCTTGCCAAAAAGAGCAAAGAGTTCATGCAAAAGTTTGCTCTCTCTAAAAGAATTTAAGGTCAGTTAAACTGTTTATTTACTGCCACGTGAATCCTTTGGACAGAACCAGCAGGAAAGTCACATCTGTGAAGAAATCTTTCTCCAGAGAACTCTCTCCCAAATGAACGTATAAATCTGTTGGACTTTTGAATTTACCATTTTAAGAACTCTATCTGACTGTATCGCTTTAAGAACTGTTTTCGCATTTAACGCTTTAAGAACCAGTGCCGAGTGACGATTTGTTGAATGGCTGCATAACGGTTAACTTCTGGTTAAAGTTTTCGTTCATTTTTTTCCTAATCGTTTATCCATGTTTAATAAATGTTTGGTTCTTTTTAAATAACCTGTCTCGATTGATATTCATTGTCGCCATTTACGTAACATAATCTGTGGGGGCTCGCGGGTGATGTTCCGATTTTGAGTTTAAGTGCTGGTAATTGCCATTTTGATTTGGAAAAAGGGAATATATGATTTTTTTTTGGTTTGACTGGTGCGTGTGTTGTATTCGGCAACAATGGATATTGATGGGTTTTTGGTCACGCCTAACTCAGGGTCTTTAGAGAATGTGAGAAAACCTGAGGTATTGGAGGTTGCTAGGAAGCTGTATATTAAAGGAATTACGAAAAATTCCACCAAGGCTTTAATACAAAGAAAAATCGCTGAACATTATATTAATTTGAAATTATTTGATGAGGAGGTGTTAGCTAAGTTTCCAATGAGTAATTTGGAAATGCAGTTACATCTTGAACAGTTAAAGTTTGAAAAATTTAAAGCGGAAATGGCCGAAAGAGAGGCTAATAAAATAAGGGAATTCAAAGAAAGAGAGGCTCTTAAAAAAAGGGAATTTGAAGAAAGAGAAGCTCATAAAATACGGGAATTTAAAGAAAGAGAAGCTGAAAACCAGAGGAAATGCAGAAATTAAAGTCCGGGAGTCAGTCTTCTGGTTCTAAGAAACAGTTTATTGCTAGTCGTGAGGTTATTTTGGCTCCTCCATTTAATGAAGCTGAAGTGGACAAATATTTCCAGCATTTTGAAAGTGTTGCTCTGAGTTTAAAGTGACCGAAAGAGCAATGGCCAGTGATGTTACAAAGTGTAATTAAAGGCAAGGCACAACAAGTTTATACAGCTTTAAATGCTGAGCAAGCACTGGATTATGATATTGTTAAACAGCAAATATTAAAGGCATATGAGTTGATTCCGGAAGCGTATAGAGAAAGATTCAGAAATTTGAAGAAATCTGTGGAAAAAACTTATGTGGAATTTGCCTATGAGAAATCTATGTGTTTTGAGAGATGGGTTTCCTCTAAAAATGTGAATGGGGAGTATAATAAATTAAAAGAGTTGATTTTGCAGGAGGACTTTAAAAGAAGCATTCCTGTTGAAGTGAGAACATACTTAAATGAACGGGACACTGCCACATTGCAGGAGATTGCTAAATTAGCTGATGAGTATGTTTTAATTCACAAGAATAAATTTTCTCCAGGTAAAATTTTTAAAAGGAAAAATAGCACAGAGAGTCAATGTAAATCAGAAATTAAACCTGAAGTTGGTGAGAAAAGTGAGGATGAAGGGAGACATGTGAAGGAAAGACGTTTTGGTATTATTTGTAATTATTGTAAGAAACCTGGACGTATAATAGCTAATTGCTTCGGATTGAAACAGAAAGAGAAGGAAGTGGCCCCAGAAGCTTGTGTGCAGCATATTGAAAACCTGTAAAGCCACAGGGTTCAGAAAATATTAATGAAGATGTGTCAGAGTCTGACCAAGTTAAGAAGAGATAAGAAACTTTTATAACAGAAGGATTTGTATCCTTAAAGGAACGATCCAATTCAGTACCAATAAGAATACTTAGAGATACTGGAGCCTCTCAATCACTAATATTAGACAGTGTGCTAATGTTTAGTGATGAGTCTGACATTGGTGAGGTAAATTATATAAGAGGAGTTGGGAGTGCCCTTATGCCAGTACATTTACATAGAGTAAATTTAAGGTCAGGATTAGCTACAGGGGTTGTTACAGTAGGACTACAATCCAGTTTACCTGTGAATTATGTTTCTCTTTTGTTAGGGAATGATTTAGCAGGTGGACAAGTTTTTCCTGAAGTGCATTTGACAATAAATTCAAATTCTGAGGAACCACAGAGGGATTCTAACACAGATTCTTCCTGTGTTGTAACGAGAGCTATGGCTAAAATGACTGAGGTACAGGATGAGGTTGTTACCCATGACTGTTCAAATCAAGATTCGAATTTTGAGGATGTATCAGAAACTTTCTTACCTACATTATTTGATCAGGATCTTGGTGGTAAGTCTGACCAGGAAGATTTGTCTTTATCTCGGAAGGAGATGATAGCAGAGCAGGGTAGAGATCCTGAGATAGTTAAATTAAAACAACAAGCTCTTCCTGATAGTGAAATTGGAAAAGTACCAGTTGGATATTATTTTGAAAAGGGAGTATTAATGAGAAAGTGGAGATCGCCTACAATTCCTGCTAGTGAGGAATGGAGAGTTAATCATCAGGTAGTAGTTCCTAAAGTTTACTGAAATGAGATTTTAACTATGGCTCATAGTATTCCTTTGGGTGGTCATTTAGGTGTAAAGAAAACTATGAACAAAGTTTCTAAACATTTTTACTGGCCTAGTTTAAGACAAGATGTGGCGACATTTGTAGAACATGTCATACGTGTCAAATTGTGGGTAAACCTAATCAGGTTACTCCAGTGGCCCCACTGCAACCAATTCCAGTATTCGGTGAACTGTTCTCAAAAATTATTGTAGACTGTGTAGGTCCATTGCCAAAAACTAAAACTGGACATCAATATTTATTAACTATTATCTGCACAGTGCCTAGGTTTCCAGAGACAGTACCTCTTAGGAATATAACAGCCAAAACTGTGACAAAGGCTCTTATAAAATTCTTTACTTATTTTGGGTTGCCTAAAGAAATACAATCGGATCAAGGTACACACATAAAAGTTGCTGGTGAACGTAGCAGGCCAGGCAGCATCCCTAGGAAGAGGTACGGTCGACGTTTCAGGCCGAGACCCTTCATCAGGACTAACTGAAGGAAGAGCTAGTAAGAGATTTGAAAGTGGGAAGGGAGGGGAGGGGAGGGGGAAATCCGAAATGATAGGAGAAGACAGGAGGGGGAGGGATGGAGCCAAGAGCTGGACAGGTGATTGGCAAAAGGGATATGAGAGGATCATGGGACAGGAGGCCCAAGGAGAAGGAAAAGGGGGAGAGGGGGAAAGACCCAGAGGATGGGCAAGGGGTATAGTCAGAGGAACAGAGGGAGAAAAAGGAGAGAGAGAGAGAGAATGTGTGTATATAAATAAATAACAGATGGGGTGCGAGGGGGAGGTGGAGCATTAGCGGAAGTTTGAGAAGTCAATGTTCATGCCATCAGGTTGGAGGCTACCCAGGCAAAATATAAGGTGTTGTTCCTCCAACCTAAGTGTGGCTTCATCTTTACAGTAGAGGAGGCTGTGGATAGACATATCAGAATGGGAATGGGATGTGGAATTAAAAATGTGTGGCCCATTTCTGACACCTCCCTCCCCTTTCTAGATCTTTCTGTCTCTATCTCTGGAGACAGCTTATCTACTGATGTCTACTATAAGCCTACTGACTCTCACAGTTATCTGGACTATTCCTCTTCACACCCTGTCTCTTGCAAAAATGCCATCCCCTTCTCGCAATTCCTCCGGCTCTGCCGCATCTGCTCTCAGGATGAGGCTTTTCATTCCAGGACGAGGGAGATGTCCTCCTTTTTCAAAGAAAGGGGCTTCCCTTCCTCCACCATCAACTCTGCTCTCAAACACATCTCCCCCATTTCACGCACATCTGCTCTCACTCCATCCTCCCGCCACCCCACTAGGAATAGGGATCCCCTGGTCCTCACCTACCACCCCACCAGCCTCCGGGTCCAACATATTAATCTCCATAACTCCGGCCACCTCCAACAGGATCCCACCACTAAGCACATTTTTCCCTCCCTCCCCTCTGCTTTCCGCAGGGATCGCTCCCTACGCGACTCCCTTGTCCACTCATCTCCCCCCCCCCCGCATCCCTCCCCACTGATTTCCCTCCTGGCACTTATCCTTGTAAGCGGAACAAGTGCTACACCTGCCCTTACACTTCCTCCCTTCAGGGCCCCAGACAGTCCTTCCAGGTGAGGCGACACTTCACCTGTGAGTCAGCTGGGGTGATATATTGCGTCCGGTGCTCACAATGTGGACTTCTATATATTGGCGAGACCCGACGCAGACTGGGAGATCGTTTTGCTGAACACCTACTCTCTGTCTGCCAGAGAAAGCAGGATCTCCCAGTGGCCACACATTTTAATTCCACATCCCATTCCCATTCTGAGATGTCTATCCACGGCCTCCTCAACTGTAAAGATGAAGCCACACTGAGGTTGGAGGAACAACACCTTATATTCCGTCTGGATAGCCTCCGACCTGATGGTATGAACATTGACTTCTCTAACTTCTGCTAATGCCCCACCTCCCCCTCGTACCCCATCCGTTATTTATTTTTATACACACATTCTTTCTCTCACTCTCCTTTTTCTCCCTCTGTCCCTCTGACTATACCCCTTGCCCATCCTCTGGGTCCCCCCCCCCTTTTTCCTTCTCCCTGGGCCTTCTGTCCCGTGATCCTCTCATATCCCCTTTGCCAATCACCTGTCCAGCTCTTGGCTCCATCCCTCCCCCTCCTGTCTTCTCCTATCATTTTGGATCTCCCCCTCCCCCTCCCACTTTCAAATCTCTTACTAGCTCTTCCTTCATTTAGTCCTGGCGAAGGGTCTTGGCCCGAAACGTCGACTGTACCTCTTTCTAGAGATGCTGCCTAGCCTGCTGCGGTCACCAGCAACTTTGATGTGTGTTGCTTGAATTTCCAGCATCTGCAGATATCCTCATGTTTGCATCAGATCAAGGTAATAATTTTATGTCGGGGTTGTTTCAGCAGATAGTTTATAAACTGGGAGCAAAACAGATTATTTCCTCAGCCTGTCATCCAGAATCACAAGGAGCCTTGGAGAGATTTCATTCTACACTAAAAACTATGATTAGGACATATTATGTGGAAAAGGAAAGGGACTGGGATGAAGGTATACATTTACTACTTTTTGCAGTAAGGGAGGCAGTACAGGAATCATTAGGTTGTAGTCCTTTAGAACTTGTGTTTGGACATAGAGTTCGAGGACTTTTGGCTTTGTTGAAGGAACAGTGGATTAATAAAGAAGTACACTCTACTTTGCTAGATTATGTTTTGAAATTTAAAGAAAGATTGTATAATGCTTGTAGCTTGGCCAAGGAAAATTTAAAGTTGGCTCAAGAGAAGATGAAAACTTGGTATGATAAGGAAGCTAGGATGAGGTCATTTAAGCCTGGAGGTAAGGTGTTTTTTCTTTTCCCAGTGCAAATGAACCCATTACAAGCCAAATTCCATGGTCCTTATGAGATTAAATCTAAAGTAAATGATGTAGATTACATGATAAAAACCCCAGATCGAAGAAAGCCAACACAGCTGTGTCATATAAATATGATAAAACCGTATTATAAGAGAGAAGATGCTACTATGACTATTGTGATCAATATTGAGTCTGATCTTGATGAAAACATAATGGAGGATTCATCTGAAACTCATTTTAAGCCCAACATTATTTCAGCCAGGTTACCAAATTCAAAAATTCTGGAAAATATTTATGAAAAATTAGCTCATTTACAGCCAGAGCAGAGAGAGCAGATGAAACAGTTAATTTTTAAATATAGAGATTTATTTCCAGACGTCACGAGAAGAACCACCGTAGCTACAACATCATGTAGATGCTGGAGATGCAAAACCCATAAAACAACATCTGTATCAAATGAACAGGGAAAAATGTAAACTTGCTGAACAAGAAATTAAGTATATGTTAGAGAATGATATTATTAGATATTTTAATTCGAATTGGAGTTCATCGTGTGTTACGGTGCCTAAGCCAGACAATAGTATTAGGTTTTGTACGGATTACAGGAAGGTGAATGCTGTGACAAAAACTGATGCATATCCAACCCCTAGGGTAGATGATTGTGTGGATAAGGTTGGACAGGCCAAATTCCTTACAATAATTGATTTGTTAAAAGTTTATTGGTGTGTTCCATTGACGGATAGAGGTAGAGAGATTTCAGCATTTGTAACCCTATCTGCATTATATGAATATAATGTTCTTCCATTTGGGATGAAGAATGCACCAGGTACTTTTCAGAGGATGATTAATAGTGTGATTCAGGGATTAAAAGATAAAGATGCCTATATTGATGATCTAGTTACAGGAAATAATACATGGAAAGCACATATTACTACAGTGGAGAAACTATTTGAGAGACTTTCAAAAGCTAACTTAACTATTAACTTAGATAAAAGAGAATTTGGTCATAGCACTGTGACTGTTAAGGAAAAGGATTAAGGAAATTAGACTCCAATTTAATAATCCAGTCTAATGCTACAGGAATACAATATCTTGATCACTCATATTAAGGGTAAAGATAATGTGATTGCTGATTGTCTGTCTAGATATTAAATGTACAATGAAAATTTGTTGTTTTTGGAGTGATATTTTAACATTTGTAACACTCCTACTGTACGTTAGTTTGTTAAGGGCTGAAAGATAAGACTATATATATTGTGTATGTTGTAAATTTTATACCTTTGTATTTTTTTTGTATAAATTGTTAATTGTTAAAATTTTGTTCTTTAAAAGACCAAAATTTTTTTTGGAGGGAGGTGTTACATGCTCAAGGAGATCTGTGTTTTTGTTGTGAGAATGATGTAATGGTCTTTTGAAGGTCACCTGATGTAATCACATCCTGCCGATGTGCGGTCACGTGATGACATGTGCACCATGGGTATATAAGGGAAGATCCCAGATGACGCAGTTAGTTTTTAGTTTGTAGATTTCCAGGTAGAATGTGCTGTGTCTCCGCTTCTGTTGCATGTTTGTTTTTGTGACACAGTTCCATTTTTAAAACGGAGTGTTGTGTTCTATTGCAAGATACAATATTATTGGACTGGAAATTTTTGGCTAGATGTGTTGATTTACTCAATTTCAGCAGCAGGAGGGAGAATGAAGACTTTATCGAAGTACAGGACTGAAGGATCGAGATGAGTCGGCATCGTTTGGCAGTTTAACAAAGGATCAACCTTACTGAGTCTTAGTTGAAGGAGTAGCAACCTGCATTGAGATAACTCTTGCCAAAAAGAGCAAAGAGTTCATGCAAAGGTTTGCTCTCTCTAAAAGAATTTAAGGTCAGTTAAACTGTTTATTTACTGCCACGTGAATCCTTTGGACAGAACCGGCAGGAAAGTTGCATCTGTGAAGAAATCCTTCTCCAGAGAAGTCTCTCCCAATTGAACGTATAAATCTGTTGGACTTTTGAATTTACCATTTTAAGAACTCTATCTGACTGTATCACTTTAAGAACTGTTTTCGCATTTAACACTTTAAAAACCAGTGCCGAGTGACGATTTATTGAATGGCTGCATAACGGTTAACTTCCGGTTAAAGTTTTCATTCATCTTTTCCTTATCGTTTATCCGTGTTTAATAAATGTTTGGTTGTTCTTATATAACCTGTCTCAATTGATATTCATTGTTGCCGTTTACATAACAGACTCAACTATTACACGTGACTCATCAGCCCAAACTTGAATGTTGGTCATCTTGCTACATGCAGCCATTATCTGGAGCTTGGTGCTGAACTGAATGATCAACGGTCATCAGCAAACATCTCCACTGAAGATGAATCAGCTTAAGGTGTATTACCCAAACAGCTGCCCCTGTACTGAAATAAAAGGACCTGACAATCGCAGTAATTATTCTTTGTGCCCAATATGGCATCAGCCATTGAAATTCTTCTCAATGGTCCCATTTGATTTCAAGTTTGCCAAGGCCACCTGTATTGCATAGAGTCAAATTATGCGATCTGTCAAGAGAAATTACTGAGACTTCGCCACTGTGGTCTAACAACTGCAAGGTGATATCTCAACTTTTACAGTTCCTTGGCGTATGAAAGCAAGCATACCAAATGGCATCTTCACTACCATATCTACCACTGTTGCCACTTTCAACGGCTACAGACTTGTACGCCGAAGGCTCTTCTGTATATCAGTGCTCCTACGTTCCCTGCTATTGATTCCATATGACTTCCAAGAATGCAGTGAGTTACAATGTAAAGGGGAGGCAAAATCAAAATGGATGATGAATACAGGACTGAAGATGTTATATTTCAATGCACACAGTGTACGGAACAAGACAGATGAACTTGTAGCACAGTTACAAATCAGCATGGATAATGAATCGTGAACCATGGCTAAAAGAAGATTATAGCTGGGAGCTTAATGTCCAAGGATATACGTTGTATCAGAAGGACAGGCAGGAAGGGGTGGGGTGGCTCTGTTAGTAAAAAAAAATGAAATCAAATCATAAAACAAAAAAAAAGAAAGCAGTGACGCATGATTGGAAGATGTAGAATCATTCTGGCTAGAGCTAAGAAACTGCAAGGGTAAAAAGACCCTGTTGAGAGTTATATACGAACCTCCCGACAGTAGCTAAAATGTGGTCTACAAATTACAGGAGATAGAAAATGCATGTCAAAAGGACAACGTTATGATAAACATGGGGAATTTCATTATGTAGTAAATTGGGAAAAACCAGGTTGGTACTGGATCCTAAGAGGGGGAATTTGTAGAATGTATATGAGATGGCTTTTTAGAGTGGCTCATGGTTAAGCCCACTAGGGGATCAGCAATTCTGCATTGGATTTTGTGCAATGAACTGGAATTGATTAGAGAGATTATGGTAAAGGAACCCTTCAGGACCAGAGATCATAATATGATAGAATTCATCCTGCAATTAGAGAAGGAGAAGCTAAAATCAGATGAATCAGTATTACAGTGGGGTAACAGGAATTACAGAAGCATGAGAGAGAAGCTAGCTAAAATTGATTGAAAGGGAACACTAGCAGGGATGTGTCATGGTCCAGTCTGTGAAGTCCGTATTCCGGTTCACGGTCTGGTCCGTGGACTCAGGACTCCGGGTCTTCCAGCTGTCCCTTGTTTTGGTTAGGTTAATCATAGGCACCTGAACCCATCTTGGGGCTTGGAATATAAGCAGCCTTGGGGTCGAGTGTGGGGGGCTGGTTCATCTTGTCAAGATTCCCTGGGAGCAACCTGCTGGTGGAAGTCTAGAGCGGCCACTTGCCATCTTTAGGCCGCGTTGGAAAACCATCGCTTCATGGAGCCTTGCTGTCGGTAGTCGGAGCTGTTTTTGCAGTATGGATTCGGCTGTTTCCCGGGCCAGCTGAGTGGCCATCAGCCACTCTGAGTCAGGTAGGGATCCGACTGTTTCCGTAGCCAGCTGAGGTTACTGGCTGTAACTGCGACTCGGAGCAACCCCAATGCAGAGATGGAACTGTCCGTCGTTCTTCGGTGTTTGTCTCTTCTTGTCCTCACCTCCGTGGAGTAAGTCAGGCCGTTCTGCCATTGCCCTGTGGGGGGGATCTGTCTTGTCTTTGCCTCTGTTGGGTAAGTCCGGCCATTCTGCCATTACCTGATGGATGGACCTGTCCCACCTTGGTGTGGAGAAGAAGTTGAGTCCCGGCTTGTCCAAGGATAAGTCCCGGCTCTATGTCTATGTACTGTCCAGTCTCATGTTAGTGTCGTGTTAAAGATGAGTCCCAGCTTTTCGAAGGATAAGTCCCGGCTCTATGCTAATGTACAGTTCCCAGTCTGTCTCTGAGCTCCAGCCTCAAGCCTCAAGACCCCAGCCTCCAGCCTCAAGCCTCAAGCCTCAAGACCCCAGCCTCCAGCCTCATCCAGTCCTGTAGCCATATCATGTCCTTGCATGGTTCTGGGGTCCGAGCCCAAGGCAAGTCCCAGGTTCTGGGTCCTTGTTCAGTCTCTGGCTCGGAGTCCAAACTCAGGCTCCTAGTTCATAGTTCCTTGTCCGGGTTCCCTGTTTCTTGTCCATGTCCTAGCTCAGGTCCTGCATCTTAGTCCTGTTCCTAGTACTTCAGTGTCTGTGCCTTGCATTTGGGTCCACTCCCAGCTCCCACCTTGTGATTGGATGACAGCAGAGCAGCAATGGCTGGAGTTTCTGGCAGCAATTCAGAAGGCGTAGGATATATACCTCCCAAAGAAGAAGGCAAGATTATACAGCCATGGCTGATAAGAGAAGTGAAAGCCAAAGGAAAGGCATTTAATAGAGTAAAGATTAGTGGGAAGTTAGAGGATTGGGAAACTTTTAAAAACCAACAGAAGGCAACTAAAAAAGTCATAAAGAAGGAAGAAATGGAATACGAAGGTAAGCTAGCCAATAATATTAAAGAGAGTACCAAAACTTTCTTCAGATATGTGAAGTGTAAAAGAAGATGCTTGGAAAACTGAAAGGTCTGAAGGTAGATAAGTTACCTGGACGAGATCGTCTACACCCCAGGGTTCAGGGTTCTGACAGAGGTGGCTGAAGGGATTGTGGAGGTATTAGTAATGATCTTTCAAGAATCAAAAAGTTCTGGCATGGTTACAGAGGACTGGAAAATTACAAATGTCACTCCACTCTTCAAGAAAGAAGAAAGGAAGTTATAGGCCAGTTAGCTTGACTTCAGTGGTTGGGAAGATGTCTGAGTCCATTATTACAGACAAGGTTTCAGGGTACTTGGAGGCACATGATAAAATAGGCCAAAATCAGCACGGTTTCCTCAGGGAAAATCTTGCCTGACATATCTGTTGGAATTATAACCATATAACCATATAACAATTACAGCATGGAAACAGGCCATCTCAGTCCTTCTAGTCCATGCCAAACTCTTACTCTCACCTAGTCTATGGTGAAATAACAAGCAGGATAGACAAAAGAGCATCAGTGGGTGTTGTGTACTAGGATATTCAGAAGGCCTTTGACAAGATGCCGCACATGAGTTTACTTAACGAGAGAAGAGCCCCTGATATTACAGGAAAGATACTAGCATGAATAGAGCACTGGCTGATTGGCAGGAGGCGAAGAGTGGGAATAAAGGAAACCTGTTCTGGTTGGCTGCCGGGTGACTAGTGGTGTTCCACAGGGGGTCTGTGTTGGATCCGCTTCTTTTTACGTTATATATCAACGATTTGGATGATGGAATTAATAGCTTCATGGCCCAAGTTTACAGACAATATGAAGATAGGTGGAGGGACATGTAGTGTTGAGGAAGCAGAGAGGCAACAGAAGGACTTAGACAGATTAGAAAAATGGGCAAAGAAATGTCAGATGGAATACAGTGTCAGGAAGTGTATGGAAATACACTTTGGTAGAAGACAAAAAACATTGTCTATTTTCTAAATGGATAGAAAATTCAAAAATCTGAGATATAAAGTGACTTAGGAGTCCTCATGCAGGAATCTTTAAATGTTAATTTGCAGGATGACTCGGTGGTGAGGGAAAGAAATGCAATGTTAGCTTTCATCTCAAGAGGACTAGAATATAAAAGCAAGGCTTTATAAGGCACTGGCGAGGCCTCACTTGGGGTACCAAGAGCAGTTTTGAACCCCTTATCAAAGAAAGGATGTGCCAACATTGGAGATGGTTCAAAGAAGATTGATAAAAATGATTCTGGAATCGAAAGGGTTGTCATTTGATGAGTGTTTGGTGGCTCTGGGCCAGAGAGTGGTCACTCTGGAATTCCTTGCCACAAGCGGCTACAGAGTCCAAGTCATTGGGTATATTTAAGGCAGAGGCTGATACGTTCTTGACCAAAGTATAAAGAGGTACAGGGAGAAGGAAAGAGATTGAGGCTGAGAGGGAAATGGACCAGCCATGATGAAATAGAGGAGAAGACTCAATGGGTCAAATAGCCTAATTCTGCTCCTATACAGCATCTTATGGTCTTATTTGTCTGGATTAAATTCCACCCAAACTCCTGACAGTCCCACTGCATCCTTAGACAACACCCTTCACTATCTACAACCCCATAAACTTTCATACCATCTGTGCACTTATGAATTGGACTGACTACATTCCCATCCAGGTCATGCCAAAACACAGGTCCCAGCACTAATCCCTGAAATATACTTTACAGGCTTTCAGTCAGGAAAGCACCCCTCAACCCCACATCTCTGCCTTCCGTATTTTGCCAATGTACATCAGATCCGTTATATCTAAGTGGAGGGGGGTGGGAATAGCAACAAGCAGGGAGCTGATAAGTGGAGGCGATAAAAGGATGAGGCTGATGGAATCTGATAGGAGAGGGAGGTAGAGGATGGAATCAAGGGAGGGAGGTGATGAACGTGTGAGTGATGGGCAGCTGGAAAAGGTGGAGGAGGGGCCATGTACACGGTGATGGGGGATGAGTCATTCGGGAAGCGACAGGGGGGTGCAGTTCCAGAAGCTGGAAAATTCACTTCTCATGCTGCCCAGTTGCTGACCACACAATGCTAGTTCTCGAGTGACATTTAGCCTCAGCCTGGTAGTGGAGGAGGTTGAGGACAGATATGTTAGTGTGGGATGGGAAGGAGAATTAAAATGGCCGCCCACCGGCGATTCCAGAGAGACACAGTGGACTGAGCAAAGGTGTCTCCCAACCTGGGTTGGGTCACACTGATGTAGAGGGGACCACAATGTAACCATGTGTAACAAATAATGCTAGGGGATCCATGTGTAAAGGATGGCCTCCCTTAGACGAACTGGTTCGGATCCTGAATGGAGCTAAGGTAGTCGGTTTAGGGGCAGGTATTGTACTTCATCCAGGTACAGATAAGAGTGGGGTGGGGGTGGTAGGGAAGATGACAGGACAAGGGTATCATGGTGGAACGCAGGTGAAGGTGGAGAGGGGAAGATGTGTCTGGCGGTGGGATCATGTTGGAGGTGGCCGAAGATGTGGGGAATGAAGTGTTGGATGCACAGACTGGTAGGGATGCAAGTGAAGGCTAGGGTAGCTCTATCTCTGTTCTGCCTGGGGATGGGGTGAGTTCAGAAGTGTGGGAAATAGAGGTGATGTGGGTGAGGGCTCCCTCGATAGCAAAGAGGGGAGAATCCCTATTTTCTGAGTAAGAAAGACTTCTCGGATGAACTGGAGGGGAATGCCTTGTCACAAGGACAGATGTGGCAGAGACAGAGGAAGTGAGACAAGGCAATGGTGTCCTTACAAGTAACAGGGTGGGAGGAGGTGCAGGCGAGGTACCTGTGTGAGTCAGTGGTCTTGTAGTGGATGACCTGTGTCCTGAGGTGGAAACAGAGACATTAAGAAATTGGAAGAAGGTGTCTGATATATAATGTCTATCCACGGCCTCCTCCACTGTAAAGATGAAGCCACACTCAGGTTGGAGGAACAACACCTTATATTCCGTCTGGGTAGCCTCCAACCTGATGGCATGAACATTGACTTCTCTAACTTCCGCTAGGCCCCACCTCCCCCTCGTACCCCATCTGTTACTCATTTTTATGCACACATTCTTTCTCTCACTCTCCTTTTTCTCCCTCTGTCCCTCTGAATATACCTCTTGCCCATCCTCTGGGTCACCCCCCCCCCCGTCTTTCTTCCCGGACCTCCTGTCCCATGATCCTCTCATATCCCCTTTTGCCTATCACCTGTCCAGCTCTCGGCTCTATCCCTCCCTCTCCTGTCTTCTCCTATCATTTTGCATCTCCCCCTCCCCCTCCCACTTTCAAATCCCTTACTCACTCTTCCTTCAGTTAGTCCTGACGAAGGGTCTCGGCCTGAAACGTCGACTGCGCCTCTTCCTAGAGATGCTGCTTGGCCTGCTGCGTTCACCAGCAACTTTGATGTGTGTTGTCTGATATATAATGTTGGTTTTACTCATTATGTAAATGATGCAAAAGCTTAGGGGAGGCGTAGTATGACTCACCCAGCTTAACTGGGGAACGTTGGACAGAGAAAGTATGACATTTGATGGAGGATTTCAAAACAGTGATCAAATAAATAGGGGAACTCTGGTTGGACAACTGACAAAACAGAACAGGCTGGGCTCTTGATGAAGGGTCTTCACCCAAAACGTTGACTATTCATTTCCTTCCGCGTACGCTGCCTTACCCTCTGAGTTCCACAGCACCTTGTTTCTTTGCTCCAGATTCCAGCATCTGTGTCTCCAGATAACAAGGGTAGTTGTTTTCAAGTTGTCATGTTTGGAAACTGCCATTAAAACCCAGCCCTAAGCTATGATTTCCACATTGCAGCATTCTACCAGTCTGTGTCCATCCCAGGGAGAGAGGGAGATGAGCTGAATTCCTTTTAGGAAATGTACACAAGGAAATTCCCAGCTTCCCCCATGACACTGCTGAGCAAAAATCCCTGTTGTACATTTGCAGTAAAGAGGTGGTTGAGGTTTGAAGGTTTTACATGACAGCGCGTGCTGAGGGCAGCTCTGTGTCGACATGTTCACTCAGTGCCTGTCACACGGCCACCAGTCTTAGTCACTGTAGACAGATGGGCTTCTACCTTAGAAACACAAGAAAATCTGCCGATGCTTTAAATCCAAAGCAGCACACACAAAATGCTGGAGGAAGTCAGAAGCCCCTCAGGCAGCGTCAATGGAAAAGTGTAAACAGTTGACACTTTGGGCAGAGAGTAAATGTCGACTGTTTACTCTTTTCCATGGATGCTGCCTGGCCTGCTGAGTTCCTCCAGCATTTTGTGTGTGTTGCATTACCTTAGAAAGGCTGGTAGTTCCTTTTGGTTCCTGACAATGGAAGAAATGGTCAACCTGGTTCTAATGTAAGTGGGTGCCCCTGCCTGCTTCCTGTCATAACTGACCTTTGGAGGGATTTGTACTGAAATTAGAGCTTGTTGCCTATAATTAAACTTCAGCTTTTAGGAAGGCATTGGGTCTTTAAATATATATCGTCCTGAATATAATGGCACTCCCATCTGTCACTCCCCACTCCTGCACACACACACACACACACACACACACACACACACACACACACACACACACACAAACTACCCCAAAGAACATAGTTGCAAACAGTCTGCTACAGTTGCCAACATCACTACAAGATTTACAATTAGGAGATCCTCAAACAGTCAAAGTCAAAGCAAATTTATTATCAAACTGCGTGTATAATCCAAAAACTACTCTGAGATACAGTGCAAGATAACCTAGTTCACCGTAAAGCTCCATTTCTGAATGTAACCCTCAAACATTTAACACTTCTCTAACCAACCCCTGACCATGAACAGATCTGAAAACCAATTGAACTGTAGACTGCTTTGTGTCAGTGATGGAGCCAGCAACCCTCCACAACTCCTGTTCGTGGTAAGTCTGAATAAAGGATGTTCTCACATGAAGTAACAAAACACCTGCTACCCTCCAGAGAGTTAAATGCCTTCATTATATGACTATATTTGGAGACAATAACCTTATGTATGATTTAAAATACTTATGGATTGAATTAGGTAGCTGGCAGGAATAATGATGCTGAAAATCAAAACAAAAGTTTAAAACCAGGATTCCAAATGTAAGAAGAATAAACAAAAATAAGCAACATCAGACTGAATAATATCAGAAGTGACAACTCGGTTTTAATTCCAAAGCCTACAAATTAGAGTCCTTTGATCTTTTTTTGTGAAAAACGTTGCGAAAAGTGCAGCTCTCCAGTGAAATGATATTGTTTCTGTTAAATAGGGGCCATGGACAATTCTGATTTGATGAAGACAGACGTGAGAAGCAGAGGAACATCTGGAGAAATTTCTGAAATGCCTAGTTCACTGCTGTTGTTACTGTGTAATCGAGAATCTCCGGAGGGAAGGCCCCAAAATCCCCGGCTTTGCCTGCTGCTGGCAACTGAGGCTGAGGTCAAAATGTTCGGATAGGGATGGCATTTGGTACTCGGTGTTGGAGGGCTGATCAGAGCTCGAAGTTTTCCGACGACTCAGAGTCGGACTGTGGTCAGGCATGGCAGGGAGATTTTTCTTCCTTCTCCTGCCTGTGTAAGATGTGGGACTTCCGAGAAACTTTGAACTTTTTTTACTGTGCCATGGCCTGTTCTTCATCAAGTTGTGGTATTGTTGCGCTGTTGTAACTATATGTTATAATTATGTGGTTTTGTTAGTTTTTCAGTCCTGGTCTGTCCTGTGTTTGTGTGATATCACACTGGAGGAATGTTGTATCATTTCTTAATGCATGCATTACTAAATGACAATACAAGAGGACTACGTGTCCTCTTAATCTAAA
This sequence comes from Mobula hypostoma, assembly GCF_963921235.1. Taxonomy (NCBI): domain Eukaryota; kingdom Metazoa; phylum Chordata; class Chondrichthyes; order Myliobatiformes; family Myliobatidae; genus Mobula; species Mobula hypostoma. The sequence continues at coordinate 56,244,012 of NC_086114.1, read as the reverse complement.
TAATCTAAATCTACTTGTGCGCTATGCTAATAAGGCATCACTGCCCAAAAAAACAGATCATTGCTAATGAGAAAAGTAAACTCTGTGGCTCCGTTATCCAAGGACCTGGTTTGACAGCATGTTACGGACAGTGAGCGAGTGTATGCTTGAGGACCTCCAACCATAAATCTTGTAATGATGTTGGCAACTGCAGCAGACTGGTTGCAACTGCATCTTCAGGGTAATTGGTCAACCCAACTTGCCTACGCTGGGACTCATCACATCACAACAAATAGACAAAAGGTTGGGAGATAACAGCACCATAAAGGTTTTAACCCATTTTCACAAAGTGTACAGAGCAACACAGACTGGTCAACTGGCGGAACGCAGGGTAAAACAAAGCACTAGCAACAGCTACAGATAGAATGTATGGAAAAGTGTCAGCACAGTGGATTCCGGTTAATTAGGACACATTTTAGCCCAATTAAGTAGCTGTCCTAATTAGCTCAAGTTTCATGTAAATAGTTAAAAAGGAAAAAAAAGACAAACTACCTTTTAACAGTAACAATTATTTAAATTGAATACAGAACAAATTAGAACACTACCAATACCCCTAAAGTACTATAAAACTGTATACTAGCTCCTAAGAGTTATTGATGGAGAAATCCATCCAGTGTATGCTGTCGTGTTCTTTTGACCTGACTGTAAGTGAACAAAATCAGCGTAGGCCCTTTGCATATAATCAATAGCCTTCATACAAAGCTTTTGATGATTGCGTCCTCCAAATCTCCACTTTCATTGTAACATTCAAGACGATTGTAGATACCTTCAAATTCTTCACAGTCGCTAACTTGCTGAAGTAATGAAATTGTATCATTTTTACTCCAGTTGTTTCTGGCATCTCCATACCTGAATGCTAGAAATCACAGTGAGCGAAACCGTTCTGAATTATCTTACTGCTTATTTCTTTCCAACTAAAAGAGATAAATATCATTGTTTTTTGTACACAAACACATGCAACAAACACAATTTAAAAACTGTTTTGCTCAAAGTACAATGCAGTGTCTAACAGACATACAAGTCCACATGACTGATACTAATTAGAAATTATTCGGCAACAGTCTCTTGTCCCAACAAAGCGGCATATTGTTCTAGATAAGCAAAGGAAACCCAGCTATTTTCTTGATTAGTTTTTGTTCCTTAAGACTTGTTTTCGTGGATGTTTGCGAAGAAAAAGCATTTCAGGATGTATATTGTGTACATTTCTCTGACATGAAATTGGACCTTTGAACCCTTGAATAAGCAGCTGCCCTGAATAATCGATGACCCAATTAACTGGAATCCACTGTATTTTCATAAATATACAATATTAGCAGAAGAATGCATAAGTACTGCATATTGCAGCTGTAAAGGACCCTGGTCAGACCCCACTTGGAGTACTGTGCTCAGTTCTGGTCGCCTCACTACAGGAAGGATGTGGGAACCATAGAAAGGGTGCAGAGGAGATTTACAAGGATGTTGCCTGGATTGGAGAGTATGCCTTATGAGAGTAGGTTGAGCGAACTCGGCCTTTTCTCCTTGGAGTGATGGAGGATGAGAGGTGACTTAACAGAGGTGTACAAGATAATGAGAGGCATTGATCGTGTGGATAGTCAGAGGATTTTTCCCAGGGCTGAAATGGCTAGCACGAGAGGGCACAGTTTTAAGATGCTTGGAAGTAGGTACAGAGGAGATGTTAGGGGTAGGTTTTTTACGCAGAGAGTAGTGAGTGTGTGGAATGGGCTGCTGGCGACGATGGTGGAGGCGGATACGATAGGGTCTTTTAAGAAACACTTGGACGGGTACATGGTGCTGAGAAAAATAGAGGGCTATGGGTAAGCCTAGGTAGTTCTAAGGTAAGGACATGTTCAGCACAGCTTTGTGGGCTGAAGGGACCGTATCGTGCTGTAGGTTTTCTATGTTTCTATTAGTTCTGTGTATGGCATGTTTGCCTTTAATAGTCAAGCAACTGAGTTCAAGAGTCGGGAAGTTATGTTCTCCCTTTATTACATTCTAGTTCATCTGTATATGGAGTATTCCATTAAGTTCTAGTCACCCCCTTTTTTAAGGAAATAAACTTTATTCATAATACAAATTATTTACAAGAATAAATTGCTTAATGCCCTTTCACTCTTTACATTCATAGCCAATGCTTTTGTTCTGTTCCAGTGCATTCATACACATCAATATCACTGCTGCCTCTCATGTGGTACCTTGCGGTGGTATACGGCCACAACAGTTTTTTTTTCAAAGTTCAAAGTAAATTTATTATCAAATACAAATACAAACTGTATGTCACCATATACAACCCTGAGATTCATTTTATTGCAGACATTCATATTAGATACAAGAAACACAATAGAATCAATGAAAGACCACCCAACAGGACAAATTATCAACAGGCCACAACAGTTGAGGAGCTTCCCTCCCTCTCCAGTAGGAAAAGAACGCTACACCGTGGTTCTTCCCCACCAAGCCCTTCCAGGGGCTGCACTAAGCTTCAGGGCATCCCCCAGCACGTTCTCCCGAAGTTTGGAACGTGCCAGTTGACAGCATACTTCCACGGATATCTCAACCAACAATTCATTATTATGATTATGAGGACACGCAGTCCCCTTTTATTGTCATTTAGTAATGCATGCATTAAGAAATGATAAAAATGTTTTCCAAGAATGATATCACGAAAACGCATGACAAACCGACTTAAAAACTAACAAAAACCACAGAATTATAACATACAGCTACAACAATGCAAAGCAATACTGTAATTTGATAAGAACAGACCATGGCACAGTAAAAGTCTCAGAGTCTCTCGAAAGTCCCATCATTTCATGCAGACGGTAAACCTCCAGCGCCTCCAACTTGCTGATGCAGCATCCCGGAAGCATCCAACCATATTCCGACTCCGAGTCCGTCCAAACAACTCCGAGCCTCCAACCACCTATTCAACACCAAGCACCGAGCACCATCTCTGCCGAGCATTTCAACAGGCGATACGCAAAGCCAAGGATTTGGGGCCTTCATCTCCAGAGATTCTCGATCGCACAGTAGCAGCGGCAGCGAAGCGGGCATTTCAGAAGTTTCTCCAGATGTTCCTCTGCACTTCTCACGGCTGTCCCCATCAAATCCGGATTGTGCACGGCCCCCTAGTTACACATATCGATATTCATTCAGAACGGCCACGCAGAATTCACTGAATTGATGACCTGCCAGGAACACTTGATGTTGGTCTCTGTGTGTGTCCCTGGGACAGCCCATAGAGCTGTCACGCAGATCCTCGGGATGAATCGCAACGCAAGCCCTTTTGTCTTTCTCCAAACCCACAGTCTGCAAAGAGGTGAGCTACCATCTCTTCCCCGTCACTGTCATCCCTAGGGCAGCGCGAAGTGGGAGCGATGGTCCCGGCATGTAGGAAAAACCCGAATGGGAGGGCTCCCCTCGTCACCAGCCAGGTGAGGTCTTGGTGCATGTTGGTGAGGCCTGACAATGAGGCATACTGTAAGATGGTCTGGGTAGTCTGCTCAGGAAACCTCCTGACTGTGTCCATCAAGTCCTTCTCCTGCACCATCTGTGCTGACCACTGCCTGATGGGCTTGTGATCAAAGGCGTTGGTCCAGGTGAACTTTTCCACTAAGTCATAGTCATAGTCATACTTTATTGATCCCGGGGGAAATTGGTTTTCGTTACAGATGCACCATAAATAATAAATAGTAATAGAAATAGTAATAGTAATATTACTATTAGTAAATAATAAATAGTAATAGTATAGTAATAGAAAAATAGTAATAAATAGTTAAATAGTACTATGTAAATTATGCCAGTAAATTATGAAACAAGTCCAGGACCAGCCTATCGGCTCAGGGTGTCTGGACTCTCCAACGGAGGAGTTGTAAAGTTTGATGGCCACGGGCAGGAATGACTTCCTATGACGCTCTGTGTTGCATCTCGGTGGAATGAGTCTGGCTGAATGTACTCCTGTGCCCACCCAGTACATTATGTAGTGGATGGGAGACATTGACCAAGATGACATGCAACTTAGACAGCATCCTCTTTTCAGACACCACCATGAGAGAGTCCAGTTCCATCCCCACAACATCACTGGCCTTACGAATGAGTTTGTTGTTTCTGTTGGTGTCTGCTACCCTCAGCCTGCTGCCCCAGCACACAACTGCAAACATGATAGCACTGGCCACCACAGACTCATAGAACATCCCTCAGCACCGTCCAGCAGATGTTAAAGGACCTCAATCTCCTCAGGAAATAGAGACGGCTCTGACCCTTCTTGTAGACAGCCTCAGTGTTCTTTGACCAGTCCAGTTTATTGTCAACTTGTATCCCCAGGTATTTGTAATCCTCCACCATGTCCACACTGACCCCCTGGATGGAAACAGGGGTCACCAGTACCTTAGCTCTCCTCAGGTCTACCACCAGCTCCTTAGTCTTTTTCACATTAAGCTGCAGATAATTCTGCTCACACCATGTGACAAAGTTTCCTACCGTAGCCCTGTACTCAGCCTCATCTCCTTTGCTGATGCATCCAGCTATGGCAGAGTCATCCGAAAACTTCTGAAGATGACAAGACTCTGTGCAGTAGTTGAAGTCCGAGGTGTAAATGGTGAAGAGAAAGGGAGACAAGACAGGTAAAAGGACTGGTGTGCAGTATCATCCAGTTGACTGCGGTGTTGTGCAGCAATAAGAACTCAAGAAATATGAGCAGGAGTCGGCCATCTGGCCTGTCAAGCCTGCTCCACCATTCAATAAGATCATGGATGATCTGACCGTGGATTCATCTCCATCTCCCTGCCTTTTCCCCATAACCCTCTATTCTCCTACTATGCAAAAATCTATCCAACCTTGTCTTAAATATATTTACTGGGGTACCTCTACTGCCTCATTGGGCAGAGAATTCCAAAGATTCACCACCCTCTGGAAAAAACAGTTCCTCCTCATCTCCATTCTAAATCTACTCTCCCAAATCTTGAGGCTATGTCCCCTAGTTCTAGTCTCACCTACCAGTAGAAACAACTTTCCTGCCTCTATCTTGTCAATCCCTCTCAAAATTTTTTGTGTTTCTATAAGATCTCCTCTCATTTTTCTGAATTCCAGCGAGTACGGTCCCAGGCAACTCAATCTCTCCTCATAGTCTACCCATCTGGCAATGGGCCAGACCTGCCAGCATGAGGGACAGGTAAAACCTCAGGACGTAGTAGTACTCGGTGCCCATGTATTGAGGTTCCACAAACAGCCTGATGCAGCCACAGAAGAAGATGGTCACCAGGGTGAGGGTGACATTGGGAATGTTTTTGCTGCCGTTGACCCAGGACTTGTGGATTGTGACCCATCTGACCCTCAGATCTCCAGTGAACCTGAGGACAGCTCAGGTGATTCCCAAGCAGTAGGGGTGGGGCATCTGCACCAAGTAGAGCAGCCCTGAGATCACCTCACACCTGATGACCAGGCTCTTCCCAGTTACTGACAGAGAGTACCTTTCCCAGTTTCTTTCCAATCTGCTCCAGCCAATTCTTGTTGCATGCCTCAGCCCCTCTGAACCAGATCCCCAGCACCTTCATGTAATCGGACCTGATCATGAAGGGGATTGGTCGGGCCAAATGCTGAAGAGCATGGCCTCGCTCTTTGTGCGGTTAATCCTAGATTCTGGTGCTAACTAAAACTGGTTGACTGCCGGTGACTAGTGGTGTTCCTCAGGAGCCAGTATTGGGACCACTACTTTTCACATTGTTTGTCAATGAATTAGATAATGGAATTGATGGCTTTGTGGCAAGGTTTGCAGATGAGACGATGATAGGGGCAGGTTTAGGAAATGCAATTGCAGCAGGACTTAGACAACTTGGAAGAGTGGGCAAAAAAGTGGCAGATGGAATACAGTATTGGGAAATGTATGAAAATGCATTTTGGTAAAATGAACAATAGTGAAGGCTATTATCTAAATAAGGAGAAGGTTCAAACATCAGAAATTCTGAGGGACTTAGGAGTCCTCGTGCAAGAATCCCAGAAGGTTAATTTACAGGATGAGTCTGTGGTAAAGAAGGCAAATGCAATGTTGGCTTTTATTTCAAGGGGAATAGAATATAAAAACAAGGAGATAATGCTGAGGCTTTACAAGACACTAGTCAGGCCGCACGTGGAGTACTGTCAACAGCTTTGGGCCCAGTATCTCAGAAAGGCTGTGTTGTCATTGGAGAGAGTCCAGAGGAGATTTGCAAGGATGATTCTGGGATTGAAGGGGTTAACATATGAGGAGCGTTTGGCAGCTTTGGGCCTGTACTCACTGGAATTTAGAAGAATGTGGGGGGATCTCAATGAAACTGACTGAATGTTGAAAGGACTAGATAGGGTGGATGTGGAGAGCATAGAAACATAGAAACATAGAAAATAGGTGCAGGAGTAGGCCATTCGGCCCTTCGAGTCTGCACCACAGTTTATTATGATCATGGCTGATCATCCAACTCAGAACCCTGCACCAGCCTTCCCTCCATACCCCCTGATCCCCGTAGCCACAAGGGCCATATCTAACTCCCTCTTAAATATAGTCAATGAACTGGCCTCAACTGTTTCCTGTGGCAGAGAATTCCACAGATTCACCACTTTCTGTGTGAAGAAGTTTTTCCTAATCTCAGTCCTAAAAGGCTTCCCCTTTATCCTCAAACTGTGACCCCTCGTTCTGGACTTCCCCAACATCGGGAACAATCTTCCTGCATCTAGCCTGTCCAATCCCTTTAGGATTTTATACGTTTCAATCAGATACCCCCTCAATCTTCTAAATTCCAACGAGTACAAGCCTAGTTCATCCAGTCTTTCTTCACATGAAAGTCCTGCCATCCCAAGAATCAATCTGGTGAACCTTCTTTGTACTCCCTCTATGGTAAGGATGTCTTTCCTCAGATTAGGGGACCAAAACTGCACACAATACTCCAGGTGTGGTCTCACCAAGGCCTTGTACAACTGCAGTAGTACCTCCCTGCTCCTGTACTCGAATCCTCTCGCTATAAATGCCACCATTCAGATAATAATCTGTTTTCCTATTTTTGCCACCAAAGTGGATAACTTCACATTTATCCACATTAAATTGCATCTGCCATGAATTTGCCCACTCACCCAACCCATCCAAGTCACCCTGCATCCTCTTAGCATCCTCCCCACAGCTAACACTGCCGCCCAGCTTCGTGTCATCCGCAAACTTGGAGATGCTGCATTTAATTCCCTCATCCAAGTCATTAATATATATTACGAACAACTGGGATCCCAGCACTGAGCCTTGCGGTACCCCACTAGTCACTGCCTGCCATTCTGAAAAGGTCCCGTTTATTCCCACTCTTTGCTTCCTGTCTGCCAACCAATTCTCTATCCACATCAATACCTTACCCCCAATACCATGTGCTTTAAGTTTGCACACTAATCTCCTGTGTGGAACCTTGTCAAAAGCCTTTTGAAAATCCAAATATACCACATCCACTGGTTCTCCCCTATCCACTCTACTAGTTGCATCCTCAAAAAATTCTATGAGATTCGTCAGACATGATTTTCCTTTCACAAATCCATGCTGACTTTGTCCGATGATTTCACCACTTTCCAAATGTGCTGTTATCACATCTTTGATAACTGACTCCAGCAGTTTCCCCACCACTGACGTTAGGCTAACCGGTCTATAATTCCCCGGTTTCTCTCTCCCTCCTTTTTTAAAAAGTGAGGTTACATTAGCCACCCTCCAATCCTCAGGAACTAGTCCAGAATCTAACGAGTTTTGAAAAATTATCACTAATGCATCCACTATTTCTTGGGCTACTTCCTTAAGCACTCTGGGATGCAGACCATCTGGCCCTGGGGATTTATCTGCCTTTAATCCCTTCAATTTACCTAACACCACTTCCCTACTAACATGTATTTCGCTCAGTTCCTCCATCTCACTGGACCCTCTGTCCCCTACTATTTCTGCAAGATTATTTATGTCCTCCTTAGTGAAGACAGAACCAAAGTAATTATTCAATTGGTCTGCCATGTCCTTGCTCCCCATAATCAATTCACCTGTTTCTGTCTGTAGGAGACCTACATTTGTCTTTACCAGTCTTTTCCTTTTTACATATCTATAAAAGCTTTTACAGTCCGTTTTTATGTTCCCTGCCAGTTTTCTCTTATAATCTTTATTCCCCTTCCTAATTAAGCCCTTTGTCCTCCTCTGCTGAACTCTGAATTTCTCCCAGTCCTCAGATGAGCCACTTTTTCTGGCTAATTTGTATGCTTCTTCTTTGGAATTGATACTATCCCTAATTTCCCTTGTCAGCCACGGGTGCACTACCTTCCTTGATTTATTCTTTTGCCAAACTGGGATGAACAATTATTGTAGTTCATCCATGCAATCTTTAAATGCTTGCCATTGCATATCCACCGTCAATCCTTTAAGTGTCATTTACCAGTCTATCTTAGCTAATTCACGTCTCATACCTTCAAAGTTACCCCTCTTTAAGTTCAGAACCTTTGTTTCTGAATTAACTATGTCACTCTCCATCTTAATGAAGAATTCCACCATATTATGGTCACTCTTACCCAAGGGGCCTCTCACGACAAGATTGCTAATTAACCGTTCCTCATTGCTCAATACCCAGTCTAGAATAGCCTGCTCTCTAGTTGGTTCCTCGACATGTTGGTTCAAAAAACCATCCCGCATACATTCCAAGAAATCCTCTTCCTCAGCACCTTTACCAATTTGGTTCACCCAATCTACATGTAGATTGAAGTCACCCATTATAACTGCTGTTCCTTTATTGCACACATTTCTAATTTCCTATTTAATACCATCTCCGACCTCACTGCTACTGTTAGGTGGCCTGTACACAACTCCCACCAACATTTTCTGCCCCTTAGTGTTATGCAGCTCTACCCATATCGATTCCACATCTTCCTGGCTTATGTCCTTCCTTTCTATTGCGTTAATCTCATCTTTAACCAGCAACGCCACCCCACCTCCTTTTCTTTCATGTCTATCCCTCCTGAATATTGAATATCCCTGAACGTTGATGCTTCCTATGATGGGGGTATCCAGAACTAGAGGGCACAGTCTCAAAACTGAGGGAAGGAGGAACTTGTTTAGCCAGACAGCAGCAAATTTGTGGAATGCTCTGCCACAGACTGCAGTAGAGGCCAAGTCTGTGTGTATATTTAAGGTGGAAATTGATCATTTCCTGATTGGTCAAAGCATCAAAGGATATGACAAGAAAGCAGGTGTATGGGGTGAGTGGGACCCGGGATCAGCCATGATGGACTGGTGGAGTAGGCTTGATGGGCTGAATGGCCTAATAGTCTTATGGTGGTCAATCTGCGAGCTAACTTCATAAGAACATAAGCCATAGGAGCAGGAGTAGGCCGTTCAGCTCATCGAGCCTGTCCCGCCATTCAATAAGATCATGGCTGATCTGTCTGTAAACTCAGCTCCATCTACCTACCTTATCCCATAACCCTTAATTTCCCTACTGTGTAAAAACCTATCTAACTGTTTCTTAAATATATTTAGTGAGGAAGTCTCAGCTGCTTCCCTGAGCGGAGAATTCCACAGATTCACCACTCTCTAGGAAAAACAGTTTCTCCTCATGTCCATCCTAAATCTCCTCCCCTGAATCTTGAGGCAACTTCAGATCTGAGCAGAAAGCAGTGACATTGTGCATGTACAAGAAGGTTTTCACTTGGGCCAGGTCCCTCCACCAGCCCGGCAGTGTCACGCCTCTTATGCTCTCATCCTTCCCGACGGGTATGTCCATCACATACAGGTGTGGTATGCTGACAAAGGCTTTCTCCTGGTCCACACTGACCAGGCAGGTGTCCACTCTCTGTCCTGCACATAGGCAAGGGTATCCCTGAGCAGCAGAGGCTGTCAAAGATCTTCCTGCCAGGTATTGTACAGGTTCGGTCAGGGTGAATCACCGGTCTCAGAGCATACTCGAACTTGTTGGCGATGGCCTTGGATAAGACCTTACCCGCTATAGTCAGCAGAAAAATAAGTCTCCAGTTCCTGACATCATCCCTCTCCCCTTCTGCTTGTAGAAGAGGGTAATTATGCCCTTCATCGTGGAGTCTGACATGCTGCCAAATCAGAGCATGTCATCGTTCACTTCCAGCAGGTCTGGGCCAATCCAGCCTCACAGAGTCAAGTAAAACTCAAGTCGGTAAGCCATCACATCTGAAAGCTTTTCTGGTCACCCTTATTATAGGAAGGATGTTGAGGCTTTGTAGAGGGAGCATAAGAGGTTTACCAGGATGCCGTCTGGATCAGAAGGCACATTCTCTAAGGAGAGGTTGAGCCAACCTGGGCTGCTTTCTCTGGAGCAGCAGAGACTGAGGGGAGGTCTGACAGAGGTTTATAAGATTATGAAAGGCAATAATGGTCAAAGCGTCTCATACCAGAGGATATGTATTTAAGGTGAATGGGTTTAAATTCAATGGAGATGCTGGGACAGGTACAGAGAGTGGTAAGTGCCTGGAATCTACTGTCAGGAGTGGTGCTTGGAGGCAGATAGACAGTCACACGAATATGCAGAGAACGGTGGATATGGACCCTGTGAAGGCAGAGCGGAGTAGTGCCATTAGTTTAATTAGTCTGGCACGATGCTGTACGCTGAAGGGCCTGTTCCTGTACTGTACTGGTCTACGCTCCATTTTCTAGAAGTGTCTTTGAAATCTGAATACTATAAATGGAAGCAGGGACCAAGAGTCAAGTTGAATGATTACTTTGAATCAATGTTCACAGTCGAACCTTCTGAACCAGGATGGAACCAGGGCTCACAGTAATAGAAGCAAATTAATAGTAATGGCAAACTGAAGGGACTAAAAACTGTATGTTTATTAATAATTAGATGATGTGAAAGAAAGACGTATTTGAATTTGCTGTTGACATTATGATGAGCAATTTTATAAACTGAATAAATACAGGAGGAACTCAGCGGGTCGAGCAGCATCTGTGGCAGGAAAGGGATTGTCGACGTTTCTGGCCATGACCTGTGACAATTCCTTGCTCAGCGTCATCGACTGTTCCTTTCCCTCCACAGATGCTGCCTGAATCTGTGAACCCCTCCGGCAGTTCGTTTTTTTGCTCCACATTCCAGTATTTGCCGTCTCCAATACAAACCAAAGCATTAAAATAAAAACATAACGGACTGTATTAAGTGAATAGACAAAACAGCAGCAAGTAGATCTTAATCGAGTCAAATGTGCAGCCATCCAGTACGATGGAAAAGAGTACTTTTGAAAAATATGAGAAGATACAACAATCATTTAGGGGCCCATGTAGTGAAGTCATTAACTTGCTAATGGGTGTTGGCCAGCAACTGAAAACAGGAATACCCAGGGGCAGACTGTGCTGTGGCTGACTACACAAGGCTGAGTGGAATGGACTGATTGACGCACTACTCCTCAAGAAGGATATCTTGGCCAAGGACTGCACGCCAGCATGAGCAAGAATACAGGAGATCTGAAATGGAACTCAGAATGCTGGAAATACTGACCAAGCTCGCCAAAGTCAGGGTTGACTGTCAAAAGCACAACTACACATATGCTCAGGTGCAATGAGAAACCTACAGCAGCCTCGCAGGCACAGAGCATCAGGTAAGCAGCACTCACAGGGAAAATATAAATTCGTATGCAGACGATATGAAGATAGGTGGAGGGGCAGGTAGTTTTGAGGAGGCAGTGAAGCTACTAAAGGGTTTAGCCAGATTAGGAGAATGGGCAAAGAAATGGCAGATGGAATACAGTGTCAGGAAGTGTATGTCCATGCACTTTATTAGAAGAAATGAAAGGGTTGACCATTTTCCAAATGGAGAGACAATACGAAAAACTGAGGCACCAAGGGACTTGGGAGTCGTCGTGCAGGATTCCCTAAATATTAACTTGCAGGTTGAGTCTGTGGTGAGGAAGGTAAATGAGGAAGTTCACATTCATTTCAAGAGGACTAGAGTATAAAATCAAGGATGTAATGTTGACACTTTATAAAGCACTGGTGAGGCCTCAGTTGGAGCATTGTGAGCAGTTTTGGACCCTTACCTTAGAAAGGATGTGCTGAAACTGGAGAGGGTTCAACAGAAGTTCACAAAAATGATCGCAGGATTGAATGGCCTGTCAAATGAAGAGCGTTTGATTGCCCTGGGCCTGTATTCACCAGATGCGACCTCATTGAAACCTATCGAATGGTGAAAGGCATTGATAGAGTAGATGTGGAGAGGGTGTTTCCCTTGGTGGGAGAGTCTAAGACCAGGGAACACAGCCTCAGAATAGAGGGTTGTCCTTTTAGAACAGAGATGAAGAGGAATTTCTTGAGCAAGAGAGTGGTGAATCTGTGGAATTCATTGACCCAGGCAGCTTTGGAGGCCAAGTCTTTATGTATATTTAAGGCAGTTGATAGATTCTTGATTGGTCAGGGCATGAAGGGATATGGGGAGAAGGCAGGAAAAATGGATCAGCCATGATGAAATGGCAGAGCAGACTCCATGGGCCAAATGGCCTAATTTTGCACCTATGTCTTATAACCTTATGGTCTCTTATTACCCACAATACTACAATTAGAACAAACAAAAACAAAGCCCATCATAGTCTTTTCAGACTGCAGGTTTCGTAAAGGAAGTCCCGAGAGAAGAGATAACTTCCCCTCACAGGGTATTGGCTCCTGTCTCTCTCTGTAGTACCAGTTTACCTATCTATTCTGCCATCTTCTCCACCCTCCCCACCCCCCACAGATACTGGAACCCTAGATGACTATGGGCCAAGACCTCCCTTTCACCCAGAGAGGTGAATCGCTTCCTTCTTTCAGGTGAATTTCCCAGAGAATCTCCACAGTGTGATCAAATTCCTCAGTTTTTAATTTAATCGGAATACTACCTCAGACTATTAATTTGTAGCTGATTAAGTGGAAGAGAACAGTAAGTCAAGCTCAATTCACCAAAAGACTCATTACTTGAGAATCCACAGGCATGGAAAGACCAGCAGCAGCTTTGTGGCCATTCCCACTGTAGGCTTTGACACATTTACCAAAAAGGTATCTCACACCAAAGTAGTAACTTAGAGCAAGATTTCAGGTTGATCATGTTGGTGGCGTTGGCTTCTAAACCAGGCATCACAGATCTACTCCACGTCCTTGTCCAGTATTCTTTATATGGACACAAACTGCAATTTTATTTGTGTATCCTGCACTTCTGTGAGTTAGTAATTAGACCATCAGACATAAGGGCAGAATTATTTGGTCTATTGAGTCTTCTCCCCATAACCTTTGACGCCATTACTAATTAAGAACCTATCAAACTCCACTTTAAATATATCCAATGACTTGGTAGCCACAGCTGTCTGTGACAATGAATTCCACAGATTCACCAACCTCAGACTGAAGAAATTCCTCTTCATCTCTGTTCTAAAGAGATGTCCTTCTATTCTGAGGCTGTTCCTTCTGCTCTAAGGCTTGTCAATAGGAAACATCCTCTCCATGTCCACTCTATCCAGACATTTCAATATTCAATAGGTTTCAGTGAGATCCCCCACTCATTCTTCTAAACTCCAGCAAGTACAGGCGGAGGACCATCAAACACTCCTCATCCGTTAACCCTTTCATTCCCAGGATTATTCTCGCGAACCTCCTCTGGACCATCTCCAATGCCAGCACATCTTTCCTTAGATAAGATGCCCAATACTACAAATATAGTCTGTACAATGCCTTAAAAAGTCTCAACATTACATTCTTGCCTCTATATTCTAGTCCTCTCAAAATTAAAGCTAACATTTCATTTGCCTTCCTTACTACTGACTCAACCCACAAGGTAAACTTTAGGGAACCCTGCATGCCCCTCTGTACCTCTGATTTCTGAATTTTCTCCCTGTTTAGAAAATTGTTTATGCTTTTAATCATGACCATACACTTCCCTACACTGCACTCCATCTGCCACTTCTGTGCCCATTCCCCTGATCTTTTTTAGGTCCTTCCGCAGACACCCTACCTCAACACCACCTATCTTCATATTGTCCATAAACTAGGCCACAAAGCCTGAAACTAACCACTCTAACGCTGTTCACTCCAACAATGGCTGCTCCTTACTTCATTTTGTAGGTCTGGCTGGGGAAAAGGCTCGGCCCAAAACACCAACTCTTTATTCCTCGACACAGATGCTCCAGTGTTTTATGTGTCTTTACTCGATGACTCAGTAAACTTGAGCAAAATCTCAGGGATTCAGGAGGTGCTCTCTCCTTGATGCTGCCATCAGCCAGGAGATACAAGAGCCTGGAGACCCACAGTCCAAGGCTCAACAACAGCTTCTTCTCCACTCCTATCAGGTTCTTGAACTGGTGTGGGAAACACTAGCACGACTTCAGATCATATTCTTTCCCTTTCTTTCTCTCCCAATTTTGCATGATTATTATTTAAAGACAAGAAAATTTGCAGATGCTGGAAATCCAAAGGCAACACAGATGAAATGCCGGAGGAACTCAGCAGGCCAGGCAGCATCTATGGAAGAGAGTAAACAGTCAACATCTCAGACCAAGACCCTTCTTCAGGACATCATCAAGTGTTGGGGTGACGGCCCGAAGAGTTGACTGTTCACACTTGTCCATAGATGCTGCCTGGTCTGCCGAGTTCCTCCAGCATTTTGTGTGTGTTGCACGAGTATTGTTTATTTTGTCTGACATGTAAATTATGGATAGTCTGTAGTAATTTCAGTTCATGTTAATTTGTGCTTTTCCTCATCTGCTCCTGCTTCTGTGAAAAGCTGATTTCCATGGCATTTATCCCCTGTGCACGTACATCTGTGTCAGCAGTACACTGCAGCTTGGAAGCAGTGCTGCTCATTGTTCACTATGTAGATCCCGGTGAAGAGTCCTAACAGCTGATACACGTCTCTGCTCTCAAATAATAGCCCGGAGTTTGTCAGTCAGATCAAACGTGTCACTGATCTTCTGGCTTAAGATGGAGCTATCTGATTAAGACCTCTCAGAAGGAACTTTCTAGAATACGTTGGACTGACCTTCAGTAGTGAGGTCCCATTCAGTGACAGGGAGAACACATCAGTCCAACTATATACGATGGAGAACCCTTATCCACAAAACAGCTTAGCTGACTGTCCAAAACCATTCGGGATTTTATTCATACTTGTAAAGTAGGAAAATTATTCACAAAAAAAGACACTTAAAACTGAAACAAACATTTCCAAAACATGATTCTTTCCAGCTGTTCCTCCATCAAGAGAAGTTTCCACGCCACACTCAACTGAACACAAGTTGTTCAAGTGGATTTTTCATTGTGTGCGGGGTTGGGAATTCCTACAGCTTCACGCCCCTGTGAGGGATCTGACGTCACAGCATTGTTGGCCAAACTCCAGCCAAGAGCTTCAGCAAATTGAAGACCAAAGCATTTGTGTATAAATGCACAGGACTCCTGACCTTGCTAGCGCTGAAACACTGGATGTCACGGGTTGACTGACCAACAGATCCCCACTAAATCTCTCATTATATATGAAAGAAAGCATCCTGAGTGAATCATCAATATTTATTTTTCAAACATCTCCAAAGAAAATATCACTTGGTCTTTGATATCTGTGGGATCCTGTTATGTAAAGATTGGCAGCTGCATTTCATGACTTTGTTTCAGACTGACTTCCCTGGGACGATCTGAGATCGGAGTAGGGGTTCCAGCAATGGAAGACTTTGCCTCTTTCTTTTACATACCAGCACCAATCCAAATTGTGGCTGCCAAGAGGAGTTCAGAACAAACCATTCTTCATTGTTCTGGAAGCACATTGTTTCAATTATTGAGCCTGTTTCCTCTGAAGCGAGTGCCATGGAACAAATCGTGTGCTGCTCTTTTCATCTGATAGCTGGCTGGCACCATTTCAGGGTGCTATTTGGTAACTGCACAAGTGGAGGATACGTGCTTTTCTGATTTTTCTTCACACTAGACGAAACAAAGCCTGTGAGCTACAATCGAAAGCAAGCCATTAATTTAGCACCCTGTTGGATAGGGGGTAATGGAAGTCACCGATGCAAAGAGATTCTGCAGATGCTGGAAGTCTTGAGCAACACGCACAAGATGCTGGGGAGCTCAGCAGGTCAGGCAGCGTCTATGGAGGAACATGAAAAGTTGACGTTTTGAGCTGAGACCTTTGATCAGGACCCAGTCCAAATCGTCAACTGTTAATTCTCCTCCATAGATGCCGCCCAACCTGTTAAGTTCCTCCAGCATCTTGTGTGTGGTACTGATCCCAGAGTCTGCGATCTGCTGAAGGTTTCTGTTCCAGTCCGAGTCAAGCGCTGTGTAATCTTCCTCTTTCCAGCAAGGCAAGCCTGCTGTTCCACTCACGCAGCAGGGTAACACAATGAAGGCCCAGCCCTTACCCATTGTCCCATTTATGGTTCTGCGACCACCTCTGCCTCTGTTGTGTGGGAGCACTGATTCTCCCACCTGCTCTGAGAATAGAAGTCAGGTAGAGCCCTCCCCCTCCATTGATCACATCTACGTGGAGTGTTGTCGCAGGAAAGCAGCATCCACATCAGGGACCGCCACCACCCAGGACCTGCTCTCTTCTCACTGTTGCCATCAGGAGGAAAGTGCAGGAGCCTCAGAACTCACACCACCAGGTTCAGGAATACTTATTACCCCTCAACCATCAGCTTCGTGAACCAGTGGGATAACTTCATTCGCCCTATCACTGAACTATTTCCATAACCTATAGACTCACTGTCAAGAACCCTTCATCTCATGTACTCCACACTTACTCATCATTTTCTTCTCTTTTTTTTTGTATTTGCACAGTTTGTTGTCTTTTGCAGATTGGTTGTTGTCCATCCTGTTGGGTGAGGTCTATCATTGATTCTATTGTGTTTCTTGTATTTACTGTGAATGCCTGCAAGAAAATGAATCTCAGGATTGTGTAAGGGAGCATACGTGCACTTTGATAATGAATTTACAATGAACTTGCACTTCTTTGGAACACTTTGTTCTATACATCCATTCAAGAGAGCAGGTGGTCTCTGACCAATGCTTCATTTGCTATGCAGCTGTGCGACACCTCCCGGGTCCTGGCACTCCCATCGACTGCACAGTCTCCCGGGTCATCTGACTCAAACGGTCCGTGCAGAATGTGCTGGTCAACAAACTGCAGGCATCTCTCACAGAAGAATGTTATGTTTTGTTCACAGTTATTTAAACATTAGATTTAGATGTCTTTATTTACTGACCACATGTACATTAAAACAGCAGTCCCCAACCAGCAGGCCGTGGACTGGCACCGGGCCACAAAGCATCTGCTACCGGGCCACGGGGAAACGATATGATTTGGCGATATGAGTTAGCTGCACCCTTCCTCGTTCTCTGTCACGGCCACTGTTGAGCTTGAACGCACGCGAGGTCATTACGCACGTGTCATCCATGTCAGCGCGGGAAGGAGATCAGCTCCTGGAGCTTGCAAAAGACAGTGGGCTGAAAAGTATGTTTGACATAACATCTCTGCCGGCATTCCGGATCAAAGTCAAGGCTAAGTATCCTGAGATAGCCATGAAAGCACTGAAAACGTTGCTTCCATTTCCATCGTATCTGAGAAGTGGGCTTTTCTGCAATGAGTGCAACGAAAACTAAATTGCGGAATAGACTGGACATGAGGAACCCCCTTCGAGTACCGCTGTCTCCCATCACCCCTCGATAGGACCGTCTTGTTGCAGGGAAACAAGCCCAGGGCTCCCACTGATTCAGTGATATTGGTGTATTGCAGTGATTTTATATGTTCATACGGGGAAAATATGTGCTGTGTGTTTAATATCCAAACGTTACTCAAAATTTTATGATGCTACTGACTTATAAGTGACTTATATAACCATATAACAATTACAGCATGGAAACAGGCCATCTCGGCCCTTCTAGTCCATGCCGAACGCTACTCTCACCTAGTCCCACCGACCAGCACTCAGTCCATAACCCTCCATTCCTTTCCTGTCCATATACCTATCCAATTTTTCTTTAAATGATAATATCGAACCTGCCTCTACCACTTCTACTGGAAGTTCGTTCAACACTTACTTCAGGCTCCCCTGTCCTCCCCTGACTTATCCCTATAGTCATAGTCATACTTTATCGATTGCGGGGGAAATTGGTTTTCGTTACAGTTGCACCATAAATAATAAATAGTAATAGAACCATAAATAGTTAAATAGTAATATGTAAATTATGGCAGTAAATTATGAAATAAGTCCAGGACCAGCCTATTGGCTCAGGGTGTCTGACCCTCCAAGAGAGGAGTTGTAAAGTTTGATGGCCACAGGCAGGAATGACTTCCTATGACGCTCTGTGCTGCATCTCGGTGGAATGAGTCTCTGACTGAATGTACTCCTGTGCCCACCCAGTACATTACGTAGTGGATGGGAGACATTGTCCAAGATGGCATGCAACTTAGACAGCATCCTCTTTTCAGACACCACCGTGAGAGAGTCCAGTTCCATCCCCACAACATCACTGGCCTTACGAATGAGTTTGTTGATTCTGTTGGTGTCTGCTACCCTCAGCCTGCTGCCCCAGCACACAACAGCAAACATAATAGCACTGGCCACCACAGACTCGTAGAACATCCTCAGCATCATCCAGCAGATTTTAAAGGACCTCAGTCTCCTCAGGAAATAGAGACGGCTCTGACCCTTCTTGTAGACAGCCTCAGTGTTCTTTGACCAGTTTATTGTCAATTCGTATCCCCAGGTATTTGTAATCCTCCACCATGTCCACACTGACCCCCTGGATGGAAACAGGGGTCACCGGTACCTTAGTTCTTCTCAGGTCTACCACCAGCTCCTTAGTCTTTTTCACATTAAGCTGCAGATAATTCTGCTCACACCATGTGACAAAGTTTCCTACAGTAGTCCTGTACTCAACCTCATCTCCCTTGCTGATGCATCCAACTATGGCAGAGTCATCCGAAAACTTCTGAAGATGACAAGACTCTGTGCAGTAGTTGAAGTCCGAGGTGTAAATGGTGAAGAGAAAGGGAGACAAGACAGTCCCCTGTGGAGCCCCAGTGCTGCTGATCACTCTGTCGGACACACAGTGTTGCAAGCACACGTACTATATTCATGTGAGGAAAATATGCGCTGTGTGTTTAATATTAAATTTGTTAGATAAACCCTTTTAGAAACGAAATTGAGTGTATTAGCCACTTATCACCTATATTCTGGTCGTGATTAACATGCCCCCCCCCACCAAAAACGATTTGCAGAGAAAAATAGGCACGTACACGCATGCGCACTGGTGCCCACGCAAGGTTTCATGGTCATGGTTGCCTTTCTCGGAGTAAACACAACGTATTTGACTGCTACTCTTATAGTCATAGTCATAGTCATAGTCATACTTTATTGATCCCGGGGGAAATTGGTTTTCGTTACAGTTGCACCATAAATAATAAATAGTAATAAAACCATAAATAGTTAAATAGTAATATGTAAATTATGCCAGGAAATAAGTCCAGGACCAGCCTATTGGCTCAGGGTGTCTGACCCTCCAAGGGAGGAGTTGTAAAGTTTGATGGCCACAGGCAGGAATGACTTCCTATGATGCTCTGTGTTGCATCTCAGTGGAATGAGTCTCTGGCTGAATGTACTCCTGTGCCCACCCAGTACATTATGTAGTGGATGCGAGACATTGTCCAAGATGACATGCAACTTGGACAGCATCCTCTTTTCAGACACCACCGTCAAGAGAGTCCATTTCCATCCCCACAACATCACTTGCCTTACGAATGAGTTTGTTGGTTCTGTTGGTGTCTGCTACCCTCAGCCTGCTGCCCCAGCACACAACAGCAAACATGATAGCACTGGCCACCACAGATTCGTAGAACATCCTCAGCATTGTCCGGCAGATGTTAAAGGACATCAGTCTCCTCAGGAAATAGAGACGGCTCTGACCCTTCTTGTAGACAGCCCCAGTGTTCTTTGACCAGTCCAGTTTATTGTCAACTTGTATCCCCAGGTATCTGTAATCCTCCACCATGTCCACACTGACCACCTGGATGGAAACAGGGGTCACCGGTACCTTAGCTCTCCTCAGGTCTACCACCAGCTCCTTAGTCTTTTTCACATTACGCTGCAGATAATTCTGCTCACACCATGTGACAAAGTTTCCTACCGTAGCCCTGTACTCAGCCTCATCTCCCTTGCTGATGCTTCCAACTATGGCAGAGTCATCAGGAAACTTCTGAAGATGACAAGACTCTGTGCAGTAGTTGAAGTCCGAGGTGTAAATGGTGAAGAGAAAGGGAGACAAGACAGTCCCCTGTGGAGCCCTAGTGCTGCTGATCACTCTGTCGGACACACAGTGTTGCAAGCACACGTACTGTGGTCTGCCAGTCAGGTAATCAAGAATCCATGATACCAGGGAAGCATCCACCTGCATCGCTGTTGGCTTCTCCCCCAGCAGAGCAGGGCGGATGGTGTTGAACGCACTGGAGAAGTCAAAAAACATGACCCTCACAGTGCTCGCTGGCTTGTCCAGGTGGGCGTAGACACGGTTCAGCAGGTAGACGATGGCATCCTCAACTCCTAGTCGGGGCTGGTAGGTAAACTGGAGGGGATCTAAGTGTGGCCTGACTATAGGCCGGAGCAGCTCCATAACAAGTCTCTCCAGGGTCTTCATGATGTGGGAGGTCAATGCCACCGGTCTGTAGTCATTGGGGCCGCTGGGGCGCGGCGTCTTCGGCACAGGGACGAGGCAGGACATCTTCCACAGTACAGGAACCCTCTGGAGCCTCAGGCTCAGGTTGAATACATGGTGAAGTACTCCACATAGCTGAGGGGCACAGGCTTTGAGCACCCTGGTACTGACACCATCCGGTCCTGCAGCCTTGCTTGGGTTGAGACGTTTCAGCTGTCTTCTCACCTGTTCAGCTGTGAAGCCCACCACGGGGGTTTCGTGTGGGAAAGGGGTATAGTCATGAGAGCAGGGTGGGAGACTGTGAGGAGGGGTAGGAGGGGAGAGTGGAATATGTGTTGGTTGGGGGCTGACAACAGATGGCTCATGTGGGGGATGGGCAGTGGCCACAATGTCAAATCTGTTAAAGAACAGGTTAAGTTCATTGGCCCTGTCCACACCACTGCCTTCAGCTCCTCTGTTGCTAGTTTGCCGGAACCCAGTGATGCTCCTCATCCCCCTCCAGACCTCTCTCATGTTGTTCTGCTGGAGTTTCCACTCAAGCTTCCTCCTGTACCTGTCTTTAGCCTCCCTGATCCTGGCTTTCAGGTCACTCTGTATTTCCCTCAGCTCCTCCCTATTTCCAGCTCTAAGCGCCCTCTTTTTAGCGTTCAGGATGTCCTTAATGTCCTTTGTCACCCATGGCTTGTTATTTGAATAACAAAGGACAGTTCTTGTCGGAACATTGCAGTCCACACAGAAGTTGATGTAATCAGTGATGCACTCTGTGAGCCCATCAATATCCTCTCCTTGTGGCTCACAGAGTGCCTGCCAGTCTGTCACCTCAAAACAACCCTGGAGCGCCTCATAAGCCTCCTCCGACCATTTCCTCACTGTCTTCGAGGTTGCAGGTTTACTTTTCACCAGAGGCACGTAGCAGGGTTTTAGATGCACCGGGTTGTGATCTGACCTTCCCAGTGGGGGGAGGGGAGAGGAGCTGTATGCATCCTTAACGTTAGTGTACATCAAATCCAGAGTCCTCTCCCCTCTGGTTGTACAGCTCACATACTGCGTGAAGTTGGGCAGTGTTCCAGCCATGGTAACCTGGTTGAAGTCACCCGAGATGGTAATGAGGGCACTCGGGTGCTGGGTTTGTAATCTGGCTATGACGGTGTAAATGATGTTACACGCTGATGTCAGGTTGGCAGAGGGAGGGATGTACACAACAACCACAATTGTGAGATTTTTCCTTGGCAAATAATATGGCCGGAGTCCAACAGCAAAAAGTTCAATATCCGGGCTATAGACCCGTTCCTTGATCGTAATATGCCCAAGATTGCACCATCTGTTGTTTACCAGAACCGCAAGCCCCCCTCATTTACGTTTACCGCTCTCAGTGCAAATCCGGTCAGCTCGAACGGTCTGGAAGCCCTCTATGGAAATGCTTTGATCGGGTATGTCCTTGTGCAGCCACGTCTCAGTGAAGCACATGACACTGCTCTCCCGAAATGTTCTCTGGCTCCTGACAAGCGCAGTCAGTTCGTCCATTTTATTCTCCAGCGAGCTCACATTTCCCATGATAAGAGAGGGGAGACACGGCTTATAACTTCTCTTCTCCATAAGCCTCTGTTGTCTCGACCCAGTCCTCTTCCCTCGCTTTTTTGATCCCCCTCTGCATCCTCTATGTGTTTTCCTCCAGATTTCAGCCGGGATGTCTGCTGCTCTGTTCGCTAAACCGGCCAGCATGAGCACAATCAGTTGGTCCCTGGAATAAACAATGCGGCCATCCTGCTGCTATGCCAATGGGACGTGTCCGAATGTAACTATTTCCAGCGCTAAAAATACAAGTAAAACTCTCTCCACCAACATGTTAGAGAGGGTGCAGCTTCAACATGTTGTCTGTTGGCAACCCTACGCCCCCCCCACCCCCCCCCCAGGTCGACCGGTCTGCAAGAATATTGTCAATAATAAACCGGTCCGCAGTGCATACGAGGTTGGGGACCCCTGCATTAAAACACACAGTGAAACGTGTCATTTGCGTAAACAACCAACACAAACTGAGGATGTGCAGAGGGCACCCACGAGTGTCGCCACACATTCTGGTGCCTACATAACATGCCCGTGTGAACAGCAATGATCGAGACAGGTGGAAAGGTTTCTGGACCCATGGTGAACAGTATTGAGATTTCCCCTTAGGTCTTGATTCCTTCAGTCTTGCTGCACTGATAGCGAGCAGAGTTTTGGTCTTGCTGAAGTACTCATCTCAATAAAATGTGCCTTGGCCCCTGGCTCACATGTTCACAAGCTGTTGAAGTATTTGGAAATGGCAATGTGGCAGGAAGAATTGGATTCACCAGCCATCTAAAGGAATTTGATTCTCGGACCCACATGGGATTGGAAAGAATCAGACAAGGCTTTAAATGTTCAAAGGAAGCTGGCAAATATCTTATTTCCAGACACTCCTTTCAAGTTTTGCCTTACTTACACTTTCACAGCTTCATAGCACATTTGAACAGAAATTTAGTTAAACACTCGGGACTGAAATTGTCAGTCCTGCACAGACAGACACCTTTCAATCTCCACCCAGCTAACAGGAGTCACCTGCCACTCATTTCCAACTCATCACCTGCAGCCTATTAAACCCAGCTCTCATCTACAGCCTTTGTTCATCTGTCAAACCAGCCAGCCTCAATCAGTCACTCCTAGCCTTCAGCTACCTTGTTCAATATCTGTTTTCTCTTCTTTTGTGGCCACTTGTAGATTTTTTTTAGTTTATTAGTAAAATATCATCTACTGCTGAGTTGTTTCTGCTGCTCTGCTTTTGGGTGAAGCCTCCTCTACATTTCCTGAGGTTATGCGTGGGCCAGCGATTGACCAAGCAGAATTTGCTTGTCTCAATGAAGTTGTCTGTCGACACGAGCAAACAGTCCAAAGCATTGACCACCTGCTCGCCATTCTCAACCAACTCCCTGACTTCACAAAGCCTGTCAACCTCCTCCCTCGACGCTCTGGATTTCAGTGCCTGAATGCGTTGACAGATCGCCAACCCGTTGCCGCAACTTCCAGTCCCAGTGAGCCTTCCACTTCACCCTCTCTGCCCTTTACAGACTGAGCCTAGATTGCCTTTGTTATCTTGACCCGGTAAGCTCTGAGCTGGACCACCGTTACGTAGGACAATAAGACCCCTATTTGCAACAGGTATGAGGATTTCACCGCCGAGATGCATCAGGGTTTTGACCGTCCAGGAAGGGGCAGCAGATCAGATATTTCGCCTGTGCCAAGGCTCACACCCAGCGCTGGATTACACCGTGGAATTCCGAATGCTTGCCATGGAGTGAGCCTGGAATGCGGAAGCGCTGCTAGCCCATTACCATCATGGCGTCCTGGAGCGCTTGAGAAATGAGCCGTCCACCTGGGAGGTGCCCAACAACCTCAAAAGTCTCATCCCTCTGGCTCTCCGTATTGACCCGCATTTTATGGAAAGCCACCCCCGAGGCCCATCCCCAATCATCAGATGGGCCAGAATCCCACTTCTGTTCCCAGAACCATTTCAGGCTGCAGACCTCTCATAGGGAATGCCTCCAGTGCCTATGCAGTAAGAGAAAGCTCCCCGGGCCCATCACCTTAAGCATGAACATCAATGGAGTAACAACACGTGCGCTGATCACCTATGCATCAAATGCCCACTGCGTCCGAGAATGGCACCACCAGCTAGTGACGAGGGACCATACCTCAACTCAGTCCCTCTGTCCTCCACTGCACCCCAACGGCTTTACATGCACAGGAGGCTCTGGTGGACTCAGGCACAGCAGGAAACTTTCTGGGTGTGGGTGTGCGTGTGTGTAGCTTGAACTCCCTACTGAGCCTATCTCTCACATCTTCTGCATCACAGCCACTGACAGACATCCCTTGGAGACTGGGGCGGTCAGAGTATGCACAGAGCCCTGTGTGTATGACCATCAGAGAAAATCAGCTGTTTTCCAAACCTTCATTAGCTGCATCCTCCGAGACATGCTCCACAGGTATGTGTTTGTCAACCTCAGCAACGTCCTCATCTTCTCCAAGGACCCCCAAGGCCATCTCTATCATGTTCATTCAGTCCCTCAGCCTCTACTCAAAAACCAACTGTGCTAAAAGTTAGAAAAATGCCAGTTCCACATCCCTGTCATTTCCTTCCTGGATTAAGTCCTTTCACCCCAAGGCATAACCGTGGACACAGAGCAGCCATTCAATGCCCCAATCACACTCCCTCAGACAGTTATAGCTCTTCCTGGGGTTCTCCGACTTCAACCGCTGTTTCATCAGGGACTACGCCAAGTCGCTGCACCTCTCACCTCCCACACGCATAATCTGATCTGCTGCTATGGACCATGCTTTCAAGGAGCTCAAGAGCCACTTCACCACCGCTCCCATTCTCTGCCACCCGAACCCCTCCAGACCTTTAGTGGTAGAAGCGGACTCCTCCGATGTGGATGCCAGGGCCATCGTCTCCCAGCGAGGACTGAATGAGAAGACACTCCCTTGTGCCTTTTTTCACACAAGTTCAACTCTACACATCATCGTTACAGAATAGGAGACAGGGAGTTACTTAACATTAAATGGGCCTTCGAAGAATGGAGACATTAGCTGATGGGAAACAGCAAGTCCTTTCTTAGATCATAAGACATAAGAGCAGAATTAGGCCATCTGGCCCATCAAGTCTGCTCCACCATTCAATCATGGCTGATCCTTTTTTTTTAAAATCTCCTCCGCAACCCAAGTTCCTCGCCTTCTCCCCGTAACCTTTAATGCCATGTCCAATCAAGAACCTATCAATCTCTGCCTTAAATACACCCAACGACCTGTCCTCCACAGCTGCACGTGGCAACAAATTCCACAAATTCACCACTCTTTGGCTAAAAAAAATTTCTCTGCATCTCTGTTTTGAAAGGGCGCTCCTACATCCTGAGGCTGTGCCCTCTTCTCCTAGACTCTTCCACCATGGGAAACATCCTTTTGACATCTGCTCTATCTAGGCCTTTCAACAATGAGATCCCCCCTCATCCTTCTGAATTCCAACAAGTACAGACCCAGAGCCATCAAACGCTCCTCATATGATAATACTTACATTCCTGGAATCATCCTTGTGAACCTCCTCTGGATCGTCGCCAATGCCAGCACATCTTTTCTAAGATTAGGAACCCAAAACTGTTCACAATACTCAAGGTGAGGCCTCACCAGTGCCTTATAAACCCTCAGCATCACATCCTTGCTCTTATATTCTAGATCTCTTGAAATGAATTATGTTATGTAACCAGCAACAATGAATATCAATTGAGACAGTTTATATAAAAACAACCAAACATTTATTAAACACGGATAAACAATTTTAAAAAAACAAACAAAAACCTTAACCGGAAGTTAACCGCTATGCAGCCGTTCAACAAATCGTCACTCGGCACTGGTTCTTAAAGCGTTAAATGTGAAAACAGTCCTTAAAGCAGTAAAGTCAGATATAGTTCTTAAAATGGTAAATTTGAAAGTCCAATAGATTTATACGTTCAATTGGAGAGACTTCTCTGGAGAAGGATTTCTTCATAGACGTGACTTTCCTGTTGGTTCTGTACAAAGGATTCACGATGCTGGAAATAAACAGTTTAAAACAACTGACCTTAAATTCTAGAGAGCAAACCTTTGCATGAACTTCCTTGCTCTTTTGGCAAGAGTTATCTTCAATACAGGTTGCTACTTCTTCAACGAAGACTCAATAAGGTTGATTCTTTGTTAAACCGCCAAACGATACCAACTTCTCTCAATCCTTCAGGTCCCGTACTTCAATAAAGTCTTCACTCTCCAATACTACTGGAAAAAGGTACATCAACACATCTAGCAAAAATTTCCAGTCCAGCACTATTGTACCTTGCAACAGAATGTAACACTCCATTTTAAAAATGAAACTGTGTCATAAAAACAAATACGCAACAGAAATGGAGACACATCAACGTTCTAGCTGGAAAACTAAAAACTAAAAACTAACTGCGTCATCTGGGGTATTCCCTTATATACCCATGGTGCACATGTCATCACATGACTTCATATCAACGAGAAAATTACATCAGGTGACCTCCAAAAGACCATTACATCACTCTCCCAAAAAAATCACAGATCTCCTTGAGGTATGTAATACCTCCCTGCATAAAAAATTTTGGTCTCTTAAAGAACAAAGTTTTAACAATTAACAATTTATACAAAAAAAACACAAAGGTATAAAATTTACAACATACACAATATATACAGTCTTATCTTTCAGCACTTTACAAACTAATATACAGTATGAGTGTTACAAATGTTAAAATACCATCCGTAAAAACAAATTTTCATTGTACATTTAATATCTAGATAGACAATCAGCGATCACATTATCTTTACCCTTAATATGAGTGATCAAAATATTGTACTCCTGTAACATTAAACTGGATTATTAAATTGGAGTTTAGTTTCCTTAACCCTTTTCCTTAATGGTCACAGTGGCATGACCAAATTCACTGTTAGCTAAGTTAATAGTTAAGTTAGCTTTTGAAAGTCTCTCAAATAATTTCTCCACTGCAGCAACATGTGCTTTCCATGTATTATTTCCTGTAACTAGATCATCAATATAGGCATCTTTATCTTTTAATCCCTGAATCACACTATTAATCATCCTCTGAAAAGTACCTGGTGCATTCTTCATCCCAAATGGAAGAACATTATATTCATATAATGCAGATGGGGTTACAAATGCTGAAATCTCTCTACCTCTATGTGTCAATGGAACACACCAATAACCTTTTAACAAATCAATCTTTGTAAGGAATTTGGCTTGTCCAACTTTATCCACACAATCATCTACCCAAGGGATTGGATATGCATCAGTTTTTGTCACAGCATTCACCTTCCTGTAATCCGTACAAAACCTAATACTATTGTCTGGTTTAGGCACCATAACACACGGTGAACTCCAATTCAAATTAAAATGTCTAATAATATCATTCTCTAACATACACTTAATTTCTTGTTCAGCAAGTTCACATTTTTCCCTGTTCATTCGATATGGATGTTGTTTTATGGGTTTTGCATCTCCAATATCTACATCATGCGTAGCTACGGTGGTTCTTCTAGGAACATTGGAAATAAATCTCTATATTTAAAAATTAACTGTTTCATCTGCTCTCTCTGCTCTGGCTGTAAATGAGCTAATTTTTCATCAATATTTTCTAGAATTTTTGAATTTGGTAACCTGGCTGAAATAATGTTGGGTTTAAAATGAGTTTCAGATGAATCATCCATCAAGTTTTATCAAGATCAGACTCATTATTGATCACAACAGTCATAGTAGCAGCTTCTCTCTCATAATATGGTTTTATCATATTTATATGACACAACTGTGTTGTCTTTCTTCGATCTGGGGTTTTTACCACATAGTCTACATCATTTATCTTAGCAACATACATCAAAGTTGCTGGTGAACGCAGACTGGGAGACCGCTTTGCTGAACATCTACGCTCTGTCCGCCAGAGAAAGCAGGATCTCCCAGTGGCCACACATTTTAATTCCATATCCCATTCCCATTCTGACATGTCTGTCCACGGCCTCCTCTACTGTGGAGATGAAGCCACACTCAGGTTGGAGGAACAACACCTTATATTCCGTCTGGGTAGCCTCCAACCTGATGGCATGAACATCGACTTCTCTAACTTCCGCTAAGGCCCCACCTCCCCCTCGTACCCTATCTGTTACTCATTTTTATGCACACATTCTTTCTCTCACTCTCCTTTTTCTCCCTCTGTCCCTCTGAATATACCTCTTGCTCATCCTCTGGGTCACCCCCCCCCCCTGTCTTTCTTCCCGGACCTCCTGTCCCATGATCCTCTCGTATCCCCTTTTGCCTATCACCTGTCCAGCTCTCGGCTCTATCTCTCCCCCTCCTGTCTTCTCCTATCATTTTGGATCTTCCCCTCCCCCTCCAACTTTCAAATCCCTTACTCACTCTTCCTTCAGTTAGTCCTGACGAAGGGTCTCGGCCTGAAACGTCGACTGCACCTCTTCCTATAGATGCTGCTTGGCCTGCTGCGTTCACCAGCAACTTTGATGTATGTTGCTTGAATTTCCAGCATCTGCAGAATTCCTGTTGTTATCATTTATCTTAGATTTAATCTCATAAGGACCATGAAATTTAGCTTGTAATGGGTTCGTTTGCACTGGGAAAAGAACCAACACCTTATCCCCAGGCTTAAATGACCTCATCCTAATTTCCTTATCATACCAAGTCTTCATCTGCTCTTGAGCTAATTTTAAATTTTCCTTGGCCAAGCTATAAACTTTATATAATATTTCTTTAAATTTTAAAACATAACCTAGCAAATTAGTGTGTACTTCTTTATTAATCCACTGTTCCTTCAACAAGGCCACGGGTCCTCGAACTCTATGCCAAACACAAGTTCAAAAGGACTAAAACCTAATGATTCCTGTACTGCCTCCCTTACTGCAAAAAGTAGTAAATGTATACCTTCATCCCAGGCCTTTTCATTTTCCAAACAATATGTCTTAATCATAGTTTTTAATGTAGAATGAAATCTCTCCAAGGCTCCTTGTGTTTCTGGATGATAGGCTGATGAAATAATTTGTTTTGCTCCCAGTTTATAAACTATCTGCTGAAACAATCCCGACATAAAATTACTACCTTGATCCGATTGTATTTCCTTAGGCAACCCAAAATAAGTAAAGAATTTTGTAAGAGCCTTTGTCACAGTTTTGGCTATTATATTCCTAAGAGGTACTGCCTCTGGAAACCTAGACGCTGTGCAGATAATAGTTAATAAATATTGATGTCCAGTTTTAGTTTTTGGCAAAGGACCTACACAGTCTACAATGATTTTTGAGAATGGCTCACCAAATACTGGAATTGGTTGCAGTGGGGCCACTGGAGTAACCTGATTAGGCTTACCCACAATTTGACACGTACGACATGTTCTACAAATGTCGCCACATCTTTTCTTAAACTAGGCCAATTGAAATGTTTAGATACTTTGTTCATAGTTTTCTTTACACCTAAGTGACCACCCAAAGCCATAGTTAAAATCTCATTTCGGTAACTTTTAGGAACCACTACCTGATGATTAACTTTCCATTCCTCACTAGTAGGAATTGTAGGTGATCTCCATTTTCGCATTAATAATCCCTTTTCAAAATAATATCCCACTGGCACTTTTTCAATTTCACTATCTGGAAGAGCTTGGTCCTTTAATTTAACTATCTCAGGATCTCTACCCTGCTCTGCTATCACCTCCTTCCGAGATAAAGACAAACCTTCCTGGTCAGACTTACCACCAAAATCCTGATCAAATAATGTAGGTAAGAAAGTTTCTGACACATCCTCAAAATTCGAATCTTCATTTGAACTGTCATGGGTAACAACCTCATCCTGTACATCAGTCTTTTTAGCCATAGCTCTCGTTACAACACAGGAAGAATCTGTGTTAGAATCCTTCAGTGGTTCCTCAGAATTTGAATTTATTGTCAAATGCACTTCAGGAAAAAACTGTCCGCTTGCTAAATCATTCCCTAACAAAAGAGAAACATAATTCACAGGTAACCTAGATTGTAGGCCTACTTTAATAACTCCTGTAACT
The DNA here is from genome assembly GCF_963921235.1 of Mobula hypostoma. Taxonomy (NCBI): domain Eukaryota; kingdom Metazoa; phylum Chordata; class Chondrichthyes; order Myliobatiformes; family Myliobatidae; genus Mobula; species Mobula hypostoma. The sequence continues at coordinate 56,213,706 of NC_086114.1, read as the reverse complement.
AATCCTGACCTTAAATTTACCCTATGTAAATGCACTGGCCTAAGGGCACTCCCAACTCCTCTTATATAATTCACCTCAGAAGTGTCAGACTCATCACTAAACTTTAGCACACTGTCTAATATTGAGAAGCTCCAGTATCTCTAAGTATTCTTATTGGTACTGAATTGGATCCTTCTTTCAAGGATACAAATCCTTCTATTATAAAATTTTCATATTCCCTCTTAACTTGGTCAGACTCTGACACATCTACATTAGTACTTTCTGAACCCTGTGGCTTTACAGGTTTTTCAATATGCTTCACACAAGCATCTGGGACCACTTCTTTCTCTTTCTTTTTCAATCGGAAGCAATTAGCTACTACATGTCCAGGCTTCTTACAATAATTACAAATAATACCAAAATGTCTTTCCTTCACATGTCTCCCTTCATCCTTACTTTTCTCACTGACTTCAGGTTTAATTTCTGGTTTACATTGACTCTCTGTGCTATTTTTCCTTTTAAAAATTCTACCTGGAGAAAATTTATTCTTATGAATTAAAGCACATTCATCAGCTAATTTCGCAATCTCCTTCAATGTAGCAGTGTCCCTTTCATTTAAGTATGTTCTCACTTCAACAGGAATGTTTCTTTTAAATTCCTCCAGTAAAATCAACTCTTTTAATTTATTATACTCCCCATTCACATTTTTAGAAGAAACCCATCTCTCAAAACACATAGATTTCTCATAGGCAAATTCCACATAAGTTTTTTCCCACAGATTTCTTCAAATTTCTGAATCTTTCTCTATACGCTTCCGGAACCAACTCATATGCCTTTAATATATGCTGTTTAACAATATCATAATCCAGTGCTTGCTCAGCATTTAAAGCTGTATAAACTTGTTGTGCCTTGCCTTTAATTACACTTTGTAACATCACTGGCCATTGCTCTTTCGGCCACTTTAAACTCAGAGCAACACTTTCAAAATGCTGGAAATATTTGTCCACTTCAGCTTCATTAAATGGAGGAGCCAAAATAACCTCACGACTAGCAATAAACTGTATTGTAGAACCAGAAAACGGATTTCCCCTTCTTAATTTCTCCATCTCAAACTCAAATTTCCTCTGGTTTTCAGCTTCTCTTTCTTCAAATTCTCTTAGTAACTTTTCTGGTAATACCATGGGCACTTAACTTGGTAAGTAGCCTCATGTGTGGCACCATATCAAAGACCTTCGGAAAGTCCAAATATACAGCATCCACTACAAACCCTTTATCTATCCTACTTGTAATATCTTCCAAGAATTCCAACAGGTTCGTCAGGCAGGATTTTCCTGAAGGAAACCATGCTGACTTTGTACTATTTTGTCCTGTGTCACCACGTACTCCATCACCTCATCCTTAACAATTAACTGTAACATCTTCCCAACCACGGAGGTCAGGCCAGCTGGTCTATAATTTCCTTTCTGCTGCCTTCCTCCTTTCTTAAAGAGTGGAGTAACATTTACAATTTTCCAGTCCTCTGGCACCATGCCAGAGTCCAGAGATTTTTGAAAGATCATTTCTAATGCCACCACAATCTCTAACGCTACCTCTTTCAGAACCCTAGGGTGCAGATCCTCTGGCCCGGGTGACTTATGTACCTTTAGGTCTTTCAGCTTTTTGAGCACCTTCTCTCTTGTAACAGTAACTGCATCCACTTCTCTTCCTTCACACACTACAACATCAGGCATACACCTAGTGTCTTCCACAGTGAAGACTGACACAAAATATTCATTTAGTTCATCAGCCATCTCCTTGTCCCCCATTATTATTTCTCCTGCCTCATTTTCTAGCAGTCCTATATCCACTCTCATTTCTATTTTATTTTTTAAATGCTTGAAAAAGCTTTTACTATCCACTTTGATATTATTTGCTAGCTTGCTTTCATATTTCATCTTTTCCCTTCTAATGACATTTTAGTTGCTCTCTGTAGGTTTTTGAAAACTTCCGAATCTTCTATCTTCCCACTAATTTCTGCTTTGTTGTATGCTCTCTCTTTTGTTTTTACATTAGCTTTGACTTCCCTTGTCAGCCACGGTTGTACTCTTTCACCATATGAGTATTTTTTCATTTTTGGAATACAAATGTCCTGCACCTTCTTCATTTTTCCCAGAAACACACACCATTGTGGCTCTGTTGACATCCCTGCCAGCAGCTCCTTCCAATTTACTTTGGCCAGCTCCTCTCTCATACCACTGTAATTTCCCTTACTCCACTAACAAACTGCTATATCAGACTTTACTTTCTCCCGATCAAATTTCAAATTGAACACAATCATAGTCTGATCACTGGTTCCTAAGGGTTCTTTTACCTTAAGCTCCCTAATCGCCTCCGGTTCACTGCATAACACCTAATCCAGTATAGCTGATCCCCTAGTAGGATCAATGACAAACTCCCCTAAAAAGCTATCTCTTAGGCATTCAACAAACTCACTCTCTTGAGATCCATTACCAACCTGATTTTCCCAATCGACCTGCATGCTAAGATTTCCCATGACAGCACTGACCACCAGAACCTCATATCTGTTCAACAGACCTGCCAACTCAGCCCACATCAGGCTCTCTGAGGCCTGATCTTCAAGAAATTCAGCATCACCGTCTCCTAATCACCCAACTCCAGGAACACCAAGGCGGATGCCTTGTCATGACAGTTCAACCCTAGCAGAAATGGAAATCGATCCTCTGCCCACCATTCCATCCTCTCAGATCCTCGCTCCGATCCTCTGGGTCCTTGAGAACCAGATCTGCCAGGCCCTACAGCACGAACCTGCTCCGGCCAACACACCTGACAACCGTTTGTATGTGCCAGCAATTGAATATGCTGAGGGACTCCAGTAGACCTATTCCTCGCCCCCCTCTGGCCATACAGGTGCATGACTGACTCTGAAATTTTGGCGCGCCAGTTCTGGTGTCCCACCATGATCACAGATGTACATCAGTTTGTCAGTGCCTGGCCAATTCCTCCAACCAGCGACCCCTACCAATCCCTGGACACCTGTGGTCCCACATCACCATGGACTTCATCATGAGTTTGCCAGCTTCTGATGGGGCTATGGAGACCATGACAATGGTGGGCTAGTTATCTAAGGTGGACAATTCATTGCCCTCTCCAAACTTCAGGCAGCCACTGAGACAGCAGATCTGGTTCTGCAACATGTAGTTCGCCTCCAGGGCTTCCCTCAGCACACTGTGTCAGACCGGGATCCACAATTCGACTCTGGGATCTGGGAATGTAGGTCCATAATTCATTGAAAGTGGTGTCACAGGTAGACAGGGTCATAAAGAAAACCTTTGGTACATTAGCCTTCATAAACCAATGTATTGAGTTCAGGAGACATTGCTGAGGCCTAATTTGGAGTATTGTGTGCAGTTTTGGTTACCTGCTTACAGGAAAGGTGGAAACAAGGGTGAAAGAGTCCAGAGAAAATTTACAAGGATGTTGTCAGGACTGGAGGACCTGAGTTATAAGGAAAGGTTGAATAGGTTAGGACTTGAATTTGTTAGAACATAGAAGATTTGATAGAGGTATACAAAATTATGAGGGGTATTTATAGGGTAAACGCAGACAGGATTTTCCACTGAGGTTGGGTGGGACTACAACTAGAAGTCATGGGTTAAAGGTGAAAGATGAAAAGTTTAAGGGGAACATGAGGGAAAACGTCTTCACTGAGAGAGTCATGAGAGTGTTGACCAAGCAGCCAGTGCACGTGATATGCACAAGCTCAATTTCAATGTTTAAGAGAAGTTTGGATGGGTACATGGGTTGCTGGGGTATGGAGGGCTATGGTCCAGGTGCAGGTCGATGGAAATTTAAATGGCTCAGCATGGGCTAGATGGGCCAAAAGGCCTGTTTCTTTGTTGTACTCTATGATAAACACCATTCACCATAAATCCATCAGGCAATAGTCAGCACTGAACTTCTTGCAGACACAGCAGGAGAGGCACTCTATAGATTCTGGGGGCATAGTTCACTGAGCAGCCTGCCCAAATCACCAGGCAGGACGTCACATCACCAACAAGCACCGAAACCTCACTTGTCTGTTAGTGAGAGGGTCCCTCACAGTCAGATCCTTCCTGTACTGATGAAATATCTCACCGCCCCACCCCTGCATATCCTGCTCCTGGGACAGCTGCAGTGAGCAAGAAGTGGTCACCAGCTTCTTTGTAGACCGTGGATTTGCTAAGAGGGTGTGGAGATGGATGCAAGAATCTGTGCCGTGGTTCATCCCCGGCAGCTGTGTAACCGAGGGCACTCTGATCTGAGGGCTGTTCCGAGTGACACTCAGTGAGACAGACATCAGGTGCCGCTGGAAGGTCATCAGATCGGTGAAAAGCCTCCTTTGGTCTGTCCGACCTAGAGGCATGGAATAATACAGGCCCTTCAGGGCAACTCACTGATCCAACCAAAGTGCCTTCCTGAGATAGTTCCAACTCCCGCTAAACCAGGGCTTCCCAACTTGGGGTCCACCGACCCCCTTGCTTAATGGCATAAAAAAGGATGTGAACCCCAGATCTAAACCTTTCCTGTCCGTGGACCTGTCAAAATGTCTTTTAAACATTGTAATTGTACCCACCTCTGCAAATTCCTGCAGCAGCATGTCCGTACACATCAGCACCCCCATCCAACCACCCCCCCAACACACACACACACACACACACACACACCACCCCCAACCTCCACACACACAAACATTACAACAATCAGAACAGAGTCTGATCCAATGCCAATCTACAAGTTTGCAGATGTTTGTACTAAGGAAGGCCGTATCTCAAACGATGACAAGACGGGCTATAGGAAAGAGACTGTGAGCCTAGTGACAATTTCAGCAAAACAAAACAACTGGTCATTGACGACAGGAAGCGGGTAGGCACACACTCCTGTTTACATCAACCATGCTGAGGTAAAGAGCATTGAGAGGTTCTTTCCTAGAGGTGAACATAACGTAACCATAACCTGTCCTGGTCCAATGGCATAAACACCATAACCAAGGAAGTTCACTAACGCAACACACACAAAATGCTGGAGGAACTCAGCAGGCCAGGCTGATTCGCCGTTGTCTATTACAAACCCACAGACTCTCACAGCTACCCAGATTACACCTCGTCCCACCCTGCTACTTGTAAAAACACCATCCCCTTCTCTCAATTCCCCTATCTCCACTGCATCTGCTCTCAGAATGAGGCTTTTCATTTCAAAACCAAGATGTCCTCCTTTTTCAAAGAAAGGGTCTTCCCTTCCTCTACCATCAACACTACCCTAAACTGCATCTCTTCCATTTCACACACGTCTGCTCTTACCCCATCCTCCGGCCACCCTACCACAGGGATAGGGTTCCTCTTGTCCTCACCTACCACCCCACCAGCCTCCGCGTCCAGCACATAATTCTCCAGAACTTCCACCACCTCCAATGGGATCCCACCACCAAGCATATCTTTCCCTTCCACCCCCTCCACTTTCTGCTTTCTGCAGGGATCGCTCCCTACGCGACTCCTTTGTCCATTCGTCCCTCCCCACTGATCTCCCTCCTGGCACTTATCCTTGCAAGCGGAACAAGTGCTACACCTGCCCCTACACCTCCTCCCTCACTACCATTCAGTACCCCAAACAGTCCTTCCAGGTCAGACGACACTTCACCTGTGAGTCTGTCGGGGTCATATACTGTGTTCGGTGCTCCCGGTGTGGCCTCTTGTACATTGGTCAGACCCAACATAGATTGGGAGACCGCTTCACCGAGCATCTACGCTCCGTCTGCCAGAACAAGTGGAATCTCCCAGTGGCTACCCATCTTAATTCCACTTCCCATTCCCATTCCGATATGTCGATCCATGGCATTCTCCACTGTTGTGTTGAGGCCACACTCAGGTTGGAGGAACAACACCTTATATTCCGCTTGGGTAGCCTCCAACCTGATGGCATGAACATCAATTTCTCAAACTTCTGGTAATGCCCTCCACCCCTAACCGCACCCACCCCCCCCCCCACCATGCCCTCCTTCTCCATTTCCCATCCCCTTTTCCCTCTCTCACCGATCAACTTCCCAGCTCTTAACTTCATCCCTCCCCCTCTAGGTTTCACCATGTGTTTCTCTCTCCCCTCCCCCCACTTTTCAAATCTACTCCTCAGTTTCTTTCCCCCAGTCCTGCTGAAGGGTTTTGGCCCGAAACGTCGACCGTACTTTTTTCCACAGTTGCAGCCTGGCCTGCCGAGTTCCTCCAGCATTTTGTGTGTGTTGCTTGAATTTCCAGCATCTGCAGATTTTTCTCTTGGTTGAAGTTTACTAATGCCTCTACTTCTTGAGGAATTTAATGAAATTTCCCATGTCCTCTTTGACTGTCACCATTTTTTATAGATGCAGCATATCCAGATTCATCACGGTCTCATTCAGCCTGCGCTGCCCGAGACTGCAAGAGACTGCAGAGAGTTGTGGTCGCAGCTCAGTACATCACAGAAACCAGACTCATTTTGTGGGCTCTGTCTATACCCGGCCACCTCAGTAAGGCAGCCAGCGTAATCAAAGACCCCTCCCACACTGGACATTTTGACTTCTCCTCTCTCCCATCGGGAAGAAGACGCAAAAGCCAGAAGGCTCAGGGACAGATTCTATCCCACAGTTACCAGACTATGGGAATGTCCCTCGTGCGATGAGATTGACTCATGACCACACAACCTACCTCGCTATGTCTTTGCACCTTGTTGTCCGCCTGCACTGCACTTGCTCTGTAACTGTCACACTTTATTCTGCAACACACATCAAAGTTGCTGGTGAACGCTTCAGGCCAGGCAGCATCTCTAGGAAGAGGTACAGTCTAGAGATGCTGCCTGGCCTGCTGCGTTCACCAGCAACTTTGACGTGTGTTGCTTGAATTTCCAGCATCTGCAGAATTCCTCGTGTTTGCACTTTATTCTGCATTCTGTTATTGTTTCCATTGTACTACCTCAAGGCAGTGATGTAATGAAAAGAACTGTATGGATGGCGTGCAGAACAAAGTTTTTCACTGTACATCGGTGCATTTGAGAGTGTACGGGGTCTTTCTTTTTTGTATGTTAAATTTAAAATGGCTTCTTTGTTATGTTATACTTGGGAATGCTTCTTTGTTATGTTAAACGCTGAAAAAGTCCTTCCCGCTAGCAGTTTGTTGAATCACGTTACTGGTAAGAAGATGTTATGAACCAATTGGGATTGTTGTTATGGGTTTGGTGTATTTGAAGATACTGTATGCGTGGGGTTTTGGGGCAGAAGGCAGGAGAGAGAGACAGAGAATGGACCAGGTACTGTGATGTCTGCTAACAGGATCGGACTCCGAGGAGGGCATTCGGCGAGGAGACGGAGACGGACTCATGTGAAGCATCTGGTCGACCACTGTTATTGGTCCCAGGTGGCCGGTCGAGGTGGTCTGCGGGGTCACAGGGTGAAGAAGAAGGGTCCTGAGCTCCAACTGTTTGTGCACGAAGAGATTGAACTTTGATAAGTGTGGCGCCTTTTATTTTCCTTTTATATTTTATTCTCTATTAATTATATAGTTCCAGTAATATCTATAAACTACAAATCATTTAATCATATCTGGTGTATTGTCTGTTATTTGGGCGGGGTGTGGTACATCACACAGCATCCACACAAACTATTACCCAGTTTGGCGGGGCCGAGGCTGTTTCCCTAGACGACAGCGAGCCAAGCAACCCTGAGGGTGGCTAGGAGGGCTACAATAGTAATAATAACAACTCAACACACCCCTCAGATTCCCTTTAAATCTTTCCCCTCACCTCCAACCTATGCCCTCTACTTCTAGACTCCCCACTCTGCAAAAAAAAAGCTTTGACCCCAATAACCTTATCTGTGCCCCTTGCTCTAGGGAAAACTCAATTCTGTCCTAATAATTCAAGCCCTCTGGTCACTGTGAACCTTTTTTGCACCATCACTATCTTAATCACATCCTTTCTGTGGTATAGCAACCAGAAATATACAAATTTGTGATTCCTGTAACATCTTGCACAACTGTGCAACATGGTATCCCAGCTCTTGTAGTTATTATCCAGTCCATTTACCTTGTCTGGCTGTATTTCCACTTCCAGAGGACTACCTACCTGTGCTCCTACATCTCTCCCTCTCTCTGTTTAACATCACTTCTCAGAAGTGTCCTGTCATGCACTGTGCATGCCCTGCCTTGGTTTAATTTCCTAAAAAGCATCACTTCAAATTGCCTGAATAAAACTTCATCTGCCATTCCTTGGCCCAACTCCCTAGTTGATCTAGAACCTTAAACAGCCATTCTTCACTATCCAACAGTCCGGCAGGTGGCAGAGTGAGATCAGCGCCGGACTTCAGAGCAAAGGTTCCCAAGTTCGAATCCAGATCAGGCCACCCCCGAGCACGCTTTCCATCTGTGCTGGTTTGAGTGTCGAGCTAGCCACTCACCCTGGTAAAAAATACAAGGGTCGAGTCAGGAACATTCATAACGTGACCTGGTTATTCCTGACACCACGTGCCAGACAAGAATGGCTGAATGTCTGGTATGACACACCTAAAAAAAAAACTATCCAATACACCATTATCCACAAGCTTCCTATTCAGGCCACCTGCATTCACATCCAAATCATTCATATAAATGACAAACAATAGTGCCAATCTCTACAGAGTACCACTAGTCACAGGCCTCCAATTAACAACCCTCCAGAGCCACCTATTGACTCCTTCCACCAGGTTAATTTTGTATCCAATTGCCTAGCTCACCCTATATTCCAAGAGCTTTAAGCTACCAGACCAGCCTTCCATGTGGGACCAAAAGCCTTGCTGAAGTCCATGTAGACACCATTCCCTCATGAATCTTCTTAGTCACCTTTTCACAAATCTCAAAATCACAAGACATGATTTCCCACTACTGCTATGTCTAATGTTCTTATGGTCACACACAAACACATGTTGACTATCCCTTATCAGTTCTTACCTTTCCAAATGCAGATTGATTGTCTCTCAAAATCCTCTCCAGTAACCTTCCCATGTCTGATATAAGGCTCACTGGCTTGTCCTTGCAGCCTTTCTGAAATAAAAGCACAATATTTGCTTCCCTCAGCCTTCGAGCTCCTTGCCTGTGGCTAAGGAACATACCAACATCTCTCCCAGGGCTCCAGTAATTTCTTCCGTTGCTTCCCACAATGTCTCAGGAAATACTCAGACAAGCCCTGGGAACTTATCCACGTCTGTGTGCCTACTGTTTTATCTTTGGATTTACATCAACTAAAAACTACAAATGTCTTCATCTCCACCGGGAGCAATGGAGGGATTGATTTGACAGCGTTCAGTTGCCTGTGTGTGTTGGACATGTCTGTTGCATTTGGGAGAGCAGAAAGTGGAAATCAAATAATCAAGTTAACTACAAACAACTAAACTGCTGAAAAGCATCTGCAATACCCCTCCCTTGTACCGTAAACCAAACTCACGTAACATTCCAGATATTTAGATTCATCAAATAGCAAAACGTGAAGCAGAATTTGCATTTATATGAAAGCCCAGAATACCTCAGGCACTTCACAACCGATAGCTAATGATGAGAGTATGCTTGCTGCTTTCGTATCATGGCTCGATGCACCCTGTCGACCAGAACTGCACATAATATTTTGGGTGTGTTCTCACCAAAGTCCTCTACAGCTGGAACATGATATCCCAGCTCCTGTACTCAGTGCCCAGCCTGATAAAGGAAGGTATTGTTTAGACCAATAGTTTTGGCCCTTTGCTCCTGATACTGCAGATGCTCATGGTGGTACTTATAAACCTGATAGAGGCAGCCTACATACAGGGAGTTCCAGACTCCTCTGGTGAAAAATATTTCCAAGTACCCCTAAAATCATTGGACCAGTTGTCTTAATCCCATGTTCCCTTGGCTTCCTGACCACCCTGGTAAACTATGATGTACCTTGATTCAATCTCTACTTTGCCTCCTTGCTGCAAAGGAAACTGCCCCAGTTCAATTAATCTCTCCCTCAAAGTTAACATCTTCCAGCTCTGCAACTTCCTCAAACATCTTCCTTAACCCTGCATGGTGCTGCCACATCCACCCCACCATGTGCTCTCCAGGCTCGCCGATGTACCGCAGAAAACATCCTATCCAGATGCCTCACTTGGTAAAGGAACAGCTACACCCAAGACAGCAAGAAACTACAGAGAGTTGTGAACGCAGCCCATTGATTTATGTCAGCCAGCCTCCCCTCCACCAACACTCCCAGTGCCTGAGGAAAGCAGCCAACATAATCAAGGACTCCCCCCACCATCAGGCAGAAGATTCGAAGCTCAGGAACACATACCACCAGTGTCAAGGACAGCTTCTATCCCACTGCTCTCAGAGTGTTGAACGGACCTCTTGTACACTAAATGCTGAACCCTTGATCTCCCAATCTAACTTGTGGTGGCCCTTGCACAGAGTGATGGAGTTGTCGTTAAAAGGAAGGAGGTGCGTAGAGTTATAGGCAGCAAGGAACAAATGAGGAATGTAAGAAATGGAAGAGAAAACTTAAGAGGGAAATCAAGGGGGAAGAAAAGAAGGTATGAGGTTGATCTGGCAGACAGGGTAAATGAAAATCCCAAGGACACCTACAGATATACTAAGAGCAAAAGAATAGCAAGGAACAAAATTAGTCCATTTGAAGATCAGCATGGTTAGCTTTGCATAGAACTGTGAGAGATAAGGAAAGTCTTAGATGGATTTTTTTTGCATCTGTAGTCACTTAGATGGACACAAAGTCAATAGGACTGAGGCAAAATAACAGTCAGGTCATGGAGCATATACAGATTACAGAAGAGGAGATGCTTGCTGTCTTGAGATAAATTAGGGGTGGATAAATCCCCAGGGGTTTGCTCCAACCTTGTGAGAGGGTAGAGCAGAAATTACAGGGGCCCTAGCAGAGATATTTAAAATGTCTTTAGCCATGGGTGAAGTGCTGGAGGACTGGAGGATAGCTAATGTTGTTTCGATGTTCAAGATAGGCCAGTGAGCCAGTAGATGTAACTTATTCTAAGGGACTATAATACTTGGATAGACAGGACCTGGTTAAGGATAGTCAATATGGCTTTGGGTGCGGTAGGTGGTGTTGAACCAATCTTTTAGTTTTTCAGGGAGGTTCAGAGAAAGGCAGTGGATGTTGTCTACATGGACTTCAGCAAGGCCTTTGACAAAGCCTGGTATGGGAGGCAGTTCCAGAATGTTTAGTTGCTTGGCATTCAAGATAAGGTAGGAAATTGGATTAGATATTGGCTTCGCGGGAGGAGTCAGAGAGAGGAGGTAGATGATTTCCTCTCTAACCGGAAGCTTAGTTGAGTGTCACAGAGATCGGTGCTGGGTCAGTTGTTTCGGGGTTCCCAAACCGGGGTCCATGGACCACTCAGTTAATGGTAGGAGTTCATGACATTAAAAAGGTTGGGAACCCCTGATCTATATCAATGATCTGGATGATAACGTGGTAAACTGGATCAGGAAATTTGCAGATCATACCAAGATTGAGAAAGTAGCGAGGAAGTCTATCAAATCTTGCAACTGGAAAACTGGCAGATGGGATTTGAAGCAGACAGGTATGAGGTGTTGCACTTTGGGAGGACAAACAAGGGTGAACAATAGGGCATTGAGGAGCACAGTAGAACAGAGGGATTAAGGAATACAGATCCATAATTCCTTGACAGTGGCATCACAGACAGATAGGGTCATAAAGAGAGCGTTTTGGCACGTTGGCCATCAAAAATCAAAGTATTGAGTTCTATAAGACCATCAGACAGAGGAGCAGAATCAGGCCATTTGGCCTGTTAAGTCTGTTCTGCCATCCCATCATGGCTGATTTATTATCCATCTCAACCCCATTCTCCTGCCTTCTCTGTGTTATCTTTGACACCCTTACTAATCAAGAACCTATCAACCTTCAAATTAAATATACCCAATGACTTGCCCTCCTCAATAGTCTGTGAACATGAATTCCAGAGATTCACTACCCTCTGGCTTAACAAATTCCTCCTCATCTCTGTTCCAAACGGACATCCTTCTATTCTGAAGTGGTACGTTCTGGTCACAGACTTCTACCCTGTAGGAAACATCCTCTCCATGTCCACTCTATCTAGGCCTTTCAATATTCAATAGGTTTCAACAAGAACCCCTCTCACTCTTCCAAACTCCAGCAAGTACAGGCCAAAAGCCATTAAATGTTTCTCATGTGTAAACCCTTTCATTGCTGGAATCACTCTCATCAACCTGCTTTGGACCTTCTGCAATGCCAGCACATCTTTTCGTAGATAAGAGGCCCAAAACTGCTCACAATGCTGTAAGCGCAGTCTACCAATGCTTTATAAAGCCTCAGTATTGCATCCTTTTACAGTATATTCAAGTGCTCTTGAAATGAATGCTAACATTGTATTTGCTGTCATTACTACCAACTCAGTCTGTAAGTTAACCTTTAGGGAATCCTGCATGAGGATTCTCGAGTCTGTTTGTACCTCTGACTTATGGATGTTCTCCCTGTTTAGAAAATAGACCATACCTTTATTCCTTCTACCAGGAGTTGGGATGTTATTTGAAGTTGTAGAAGATGTTGGTGATGCCAAATGTGGTGTATTATGTAGAGTTCTGGTCATCTACCTACAGGAAAGATATCAATAGGGTTGAAAGAGTGCAGAGAAAATTTGTAAAGATGTTGCTGGAACTTGAGGACTTGAGTTATAGGGCAAGGTTGAATAGGTTAGAATTTTTTATCTGGAACGTAGGAGTATAGGGGAGATTTGACAGAAGTATACAAAATTATTAGGGGTTGTGGTAAACCACGTATATAGGTTGTAACTGGGTTACCTGTCTGGACACGCCCCTCTGTTGACTGCTCCTGTGGCTCCTCCCACAGACCCCTGAATAAAGGCGATTGCGCCACAGCTTCTCCCTCAGTCCAGGACAGATACTCAGCATGGACGCTGGTGCATTTACTGTTAATAAAAGCCTTTCAGTATTTACTCTACTTCCAGTCTTTTGGAGTAATTAATAGTGCATCAGGGGTATAGACAGGATAAATGCGAGCAGGCTTTTCCCACTGAGGGTGGGTGAAAATAGAACCAGAGTTCATAGCTGAAGGGTGAAAGGTGAAATATTTCAGGGGAATCTGAGGGGGATCTTCTTCCATCAGAGGGTGGTGTGAGGTGGAACAAGCTGACAGTGGAAGTGCTGGATTCAAATGCAACGTTCAAGAGAAGCTTGAATAAGTATCTGGATGGTGGGGATGGTGGCCTATGGTCCAGGTGCAGGTCGATGGGACTAGCTTGGCATGGATTAGATGAGCCAAAAGGCCTATTTCTGTGCTATAGTGCTCTATGACTTAATGTGTCAATAATATAATCAATGTGAATGTGAAGATTCTGCTCTGTATACAAGCTGAGCCCTAACCAATGTTTCATTTCAGTTTTAGCACAACCTTCCTGTTCTTTTACTCCCTGCTTGGCTAACAGGGACATTAAACAAATATCACTCATGAACCACCGTATCTACCTGTGGGTACGTTCTCCAGGATCCGTCTGTCCTTCTGCACTTTTCCTCGAAAATTCCCTGAACGGATCACTCCTCCTCCTCCAGTCTGGAGGCCATTCACCGCTCTTTAATCCACAGAACCAATCCAGTGGCATCTGCCTGCAGCCAGCAGTTTAATTTCACTTTAAAGACCTCTTTGGCAACTTTGGTATTGTCTGCAAACTTTTTAAACGCAGGTCCTTCTTTCAAGCCCAAGTCGTTTCTACACAGCAGAACGGAACAAGGGAGCTGGGACCGATCTCTGCAGCCCAAACAGACATCCTTCCAGTCCTGTTGATCAGATCCCTTTGCCTTCTGACACCCAGACAATGCAGATATAAGCCACACCTCCCCCTTGGGTCCCACATTTTTTATTACACTGACTTCATTAACAGTGCTGCCCTCAGCATACAGTACATCTGCAATGACTCTTACAAAGCAGTGCTCACTCAGACTCCCACCACTAAACCAGGCTTAATGTACTTTATGTAAATTGGCACTAGGATATTGGACCCAGGACTTTCAGTCGTGATTCACCCCGAGTAACACACTGGAGAAACTTAGTGGGCTCCAAGAATCATAAGACCATAAGACATGGGAGCAGAATTAGGCCGTTCAGCCCATCTAGTCTACTCCAACATTCCTCGTGGCTGATTTATTATCCCTCTCACCCCATTTTTCTGCCTTCGCGCTATAACCTTTGATGCCCTTACTCATCAAGAACCTATCAACCTCTGCTTTAAATATACCCAATGACTTGGCCTCCCCCAGCTGTCTGTGGCAATGAATTCCACAGATTCAACAACCTCTGACTAAAGAAATTCCTCTTCATTTCTGTTGTAAAGGGACGCCCTTCTATTCTGAGGCAGTGCCCTCTGGTCCTGGACTCCCCCACAACAGGAAACATCATCTCCACATTCATCCTATCTGGGCCTTTCAATATTTAATAGGTTTCTTTGAGATCCCCCTCATTCTTTCAAACTCCAGCAAATACAAGGCCAGAGCAATCAAACACTCCTCATATGTTAACCCTTTTATTCCCAGACTCATTCTTGTGAACATCCTCTGGACTCACTCTAATGCCTACATATCCTTTCTTAGATAGGGGCTCAAAACAACTCAACATGCTCCAAGTGTGGTCTGACCAATCCTTTATAGAGTCTCAGCATTAGATTCTTGCTTTTATATTCTAGTCCTCTCAAAATGAATGCCAACATTGCATTTGCCTTCCTTACTACGAACTCAACCAGCAAGTTCATCTTTAAGGCATCCTGCAGGAAGACTCCCAAGTCCCTTTGCACTACTGATATCTGAATTTTGCTCCCCATTTAGAAAATAGTCCATGCCTTTATTTCTTCTACCAAAGTTCATAACCACACATTTCCCGACTATATTCCATTTGTCACTTCTTTGCCCATTCTCCTTATCTGTCTAATTCACTCTGCAGACTCCCTGCTTCCTCAACACTACCTGCCCCTCCACCTATCTTTGCATCATCTGCAAACTTGGCCGCAAAGCCATTAATTCCATCATCCAAATCATTAGCATATAATGTGAAAAGAAGCAGTTCCAATATCGACCCTGCAGAACACCACTAGTCACTGGCAGCCAATCAGAAAAGGCTTCCTTTATTCCCACTCTTTGTCTCCCATCAATTAGCCGGTGATCTATCCATTCTCGTATCTTTCCTGTAATACCATGGGCTCTTCTCATGTTTAGCAACTTCATGTTTGGCACCTTGTCAAAGGTTCTGAAAATCCAAGTAAGCAGCGTCCACTAACCCTCCTTCAGCTATCCTGCCTGCCTGTTATTTCCTCAAAGAATTCCAAAAGATTTGTTAAACAAGATTTCCCCTTAAAGAAACCATGCTGACTTTGGCTTATTTTATCATGGGTTTCCAAGTACCACAAAACATCATCCTTAGTAATGGACTCCAACATCTTCACAACCACTGAAGCCAGGCCAACTAGCCTATAATTTCCTATCTTTTGCCTCCCTCCTTTCTTAAACAGTCAAGTGATATTTGCAATTTTCCAGTCCTCTTGAAAGATCACTACTAATACCTCCACAATCTCTTCAGCCACTTCTTTCAGGGGTGTAGTCCATCTGGTCTGGGTGACTTACCTAGCTTCAGAACTTTCAGCTGCCCAAGCACCTTCTCCTTAGTATTAGCAACTTCTGCCCCTGACACTCTTCAATTTCTGACATACTGCTGATGTCTTCCACAGTGAAGACTGAGGCAAAACACTTAATCAGTTCATCCACCATTTCTTTGTCCCTCATTACTAACTCTCCAGCATCATACTCTTGCATCTCTTTTATTCTTTATATATTTGAAAAGAAACTTTTTAATATTATTTATCTTCTTTCATATCCTCTTTTCTATTATTTTTATAAATCCCCTTTTATATTATTGTCTAGCTTACCTTCACACATTTCACTCATGTGTTTGCAGGCAACTCCCAGCCAACTTCCTGCCAGGAATGACCTTTTGGAGAGCGTGTACCCAAATCGGTGATAATCTTCTAAAAACTTCTCTTGCGTATCATGGTAATTTTCAACAGAGTTTATCATTGATTGATGAATCAATTATGGACACTTTTAAGGAAAAAGGATGAACCTTGCTACTTGTTTGTATTCATTGTTTTACTACTAATAAAACAAAGATTGATTGAAACAAATGAAGCATTTTTGAAAGCCTGTTTAAAGATTATTAATATTAACCTTTTAAAAAGTTTAAAAATAGCAGTATTTCTAAATATTATTGTTATTGTAACTGTTTACTAACCAAATACTTGTGTGTATACCAGGTCTGAGAGGATTTCAAAACATATCATCCAACATTACGTGCTCTCGCAACTGCCTAGCTGGTGTCAAGACAGCGCGAGACGTTTCCTGTGAAAATATCTGTGCTCGCAGCTGTAAAGAATCATGCACTACTCCATTTGGCAGTAAAGATAATTATTATGCATCTTTTTATTATGTGTGGGGTTTAAAGGATCGAGGGGCAGCTCTGCACACCATGTGCCAACAAAACCTGTGCATACTCCATCTTGGTTACCTATGCCATAGGTTCACCATTTCTCTCTAGGCTCGCTGTTTGCCAAGAGATCTCTGCCACCAGCTGCTCCCCCAGCCTCACTAACACAGGCTGGGGCATGTACCAACATGGTAACACTACCCCGTCACTGAGACAGTCTGCTTGTCTGTGGCCTCACCTTTCAAGATTGCTTCCTGAGTTCAGGGGAGCAAGGGAACGCCCTGCTAACGCTGGAACCTCGTCCAATAACCCCCACTGTTCCAAGAACAGAGTATCGTTACGGGGAGCCAGGCAGGGCTGCTTTCCAACCACAGCAAATGGATTTCAGCTTTTTTTTTTTGAACAATTTTTCAAAAAAAAACTTCACAGCGTTAGCCAAGGCCATCTTAACACCGGAAAGTTGGCAGGGATGAATTTCTAAGCCCACAGCCAAAGTAGGTTGAAAAATGATGGTTGAAGCCTCTGCTATTTCCTGTCTCACTTCTGTTAATGGCACGCTTTATCTGTCCACTTTTAAAGGTGATACATTCCTTAATATTTCCTCCCTATCATGTGCAGTAATTGCTGGTTTTTAATATCTATATTGGCCTTCTTACTGAAGACAAACATAAAGTTTTCATTTCAGACTCACCCTAATGGTTGACTTCCGCTCTCAGGTTGTCGTTAGTCTCGAACAGCCGCTCTTCCTTTCTTTGTTGATCTTTTTCCCTTCATCTGTTATATAATCTATAAAAGGTTGCTTTAAGTTTATCTGTAAAACCAGTTGGAAGCTTCTCTTACTGGGATTGAGGCAAACAGTTTAAATTAAATGCATTTTAAGAATCCTCATACATTTTAGACTTGTTACTCTAGATAATCTCGGGACCATGTGTAACACTGTAACCTGGTCCCGATGGAAAGAAAACGGATGTGATTTCTGTAGCAGTTTTCACAACTTTGGAGATCTCATCAGGTCTCAAATGCCCTGTCTAAAGACGTTTCCTATCTGTAGCGCAGTCGAGGTTGGGATGTGCACAGGAAAATGTCACGAACAGCTTCCGTACATGTGTAATACCCACCTTTCTGCGACGCATTTGCTTGGCATTACATCACTATTTTGACAGAAGATGGGGGAAGTTCTCAAGTCAATATTTATCCATTAATCAACGTTGCTGAAGAAAGATAATCTGGTCATTTTACTCAGTGCTGGATGAGTGGGCTGGGGACAGGGGGGAGTGGTGTCCTGTGTCGAACATCTCACTGGAAAATCAGCACCTTCAACAGTGCAACACAACTCAGTTTTTTTTTATTTTCGGTTTCCTGAGCATCACCAACAGAGACACAACTCATACTAAATGACTGTACCAGGAGGGGGAACAACTTCTTTTAGTCTCTGAATCCCAAACACAGACAGACAGTCAGTCTGAAATAGTTGGATGCAGGAAACATACAAAGCCAACTAACTACCGTTTCAGTACAATACCTTGGTTCATAAATTGGGCTGGCAGTTGAGTTATGTTAAGTTACATTTCTGTATTTGCACTGTGGTGTCGCAGGGTCTGATTGTCAGCAATGTACAAATGGTGAGATGCATGAATGCTGGAGGCACAGAGTAACACAGCTCATCTATAGTAACCAAGATGCACAACCAAGCCCTTTGGCTCATATTTGGCCCATATCCCTCTAATCCTTACCTAGCCATGTACCTGTCCAAACGTTATTGTAGCTGCCTCAACCACCTTCTCCAGAAGTTCCATACATACACCACCATCTATGTGAGGAGTTTACCCCTCAGGTCTCTGTTAAATCTTTCTCCTTGCACCCGAAGCCTGACTCTCCCTGGAGTAAAGGTTGTGTCCATTCATCCCACCTACACCCCTCACGATGTTAGCAAGTGTCTAACGAAGGCCACGTTCAGTGGTGTTGCAATCGGGTGATTTAATAAGTGACAAACCCGTCTCGGCAGCCACCACCCTTGTCCACCGACAGCTCCTCCTCATCCATGGCACCTCAGTGGGGAAGCTGATGACAAAAGCCGTTCCCTGATGCCAGTGAGGTATACAGAATGCATCAAACCACCGTGAACTCTGCCAAGCTTTGCCTCCTCATTTTAAGATGCCCACCTGCCCTGTCTCAATCCTCCGGCAGCCTGCTCTTCCATTTCTTGGGCCGTGTGCAGAGGACATCCCCACGGTCGCCTAGAAGTTTTTCTTGCGGATTGACATGGTGACTCAGACAAAGGCACATGACTGTTGCTGAGGACTCAGTCTCGATGATTTGCTGCCTTGGTTGCCCACTTCCTGGCCATCGAGGGAAGCTGTGGTACATCGCCAGAGTCACCCGCAAAGCCAGTGCATGGTAAGTCACTGCGCAGGTCTCACTGAGAGGCCAGTAATTCTGTAGGTGAAGGAGTAGCCCTGAGGCGTGGCCATTCTGGTCAGGGAGAACAAGATGTGCTCAGCCTCTCCTGTGACAGAAAGCAGAAAGCTTCTGGAGGCTAATATTCCCAACTTCACCCTGGAAGGAGCTTAATGCAGAAAAGTTATCGTGACCACACCAGCAATGAGATCACGTTCATGGCAGTAAGAGGCAGCAGATTTAGCAGTTGGCACGGCGATACTACAGCTTGGGGCCTTGGAGTTCAGAGTTCAGTTCCGACGTCCTCCCCATGGAATGCATGGATTTCCCTCAGGTTCCCCAGTTTTCTCCCACTGTCCAAATATGTACCAGGTAGGTTCATTAGTCATTGTACATTGTCCCGTGATTAGGTTAGGGTTAAATCCCAGTTATCCGGAAGGACCTACCCTGTGCTGTAAATAAATAATGAATCTATGGGTGAAATCCTTACTGAAGCACCGGCAACTGACACAAGGTTTCTTATTGAAGTTTATGGGGAAAGGATGCTGTTTCATCTCCCAGAATGGATATTACCTCTGGCTGACCATAGTCCAATGTCCCACACCCAGACTCACAGAGTTAACAGAATCGACCCTACGTTTATTATTGCTGACCTCTATGAGAAACTTGTTGTTTTGTGGCAGGGTACAGTGCAAGACGTTAAAGATTATATAAGTAAATCAATGCGAATGAGGAACAGTGAGGTAGGGTTCACGGGTTCGTGGACTGTTCAGAAGTTTGATGGCAAAGGGTAGAAGCCATTCCTAAAACAAGTGTGGGATTTCAGGTTCCTGCACCCCTTCCCTGCTGGTAGTAATGAGGAGAGGGCATGTGCTGGATGGTGAGGGTCTTTAATGATGGATGCTGCCTTCTCGAGGCACCAGCCTTTGAAAATATCCTCAGTGGTGGGGAGGGTGATGCCCATAGTATCTACAATCCACAGCAATCACTTTCAATTCTGCACATTGTTTCTGGCATGGAAACAGGCCCTTCAGCTAACTCTTTCACGTTGACTAGCTTTCCTAACTAATCTAGTCCCATTTGCCCACTTTGGTGCATATCTCTCTAAACCTTCCCTATCCACGCACCTGCCCAAATGTCTTGTAAATGTCATAATTGTACCCACCCGAACCATTTCCTATGGCAGCTCATTACGTACACTCAAAACCCTCTGTGTGAAAAAGTTGCCCATCGTAAATCTTTTCTTTGCCCTCTCCAGTCTATGACATCCTTCATTCAGGGCAACCAGAACTGTACCTATATCTTGTAGCTGTAGCAATACTACTACTACGTCAACTCAGGCCCAGGGGGCTGGCGCCGGGCACGATGACGGACACTCCACTTCTCCCTTTCCCTCATCAGTGTGTTCATCTACATTAGCCGCGCCACTATCTTCTTGGAGTGTGTTGACCATAGTCTTGGGAGGGCGCCCAGGGTTTATCCTCCCGTGCTTGGGCTCCCATATGATGACTAGGCTGGCAGGTAGCTCGGGGTGGCGTAGACAGTGCCCCGCTAGTTGCAGTCTTCTCGCCTCGATTTTAGTGGTGAGCATCGGTAGGTTGTTATAGAACTCAACGTTCGTCATGTGCTGTTGCCAACTCACGTCAAGAGCCATCCGGAGCATTCATGTATAGCAACCATCCAGAGACTTTCGCATCGTCTTGGCGCGTGTCCACGTCTCACATCCGTATGTGAGAATGGATTCTATGACTGCTATGAAAATCCTCTTTTTAAGCCCTCTGGTCAGGTTCGACTTCCAGATTTCCTTCATGTCGTTCATAGCCCTCCACGCCAGCACCTTCCGTATCTTCATGTCCTTCTCCGAACTCATCATTCAAGAAGAATGAAGAACGTAGCAATACCTACTCCTGTATATTCCAATCTCAATGAAGAAGATATCTCATCCTTCTGAAGGTGTTCTGCTGTGTGAGCTCAAAGCTGGTAGTGCCGGAATAAGGTTAACATTCATGACCGTTGATTTAAGACCCACCCTACTTCCTCAGTTTTGTTATGTGTGCAATTCTGCTTGTGCTGCGAGCAGCACACATCATGTCAGACATGAGGTTTGAAACTGCAAAGCCACTCAAAAAATGTGTAACTGCACCTGGGTCATTAGACAGAGAAAGACAAGACACAAGGGGAGATTTGATAGAGGAAGACAAAATTATGAGGGGTATGGATAGGGTAAATGCAAGCAGGCTTTTTCTACTGAGGTCAGGTGGAACTAGAGGTCATGGGTTAAGGGTAAAAGGTGAAATGTTTAAGGGGAACATGAGGGTCAATTCTTCACTGAGATATGTCTATGAAGGTTCTCAATCATCCAGGTCATTGTTTATCAAGCAGCAGTAAATCAAAGCAACTGGACTATGTGTGTTGTCTGGAAGACACTTCGCCACACAATGACCTTCATGTGATTGCTATACATTGAAACAACTCACAGAGTTTATAAACCAGAAAACTACCCACCATGGATCAGAACTGAAGGAGCCTCTCAGATGAGTGACGAAGTATCTCCTAGACAGCACAGCAAACCCAGCTGCCTTGATTTACTACTGCTTGACATTCTTCACTGAGAGGATCGTGAGAGTGGAACGAGCTGCTAGCGCAAGTGGTGCACGCGAGCTCAATTTCAATGTTTAAGAGAAGTTTGGATAGGAACATGGATGGCAGGCATATGGAGGGCTGTGGTCCGGATACTAGGCAGTTTGAATGGGTCAGCACAGACCAGATGGGCCAAAGAGCCTGTTTCTATGCTGTACTTTTCTATGACTCTAAGGTTTGGTTCTAACTTTGCTCTCCGGTGTTCATTTTGAAATTCAAACACATGCACAAGGCAAGGACAATTTTCTGGAAGCACTGACCTTGTGTGAAACGTTGCCCTTTTGGCAATCTGCTGACATTCTTATCATAATTTTCATTCACTCCAGACAACACAAAACGTTACTGATGTGCACGCATTCAGATAATAAGCTGTCCTAATCTTAGTTAATGTAGTCTGTAGAAGACCAAGTAATTCCAGATTGGATTAATTGTAAAATGTTGCATTTAAGAGTGCCTGTAATAACATTTAACTAATAAAATTAAATAGTTGACATTAAGCCCAGATTTTTATTGGAAATCCATCCACTTTGCTTCATTCTAAGGCAGAAAGGAATGGCAAATCAGGGGTGGAAGCATTCTTCTAATTCCCCATGAGTCACCCTCATTTCCTGGGAAATATATCAGCTATGTTTACAATGTTTTCTGTTGATTTTAGGAAACAGAATTTATTTCTCAGGGTCTCTGGACTTTGTAGAGTCTAGGCAAGTGGATTATCCTATTAGGAACTACGCAAGATAAAAACACAAATGTTTAAATTACTTAAGAGGGTTAGTTTGAAAACTTGTATAAACATTTTGTTAAATCATTCTAATAGATGACCCGGAGCGAAAGCCAAAATTAATTTAAAGAGAAGAGCGGGTGTAAAGGAAATACGAAATAGGAAAGGCTGAGAACACACAGCAGGTCAGGCAGTGTCTGTGGTGAGAGAAACAGTTAATGTTTCAGATCCAGGACCGTCTGCCAGAACAGGTCATCAACCTGAAACTCAAGCTCTATTTCAGTTTGGCTTACTGAGCGTTTTCAGCTTTTTTTCAGATTTTACTTCAGAATTCTATCCACAGTTACTGTTTTTCAGTATAAAAAAAAAGAGCTGCTTAACTTCAAGGCAGATGGTCTGGAAAAGATAGTTCCCTTGAAAATAACTGGATAGAAAGTGAACATGATTGAGGGTTTAGCTTAATTACATTATCACATAAAATTATATAAATTTCTGACAATTAGCAAGAGGTCCAGAAGTGACTGCCAACCCAAATGAATATTCATTTAAAAACAGGTCAGGTGAAGTCCGTAGGGGAACTGGGAAAATAGATTTGTGCCATAAATCTTCTCCAGACTGTCAGAAACACAGAGAGGATTAGATAATTGGAAAAGAGTTTATGTTCCAATTTCTTTGGGAAGGTGGGTCTGGGAAGTTCTGTTCTGTCAGTTTGATCTCTGCACTGCGAAATATATTGGAGTCCATTGTAAAGGAAGCAATTCAAAGAACTTTTAATGACTATAGGCAGATCTCCAATTCAAAGCGACTACAACAAAGTCCAGCTGTGCCTGGGTAACCACATTGAGAACGTGGCAATGTTGGTGGGCAGTGGTGACTAGACGCGCTGTGGTTCTGCAGATAGTTCACAAATTACCATGAGGGAGCCTTGAAAGCATTCTTGATAAAGGCCAAACAATGTGGTATGAATAACAAATAGGTCAGTAGTCTGAAACAAGTGGTAGGGTTGCAGCCTGGACACCTGTGATCTGTTACCTCTGTTACTGTGAGCTTTGTTCAAATTCCTGCTGGGTTAATTGATGGTCATTTTAATGTATCCTTGGATACAGTTCCACATTCTGTTAATACTGTTCAAGAGGCAATCACAGCAGCTGTGGCAAGAATTATTTTATACTAGAGTAGTGCAGATGTTCATGAAGAAGTGGGTGAAGGTGGTGGAGAGTCCTGTAATGGCAATGGGGGCAAACTGCAAAGCTGGGTGAGGAAGCAGGAGTGGAAAACATCTTGTCTTCCACTCTCCTGCTGGTGATGTTGTGTGGGCAGCCCGACTGATAGATAGTGGGGCCAAGAGGGGTGAATATACCAACACAGAGATTGGGGCCAAGAGGAGTGAATATACCAACACAAATGAAGCTCACCTTCAATAACTCCAAAAGACTGAAGTAGGGTAAAATACTGAAAGGCTTTTATTCGCTGTACAATACAACCTCCATGGTGAGTGTCTGCCCCCGGACTGAGGGGGGTGGGGCAAGGCGAACACCTTTATACAGGACTCTGTGGGAGGAGCCACAGGGGGCAGTCAGCAGAGGAGCGTGTCCAGACAGTTAACCCAGTTACAACATATATATGATTTACCACATTCACCCCTCCTTTTTTTAAAAAAGAGTCCCGCGGGGTGAAGTGACTGACAATATTTACAAGAAGTATATTTACAGGTTAAGTCTATCAGGCGGTCGAGTCCGTTGCTGTGATCTACGTAGCACCGGCGATGGCAGTCGTGCTGGCTCCGGCCTGACTTGAGGTGTCAGCACGTTAGGTGTCGGTAATCACTTGTGCGTGTGCGTCGCGCCCGGTATGGGAGTGTCGTGTGATGTCTGTGTAGGGTTTGGAGTGCGCAGTGTCTCGTGGGTACGGGGTCAATAGTCACCATGGAGTGTTCAGGGTAGGGGCCCAGTGCTCCTGCGGGCACCAGGTCGTGGATGGAGACCGTGTCCTCCCGCCCATCAGGTAAAACCACGTAGGCATACTGGGGGTTCGCATGAGGTAAGTGAACCCTCTCGACCATCAGGGAGTATTTATTGCTCCTTGCATGTTTCCAGAGCAGCACTGGCCCCGGGGACGTCAGCCAAGTTGGTAGGGTGGTCCCAGTGGTTGACTTTCTGGGAAAAGAAAAGAGTCGCTCATGAGGGGTGGCATTGGTGGCCGTGCATAACAGGGAGCGGATGGAGTGGAGTGCCTCGGGAAGGACCTCCTGCCAGCGGGAGACCGGCAGTCCCTTTGACCTGAGGGCTAAGAGTGTGGCTTTCCACACTGTGCCTTTCTCCTTCTCTACCTGTCCATTCCCCCGGGGATTATAGCTCGTGGTCCTACTGGTTGCAATTCCCCTAGCCAGTGGGTATTGGCGCAGCTCGTCACTCATAAACGAGGACCCTCTGTCACTGTGGATATAGCATGGGTATCTGAACAGAGTGAAGAGCTTGCGCAAGGCTTTATAACTGACATGGTGGTGGTATCGGGGCAGGGGATGGCGAAGGGGAACCGCGAGTACTCGTCGATAACGTTAAGAAAGTACACATTACGGTTGGTGGAGGGAAGGGGACCCTTGAAGTCAACACTCAGTCGCTCAAAGGGGCGGGCGGCCTTGATGAGTGGTGCCTTTTCGGGTCGGTAGAAGTGCGGTTTGCACTCTGCACAGACTTGGCAGTCCCTGGTCATCATCCTGATCTCCTCAAGGGAGTAAGGCAGGTTCCGGGCTTTCACGAAGTGGAAAAGCCGGGTGACTCCCGGGTGGCAAAGGTCTACATGTAGGGCGTATAGCCGGTTGATCTGCGGGCTGGAACATGTTCCCCGGGATAGGGCATCGGAGGGCTCGTTGAGCTTCCCAGGCCTGTACATGATGTCATAGTTGTAGGTGGAGAGTTCGATTCTCCACCTCAGAATTTTATCGTTTTTGATTTTGCCCTGCTGCTGATTATTAAACATGAATGCGACTGAGCGCTGGTCAGTTAGCGGGGTGAACTTTTGCCGGCAAGATAGTGCCTCTAGTGCCTAATAGCTTCCACTATGGCCTGGGCCTCTCTCTCCACTGCGGAGTGCCGAATTTCAGGGCCTTGAACGGTATGGGAGAAGAACGCCACCGGTCTTCCCGCCTGGTTGAGGGTAGCAGCCAGTGGAAAGTCGGAGGCGTCACTCTCTACTTGGAAGGGAATGGCCTCATCCACCGCATGCATTGCTGCTTTGGCAATGTCCTCTCTAATACAGCTGAAGGCCGCGCGGGCCTCGGCTGAGAGGGGGAATGTGGTGGACTTGACCAGGGGGCAGGCCTTGTCTGTGTAGTTGGAGACCCATTGGGCGTAATATGAAAAGAAGCCCAGGCACCTTTTGAGGGCTCTGAGGGTGTTGGGAAGAGGGAGTTCCAACAGGGGGCGGATACAGTCAGGGTCAGGGCCAATGACTCCGTTCTCCACGACACACCCAAGGATAGCAAATCTGGTGGTCTCGAACACACACTTGTCCTTGTTATAGGTGAGATTGAAAGCTTTGGCCGCTTGGAGAAATTCTTGGAGGTTGTTGTCATGATCCTGCAGGTCGCGATTGCAGATAGTGATGTTATCCAGATATGGGAACGTGGCCTTCAGTTAAGAATTGATAAATCCTGCCATCCGCCTCGAAGGCGGTGTAAGGGTGATCCTCCCGGCGGATGGGGAGCTGATGGTAAATGGATTTTAGGTCTATGGTCGAGTACACCTTGTACTGTGCTATCTGATTGACCATATCCGCGATGCGGGGTAGAGGGTATGCGTCGAGCTGCGTGAACCTATTGATGGTCTGGCTATAGTCCACGACCATCCTATTCTTCTCCCCGTTCCGAACAACCACCACCTGCGCCCTCCAAGGACTTGTGCTTGCCTCAATGACCCCCTCCCTGAGCAGCCGCTGCACCTCCGACTTAATGAAAGGTCTGTCCCCCGCGCTGTACCTCCTGCTTTTAGTTGCCACAGGTTTACAGTTGGGGGTCAGGTTGGCGAACAGCGGTGGGGGAGGAATCTTGAGGGTGGAGAGGCCGCAAGTGGTGTCGGTAGTGCGGCAATTGACATGGTGTTGGATGGGATGTGCGGGTCGGTGTGTGTGGGTGGTCAGTAGCGGGGTATGTGAAGTATCCCTACAAAACTGGGGATTTACGACAGTAATTGACGGGAGGGGCCCATCATACTCCATTGTCACGCTTTTCAGGTGGCTCTGGGAGTCGAGCCCCAACAGCACAGGGGCACACAGTTGAGGCATGACCAGTAACGTAAAGTCCCGATATTCTGTGCCCTGCACCACTAGCGTCGCTACACAACCCCCCCAGATGTCTGTTGTATGCGACCCGGAAGCCATGATGGTCCTCTGACTTACCGGCCGTATCACGAGTCCGCAATGCTGCACCGTGTCTGGGTGGATAAAACTCTCCGTGTTGCCCGTGTCAAACAGGCAGCTTGTCCTGTGCCCCTCCACCAGGATGTCCATCACTGACCTTCAAGCTGGTGGGAAGTGCTTTGGTCGAGGGTCACGGAGGCCAGGGTTGAGTCGCTGTCTTGGTCCGGCGCGGTGGGGTGCCCCATGAGCACCCGTTGGTTGTAGGCAGTGGGAGGTGGCGCCGACCAAGATGGCTGCCCCCATGTCTTGCACGTGGTGGCGGTGTGCAGGGAAGATGGCGGCAGGCAAGATGGCAACCCCCACGTCTCGCACGCGGCGCTGCTGAATTCCACTCGTGGTTTGGACTTACAGACCTTGGCAAAGTGGCCCTTCTTTCCGCGGCTGGAACAGGTATCTTGTCGGGCCGGGCAGCGTTTCCGGGGGTGCTTCTCCAGTCCGCAGAAGTAGCACTTTGCGGACTCGCGACTGCGGCAGCCGAGGTCGATTCGCCGGCGGGTTGCAGGGACTCACGACTGGCGGTAGCCGAGGTCGATTCGCCGGCGGGTTGCAGGGACTCGCGACTGGCAGCAGCCGAGGTCGATTCGTCGGCGGGTTTCGGGGTCTGCGGCGCCCATGAGGCTATCGGGGGATCGCGTGCCTGGAGAGCCTCAGAGTTGTGCAGAGCAGCCTCCAACGTATCAGCCAGCTCGATCGCTGAACTTAAGGTAAGATCGGCTTTTTCTAACAGCCGCTGGCGCACGTACACTGACCTGGTCCCCGTGACGAAGGCGTCTCTCACTAGGAGTTCTGCATGCTGCACCACCATCAGCTCCTGGCAATTGCAGGCTTGCATGAGCGTCCGTAGGGCCTGGACGAACTCAGCACTAGATTCCCCGGGCCGTTGTTGCCTTGTCGCTAAGCGGTGCCGAGCATAGACGCTGTTTATCAGCCGCAAGTATTGTCCTTTGAGGGCACTCATTGCGCCGTCGTAGCTCGGCTGGTCTCTGATCAGCAAATAGACTCGTGGACTGACCCTGGAGAGTAGAACTCTGTGCTTCTCTACGGGGTCGGTCACTTTAATCTCCTCCAGGTACGCTTTGAAGCAGGCCAGCCAGAGTTCGAAAGCATTTCCAGCTTCAGGCGTTTGCAGATTGAAGTCTAACCTGTTGGGTCTCAGCGTGTGTTCCATGCTTTAAAATGTACAGCGAATAAAATTGAAGCGCACCTTCAATAACTCCAAAAGACTGAAG
Source organism: Mobula hypostoma (assembly GCF_963921235.1). NCBI lineage: Eukaryota > Metazoa > Chordata > Chondrichthyes > Myliobatiformes > Myliobatidae > Mobula > Mobula hypostoma. Next base: position 56,185,791 of record NC_086114.1, on the reverse strand, counting down.
TTGGGTAAAATACTGAAAGGCTTTTATTCGCTGTACAATACGACCTCCATGGTGAGTGTCTGTCCCCGGACTGAGGCGGGGGGGGGGGGGGGCCCCAAGGCGAAACACCTTTATTCAGGAACTGTGGGAGGAGCCACAGAGGCAGTTAGCAGAGGGGTGTGTCCAGACAGTTAACCCAGTTACAACATATATATGGTTTACCACAACAGAGATTGGGACCAGCACATTCAGAAAGGCCACCAGATCAGGATACTGGGACAGTGGTTAATCTGAAGAAAGTGTAGAGGAGATGTTGTCAGGTCTTGAGGTCCTGAGTTATGGAGAGAGGTTTGGCAGGGTGAGAATTTTTCATTGGAGCATAGGACGATGAGGGTTGGCCTTAAATCAAGTGGAGCATAGACAGGGAGAAGTGCAAAGTCTTTTCCCCAGGGTTGAGGAATGAAGAACTAATGGGCAGTATATGAAATGGCTGAGGCAGGTGCATTAACAACATTGAAAATGTACTGCACAGGTACATAGATAGAAAACTGAGTTAGAGGGTCATGGACCAAACATGAGAAAATGGGACTGGCTCAGATGGAAAGCATGGTCAGCATGGACAAGTTGGGCTGAAGGGCTGGTTCAATCTGTATGTCTCTGTGGTTGGTAATGGGGATAGGGTGGGCAGCAGCAAGTTTGGAGTGGTGTGGTGAAGGTTGGCTGGCATTCACAGCTTCTTTGAATGCCCTCTTCATTCTCCCAGCTTCAAATGTTTGCCTATGGAGTGGACAGCTTCCATCTCCCTTTCAGGGATCCCTGAGAAAACCACACAGAGTCAATAATTTCTCCACAGAAATGTTCTAACAAATGCCTCAGATTACACCAGTGTCCTCAGCATAAATAAAATCTTGCCCACGAGAATTTCTGAGGCATCTTTACCTCAGTTCTGGAATTTACTTACAGAAGATGCGCTTTGATGTAATGAAATAAAAACTCACCTTCTAAATGAACCGGATTGAATTCAGGTCAGGTGACTACAGTTTTCCATGAGGTCTTCTGCGTCAAAGTGTGGCTCTCAATGTTTTAGAGACACCTTCTTCTCTTCCATCAGATTTCTGAACGGTCCTTTAAAGCCATGAACAGTTCTCCCTATTCCTTTCTCGTACTATTTATTGTAACTCAAAGTATTTCTCATGTCTTGCACTGTACTGTTGCACAAAACAATAAATTTCAAGACATACTGTATGTCGGTGACAATAAACCTAATTCTGGAACTTCATGCTGTACATTGAAGCAGATGTGTAGCTCAACTATTCAGAAAAAAAAATGTTAATTTGGTGTTATTTGACTTGGAAAGTTGTACCGATGGTTCTTCGGAAATGGAGAGACTGTGTATTAATCTGCCTTGCCATGTGATCACCATTTTGTGTGTTGGGTGAGCAGACTGGAGCTGACATTGTTAAGAACTTGTCTGAAGATCATTCCTGTCAACACCTAGTTTTCAGTGCTTGTGCTGTCAGGCCTGGGCTTCATGTGGGTCTCCGCAAATGGCTCACACCTGCCCACGTATTCCAGCTGTGCTGTGGAATTGCCTTCAGTATTTAACCTTCTGTGTACATTTCTGTTCTCTCCAGAATTTGGATGATCCCGTAGACCATATGACGCGTAGCTACCTCAGTGCAGCTCTGAAGCTACACTTGTCCGAGTCAAAGGGGCTGAAACCTCACTGCACCACAACATAGTCTATGGCACAGTCTAAGAGTAGACTACAGTGCAGTCCACAGCCCAGTCTATAAGACCATAAGATATAGGAGCAGAAGTAAGCCATTTGGCCCATTGAGTCTGTTCCGCCATTCAATCATGGGCTGATCCAATTCTTCCAGTCATCCCAACTCCCCTGCCTTCTCCCCACACTCTTTGATGCCCTGGCAAATCAAGAACCTGTCTATCTCTGCCTTAAATGCACCCAATGACTTGGCCTCCACAGCCACTCGTGGCAAAAAATTCCACAGTTTTACCACCCTCTGACTAAAGTAATTTCTCCGCATCTCTGTTCTAAATGGACATCCTTCAATCCTGAAGTCGTGCCCTCTTGTCCTAGACTCCCCTACCATGGGAAATAACTTTGCCATATCTATTCTGTTCAGGCCCTTTAACGTTCAGAATGTTTCTATGTTATCCCCCCTCATTCTCCTGAACACCAGGGAATACAGCCCAAGAGCTGCCAGATGTTCCTCATATGCTAACCCTTCCATTCCTGGAATCATTCTCCTGAATGTTCTCTGAACCCTCTCCAATGTCAGTATATCCTATCTAAAGTAAAGAGTCCAAAACTGCACACAATACTCCTAGTGTGGTCTCACAAGTGCCTTATAGAGCCTCAACATCACTTCCCTGCTTTTATATTCTATACCTCTAGAAATGAATACCAACATTGCATTTGCCTTCTTCACCACTGACTCAACCTGGAGGTTAACCTCTAGGGTATCCTGCACAAAGACACCCAAGTCCCTTTGCATTTCTGCATTTTGAATTCTCTCTCCATCTAAATAATAGTCTGCCTGTTTATTTCTTCCACCAAAGTTCACGACCATACATTTTCCAACACTGTATTTCATTTGCCACTTCTTTGCCCATTCTACAGGCTCCCTGTTTCCTCAACACTACCCACTCCTCCACTTATCTTTGTATCATTGACAAATTTAGCCACAAATCCATTAATCCCATAGTCCAAATCATTGACATACATCGTGAAAAGCAGCAGTCCCAACATTGACCCCTGTGGAACTCCACTGGTAACTGGCAGCCAGCCAGAATAGGACCCCTTTATTCCTACTCTCTGCCTTCTGCCGATCAACAAATGCTCCACCCACTCTAGTAACTTCCTTGTAATTCCACGGACTCTTATCTTGCTAAGCAGCCTCATGTGCGGCACCTTATCAAAGGCATTCTGAAAATCCAAGTACACCACATCCACTGCATCTCCTTTATCTACCTTGCTTGTAATTTCCTCAAAAAATTGCAGTAGGTTAGTCAGGCAGGATTTTCTTTTCAGGAAACCATGCGAGCTTTGGGCTATCTTATCATGTGTCTCCAGGTACTCCGTAACCTCATCCCTAATTACCGATTCCAACAGCTTTCCAACCACTGATGTCAGGCTAACAGGTCTATAGTTTCCTTCCTGCTGCTTCCCACCCTTCTTAAATAGTGGAATAACACTTGCAGTTTTCCAGTCATCCGGTGTAATGCCAAAATCTATCGATTCTTCAAAGATCATTGTTAATGCCTCCGCAATCTCTCCAGCTACTTCCTTCAGAACCCAAGGGTGCATTCCATCAGGTCCAGGAGGTTTATCCACCCTCAGACCATTAAGCTTCCTAAGCACCTTCTCAGTCGTAATTTTCACTGCACATACTTCACTTTACTTTTTACTCTTTAAATACTTAAAAAAAAGCTTTTATATCTTCTTTGATATTAGTCGCCAGCTTCCTTTCATAATCCATCTTTTCCTTCCTAATGACCTTCTTAGTTTCCTTCTGCAAGTTTTTAAAAGCTTCCCAATCCTCTATCTTCCCACTAGCTTTGACTTCATTGTATGCCTTCTCTTTTGCTTTTGCTTTTACTTTGGCTCTGAATTCACTTGTCAGCCACAGTAGTGTCCTTCTTCCATTTGAAAATTTCTTCTTATTTGGAATATATCTGTCTTGCACTTCCCTCATTTTTCACAGAAACTCCAGCCATTGCTGCTCTGCTGTCCTTCCTGCTAGTGTCCCTTTTCAGTCAACCTTGGCCAGTTCCCCTCTCATGCCATTGTAATTTCCTTTATTCTACTGAAATACCGACATATTGGAATTTAGTTTCTCTTTCTCAAATTTCAAGGTGACCTCAATCATATTGTGATCAGTGCTCCTTAGGGTTCCTTAACCTTAAGCTCTCTTATCACCCCCAGATCATTGCACAACACCCAATCCAGCACAGCTGATCTCCCAGTGGGCTCAACAAGTTGTTCTAAAAAGCCATCCCTTAGACATTCTACAAATTCTCTTTCTTCAGGTCCAGTACTGACCTGGTTTTCCCAATCCACTTTCATGTTAAAATCCCCAACAATTATCATGACATTGCCTTTCTGACACACCTTTTCTATCTCTTGTTGTAATTTGTAATCCACATCCTAGTTTCTGTTTGGACGCCTGTTCTCAACTGCCATTAGGATCCTTTTACCCTTGCCATTTCTTATCTCAACCCATAGAGACCCTACACTTTCCAATCGTATGTCATCTTTTTCCAATGATTTAATATTATTTCTTATACACAGAGCCACACCACTCCCTCCGCTTGCTAACCTATCTTTCTGCTATACAGTATATCCTTGGACGTTCAGCTCCCAATGGCAACCATCCTTTAGCCAAGTTTCAGAGATGGCCACAACGTCATACTTGCCAATCTGTAGCTGAATTTCAAGATCGTCCATTTGATTTCTTATGCTGTGTGCATTCAATTATAACACATTCAGTCCAGTTGCTTTCTGTTTTAACTGCACCATGCCTCTATCGCCCTGTAACTCATCCCACTGGCTGTGATTAAGCCTCACCTCCTGCCTGGTCTATCATCTCTGTTGCACGCTATCTTTGACTTATTTCTGTTTTTCCCTTCCTCAGCCCTATCGTTCCGGTTCCCATTCCCCCTGCCAAATTAGTTTAAACTCTCCCTAACAGCTCTATTAAACCTGCCTGCTAGGATATTGGACCCCTTTGTGTTAAGGTGTAACCATCCTTTTTGTACAGGTCATACCTCCCCCGGAAGAGGCCCCAGTGATCCAGGAACCTGAAGCCCTGCCCCCTACACCAGTCTCTCAGCCACACATTAATATGCCTGATCATGCTATTCTTGCCCTTGTTAGCACATGGCACATCCATGGCCCAGTCTATAACGTAGTCCACAGTGGAGTCCATAGCATAGTCTACGGCCCAGTCTATAACGTAGTCCATGGCACAGTCTTTAACGTAGTCGGCAGTACAGTCCACAGCGCAGTCTATAACATAGTCCACGGCCCAGCCTATAATGTAGTCCTCAGCCCAGTCTATAACATAGTCTACAGCCCAGTCTTCTACATAGTCCAGGGCCCAGTCTATAACGTAGTCCACAGCTCAGTCTATAACATAGTCTATGGCCCAGTCTATAGCATAGTCTACAGCCCAGTCTATAACATATTCCACAGCACCGTCTATAACATAGTCTATGGCTCAGTCTATTATGCAATCTACAGTGCAGACTATCACGTATTCTATGGCGCAGCCTATAATATAGTCTATGGCCCAGTCTATAACATTGTCTACAGTGCAGTCTATAACGCAGTCCACAGTGCAGTCTATAATGCAGTCCATGGCAGTCTATACCAACGTCTGTAACACAGTCTATAGCACAACCTACAATGTCTAGAACAATCTACAGCGTGGTCTACAATAGGCTAGTGCACAATCTACAGTCCACAGTGCAGTCTATGATGCAACCTACAGCACTGTCTATAACAGTCTACAGTGCAGTCTATGATGCAACCTACAGCACTGTCTATAACAGTCTACAGTGCAGACTACGGTCTACAACCTACAACACTGTCTATAACAGTCTACAGTGCAGACTACGGTCTACAACAGACTGCAAGTGTCTATAGCACAATGCAGCTCAGTCTACAAGCACAAAAAAGTCTACTTGCACAAAAAAGGAGCCAGATAAGGGGTGCATCCATCCCTTGGCTCAGCTCCCCAGACTCGGTGTTGATTCCTGTGATGGAGCAGGAGGCTGCACACATCCAGTCCAGAGCATGTTACTGATTTCCACCCCATAATGTACAAACACAGAGGTCAAGGATACACTGATCCCTGGCAGGGACCTCACTGGCGTTTATCTATTTAATCAGAGGAGGGTGTATGTTCCCATCCATCTGTGTCTGGTCATAAACCAGTGCAATGGGGTTTCTTCCCACTTGTGATATTGAGTTTAGGACCTCCTTGATTACATCAGTGACCGTATGGACATTGGAGAAATCAAACATGCAGGATTAACGCTATGCTCCTCAGTCTACTGAGCCTTCCATAAAGAGGTAATGATGAGCTCTCCTGACACAAAGGCTTCTGTTTCTCACTTTATACACTGCTGCTTCTAGTATCTGGTGGAGTTGACCTCGAGACACGGGGAGGTGATCTCTCCTGGTATCTGGTGGAGATGACCTCAAGACACAGGGAGGTGTGAACTCCTGGTATCGGTGATGACCTCGAGACACAGGGAGGTGTGAACTCCTGGTATCGGTGATGACCTCGAGACACAGGGAGGTGGGAACTCCTGGTATCGGTGATGACCTCGAGACACAGGGAGGTGGGAACTCCTGGTATCGGTGATGACCTCGAGACACAGGGAGGTGAGCTCTCCTGGATCTGCTGAGAATGGGGCAAGGTTCTAGTACTACAGTTGTACAAGAAGTTGGTGAGGTTGTAGTTGGAACATCCTGTACAGTTTTGGTTAACATTTTGTAAGAAGGATGCCATTAAGCTGGAGAATGTGCAAAAAACATTTATGAGAAAGTTGCCAGGACTCGAAGGCCTGGGTTATAGGGAGGGGCTGGGGAGACCAGGATCTTTTTCTTTGGAATACAGGAGACTGAGGCCCCACCATAGAGGATGATGTGGGGTGTAGGCAGGGTGAATGCGCAGTCTATGATTCCCCATACTTGGTGTAACTCAGTTCACGAATGCAAGAGCTTGCAGGGTGGTACACCGTGCTCTCTGTAGAAGTGTGGCAGGACTGGAGTGGACACAGTGTTAGAAACATCGCCTCTCCTGTGAATCATTGTGATCCCACTCGGCATTCTGTCTCCATGGTTGTACCTTCTGTACTTCAAAACGTAAATGGACCTATGTCTTTCTCTTGTCACTGCTCACCAGCTTGTGCCCTGCTAAGCCCTCCCCACGCTTGTCTTTCCACCCACTCCTTCACTGGGCTCTCTGAACACTCTGCTCACCCATCTCCCACCTAGGTTCTAACCAATTCACCAACGTTATTGAAACAACAAGGAAATTATCCTACCCCGAAACCCTGACTGTTTGTTCCTTTCCACAGATGCTGCCTGGCCTGCTGAGTTCCTCCAGCGTGCTGTGTGCATTGCCCTGGATTCCCAGCATCTGCTCAATCTCTCGTCTTTACTATCTGCAGGCAGTTGTGACACAGCTCAGTACATCACGGGAACCAGCCTCCCCTCCATGCATTCCTCATCTACACCTTCCACCGTCTTGGTAAAGAAGCCAATGTAATCACAGATACTACTTACTCCGGACAATCTCTCCCCCGGCCCCCGTCCCATCAGGCAGAGGAGCCAGAAAGCACATACCACCAGACTCAAGGACAGCCTCCACCCCACTGTTAAAAGATTATTAAACGATCCTCTTGTACAATAAGGTGGACCCTTGACCTCACAATCTACCTTATTGTTAACCTGTGCAGCATTTTCTCTGTAACGATAACACTTTAATTGTTTTTTCCCTTGTACTGATGTGGAGAAATGGCCTGTATGGATAGCATACAGAACAAAGTTTCTGCACTGTACCTCAGTATGTGATAACAAGAAAGCAATCACCAACTGGTCTCCTCCCTTCTTCACCCAGAGGTCCACATCTCCGCACCCCCACTTGCTCTCCAACCCCACAGAACCTGCTGACTGCACAATTACCATGAGAGGAAAGGAAGCTACAAGGGGGAACATGGCTTTAAATAGGCATCCATTAGTCTCATGAGACCATGGATTTGCATCTTGGAAGTTTTCCAGGGCGCAGGCCTGGGCAAGGTGGTATGGAAGACCGGCAATTGCCCATGCCGCAATGGAGTCTCCCCTCTCCACGCCACCGATGTTGTCCAAGGGAAGGGCATTAGGGCCAATACAGCTTGGCACCAGTGTCGTCGCAGAGCAATGTGTGGTTAAGTGCCTTGCTCAAGGATACACACACTTTTTCAGCTGAGGCTCGAACTAGCGACCTTCAGATCACTAGACCGACGCCTTAACCACTTGGCCATGTGTTTGTAATGTCAACCTTATGAGCCTGCAGGAGATTATATTGCAAAATTCAGTCCCTTGCAACAAGCTGGAAAACAAAATATTTTCTGCAGGTAAACGTAAACACAAGAGATTCTGCAGATGCTGGGAATCCAGAGCAACACACACAAAATACTGGAGGAACTCCGCCGGTCAGACAGCATCTGTGGAAATGAAGGAACATCCGGTGTTTTGGGCTGAGGTCCTTCTTCTTCCCAGAGGTATATGGTGACGTTTCAAGCCCCTGGCTACATTTGAAGCTGACGATGCTGTGATGGTCACGATGCAGATTAGACAGAGTAAATGCCGGTCTTAATGCAGTTTCAACCCAAAATAGTAACAATTCCTCCCCCAGCCCGCAAATACTGCTTCACCCACTGAATTCCTCCAGCAGAATGTTTTATGTATCAGGGCCTAGACACTAAGAATTATTTTACAAAGTCAGTATAGTTTCTTAAATTGGCTCAGCAACTCTAAAAGTAATAAAGGGATTTAACTGCACCTCTAAATCACATCTGGCTATCCTGCGATCTATCTGAGGTAATATTTCTGAGAGTTTGTACACTTGCCAGTAACTAGCGAGTTGGATCGCTCCAGAATCACTTAACCCAGGCTTAGTTTGTGTCAGCCCAGTGCTGGAGCAGGCTGAGGGAGTGCCACACCACCCAAGGTCGGGAGTACGTGAGACTGCGCTGGAAGCTGAAGTGATTGCATCTAAGTAACGTTAACCAGAGAGCCGGCAAGCCCAGATGAGCTTTATGAACAAGTTCGGGGAGCTAACTTTCTAACCTGGTGATCTCAGTGTGAAGTCCTGTTTTTTGGGAGAGAGTTCAGAAAAGATTGAGTATTTCATGGGATGTTCCATTCTTTCAAGTTTAGAATCGTGCCTGGAAATCTATGCCCAGAGGTAGGGTTGAAATGTGGCAGGAAATTGCTGCCCCTGTTTATTGTGTCTCCACCACCGCCCCCCCCCCACACACACACGCACACACACACACACACACACACACACACACACACCACCACCAATGCCATCTGCACTATTTCAGAAAATTGGCTTTCCGGAATTCCAGCATCTCCTCTCTTCTGGCAGCAATCTAGCGCTGGGAGAGAGGACTACAGAGAAAATTTTTAAAAAAAGAGAATGTGATTGGGACGGACAAAACTGCTGGCATTGACCAACATGCTGAATAATCAGCACCAAGTCCTGAATGGCCTCCTTCGATAAGCACCAAGACTTGCAACTTCCCTGGGGAAGATTGAAGGTGCGGCCCTCTATCCAGAGCCAGTATAATTATTGTAATCCATTGACCCTCCAACATACCCTGTCTACCGTATGCCCATCCCCTGCACTCTGAGGGTCCACAACACAGGCAGTGACTGAGGCCCTCAAGAATGCTGCTTCACACTTTGAGTTTAAGTGTGCTTCTCCACTCTCTGGGCAGTGAAGGGTCCTAACAATCACTGCATCCTGGTGTCTCTGGTGATTTCCCCATATTCTGAATATTTTTTGAGAATGCCTAAAAAAAAGGATTCAGGAAGGATGGGAATGCACCTGTTCATCAGTGAAGTGAAGTTGGGGAAAATAAAACAAAACAAAATTTGAAGAAGTTGTGGAATGCCTCAACAAAGGAGATCAGTGGGTTTTTTGTTTGAAAAAAACCTATAATAACTTGCAAAGGTCATTTTCATATCCATCCAAAAATGCCTCCCAAATGTTTCTGTTTATCACACAGTGACTGCCCTCTAGATGAGGCTTTTAACCTGTTTTTGCACTGCCTGTCAAAGCAGATTTCTCCGGCCTCTTAAGCCTGCAGTTTGTCAGTGCAGGAATGTGCACCTTGAGCCTGGAAGAGCACCCCATAAATCTCCAGCAGCTAACATGCTTGGATTTCCTATTTCTCAGTCTGTTCAGCTTGAATTGAATGAGAGTTTTGGAAAGGGCTGGCAAATAAACCCCTTAAATCAGAACATGAAGGTGGCTTTGTGTTAGCTACTTGACATACACATAAATCATTGATAAATAGGATCCAAACTTTCTATGTGGCCCCTGAGGCTTCAGCATTTACACTTTAGAAAAGCAAGACTTGGAACAAAAGATTTAGTGGACCAATGAGGGATCTGGAAAGTGAGTCCAAAAGCTACGTTACTGGGATTCAGGGCTGTCAGAACATGAACTGCAACCAGCACGTCAGTATCTCCAGGTCCGGAGTAGACCCAGCTCCTAATATTTGTGCAATTCATCATTCATCCTTCAACAGATGGGAGGGAAAATTACCCACAACATCTGTCAAACCTCCAAAAGTCAGGGATAACAGTTGGATTTCATTGTGAGACAGAAATAACTCTTATAGACAAACAGTGGTAACAGGTGAAGGAGAGCAGGGCACCTTTAAAATACGAAGCATAGGGTTGACTAACTTTATATTACATACTGGAATTCCTTCTGGAAATTAATCCATGGAGGTCTGAAAGTCCTCTGACCCAGGACTTTCTACCTCTCCTTAAAATCTTTAAATGCTGCTTTCTGTGTGCGAATGTAATTTTATTTAACCTTTCTGGGTCACCCAGGACAAGCCAGGGGTGATGTTCCAAGTTGACCACAATCTTATTGTGTAAGTTGATGTCAGCCGTCATCAGGATGGGGATAAGGAAGCTCAAAGCTGCAGGGTGAAAATTAGCTCACCTCCCAGCCCTTGTTGGAGTGCAGGGACATCATGGAATCAGACTTAGAGATGAGTAACTCCTCAGCACACCATCAACAACAGCCTCGGGGTAACAAACACCTATCCAAGGTGTACTTTCACTCCGCAAGTCTGTGGATGATCGGGAGAGGACAAGAATTAGCCTGAGACACTATTCCTATTGCATCAACTCAAAGTACAAAGATCACCGTCGATAAAAACTTTTAAAATGCAAAAAAAAAATTAACAATACGAAACAAACTAGAAATGTTGGAAACAGCAGGTCGGGCAGCATCTGTGGGAAGAGAACCACAGTTATCAAAATGCTGGAGGAACTCAGCAAGTCAGGCAGCGTTGATGGAAATGAATAACCAGTTGACATTTCAGGCTGAGATCCTTCTTCAGGCCTGGAAAGAAAGAGGGAAGATGCCGGAATAAAGGAGGGGAAGGAGGATAGCTGGAAGCCAGGTGGGTCGGAAAGGTGAAAGACTGGACTGTGTACATACATCTATTGATGCTTCCGGACACATCTTCAGTGATGTTCCTGGAATCATCGGGTGTTTCGGGTCTTTCAACATCATACAACCTCGTCCAGATGACCCAGCCGGGGCTGATCAGACCCCAGCTTGTGTCCGGATGGCTAGCTACTTATGACTCCATGGCTCCCCTCTTTTGAGCCACAGCCATCTTGAGGCCCTCTCTGCCGTATCGGTGGTACTGCGGATGGCTCTCCTCTTCCTCTCTCCCTCGATGCCCAAAATGCTGAAGGCTCTAACTAAAGAATGGGCTACGAATCCCCTACAACCAACCTCCACTGGGAGACACCTCGCTCTCCACCCAGCCTGCTGACAGTTGCTGACCAGTCCTGCGTACTTGGACAGCTTCCTTTCAAAGGCCTCCTCCAAGCTGTCTTCCCATGGGACTGTCAGCTCCAGCAGCACCACTTGCTTAGTAGACTCAGACACTAGGAAAATGTCTGGTTGCAGGGTGGTGGCTGCGATATGGTTGGGGAACTTCAGCTGCCCTTCGAGGTCCACCAACAGCTGCCAGTCCCTTGCAGAGGTCAGAATGCCTGCAGATGTTCTTTTGGCAGGTATTGGCTGATCCCCAGCTCTGACAAAGGCAATGGTCTGCTTGGAGGGTCGGGACTGCTTCGCCCGCTCAACTCCTGCGCTGAAGGCTTCAGCGATGGTCCTCAGGACCTGATCATGTCTCCACCTGTACCGTCCCTCACCAAGTGCCCTTGCACAGCCGCTGAATCTGATAGGAGAGGAGACTGGACCATAGGAGAAAGGGAAGGAGGAGAGGACCCGGTGGGAGGTAGCAGGCAGGTGAGAAGAGGCAAGAGGCCAGAATGGGGTATAGAAGAGAGGGTTTTTTTACCATAAGGAGAAATTGATATTCATATCACCAGATTGGACGCTGCTACCCTAATGGAATAAAAGGTGTCGTTCCTCCACCCTGAGGGTGGCTTCATCATGGCACAAGAGGAAGCCATGGACCAGTGTGTCGGAACGGGAATGGGAATAGGAATTAAAATGTTTGGGCACTGGGAGGTTCCGTTTTTGGCAGATGGAGCAGAGGTGTTCGACAAAGCGGTCCCCCAATTTACAACAGGTCTTCCCAATGGAGAGGATGACATATCAGGAGCACCCAACACAACAGACGAGGCCAGCAGATTTGCAGGGGAAGTGTTATCACATAAGGTGGAAGGACCTTTGGTTTTGCTGGAGACCTGTGAGCTAGGTGTGGGTAAAAGCGCACTTCAGAGACTTGCCATGAGATTAAAGCTAATGCTCTAATGACATAGTGGGGGTTGGGATAGGGGAGGGACAACAGTGTGATCCATCACTTGACTGAGCTAGATGCATGGATAGGAAAGGTTCTGAAGGATGTGGGCTAAACACAGCTTAGGGAGACATCTTTGTTAGCCCGGACAAGTTGGGCTGAAAGGCCTGTAACTTTCGTGCCCTTTCAGGTAAATATAAAAACACCCAGTGTACTATTTAAAAAGGTGGGTGGGTTCTCTGGAATGTTGTCTTACATTTGCTATGTTTAGGAGCCAGTTTTATGAAAATTGTCTGGTCTTTTTCCCACATTACAACCGTGATTGTCTTCAAAAACTGTCAAACACTTTATTTTTTACTACTAATTTTTTTATTGCAACACCAACAAATTACATTCAATACAACCAGTTGCCAATTACATTTTGACTGTTTAACCCAGCCATCCCTCCATCCACCCCTCTCTCCCCATCCCTCTCCCCTCCACCAACTAACTGAATAGTAGTACATACACAGACAAAGCATTCCTATTTTAACAAAAGATCTTTTAAGTTAGATATCAAATTTGTCCACATTAAGATTGTGTTTGATCATTTACTCTCGCTGATGAAAGTTCCAGGTAAGAAATGTCCATAAAGCTCTGAAGCCAGTGAGTATTTGAAATATCATGGGGAGGTTTCTCGATGCCAGAAATCACCTCCACAAGCTCTGTGCTATAGTCATTGACTGATACCCCTTCAATAGGCAGATTAGTGAGGACAGGATCAAATGGGTTTTTCCCTCATTTTGATTTGCTTGCCACATGTTGTCAAACCACTCTGGCAGTCACGCCAGAAGGATTTGGCTAGCCACGGAGTTACAAAGCTATTGTTGATGGACTTTGAAGTCCCCACTCAAAGGCCATTCTGTGTCCTTGCAACCCTGCAAGCACCTTTCAGGGGTTCCCAACCTTCTTAATGGACCAATAGCATCAAGCGAGGTGTCCATGGACTCCAGCTTGGAAACCCTGTCTATTGTTGAGCAAGACGTCCAGCTCATCAACCGAAGAACACTGCAACCCATGGTTCTTCTTGTCTGGGGCCGGTGCTCGCGGCGGTGAAGCCTCGAATCGGTTCTCCCAAGCCACTCTTTCCTCTTTGCTGTGCTGGCCCGTCTGCAGGGGATTGCTAAGGACGGTACCGAAGAGCCCGGGATGTTGCCCGGTGAGTACGACTTTATTAGGCTGTGAGGTGACTCTCCCAACCGCACACCACAGTCAGATGTTCATGAAGAGGATGAAAGCGCTCTGTCGACATGCTCATTGCAGCATGCTCCGCCCAGTTTTAGTTTTATTATGTTTAAACATAGGTGGTCTGTACAACTGAGTGGCTTGTCAGGTCATTTCAGAGGTCAGCAAAGAGCAAACCACATCACTCTGCATCTGGAGAGTCAGTGGTCAGAACAGCAAAAGCTGGCAGACTTCCCTAAGTCAGTGTGTGGTCAACATTAGCCTTATGATAGCTTACTTCCCTGGTTATTTGTTTAATCGGCTGCTATAATGGGACAGCACCATGAGTTTCATGACTAATAGTCAGGGTCCTGGAACTTAACCATTCTGTTACCATTTTCATTCAGAATTCTTGTTCATTTTACCATGACTAACCACAGCCAAGTCCAAGCTGTTGTTGTCCTACAGCAGACTCCAAATGCCGTGCCTTCAGCCTAGTTAGTCTAGACCGACTATCACATACCCATCTCTAACTATCCAGTTTACCAGCTCCTGATCCAGAGCCTGGTCTGCCTCTGCAGTTTCAGAACTCATCCAGATTACTGAGTGCTGTGAGAGTGCTTGCCTCACCACCCCCTCAGCAGTTCCGTCCAGATTACAACCAGCTGCCAGGTAAAGAAAAATATTTTTCAGATCTCCTCTCAAATTCCTACCTAATTCCTCTGGCTTTGTACAATCCGCAATGGGGAAAGCGTTTTCTACCATCCCCACCCTAACTAAACACAAGAGATTCTGCAGATGCCGGAAATCCAGAGCAACACACACAAAATGGGGGAGGAACTCAGCAGGTCAGGCAGCATCTATGGGAATATAATGATATTTTGGGCTGAGACCCTTCTTCAGGACAGGACTGGACGAAACTCAATGACTTGGCCTTCTCAGCCGTCTGTGTGTAATGAATTCCACAGGTTCACAACCTTCTGGCTAAAGAAATTCCTCCTCACCTCTGCCCTAAAGGAATGTTCATCTATCCTGAGGCTCGGCTGCACATCTTTGGGATGTAGGAAGGAACCAGCGCTTCTAGAGGAAACTCATACAGTCACAAGGGGAACATGCGAACTCCACACGGACAGCATACCAGGTCAGGATTGAACCAATGTCGCCGGAGCAGTGAGGCGGCAGCTCTGCCAGCCACACAACTGCGCTGCCCCACCTTGCACCCACCAGTCCATACCTCTCACTTCCCAGGATTATATTACATCTGCTACAACACCACACACTTGACCAAACACATCAACATTATTCAGTAACCTAAGACTAATCTCCTCACTATCGACAACAGCACTGATCTTCATATTATCTGCTCAATTGCTATATTCTACAGGTATGCTTTACACCATATAATATAACCTCCTATATTCACATTAAAACTTGCTAATATATAACAAATGGCATGGTTCCCAGCACCAACCCACGGTAAACCAAAGGCTTCCAATCACAGAACGCTCCCCTATCATCACCATCTGTGCCCTAATATTAAAACAATTCTGGATCCAATTTACCATCAATCCCATGCACTCAGATCTGGACTTGCCAAAGACCTAACTGAAGGCTACTTCAACTGCACTGGCCTCTTCAGTAGATTTTATTACCTCTTTGAAAAATTCAATCAAATTGGTCAAGAGGGAATCCCACTCCCCACTACAAAGCCTTCTGTTGAAGACTTTGATTAAGCTCTGCTTCAGAACTTGTTCCAACAATTTACTGACCTGGCTTATTCCACTTACCTTTCTTCAGTCATCTGGAACCTCGCCCGTGTCAGCCAAGATTTAAAATATCCCTGTCAAGCCCCAGCAGTCTCCTCTCTTGCCTCCCATATTCAGCCTTGGACATATCTCATCAGACCCTGAGGATTTAACCATTATTTGAGCCCACCGGAACATCTAATACCTCCTCCTTTTTAATAACACCATGTTCTAGAGCTTCACTGACCTCTCTGAATCGTCCAATTAAAATGTTCCTTTTCTTAGCAAATGCAAAGTACTTAATTAAGACTTCACACATTTCTTTTTTTCTCTCTGTCTACTTGCACAAGTGTTATGTTTATTGTGTGAGTTACGTATAATTTATGTCAGTTAAGTTTATGTTAACTTTTGATCATATTGCACTGCTCCTGCACAAAGCTAATGCTCATTGCATTTATACCCTGAGTGTGTATGCCTATGACAAAAACAATTTCTTCTGGCTCTATGCAGAGACAACTTCTTCTATCCTTACTGGGCCCTGTTCTTTCCCTGGTTACCTTTTGCCCTTTATAAGTGCATTGGGATTTTCCTTAACTTTAAACGCCAGTAATATATCATGCCCTTCTAATTTCTCCTTTAAGCCCCTTCCCCTACTTTTTCTATATCCCCCATCAGGCCTCCCTGATTTTCAGCTGTCTGCCTGCCACATATTTCCTTTTTTTCCTTTTCCAACCCTTGATAACCCCCTGACATCCATGGTTCATTGGATGCTGTGGTTACCCTTCACCTTCATGAAAACACATTGGTCCTGAACTTTCTCTACCTCACTTTTGAATGACTCCCACTTGCTGGATATAGATGTTTTGATAAATAGCTGCTCCCTGTCTATTCTTGCCAGGTCCTGCCTTGTAATATTGAAATGGGTCATCCTTTAGAGAAAGATTTTAATTTATGGACCATCCACAATTCTTTCCTTGGTTACCTTAAAACTTGCAGAGGCATGGTCGTAAATGCTCCAAACTGCTCTCCCACCATCACTTCAACTAAGCCCACTACAGCACCTTCTCTGGTCAGACTATTTACATACTGGCTCAAGCAGCTCTCCTGGACAGAGCATAAAAATTCTACCCACTAGACAATGCCAGATAATCCAAAGAAGTTGAAAATCCCTACTATTACCCCATCACTCTTACCCCTCTCCTAACTACAAGTTGATTTGATAACATCCCACCCTCAGATATGATGGGATTCAGCAGTGAATGACAAAGAAAAGGCTGAAGCATTTGCCAGAGATTCCAGGCAGTTGCTCCAATGCTATCTGTTCCTGAGGACACCACATACAAAGTCAATTTTAATCAGCTGAAAACACTGGATGCAGTAATAAGACCATAACACATAGGAACAGAATTAGGCTATTCAGCCCATCAAGTCTGCTCCACCATTCCATCATTGCTGATTTATTACCCCTCTCAACCCCATTCCCTGCCTTCTCCCCATAACCTTTGACGCCCTTACTAATCTAGAACTCATCAACCTCCGCTTTAAATATACCCAATGATTTGCCCTTCAGAGCCATCTGTGGCAATGAATTCCAGATTCACCACCCTCTGCCTAAAGAAATTCTTCCTTTTCCTTCCCTGTTCTGGAGATTTATGCTCCACAATTAGCTATGCTACCACCAAGCTTATGGGTATAGTTACAACACTGGGATCTGAGCAGAAAAATCACTCAGAGAAGTCGTGACAACAAAAAGCAAGACAAATCCAAAGCAACTAACTACTACTTTTTCAGTCGACTCTCACTCATCAAAGTGACGTAAAAACTATCACCAACAGCACTATCAAAAAATGCTGCTTGGATTATGCCTGAGCTACCCGGCTCCTGACCTCATTGGTCCAATCATGAGCACAAAAGCTGAATTTCAGCATGATTGTGATTCACCTCAAGGCAGTTCTTGACTGATTGTGGCAATAGATAGCTTTGTAAATTATGTTAATGGCAATCAAGGGGAAATCCCAACCCAAAACCAAATGATAATTGCTTCATCACACCCTAAGGCATCACTGCAGGTGTTCCTCAAGTTCAGCTACTTCTTCGTATGAGGTCATCGGCCATGCTAATGTTTGTGCTGATTCCACGATGATTAATTCCATCCACAGTCCATGATTCCATGCCGAGGCAGTTCAGACATGGTCTGATAGTGGAAAGGTGCACAGGCTCCACACAAAGAACAGTCACCTGCAACAAGAAAGCCCAATGTGATTACCACCAAGTTCTCTACTATTTGCAATCTGGCAATGTTACCATTCACCAGAAATTCAACTGGACCAGGCAGATGAATACTGTGACCACAAGAGCAGGTAGTGGGTTGGAATTTGCTCACTTCCCATGATGGAATATTCTCCAGTTGATTAGAACAGTGTAGCACTCAAGGACTTCAACATTAACCAAGACAAAATAGTCCACATACAATTGGCACCCCTCCTTACCACCTGAAACTTTCACTTTCTCCACCATCAGAGCCAGACAGATACAGAGTGAACCAAACACAAGATCCACTGCAACACACACAAAATGCTGGCAGAACTCAGCAGGCCCAGCAGCATCTATGGAAATGAATAAACAGTCAACGTTTTGGACCGAAACCCTTCGTCAGGCACATCAATAAAGAGGAAATAGCGAGGCATCTGGAAAGAAATTAATCCATCATGCAAGACGCAGCATGGATTCAGCAAAGGCAGGTCCTGCTTGACAAACTTACTGGAGTTCTTTGAGGATATAACAAGCACAGTGGATAGAGGGGAACAGATGGATGTTATTTGCTTGGATTTCCAGAAGGAGATCGATAAGGTGCCACATTAAAGATTTATCCATAAGATAAGGATGCACAGAGTTGGGGGTGTTGGATTAGCATGGATGGAGAATTGGTTAACTAATAGAAAGCAGAGAGTTGGGGTACATGGGTGTTTCTCTGGTTGGCAATCAGTGGTGAGCGGTGTGCCATAGGGGTCAGTGCTGGGCCCACAACTGTTCACAATATGCATTAATGATCTGGAAGAGCAGACCATGTGTAATGTATGTGTAAGTTTGCTGATGATACTAAATTGAGTGGAAAAGCAAATTGTACAGAGGATATGGAGAGTCTGCAGAGGGATATAGAGAGGTTAAGTGAGTGGGCAAGTGTTTGGCAGGTGGAGTACAGTGCTGGTAAACACAGGGTCATCCACTTTGGAAGGAAATATGGAGGATAAGATTATTATTTAAATAGTAAAAGATTGCAGCATGCTGATGTGCAGAAGAACTTGGGAGTGCTTGTGCATGGATCGCAAGAAGTTGGTTTGCAGGTGCAGCAGGCTGTGAAGAAGACAAATGGAATGTTAGCCGCCATTGCTGGAGGGATTGGATTTAAGAGCAGGGAGGTTATGCTCAGGCTATTTAGAGTATTGGTGAGGCCACACCTGGAGTACTGCATGCAGTTCTGGTCTCCCTACTTGAGGAAGGACGTACTGGCTTTGGAGGTGGTGCAGAGAAGGTTCATCAGGTTGATTCCAGAGGTGAGGAGGTTAGACTATGAAGAGGGATTGTGTTACCTGGAACTGTTCTCACTGGCGTTCAGAAAAATGAGAGGAGATCTTATAGAAACATATAAAATTATGAAAGGTATGGATAAGATAGAGGCAGGGAAGTTGTTTCCACTGGTAGGTGAGACTAGAACTGGAAGACACAGGCTCAAGGTTGAGGGGAGTCAATTTAGGACCGAGATGAGGAGGAACTGTTTTTCCCAAGAAGTGGCAAATCCGTGGAATTCTCTGCCCAATGAAGCAGTTGAGGCTACCTCAGTGAATATATTTAAGACAAGGTTGGATAGAGTTTTGCGTAGTAGGGGAATTAAGGGTTATGGGGGAAAAGGCAGGTAGGTGGAGATGAGTTCATGGCCAGATCAGCCATGATCTTATTGAATGGCGGAGCAGGCTCGACAGACTAGATGGCTGACTCCTGATCCGAATTCTGATGTCAGGACTGGAAAGGAAGGGGGAAGAAGCCAGAATAAGAAGATGAAGGATGGAGGGAGAGGGGTGGGGGAGTTGGGGGTAGAGGGAAAAGGAGACAAACTCAAAGATGATAGATGAAGCCAGGTGGATGAGGGAGTGGGAATGAAGTAAGAAACAGGGAGGTGATAAGTAGAAAAGCAAAAGGCTGGAGAAGAAGGAATTGGATTGGAGAGGAGAGTGAATCACAGAGTGGACAAAGGGAAGGAACGGGGCACCAGGGAGAGGTGAGGAGAAGAGTGGGGAAATGAGGAAGAGGAAAGGGGGAGGTGGATTTTTTTTTACCAGAAGTCGGAGAAATGGATGTTTGTGTCATCAGGTTGGATACTACCTAGAAAGAATATGAGGTATATCCTCCTCCAACCTGAGAGTGGCCTCATCATGGTAGAAGAGGAGGCCGTGGACCGACATGCTTGAACGGGAATGGGGAGAGGAATTTAAATGTTTGGCCACCAGGAAATTCCACTTTTTGCCTATGGAGCTGAGGTGCTCGACAAAGTGGTCCCCCAATCTACTTCAGGGGGCCGCAACAGGAACACCAGATACAGTTGACGACACCAACACATTCGCACGTGAAGTGTTGCCTCACCTGGAAAGACAGTTTAGGGCCCTGAATGGAGGCGAGAGAGGAGGTGAATGGACCAGTGTTGCACTTCTGCCAGCTGCGGGGATAAACGCCAGGAGGGAGATTAGTGGGGAGAGGTGAATGGACAAGGGGATCACGGATGGAGCTATCCCTACAGAAGGCAATGTAGGAGGAGGTAAAGATGTGTTTGCTGGTAGGATCCTGTTGAAGATGCTGGAAGTTGTGGAGAACAATGTGGTGGATGCGAGGCTTGTGGGGTGTAGGCAAGGACAAAAGAAACTCTGTTAAGCTGGTGGGATGATGGGGTGAGTGCAGATGTTTGGGAAATGGCCTGTGGCCATTCCCCTCCATAGTAAGTATACCTCTTTGGATACTGTTGAGGGGAATGGCCCTCCGGGAAGAGCCATAGTGATCAAATCTCTGGCATGGAGTCTGGTGCTGTGGCTCAGAAGAGCACAGGGGTGAAGAGGTCTGCAGTCTTGATAGGAGATTCCATAGACAGTGGAATGGAGATGAGATTCTGTGGGTGCGATAGAGACATCTGTATGGTATGTTGCCTCTCAGGTGCCAGCATTAGGAATGTCTCTGATCGGGTCCGCAGCATTCCAAAAGGGGAGGGTGAGCATCCAGAAGTCTTGGTACATATTGACACCAATGACATAGGGTAGGAAAGGTGAGGAGATCCTGAAGGGCGATTTTAGGGAGCTAGGTAGAAAGCTGAAACGCAGGACGTCCAGGGTTGTCATCTCAGAATTTCTGCCCGTGCCACACACCAGTGAGGGCAAGAATAGGATGATTTGGCAGGTGAATGCATGGCTAAGGAATTGGTGCAGGGGACAGGGGTTCAGATTTCTGGATCATTGGGATCTCCTCTGGGAAAGGTATGATCTGTACAAAACGGACAGGTTGCACCTGAACCAAAGGGGGACCAGTATCCCTGGGGCAGGTTTGCTAGAGCTGTTCGGTAGGGTTAATGCTAATTTGGCAGGGGGATGGGAACTGGAGTGATAGGGCTGAGGATAAGGTAGTTGGTTTACAGACTGAGGCAATGTGCAGAGAGACTGCTAGCAAGGGCTGGCTGATGGTAGGGAAAATTGCAATCAACAGAATGAGCTGCAATGTACAAGAGGAGGAAAATCGAAAAGATTGATGAGTACAGGACTGAAGGTGTTATATTTCAATGCACTGGTATACAGAGTAAGGTGTGATGCTGTGGACATCACTAAATCACAGCTGAAAGATTATAGCTGGGAACTTAACCATAACACCAGAACATATAGGAGCAGAATTAGGCCATTTGGCCCATCGAGTAGGCTCTGTCATTTCATCATAGCGGATCCATTTTCCCTCTCAGACCCAATCTTATGCCCTCTCCCCGTATCCCTTCACGACCTGACAAATCAAGAGCCTTTGCCTTTAATATACCCAAAGACTTGGCCTCCACAGCTACTTGTGGCAATGAATTTTCACAGATTCACCACTCTCTGGCTAAAGAAATCCCTCCTCATCTCCGTTCTAAAAGGACACCCCTCTATTCTGAGGCAGTGTCCTCTGGTCTTAGACTCCCCCACCAGAGGAAACATCCTCCCCATATCGACTCAAAGTCAAAGTAAAATTTATTATCAGAATACATACATGTCACTACATACAACCCTGAGATTCTTTTTCTGCAGGCATACTTAGCAAATCTATAGAACTGTAACTGTAAACAGGATCAATGGACAACAAATTATGCAAATGCAGGTATAAATAACAGGCATGGAATAACGAGATAAAGAGTCCTTAAGTGAGTGTAGATACCCCCTTTTGTTCAAGAGCCTGATGGCTGCGGGGCAGTAACTGTTCCTGAAAGTCCTGAGGCACTTGTAACTTTTGCCTGATGACAGCAGTGAGAAAAGAGCATGGCCGGGGTAGTGAGGATCTTTGATAATAGATGCTGCCTTTCCACAGCAATGTCTCATGTAGGTGTGCTCAATAGTCGAGAAGGTTTTACCTGTGATGTACTGGGCCAAATTCATAACCTGTTGTAGGATTTTACACTCAAAGGCATTGGCGTCCGTATACCAGCACACTTTCCACCATACACTTATAAAAGTTCGCCAAGGTTTTTGATGACATGCCAAATCTCTGCAGACTCCTGAGGAAGAAGAGGTGATGCCGTGCTTTCTTTGCAATTATACTTACATGATGGGTTCAGGACAGGTCGTGACACCCAGGAATTTAAAGTTACTGATCCTCTCCACCTCTGAAACTCCAATGATTACTGATTCACAGACCTCTGGTTTCCTTCTCCTGACATCTGCAATCAGTTCCTTGGCCTTACTGACATGGAGTGAGAAGGTGTTGTTATTACACCACTCAGCCAAATTGTCAATCTCCCTCCTGTACGCTAATTCATCACCATCCTTTGATACTGCCCACAACAGTGGTGTCATCAGCAAACTTGTATATGGTGTTGGAGCTGTATTTAGCACAGTCAGAGGTGTAAAACAAGCAGAGCACAGGGCTAAGTACACATCCATGTGGTGCTCCTGTGCCAGTGAAGATTGTGGAGGAGATGTTTTTTGCCAATCTGAACTGAATGGGTCTACAAATGAAGAAATTCAGGATCCAATTGCACAAGGGGATATTGAGTGTCAGGTCTTGGAGTTTACTGATTAGTTTTGATGGATAACGGTGTTAAACACTGAGCTGTCTTCAATAAAGAGCATTCTCATGTATGCACCTTTGCCGTCCAGATGCTTCAGGGTTACATGAAGAGCAAACGAGATAGCATCTGCTACCTGTTACTTCGGTAAGTGAATCGGAGCAGATCCGGCCTTTCAACATTCGATAGGTTTCAATGAATTCCAGTGAGTAGAGGCCCAGAGCCATCAAACGCTCCTCATATGACAAGCTTTTCAATCCCAGAATCACTTTTGTGAGCCTCCTTTGAAACCTCTCCAATGTCAGCACATCCTTTTATAGATAAGGGGCCCAAAACTGCTCACAATACTGCAAGTGAGGCTCACCAGCGTTTTATAAAGCCTCAGAATTAGAGTGTTTATACTGAAATGAACGTCAACATCCCATTTGTCTTCTTCACCACAGACTCAACCTGCAAATTAACCTTTAGGGAATCTTGCACAAAGACTACCAAATCCCTTTGTATCTCAGATTTTTGAATTTTCTCAATTTAGAATATAGTCTGTGCTTTTATTTCACCTACCAAAGTGCATGACCATACACTTCCCAATACTGTATTCCATCTCTGCCATTTCTTTGTCCATCCTCTCCATCTAAGTCCTTCTGTAGACTCTCTGCCTCCTCAACACTACCTGCTCCGACACCTATCTTTATATCGTGCACAAACTTGGCCACAAAGCCATCAATTATTATTATTTAAAGTATTGACATATAACATAAAAAGAAGCGGTCCCAACAAACCACTAATCACAGGCAGCCAACCAGAAAAGGCTCCTTATATTTCCACTCTTTGCCTCCTGCCAATCAGTCAATGCTTTATCCATGCTAGTATCTTTCCTGTAATACCATGGACTCTTAAACTTGTTAAACACCTCATGTGTGGCCCCTTGTCAAAGGCCTTCTGAAAATCCAAATGCACAACATCTACTGATTCTCCTTTGTCTATCCTGCTTGTTACTTCTTCAAAGAATTCCAACTGATTTGTCAGGCAAGATTTTCCCTTGAGGAAACCATGCTGACTATGGCCTCCAAGTACCTTGAAACCATATCTTTTAACAACCGACCCCAGCATTTTCCCAACCACTGAGATCAGATTAACTGACCTATAATTTCCTTTCTTCTGCCTTGTGACATACAATTGGAAGGTGTAGAATCATGGGGTTGAGTGAAGGAACTGCAAGGGTAAAATGACCCTGATGGGACCTATATACAGACACTCAAACAATAGTAAAGATGCAGTCTATAAATTACAATGGGAGATAGAAAATGCATGTCAAAAGGGAAATGTTATGATAGTCATGGGAGATTTCAATATGCAGATAGATTGGGAAAATTATTTTGGTGCTAGATCCCAACAGGGGGATTTTCTAGAGTGTCTACGAGATGGCTTTTTAGAGCAGCTCATGATTGAGCCCACTAGGTGACCAGCAATTCTGGATTGGGTGTTGTGCAATGAACTGGAATTGATTAGAAAGCTTAAGGTTAAGGAACCCTTAGGGGCCAGTGATCACAATATGATCGAATTCACCATGCAATTTGAGAAGGAGAAGCTAAAGTCAGATGTATCAGTATTACACTGGAGTATAGGGAATTATAGAGGCATGAGAGAGGAGCTGGCCAAAATTGATTAGAAACGAACACTGGCAGGGATGACGGCAGAACTTGTGGGAACAATTTGGAAAGCGTAGGATGTATATATCCCAAAGAGAAAGAAATATTCTAAAGGAAGGACAATGCAACCGTGGCTGACAAGAGAAGTTAAAGGCAACATAAAAGCCAAAGGGAGGGCATATAATAGAGCAAAAATTAGTGGGAAGTTAGAGGATTGGGAAACTTTTCAAAAGCAACAGAAGGCAACTAAAAAGTCATAAAGAAGGAAAAGATGGAAAATGAAGGTAAGCTAGCCAATAATATTAAAGAGAGTACCAAATGTTCTTCAGATACATAAAGTGTAAAAGAGAGGTGAGAGTTGATATCGGACCGCTGGAAAATGATATTGGAGGGGTAGTAATAGGGGAAAAGCAAATGGCAGATAAACAGAATAAGTACAGTGTTTTGCATCAGTTTTCACTGTAGAAGACACTAGCAGTATGGTGGAAGTTTGAGTTTCAGGGGTCAGAAGTATGTGAAGTTGCCATTACTAAGGAAAAAGTTCGGGAGAAACTGAAAGGTCTGACAGTAGATGAGTCACCTGGACCAGATGGTGTACACCCCAGAGTTCTGAAAGAGGTGGCTGAAGAAATTGTGGAGGCAATAGTAATGATCTTTCAAGAATCAATGGATTCTGGCATGGTTCTAGAGGACTGGACAATGGAAAATGTCACTCCACTCTTCAAGAAGGGAGAGAGGCCAGTTAGTCTGAACTCAGAAGATGTTGGATTTTCTTGTTAAGGATGTGATTTGGGGGTACTTGGAGGCACATGTGAAAATAGGCCATAGTCAGCATTGTTTCCTTAAAGGAAAACCTTGGGAATTCTTTGAAGAAATAACAAGCAGGATAGACAAAGGAGAATTGGTGTACTTGGATTTTCAGAAAGCCTTTGACAAGGTGTCACACATGAGGCTACTTAACAAGGTAGGAGCCCATGGTATTACAGGAAAGATACTAGCATGGATAGAGCATTGACTGATTGGCAAAAGGCAAAGAGTGGGAATAAAGGGAGCCTTCTCTGGTTGCCTGCTGGTGACCAGTGGTGTTCCACAGGGGTCTGGGTTGGGACCACTTCATTAAACATGATGTGTGAATGATTTGGATGATGTTATGGATGGTTTTGTGGCCAGGTTTGAGGACAATACAAAGATAGGTGGAGGGGCAGGTAGTTTTGAGGAAGTAGAGACGCTACAGAAGGATTTAAGATGAGGAGAACGGGCAAAGAAGTGGCAGATGGAATACAGTGTCAAGAAGCACATGGTCATGCACTTTGGTAGGTGAAATAAAAGCATAGACTATTTTCTAAATGGAGAGGAAATTCAAAAATCTGAGGTGCAAAGGGACTTGAGAGTCTTCATGCAGAATTCCCTAAAGTAAATTTGTAGGTTGAGTCTGTGGTGAAGAAGACAAATGCAAATTTTAAAACACAAAGTTAATTACCACAGCATGCAGATGACACATTTCTCATATTTGTCTGTTATGCCAGATGATCCTGAGACTCTAAACCCTCTGGTCAAGTGTCTTACTAGCATTCCAGAATGGATGAGTTTGATTTTCCTTAAACTAAATAAGGAAAAAATAGAAATTTTGGCTATAGGAAGAAATAAAAAAGTGTGAAAATAGCAATAAACTTAATAACACACATCAAAGTTGCTGGTGAACGCAGCAGGCCAGGCAGCATCTGTAGGAAGAGGTGCAGTCGACGTTTCAGGCCGAGACCCTTCGTCAGAACTAACTGAAGGAAGAGTGAGTAAGGGATTTGAAAGTAGGAGGGGGAGGGGGAGATCCAAAATGATAGGAGAAGACAGGAGGGGGAGGGATAGAGCCGAGAGCTGGACAGGTGATAGGCAAAAGGGGATACGAGAGGATCATGGGACAGGAGGTCCGGGAAGAAAGACAAGGGGGGGGACCCAGAGGATGGGCAAGAGGTATATTCAGAGGGACAGAGGGAGAAAAAGGAGAGTGAGAGGAAGAATGTGTGCATAAAAATAAGTAACAAATGGGGTACGAGGGGGAGGTGGGGCCTTAGCGGAAGTTAGAGAAGTCGATGTTCATGCCATCAGGTTGGAGGATACCCAGACGGAATATAAGGTGTTGTTCCTCCAACCTGAGTGTGGCTTCTTCTTTACAGTAGAGGAGGCCGTGGATAGACATGTCAGAACGGGAATGGGAATGGGATGTGGAATTAAAATGTGTGGCCACTGGGAGATCCTGCTTTCTCTGGCGGACAGAGCGTAGATGTTCAGCAAAGCGGTCTCCCAGTCTGCGTCAGGTCTCGCCAATATATAAAAGGCCACATCAGGAGCACCGGATGCAGTATATCACCCCAGTCGACTCACAGGTGAAGTGTTGCCTCACCTGGAAGGACTGTTTGGGGCCCTGAATGGTGGTAAGGGAGGAAGTGTAAGGGCATGTGTAACACTTGTTCCGCTTACACGGATAAGTGCCAGGAGGGAGATCAGTGGGGAGGGATGGGGGGGACGAATGGACAAGGGAGTTGCGTAGGGAGCGATCCCTGCGGAATGCAGGGGGGGCTGAGGGAAAGATGTGCTTAGTGGTGGGATCCCGTTGGAGGTGGCAGAAGTTACGGAGAATAATATGTTGGACCCGGAGGCTGGTGGGGTGGTAGGTGAGGACCAGGGGAACCTATTCCTAGTGGGGTGGCGGGAGGATGGAGTGAGAGCAGATGTACGTGAAATGGGGGAGATGCGTTTAAGAGCAGAGTTGATAGTGGAGGAAGGGAAGCCCCTTTCTTTAAAAAAAGGAAGACATTTCCCTCATCCTAGAATGAAAAGCCTCATCCTGAGAGCAGGTGCGGCGGAGACGGAGGAATTGCGAGAAGGGGATGGCGTTTTTGCAAGAGACAGGGTGAGAAGAGGAATAGTCCAGATAGCTGTGAGAGTCAGTAGGCTTATAGTAGACATCAGTGGATAAGCTGTCTCCAGAGACAGAGACAGAAAGATCTAGAAAGGGGAGGGAGGTGTCGGAAATGGACCAGGTAAACTTGAGGGCAGGGTGAAAGTTGGAGGCAAAGTTAATAAAATCAACGACTCTGCATGCGTGCAGGAAGCAGCGCCAATGCAGTCGTCAATGTAGCGAAGGAAAAGTGGGGGACAGATACCAGAATAGGCACGGAACATAGATTGTTCCACAAACCCAACAAAAAGGCAGGCATAGCTAGGACCCATACGGGTGCCCATAGCTACACCTTTAGTTTGGAGGAAGTGGGAGGAGCCAAAGGAGAAATTATTAAGAGTAAGGACTAATTCCGCTAGACGGAGCAGAGTGGTGGTAGAGGGGAACTGATTAGGTCTGGAATCCAAAAAGAAGCGTAGATCTTTGAGACCTTCCTGATGGGGGATGGAAGTATATAAGGACTGGACATCCATGGTGAAAATAAGCAGTGGGGGCCAGGGAACTTAAAATCATCGAAAAGTTTAAGAGCGTGAGAAGTGTCACAAACATAGGTCGGAAGGGATTGAACAAGGGGTGATAAAACTTTGTCGAGGTATGCAGAAACGAGTTCGGTGGGCAGGAGCAAGCTGAGACAATAGGTTGGCCAGGACAGGCAGGTTTGTGGATCTTGGGTAGGAGATAGAAACGGAAAGTGCGGGGTGTGGGAACTATAAGGTTGGTAGCAGTGGATGGGAGATCCCCTGAGTGGATAAAGTCGATGATGGTGTGGAAGACAATGGCCTGGTGCTCCTTAGTGGGGTCACGATCGAGGGGTAAATAAGAGGAGGTATCCGCAAGTTGTCGCTGTGCCTCGGCAAGGTAGAGGTCAGTACGCCAGACTACAACAGCACCCCCCCCTTATCGGCGGGTTTAATAATAAGGTTAGGATTAGTGCGGAGGGAGTGGAGAGCAGAGCGTTCCGAAGGAGTGAGGTTGGAATGGGGACAAGGTGCGGTGAAGTCGAGACGGTTGATGTCCCGTCGGCAGTTAGCAATAAAGAGATCCAGAGCAGACAGAAGACCAGAGCGGGGTGTCCATGAAGAAGAGGAGGATTGAAGAAGAGGAGGGTTGAAGACGGGAGAAGGGGTCATTGGTGGGGGTGGAAGAGTCCTTGCCGAAGAAGTAGGCTCGGAGACAGAGACGGCGGAAGAAAAGTTCCGCATCATGGCGAACACGGAACTCGCTGAGGTGTGGGCGAAGGGGGACAAACGTGAGGCCCTTACTGAGAACAGAGCGTTCTGCCTCCGACAGTTGAAGGTCGGAGGGGATGATAAAGACCCGGCACGGATGAGAGCTGGGATCAGAGGGGGGAGGGGGGAGGGGGGAGGCTGGGGGTGTCAGTGGAGAGGGGAGGGTTGGGGTGAGAGGAAGATGGAGCCTCTGAGGGCCCAGGAGCTGACGATGGGATCTGAAGAAGACGGGGCTGCGGAGTGGTGGTGGGGGAAGGGGAGACGGGAGTCACAATAGCAGCACATAAAGACCCGGCCTGGAGTTCAAGGCTGGAGTCGCAGTTGGTGGTTGCGCAATCACTGTGAAGGTGTCCATGGTCGTTGCTGGAGAATAAATAAACTTAATAATCTGGCCTTATAAACCAAACCAGAAATAAAATATTTAGGCGTTATTCTTAGGAAGAGGTACAGTTGACATTTCAGGCCAAGACACTTCGTCAGGACAGGGTCTCGGCCTGAAACGTCGACTGTACCTCTTCCTGGAGATGCTGCGTTCACCAGCAACTTTGATGTGTGTTGCTTGAATTTCCAGCATCTGCAGAATTCCTGTTGTTTGTTGTAGGCGTTATTCTTGACTGAGTTAAATTTCAAATCACTTATTAAGCATATTATTAAGATTTCATTCTTTCACTTAAGGAACATTGCAACAGTTCGATTTCTTAAAACATTTCAAGTTGAAGAAAAATTGATACACTTTTGTTTTTAGCCGATTAGACTATTGTAATGCTCTCTTTTTAGGGCTGCCTATGGAAGATATAATCAGCTGCAGCTTGTTCAAAATGCAAGAATCTTAACCAAAAAAGAAGAGAAAATCTGAGCACATTTCACCGGTTTTGGCATCATTGTACTGGCCGCCTGTGTCCCTTAGGATCAAATTTAAAATATTCTTAATTCTATATAAGGCTCTGAATAATCTAGCTGCTCCCCATATTTTGGAGTGTCTATCCCCTTACATCCCTAATCATGATCTTAGATCCATAAATACAGGTTTGCTTAATGTTCCTAGAGCCAAGCATATTAAAACTGATGATGCAGCCTTTTGCTCTTATGCACCAAAAGTCTGGAATATCCGACTGAAATACACCAGGCTAGTACTGTGGAACATTTCAAAACTCTTCTAAAAACCTACTTTTTTTTTTAATTTGGCCTACTTATAGGATTACTAAATACCTGTTGATATTGATTATATTTATATAATTTGGTATATATGATTACATTTTATTCTATATAATGTTTGTCTATACTTTGATTTTTAATTTTGTTCTCTATTTTTATTACTATATTGATTTTACAATGTATGCAAAACACTTTGAGCCTGTATCTTAATGTATGAAACGTGTTATATAAATAAAGTTGTTATTATTAATCTCCCTAGTGACAATTACCCTGCTACTGGCAGAAGTGCTAAACCTGCTATTCACCTGCTACCCCCAGCCCCATTCAGGGCCCCAAACAGTCCTTCCAGGTGAGGCAACACTTCACGTCATCAACTGCATCTGGTGCTCCAGGTGCGGTCTCCTCCACATTGGTGAGACCTGACATAGATTGGGGACCTCTCTGTCAAGCACCACAGCTCCATATGGAAAAAGCAGAATTTCCCAGTGGCCAACCATTACAATTCCTATTCCCATTCCTGTTTCAACATGTCAGTCCATGACCTTCTCATTTGCCACCTCAGGGTGGAAGAGCAACACCTCATATTCCATCTAGGTAGTCTCCAACCTGATGGCATAAACATCGCTTGGGGTCCAGGAATGGGGAAACTAGGAGTGAATGGGGCCAAGAGAGCGGACAATGGGAGCAAAGTGGGGCCAGGAACGGGGAGACTAGGAGTGAAGTGGGGCCAGGAAAGGGGAGACTAGGAGTGAAGTGGGGCCAGGAAAGGACAATGGGAGCAAAGTGGGGCCAGAAATGGGAAGACTGGGAGTGAAGTGGGACCAGAAATGGGAAAACTGGGAGCAAAGTGGGGCCAGGAATGGCCAAGCTGGGAAGAGAGTAGTCTGGATGGAAGCACATCTACTACCACTTGCTTTGCAGTGGTTCTCAGATCTGAAACCAGTGACTGATTACAGATTCCTGCGACCACTGAGCTTACTCATAGGAAGACTAATGTCACTAATCCCAAGGCTTCTCCTGTGAAACTTGGATATCCTATGAAATCTTTATTAACCATATAACCATATAACAGTTATAGTACAGAAACAGGCCACCTCGGTCCTCCTAGTCCCTGCCAAACTCTTACTCTCACCTAGTCCCACCAACCTGCACTCAGCCCATAACCCTCCATTCCTTTCCTGTCCATATATCTATCCAATTTAACTTTAAACGACAACATCGAACCTGCCTCAACCACTTCTGCTGGAAGCTTGTTCCACACAGCTACCACTCTCTGAGTAAAGAAGTTCCCTCATGTTACCCCTAAAGTTTTGTCCTTTAACTCTCAACTCATGTCCTCTTGTTTGAATCTTCCCCACTCTCGATGGAAAAAGCCTATCCACATCAACTCTATCAATCCCCTTCATAATTTTAAACACCTCTATCAAGTCGCCCCTCAACCTTCTACGCTCCAAAGAATAAAGACCTAACTTGTTCAACCTTCCTCTGTAACTTAGGAGATGAAACCCAGGCAACATTTTAGTAAACCTCCTCTGTACTCTCTCAATTTTATTGACATCTTTCCTATAATTCGGTGACCAGAACTGTACACAATACTCCAAATTTGGCCTTACCAATGCCCTATACAATTTCAACATTACATCCCAACTCCTATACTCAATGCTCTGATTAATAAAGGCCAGAATACCAAAAGCTTTTCTTCACCACCCTATCCACATGAGATTCCACCTATACACCATTATTCCTAGATCCTTCTGTTCTACAGCATTCTTCAATGCCCTATCATTTACCATGTATGTCCTATTCTGATTAGTCCTACCAAAATGTAGCATCTCACATCTTTCAGCCCACTCTTCCAACTGTCCTAAATTTCTCTGCAAGCTTTGAAAACCTCTCATCATCCACAACACTACCTATCTTAGTATCATCTGCATACTTACTAATCCAATTTATCACCCCATCATCCAGATCATTAATATATATGACAAACAACATTGGACCCAGTACAGATCCCTGAGGCACACCGTTACACACCATCCTCCAATCTGACACACAGTTATCCACCACTACTCTCTGGTGTCTCCCATCTAGCCACTGCTGAATCCATTTTACTACTTCCATATTAATGCCTAACGATTGAACCTTCCTAACTAACCTTCCATGTTGAACCTTTTCAAAGGCCTTACTGAAGTCCATATAGACAACATCCACCACTTTACCCTCATCAACTTTCTTAGTAACCTCTTCAAAAAATTCAATAAGATTTGTCAAACATGACCTTCCACGCACAAATCCATGTTGACTGTTCCTAATCAGACTCTGTCTATCCAGATAATTATATATACCATCTCTAAGAATACTTTCCATCAACTTACCCACCACTGACATCAAACTCACTGGCCGATAATTGCCAGGTTTACTCTTAGAACCCTTTTCAAACAATGGAACCACATGAGCAATACGCCAATCCTCCAGCACCATCCCCGTTTCTAATGACATTTGAAATATTTCTGTCAGAGCCCCTGCTATTTCTACACTAACTTCCCTCAAGGTCCTAGGGAATATCTTGTCCGGACCCGGAGACTTATCCACTTTTTTATTCCTTAAAAGCGCCAGTACTTCCTCTTCTTTAATTGTCATACCTTCCATAACTACCCTTCTTGTTTCCTTTACCTTACACAATTCAATATCCTTCCCCTTAGTGAATACCGAAGAAAGGAAATTGTTCAAAATCTCCCCCATCTCTTTTGGCTCCGCACATAGCCATCCACTCGGATTCTCCAAAGGACCAATTTTATCCCTCACTCTCCTTTTGCCACTAACATAACTGTAGAAACCCTTTGGATTTATTTTCACCTTACTTGCCAAAGCAGCCTTGTATCTTCTTTTAGTTTTTCTAATTTCTTTCTTAAGATTCTTTTTACATTCTTTATATTCTTCGAGTACCTCATTAACTCCAAGCTGCCTATATTTATTGAAGATCCCTCTCCTTTTCCGAACCAAGTTAGCCATTGTTAAAGATGGACGTAAGATATTCTAAATATAGTGCAACATTTTTGATCTGGTAACTTCAGTATAAAGTTAAATTCTGTGAACACAGTTAAGGATGAACTAGATTAAACTAAGCCATTGTTGAAAATATTTCAAAAATCCATAAGACCATAAGCCATAGGAGCTGAATTAAGCCATTCTGCCCATCAGGTCTGCTTCGCTATTCCAGCATGGCTGATATTGAATCCCACTCAACCCCATACACCTGCCTTCTCACCATATCCTTCCATGCCCTGACCCATCAGTAAATGATCAACTTCAGTCTTAAATATACCCATGGTCTTGGCCTCCACCACAATCTGTGGCAGAGCATTCCAGTTTCACTACTCTCTGGCTTATAAAATTCCTCCATAACTTTGTTTTAAAAGATCATCCCTCAATTTTGAGGCTGTGCTCTCTAGTTCTGGATACGCCCACCATAGGGAACATCTTCTCCACATCCACCCTATCTAGTCCTTTCAACATTCAGTAGGCTTCAATGAGACTCCCCCCCTCCCCCACATTCTTCTAAATCCCAGTGAATACAGGCCCAAAGCTGCCAAATGCTCCTCACGTGTTAACCCTTTCATTCCCAGAATCATTCTCGTGAACCTCCTCTGGACTCTCTTTAATGACAATACATCCTTTGAGATATGGGGCCCAAAACTGTTGACAATACTTCAAGTGAGGCCTGACTCATGTCTTGCAAAGGCCCAGCATTATCTCCTTGCTTTTATATTCTATTTCCCTTGAAATAAATGCCAACATAGCATTAGCCTTCTTTACCACAGACTCAACCTGTGAATTAACCTTCTGGGAGTCTTGCACAGGACAGTCTCTTAGCACCTCTGATGTTTGAGCCTTCTCCCCATTTAAATAATAGTCTGCACTACTGTTCCTTTTACCAAAATGATTATACATTTCCCAATGCTGTATTCCATCTACCACTTTTTTGCCCATTATTCCAATTTGTCTAAGTCCTGTTGCAATCACATTGCTTCCTCAGCACCACCTACCTACCTACCCCATCTTTGTAACATCTGTAAACTTTGCCACAAAGCCATCAATTCCATTATCCAAATCACTGACAAAGTGAAAAGTAGTGGTCCCAATACTGACCCCTGAGGAACACCACTATTCACTGGCAACCAACCAGAAAAGGCCCCCTTTATTCCTACTCACTGCCTCCTGCCTGTCACCCAATTTCCTCTATCTATGCCAGTATCTTTCCTGTAATGCTATAGGATTTTATTTTGTTAAGCAGCCTCATGTACAGCACCTTATCAAATGCTATACACTGTTCTTCTAGACTGTAATGTTCTAAGAAACACAAGTAAATCTGAAAATCTAAGTAAATGACATCCATTGCCTCTCCTTTGTCCACCTTACTTGTTAATTCCTCGAAGAATTCCAAAAGATTTGTCAAGCAAGATTTCCCTTTACAGAAACTATGCTAGCTTAGTCTCCAAGCATCCCAAGCCTCATCCTTAGTAATAGACCAACACTTTCCCAACTACTAGGTTAGGATAACTTTCTTTTGCCTTCCTCCTTTCTTAAAGAATGCAGTGGCATTTGCAGTCTTCCAGTTCTCCAGGACCATACCAGAATTGTGATTCTTGAAAGACCATGACTAATGCATCTGTTTTCTCTTTAGCATCCTCTGTCAGGACTCTGGGATGTAGTCCATTTGGTCCAGGTGACTTATCCACCTTAAGATCTTTGAGTTTGCCTAGCACTTTTTCCTTTGTAATAGCAATGGCACTCACTCCTGCTCCCTGACACTCATGGACTTCTGGTACACTACTAGTGTCTTCCACAGTGAAGGCTGATACAAAGTACCTGTTAAGTTCATCTGCCATTTCTTTGTCCCTCATTACTACCTCACCAGCATCATTTTCCAGTGGTCCAATATCAACTCTCACCTCCCTTTTTACTCTTTATATGACTTTTAAAAAATTAGTATTCTGCTTTATATTATTGGCTAGTTTGCCCTCCTATTTCATCTTTTCTTTTTTATAGCTTTTTTTAAGTTACCTTTTGTTGGATTTTAAAATCTTCCCGAACATCCAACATCCCACTCACTTTTGCGACATTATATCCCTTTCCTTGGCTTTTATGCAGTCATTAACTTCCATTGCCAGCCACAGTTGCCTACCCCTGCCATTTGAGATCAACTTCTTCTGGGGGACATATCTATCCTGCACCTTGTGAACTATTCTGAGAAATTTCAGCCATCTCTGCTCTACCATACGTATGGGCACATGGCCAAGTGGTTAAGGCATTGGACTAGCAACCTGAAAGTCGTGAGTTCGAGCCCCAACCGAGGGAATGTGTTGTGTCCTTGAGCAAGGCACTTAATCACACATTGCTCTACGACGACACTGGTGCCAAGCTGTATGGGTCCTAATGCCCTTCCCTTGGATAACATTGGTGTCGTAGAGAAGGGAGATTTGCAGCATGGGCACCTGCTGGTCTTCCATACAACCTTGCCCAGGCCTGTGCCCTGGAAAGTGAAGACTTTCCAGGCGCAGATCCATGGTCTTGCAAGACTAACAGATACCATCTTTCTGCTCTGCCGTCATCCCTGCCAGTATCCTCCTCCAATCCACTTGGGCAAGCTCCTCTCTTATGCCTCTGTAATACCCTTTCTTCCATTGTGATACTGATACACCTGACTTGTGCTTCTCCCTCTCAAATTGCAGTATAAATTCAATCATATTATGATCACTGTCTCCCAAGGGTTCCTTTACATTAAGCTGCCTAAGAAGATCTGGGTGATTACACAACACCCAATCTACGATAGCTTTTAGGCACAAGACAAGCTGCTCTAAAAAGCCATCTTGCAGGCATTCAACAAATTCCCTCTTATCACATGTTATAAACCTCATCACCTTTTAAACCTTAGGAATATAGTGAAATGGCTCTACTGTACAGTACCAAGAGTACACAGTGCGGAGTAAAAGTGAAATGTTATTTCTCAGGTCAGATATTCAAAACTCTTTTTCCCTAATGTAAATAAGGAGAAACTGGCCGGATTGGCAGGTAGATTGGACATCAGAGGTCATAGATTAAAATAATTTGCCAGTGAAACAGTGAGTTAGTTGGGGTGGGGGGAGGAATAGAATATTTTATTACAATTATTTTGATCTGGAGCATTGGTGGAAGCAGATTCAATAGCATTGTCCAAGAAGGTATTGGATAGATATTGAAAATAAAAGATTTTCATTGATGCGGAGAAAGAGCAGGGAAGTGAAACAAACTGAACTTGTCTTTCCTGGAGCCAATGCTGTCATGATTGGTTGAAGTTCTGTGGAATTCCATTTCCCAAATTCATTCAGAAACGAGGGATTCCAAATGTATTTTTGTTGCTTAATGGCTTCCACACAAGCCATCAGGTAATGAGCAATGACAGAGAACTGTATAAACAAAAGCCCCTTTTTGCTGCACTGACTGCATTCAGCAGTCATCTCCAGTTTACTGCTCCTGGTGTAATGGTGGCTTGATGACTCTCAGTAAGTGCAGGAATGAGAGAACTTTAGGTTACATAGCAAGTGACCACTCACTGTATCTACAGCTAGATCAAGCTCGTCAACCTATTATTTCAAAAAATTGCTTGTGTTTCTTAGAACATTACAGTCTAGAAGAACAGTGTATAGCATGTGAGACTATGATCATGTTTTTCTTCTTGTGTGTGAGCCAAGAGCAACAAACAATAAATTCTTTTAAATTCAAAGCAATGCCGATGATATGTTGTAAAATATTAAACCAGACCCACGCTAAGTTCCTTTCCATCACACTTCCAGACATGTTCCAAATAACATTCATTCCAACCAGTCCACGGAATTAGATTGCATCGCTACAATACAGACCATCTGCTGTAGCATGTCAGAAAGAAATTGTGTGGTTACCGGTCTGTGGCTTTCTGTATGAAAAGATAAGTTGAGCGTGAAATATATAAATATGAAAGGTATATTGGTAAATGCGACATATTTGTCGCATCAGCTTAAGCTGACTGAATGACGTTAATCTAGACAGACCACTTTACCAACTGCAATATAAAAGAGAAATGAAAGAATGTTTATATAATTTGGCTATGTTCGTACTTGTGGTTAAACTGGCTTACCAAACTGGGCATGAGGCACTCAAATTCAATTGCCCCTTAGCACTGAGAACAGTTCAATGATGAATGTTCCCTTCTCAGCTGGGAAGATATATCCAAAGCCTGATATTTATTATTTCAACATCAGTTCCCACTTAAGTTGTTTGCACATATGAGTCATCAATTTCCTATTTTTCCAAGGGGGTACAAAATGAATTAAAGTTCAGTTACAGACTTACATTCTCATGTCAGTACAGACTACCATATATAGTTTGGTTAATTCCGTCCATGTGTTCTTTGTTAATGGATTTTAGGACAAATTTGATATTGTGCAAAAGAAAAATGCAATAATCTGTGAATCATAAGATTTTACCTTTGGTATGTAGTTTAATTGAGAATTCAATTCAGACCCCTCTGAAGATGCATGGTTTTTATTCATTGCCCAGTTATTGGTTTGATGGCTGATGTTTTATTGGATCAGCTGCTGTGTATGCTCAAGAATCAAGATCAGCTTCTTCTGCTGTACAACCAGGCCAACGTGCTGGGTCTTTGTCTGCTTTCTTGTACCATCATGCAAACATATCTGTCCTAAACACAAGCTGCCAGGTATCCTTTTTAACTCAATATATTCATGACTAAGCCTTCCAAAG
The DNA here is from genome assembly GCF_963921235.1 of Mobula hypostoma. NCBI lineage: Eukaryota > Metazoa > Chordata > Chondrichthyes > Myliobatiformes > Myliobatidae > Mobula > Mobula hypostoma. The sequence goes on along the minus strand of NC_086114.1, from coordinate 56,148,262 downwards.
ACTGCAGGTAGTTTATTTCTCTCCTCCTCCTGCAAATGCATCCCCATCTTGTCCCAAACTGTACAGGGACATACGAAAACAGCAGAAATCTAAATGAATTGTTAGAGATTTGTCAACACAAGAAGATGAAGATGCTGGAATATGAAGCGATAATCTGCTGGAAGAACTCAGACAGCCAAGCAGTATCTGTAGAAGGGTCAAGAGCCAACATCAGGACTGATTTTTGACCCAAAACATCAGCAATTTCTTTCCTCTCATGGATGCTCCTCGACCTGCTCGTTGTTAGAGATTTGTACCTGTATAACACTGGGGCTAAAGCTCATTGATTTAGATATGATTATCTGCACCTGAAGAATGATAGCCCAATTACCAAGGTTAAAACTCATCCATAGAGTGCGTCTGACCCAGCGCAGCTCCACTTCCCAAAATCTTGCTCTAAAATCTCAGCCACAGGGTTCTAGTGCATTGCTTTATATCCACACTGGGATTATTTACTCTTCAGCGTTGCATTAATTATTGATTAATTAATATTCAGAGCACCACTGTGAAAAAAAATCAAGGATGCAATAAAAATTATGGCTTAAATATACCTTCTTTAAACACAATTGTTTTAAAAGTATTAAGAATAAAAACGGAACACAAGGAAACTGTTTGCTTGAATTGACAGTCAAACACGTAACAAATCTGCCTGCTTCCCTACCATTGTGGGAAAACCAGGCAGCAGAGGAAGGGTGTGTTATCGGCAGCAGAGAGTCAGAATAACTGTTACTGTGGGGACACCTGAACAACCCCATATGCCCAACCATCAAAATACCCTTTGTGCAACACACCAAACTTGAAAATATGAAGGAAATGCATCATTATAAATTAGACACTTAATAAGGTAGTATGAAATCATCAAATTATAGTTTGGTAGAAATGCTGCATAACTAATTCCATTTTAGAAGTAGCAGTCTAGAACTGTATCACAAAATGTCCCCTCTGACCAGAACTGGGACAGCTGCATGCACTTGCTGCCACCTTGTGGAACACTTATTATTCTAATAATTCAAGGGTGCAATAAGGTGTGAGTGTACATATACATACATGCACATACATATACATGCTACTGTAGGAGGAAAAACTAAGTATTTACCTGGTTGATGATACATAGAATGCACTATCAGAAAGTTGATGAAATAGCATGTCTTAGGCCATTCCAAAGCACTTTATAGCCAAAGAAGTGTGTTTTGATGTATCTACGATTGTAATGTGGTGAAATGGCACTCAGTTTTATAAAATAATGGAGCCACAGTCACACAGGATGGAAATCAGGCCCTTCAGCCCAACTAATCCATAATGACCCTGTTACCCAGAAAGCCAGTCCCATCTGCCCATAGCCTCAAAATTGCTCCTGTCCATGTACTTATTCAGGTGGTCTTTAAATGTTGCTAAACCACGGCACGTACAATTAAAGTTTTTAAAAGACATTCAGACAGGTTCATAGATAGGAAAGGTTTAGGGGGATATGGGTCAAACATAGAAAATAGGATTTTTTTTCAGGTAGGCACCTTGGTCAATATAGACATGTTGAACTAAAGGGCAAGTTTCAGTGCTGTATAACTGTAAATCTATAACTTTTGAGAATATGAACAGATTAAATTTTCCTTCAGTTCTTCGCACAAACCCACCTTCAGCTTCAGAAAACAAGGCAGGAAACAGCACAGCTACAAGCCTGACTGCCTGTCCAGATTGAAATGTGAAGGGGATGGGGGGGAGGAGACAGAAAAAACAGCTAATGTCAACATACAATTCAAGGGAAAAAAACTGCACTCCCTCGGCACAGAGGAAAATGAGGAAACCAAATGTCCCCCTTGGCACAACTGGTAACACCCTGAACTAGAGGTCATTGTTTAACCCTCCCTCTTGAACACAAATTTAGGCTAGCAGTCCAGTGTGATACTGTGAAAGGAATCCACTGTGGTAAGTAAACATCTTTCACATCAGACACAACATGAAAATTCTTCCTGCTACTCACAGAGAAGGATCTGATATGAAGACAGAGAAATCTGTTCTCACTGGCTTGTCTTGTTTGATATTTAAACCTCAGTCAATGTTGTAAACCAGTTATCTAATTGTTAGTTCATTACTCTTTGAACGTCAGGAACAGCCCTTAAGCCCTCTCAGGTCTTCAGAGTCAAAGTTGATCTAATCTTTGGGTTCAAATCTTTTTATTCTGCCTAATCCCCATGACCCTGATTCTGCCGAAGTTCAAGTCAGCTGCAAGTTTGAGTAAATTAATAACTCATCCTACACAGCTCTCCAGGTTGGAGTAATCAAAAGATTCATAACTTCAGAGAAGAAATTCTCCATTGCTATTGTAAATGGGCAAATATGTATTCTGAAGCCATGCTTTCTAGTTCAATGCTCCTCCACAAGAGGCAACATTCACTCAAGCACTTCTCAGAATACTACTCATTTTAATTACATATGTACTCATTCTTCAAAGTTCCCTATGTTTGGGCCTACTCTATTCAATCTTTCCTGTTACAGCCCTACTCATGGCTCAGAAATCAATTCAGTGAAATCATGTGGGACACACATACTTTCTTAAACGGGACCAAACTTGAAATCATTATTTTAATTATGTTCTCTAAAAAAGCCTCTATAACTGCAACAAGGCATTTACTTACTGATTTCATCTTCATTTTAGTTCCCCTTTGATACCTCTTTTGGGCTTCTTACCCTTTCTAGAGCTTTGCATCTCCAACTGACATCTCAACATCAACAGACTTGACTTCTCTGCTCCCTTCATCCCCTCTAAACAAGCAACACCCCATTCACTTTGCATGTGCAGGTTCTCCACTTGCCTGAATTCTAACTTTGTTTCCTGTTTAACAATGCTCAAATTTCTCTGAACACCAATAATTTAAGAGTTTTGACCATTTAAATAACATGCTGCTTTACTATTCTTCCTGTAGCAGTGACCTTTTATCACTCTATTCTATCTTTTGTCCCACAAGCTTAATCTGTCCATAATTCTTCACCAATAGTCTTATTTTTCCATTATTTGACTATTTTGCATCAGACTTGAATATAACTGTGCCCCTGTTTTTTAAAGGTCATTAAGATAGTCTGTAAATACTTGAGGCACCAACACCAATCCCACTCATTGGTTTGCCAGTTTAAAAAAAATCATTTATCTCTGTTCCCTTTTCCATCTGTTAATCATCTTCTGCTTGTGGTAATATGTTATCTTCAATCCCACGAAACCCTCATTTGTGGAAGAACCTTTCGCATGCAACTCTTAAAAGTCTTCAGAAAATGCAAACAATGACGTTCATTAGCTCCCCTTGCCTAGTTCATCAAGAGATCTCCAATAAACTTGCTACACGAGGCTTTCTCTCCCATAAAAATCGTTTGAGCCTGTTTAATCCTGTTACGTTTGTCTGAGTACTCTGCTATCTGAGTACTCTGAGTACTCTTCACAGAAACATAGAAAATAGGTGCAGGAGTAGGCCATTCGGCCCTTCAAGCCTGCACTACCATTCAGTACGATCATGGCTGATCATCCAACTCAGAACCCTGTACCTGCCTTCTCTCCATACCCCCTGATCCCTTTAACCACAAGGGCCATATTTAACTTGCTCTTAAATATAGCCAATGAACTGGCCTCAACTGTTTCCTGCGGCAGAGAATTCCACAGATTCACCACTCTCTGTGTGAAGTTATTCCTCATCTCGGTCCTAAAAGGCTTCCCCTTTATCCTCAAACTGTGACCCCTCGTTCTGGACTTCCCTAACATCGGGAACGATCTTCTTGCATCTAGCCTGTCCAATCCCTTTAGAATTTTATACGTTTCAATCAGATCCCCCCCTTCCTTTAATATGGAGCTCCTGTCTTTTTTTTAAAAATAGATAAATGACAATAGCCCATGGTTCCCTCTTTTCTCTGCTTTCTCAAAGAGGTGATAAACTTTGTTTATCAATCCATCAGCATATTTACAGAATCTAGTGGATTTGTTTTCCTCAACTCATTGTGTTTCATACGATTTGTATACATTTTCAAATTTGTCACTGGGTATCCCAAGATAATTAAAAATGCTACGTGAGAGTTCTTTCAAAAATAAATCAGTTGGACCAAATTAGCTATCAGTAACCTCTGATACTGCTTTGTCTCAGAATGGGATTTGGTCTTGGCATTCAGCATTCAGAGCTACATTATCATCTGCCCTCTATCCTGACCTCAGGATTTTGAAATAGTATTGTACTTCCTCTGCAGATAACCAGGGTAAAGGAGGAAAGGGTATAGTTCAGTTTTGATTCCAGCTGCATGCTTTTTTTTGCAATAATTCACTTATTTCATTCACAAAGAAGTCTGTCATTTTCAGTTTCAGGCACTAGCCATGTTGTTTAGCTTAGGAGTTATTATTAAAGTTTACGAGTTTGCATTGTCAATCACATCACATCAAACAATGTTTGACAAACTGATCTACATGGTCACTTGAGATTAATTTAGCAGATGAGAATCTAATTTTTTTTCTGCGTCATTTCAATTTTTTGGCTACAAATGAATTTCTAAGGAAATCCAAACTTTCAAATATAGTGCTACTGACTTTGTTTCTGTGAACTCTAATCCTAAAGCTTTACTTATCCAACCTACTAATCTTCAGAGAACATGCATCTGTCCAATTGAGAGCACGTTGCTGAATCAGGACCTAAATTTCCTCCCAGCTGCATTAATAATTCTGTCAGTTTCTCCCCCATATATCCAACACTAACTGTACAAATATGAACCAGACATGTTATTACTCCTGCACTGTAATTCTCCAGTGATTGTCTTCTGCACTAAGAACAGCAGACAGAAGCAAGAAGCTATACCACATTCAATTCCACTAAACTATTAATTACTTAGGCAGTATATCTACAGCAAAATCTCTGTCTGGCACACCAGACTTGATAGATGTCCATTAATCAAATACACTTGGTTAACCTGATCAGCTACGGACATTCCCCAGCACCCGCAGGACTGATTGCTCAGCAACGTCTTCACATGGACCCCAGTTCTCCCGATGATGTGCTGGTCACCACAGGGTGCCAGTTACTGATGTGCTGGAAAACCAACCTCTTATCGCACCTGAAATATTCAAATGTCACAGAATTGGGGTTTAAAATAATTTTTTTTAAAGCATGAGCAAGGCAATAGAATATTATACAATCCTCTTAGGTTCAATAATGAAATTTCCCCACTATTTCTGACGTGCAGAATTCTGGGTGTGATAGGCTGACTCTGTAACAGATGGGGTTTGATGAGTTTTCATCCACCTTCACTTACCCTCACAAGCTCCTGAGGAGAATCAGTTACTCAATGTCTTCCCAGTAACGTCCACTCTGTTTTGAGTAGTGATTCTCTGGTTGTCCGGGACGCACATGAATGGATGAGGATTAATAAGCCTTCCCAAGATCTTGAAAAATGCTCAGAAAATTTCTTGTGTGCTGGAACCTGGAGTAGTTTCAAAAGCCTAGTGTCAGGCTTTAAAGCTATCTCAATGTAATAGTCTCTGTGCGGGGGGTGGGGGGGAGGACATTAACATTGGCCCACTTTGTGAAATTGCTGAGAGTACAGATTACCAATATAAATTTTATGACATAAAATTGTATTGCTGTTGAAAGGATATAGAGGAAGCAGTGTCCCTGAGTAATTGAATTATAAGTTATCATGTAAATTGAGGATGGTCTTATTGAAAAAACTAATGCAAATGTTTACTGGATTTCAATGGATCTTGTTTATGCAGCCCTTAACTTTTCCACCTTATCCGAAACAGGGACGCAACCTGAAGTTGAAGAGGATACCAAAAAAAAGCCAAAACTCATTTGTAATAGTTCACTGAACAACTGTGCACAGGAAATTAATGCAGAGAACACTGATTCATTGTAATAAGAATTGAATTTCTGGACAGACAAATAACTTAAAGGTAGTGAGTGGAGCATGCTTGACCATAAGACATAGGGACAGAATTGGGCCATTTGGCCCATCAAGCCTGCATCATGGCAGATTTTTATTCCCTCTAAATCACTCCTTTTGCCTTCTCCCATAAGCTTTGACACCCTTATTAATCAAGAATCTATCAACCTTTGCTTTAAGTATACCCAAAGACTTGGCCTTCACAGCCATCTGACAATAAATTAAATTCTCCATCTTCTGGCTAAAGAAATTCCTCCTCACCTCTGTTCCGAAGGGACATTCTTCTGTTCAGAGATTTTGTCCTCTGGTCCTAGTCTCTTCCCCATCCCCTTAGAGGAAACATCCTCTCTATATCCACTTTATTTAGATCTTTCAATATTAGATTTAAGAGATTCCTCCCTCATTCTTTTGAACTCCAGTGAATATAGGCCCAGAGTGATCAAATGTTCGTGTTAACCCTTTCATTCCCAGGATCATTCTTGTGAACTTTCTCTGGACCCTCTCTAATGCCAGTAAATCTTTTCTTAGATAAGAAGTCCAAAACTGTTCACAATACTCCAAGTACAGTCTAATCAATGCTTTATAGAACCTCAGCATTATATCCTGGTTTTTATTTTCTAGTCTTCTCAAAATAAATACTAATATTGTATTTGCATACCTTACTATTGACACAACCTGCAAGTTAAATAGAGGATAGTACAGCACAGTACAAGACCATCGGCCCACAATGTTGTGCCGACCCTCAAACCCTGCCTCCCATATAACCCCCACCTTAGATTCCTCCATATACCTGTCTAGTAGTCTCTTAAATTTCGCTAGTGTATCTGCCTCCACCACCCCGACTCAGGCAGTGCATTCCACGCACCAACCACTGAGTAAAAAACCTTCCTCTAATGTCCCCCTTGAACTTCCCACCCCTTACCTTATGCCATGTCCTCTTGTATTGAGCAGTGGTGCCCTGGGGAAGAGGCACTGGCTGGCCACTCTATCTATTCCTCTTAATATCTTGTATACCTCTATCATGTCTCCTCTCATCCTCCTCCTCTCCAGAGAGTAAAGCCCTAATTCCCTTAAGCTCTGATCATAATGCATACTCTCTAAACCAGGCAGCATCCTGGTAAATCTCCTCTGTACCCTTTCCAATCCTTCCACATCCTTCCTATAGTGAGACGACCAGAGCTGGACACAGTGCTCCAAGTGTGGCCTAACCAGAGTTTTATAGAGCTGCATCATTACCTTACAACTCTTAAACTCTGTCCCTTGACTTATGAAAGCCAGAAGCTTTCTTAACTACCCTATCTATCTGTGAGGCAACTTTCAGGGATCTATTGACATGTACCCTCAGATCCCCCTGCTCCTCCACACTACCAAGTATCCTGCCATTTACTTTGTACTCTACCTTGGAGTTTGTCCTTCCAAGGTGTACCACCTCACACTTCTCCGGGTTGAACTCCATTTGCCACTTCTCAGCCCACTTCTGCATCCTATCAATGTCTCTCTGCAATCTTTGACAATCCTCTACACTATCCACAACACCACCAACCTTTGTGTCATCTGCAAACTTGCCAACCCATCCTTCTACCCCCCACATCCAGGTCATTAATAAAAATCACAAAAAGTAGAGGTCCCAGAACCGATCCTTGTAGGACCCTACTAGTCACAACCCTCCAATCTGAATGTACTCCTTCCAGCATGACCCTCTGCTTTCTGCAGGCAAGCCAATTCTGAATCCACCTGGCCAAACTTCCCTGGATCCTATGCCTTCTGACTTTCTGAATAAGCCTACCGTGTGGAACCTTGTCAAATGCCTTACTAAAATCCATATAGACCACATCCACTCCACTCCTCATCTATATGCCTGGTCACCTCCTCAAAGAACTCAATCAGGCTTTAAGGAACCTTTAAGGAATCCTACACGAGGACTCCCAAGTGCCTTTGTACCTCCAATTTCTGAATTTGCTCCTCTTAAATAAGTCTACGTTTATTCTTTCTAGCAAAGTGCATGACCATACACTTCGCTACACAATATTCCATCTGCCACTTCTTTACCCATTCTCCTAATTTAAGTCCTTCTCCAAATTCCCTGCATCCTTAACACTATCTGCCCCTGCCATCGTACATCCACAAACGTGGCTACAAAGCCATCTATTACATCATCCAAATTATTGATACATAACATGAAAAGAAATGGTCCCAACACAGACTGCTGCAGAACAGCAGTCACTAGCAGCCATCCAGAAATGTCCCCATTAATTCCCAGTTTTTCCCTCCTGCCAGTCAGCCAAACTTCTATCCATGCTAGTACCTTTCCTGCTATAATATGGGAGGCTTGAGAACATGGTCCATTAACCTCAAAACTTTGTATTTCATGACCACCAATAGAAACACTGATTATAGTTGGTCAACAGACAGATTATTGTGTTGGTGAAAGTTGGGGGGGCGGGGGGGTTGGAAGAGATGGACTTGTGTCTGTTAGCTATGACTCAAAATCAACTGGCAGAAAAATAAAACTAAAATGTTATTCAGATGGCTTAATGGTAGCTTAATGAAATAATTAAATCCATATTCAGTTTCTGGGCTAATTTTCCAAATGTTTGCTTCTTGCTTATGAGGTATTGATGGAACATCTGAATTAATGAGATAACAGATCATGTTGTGTTAACTTTGCCAGAAGAATAACAGAAGGATCATTCTAGTCAGATGTCACTCATCGAGTTGTACTTCTATGTCTATATTTCAGGATACCATCATTGACAGGTATCACTAGGGAGAGAGAGTAAAGAACTGAAACTTTATACGACAGGTAACCAGAAACAAACACATCATTGGCTAGTAAACTCAAGGCAGTTGCACCCGAAAAGTCTCAGCCTTCCTTCTTCCAGGCAGACTGCAATTTTTTCCCCCCAATATATATTAGTTGGGATGGAAGTAGGGAAGTGGGAAACAGAGCAAGTTTACTGAGCACCATCTCAACCAGCAACGCCATTGCTGCCCTCAACAAATGAAACTCCAGTACTGCACTACTTCTTCACTGGGACATTCTTGGTTTTCTGCTTTGTCAACAATTACAATTAACCTTTATAAAACTATGTATTAAATGGTATTAGAAACCTTTGCAATAAAAGCTATTAATATATTAATTGCCATGGGCAACCACATAACAGAATTTAAATTTAATCTATCACTCCCAGTATATAACTGAATATACTGCAAATACATGCCAAACTGAAAATTCAGGGAACTTGCCAATATTGGGCAAGTTAACCATACAAAATCTAGCAGGTGGTAACTGCCCAATTAGTAAATATAGTGAAATCACTGTGTAACCAGGATTTAAACAGTTTTTAAATAGTTGGGTTCTAAATTAGTGCTCATTGCAAATTATTCAGTACTAAACCTACCCCTATTATGAGCATTTTACATTAATCAGAAACTTTTCAGTATTGGACCTGGGGACTGGTTAGTTTTCTGCTGCCAAATGTTTGCTCGTGCCTTCAAGACTCCAACATCTGCATTCACGTTTGCCTTGAGGATATCCTAGAAATGCTTTCTCTGTCCAACTCCTGAGCTAGTGACCTGACTAAGCTCAGAGACGTGGCTGGGTAGTGATGTTTATGTTGGCTCCTCATTTGTGAGCAACGCCTGTTGTTCAAGGAACAGTAACTCCAGCTCAGAGGAGACTGCTAGATTGACTAGAGCCTGCTGCAAGGGCCTCAGACCTTGAAAGTATGATGATAAAAGGAAATGGAAAAACAGGACTAGCAGAGAAAAACTGCAGAGAATGAAATCAACAATCCAGACTTATCCATCCTACTTTTAAATATATTTGCTAACAACGTTCAGCATTCTTTGCCAAATATTCTGATCAGTGCCAAATTTTACTATTTATACAGTCTAATATAATTCCTCTTTGGTAAAGCTGAATGCTTATTTGTGCTGCTTGGCTAGTGGATATCTGAATATATCCAACTACAAAATTTCATAATTTTACTTGCCAGAAGTGTCTCAAACTCAAATGTCACATTGACTCCCTTCAATATAGATTATTAGCAAGTTGGCATGCTTTTAACTTAATTAATTCAACATTTCCCTTTTCAATCTACAGTTATCTTCTCTGGGCAGCTGCTCACTATGTCTGTCCACACAGCAGCACCTGCATGCCCAAAACTTCTGCAGGACAGTAGACTTGAATAAGCAAAACAATCAGCACTCAAGCACCAACTCTCAAAAACTGCACAATTACTTTTAAGTTAACAGTAAACACATGCAGGAAGGTTTCAGATAGTCGAGAAATCATACATAGGCTAGAATAACTAACAAGATAGGCAGGGCTGCATCGGCTTTCAAGGCATTTCATACCCAGAGAGCATGGTATGGAGGAGGCAGGCAAATGAGTGTTACTACCTTAAGAGACTAAAGGTAGTGACCATATGATAAGTTTTAATCTACAATTTGAGAGGGAGAAGGGAAACTCAATAGTGTCAGTATTACAGTTGAACAAAGGGACCTATGGTGCTGTGAGGGAGGAGCTGGCCAAAGTTCAATGGAACAATACCCTAGCAGGGATGACAGTGGAACACCAATGGCAAGTGTTTCTGGGAATAATGTGGAAGGTGCAGGATCAGTTCGTTCCAAAGAGGAAGAAAGATCCTAAGGGGACTAAGGGGAGGCCGTGGCTGACAAGGGAAGTAATGGACAGCATAAAAATAAAAGAGAAGTATAACATAGCAAAGATGAGTGGGAAGCCGGAGGATTGGGAATCTTTTAAAGAGCAACAGAAGGTAACTGAAAAGGCAATACGCGGAGAAAAAAATGAGGTACGAAGGTAAACTAGCCAAGAATATAAAGGAGGATAGTAAAAGCTTCTTTAGGTATGTGAAAAGGAAAAAAATAGTTAAGACCAAAATTGGGCCCTTGAAGACAGAAGCCGGTGAATTTATTATGGGGAATAAGGAAATGGCAGACGAGTTGAACAGGTACTTTGGATCTGTCTTCACTAGGGAAGACACAATCTCCCAGATGTAATAGTGGCCAAAAAACCTAGGGTAATGGATGAATTGAAGGAAATTTATATTAGGCAGGAAATGGTATTGGATAGGCTGTTGGGTCTGAAGGCTGATAAGCCCCCAGAACCTGATGGTCTGCATCCCAGGGTACTTAAGGAGGTGGCTTTAGAAATCGTGGACGCATTAGTAATCATTTTCCAATGCTCTATAGATTCAGGATCAGTTCCTGTGGATTGGAGGGTGGCTAACATAGTCCCTCTCTTCAAGGGAGGAAGAGAGAAAACTGGGAATTATAGACCGGTTAGCCTGACGTCGGTGGTGGGAAAGATGCTGGAGTCAATTATAAAAAATGAAATTACGACACATCTAGATAGTAGTAACAGGATTGGTCCGAGTCAGCATGGATTTACGAAGGGGAAATCGTGCTCGACTAATCTTCTGGAATTTTTTGAGGATGTAACTATGAAAATGGACAAGGGAGAGCCAGTGAATGTAGTGTACCTGGACTTTCAGAACGCCTTTGATAAAGTCCCACATAGGAGATTAGTGGGCAAAATTAAGGCAAATGGTATTGGGGGCAGAGTACTGACATGGATTGAAAATTGGCTGGCTGACAGAAAAGAAAGAGTAGCGATTAACGGGTCCCTTTCAGAATGGCAGGCGGTGACCAGTGGGGTACCGCAGGGTTCAGTGCTGGGACCGCAGCTGTTTACAATATATATTAATGATTTAGATGAGGGAATTAAAAGTAACATTAGCAAATTTGCCGATGACACAAAGCTGAGAGGCAGTGTGAAATGTGAGGAGGATGTTATGAGAATGCAGTGTGACTTGGACAGGCTGGGTGAGTGGGCAGATGCAGTTTAATGTGGATAAATGTGAGGTTATCCACTTTGGTGGTAAGAACAGGAAGGCAGATTATCATCTAAATGGAGTCAAGTTAGGAAAAGGGGAAGCACAACGAGATCTAGGTGTTCTTGTGCATCAGTCGCTGAAAGCAAGCATCCAAGTACAGCAGGCAGTGAAAAAAGCTAATGGCATGCTGGCCTTCATAACAAGGGGAATTGAGTATAAGAGCAGAGGTCCTTCTGCAGCTGTACAGGGCCCTGCTGAGACCACACCTGGAGTACTCTGTGCAGTTTTGGTCTCTGAATTTGAGGAAGGACATTCTTGCTATTGAGGGAGTGCAGCGTAGGTTCACAAAGTTAATTCCCGGGATGGCGGGACTGTCATATGTCGAAAGATTGGAGCAACTAGGCTTGTATACTCTGTAATTTAGAAGGCTGAGAGGGGATCTTATTGAAACACATAAGATTATTAAGGGATTGGACACGCTGCAGGCAGGAAGCATATTCCCGCTGATGGGTGAGTCCAGAACCAGAGGCTACAGTTTAAGAGTTAGGGGTAGGCCATTTAGAACAGAGTTGAGGAAAAATTTTTTCACCCAGAGAGTGGTGGATATATGGAATGCTGTGTCCCAGAAGGCTGTGGAGGCCAAGTCTCTGGATGCTTTCAAGAAAGAGATGGATAGAGTTCTTAAAGATAGCGGAATCAAAGGTTATGGGGATAAGGCAGGAACTGGATACTGATTGTGGATGATCAGCCATGAGCACAGTGAATGGTGGTGCTGGCTCAAAGGGCCGAATGGCCTACTCCTGCACCTATTGTCTATTATCAATGTCACTACAGCAAAGTAGCATTGGAAAATAATGGAAATTTGTGGCAGATCTGTCTCAGCATCAACCCCCTACACTATCCCATTGCCTCTTGTTTCTCTATGTACACCACTAACAAACCGTTTTGAAGGAACCTAACAAATGAACTCCCATACCCACCAAGTTTCAAGTGGCACAGGAGGCCGAAGATCAACACTCAATGATTTAGGAACAGCTCCTTCAGCTCTGCCATCAGATTTCTGAATTATCCATGAACCTGTTATTAGTTTTGTTTTGCACCATTTATCTATTTTGTTACATAGCAACGATTTACACTGTACTGCTGCCATAAAATAAATTTCATGCCATACATGTCAGTGGTTATAAAGCAGATTCTGATTCAGATTCAAAGTGTCAAAGTGACATTCCCTCATCTCAACTATAAATGGCCAATCCTTATTCTAATACCGTGGTCCCTGCTTCTAGTTTACTCATTCAGTAGGAATATTCTCAACATCATGCGCAGGTTTTAGTGAACCACATAATTTTTCTAAGCCTTGGGAATATAGGTCTAGCTCAATCTCTTCTCATACATAGACAGTCATACTTTATTGATCCCGGGGCAAATTGGTTTTCGTTACAGTTGCACCATAAATGCCAGGAATCAGAATCTTTGCTGCTCCATGGCAAGTATATGTCTAAGAAAGACCAAACTATAGTGAAAACTCCAGCTTCAATCTTTCCATGTCACAGCTTCCCTCTTGGATTCAGAACCTCTTATAAAAAAGACCAACAGGTCATTTGTCTTAATTGCCACCTGCATCTCCGTTTTAACTTTTAGTAATATGCAGAATACTGTTTTGATATAATCTAATATTCCACATTTATCATCTGCTATATCCTTGCTCACCTACTTAATTCACTTATATTCTCTTGAAAACACTGTATATCCTCCTCCCCATTTGCAATCCCAGCTGGTTTTAGCACCATCAGGGCCAAGTGTTAACGTAGCCTTTGAATAACTAATCAATTAGCCATGTAGAACCAACCGATCACAACTTGCCAAGTTGAAAAATACTTGCTTACCCATTTTTCATTAGCCCATTTCCTAAGATCAACCTTCTGAACATTTTAACACAGCAATGGTCTGATCTTCTAAGAAACTGAGTCAAACATGATTTCCCTATCATAGATTAATTCCTTGTCACTACGTCCAGAATTGAAGAATGCTAAACATTGTTTGCTGGACGTGGCCTTGAATTTAGGAGAGATCCTTCATGCAGCTGCTGAATCTCAGAACACGGAAGGTCAAATTATACCATGTGGTTAAGGCCATTCATGTAATATGCTCCTTGTCAATGGAAGTTTACTGAAATAGAAGTTAGTGTTATACTTTATTCACATTTAATCTGGCTTTCCATGACAGAAAGTTGCCATTAGGAATCACTTGGTCATTGCTCAGACTAATGTCACATTTTAATCATACTCTTTAAATAGAAACATACCAGAGCAGTAGCTGATCCACTACTGCAGCATACAGTGGACTTGCGTGTGGGAGATCTGTTAGCATACTTTCAGGAGTTGGACTGTTGAACAGGTGAAATTTGCAGTTGTTATTGTCAGTATTGCAGTTCCTGAAATGTGCCACAACAGGACTGGACAAGCTGATTCCTCTGTATCAATGATGCAATCAATTACTAATACTCTTTCTACCCTAAACTGGCAGTAGAGTCCAATAACGTGGCAGAATGAGGCTGCAGTTGAAGTCTTTCTGGAGACAGCACCTGCTGGCATAGTCAATGGGAAAGTAGTACTTACTTCAGCCCTGGATTCTTGATTTAAACATCTTAAGTAGCCAGATCCATTGATGAGGACAAAATTATGGATGACCAATGCAGAAGAAGTTAACTCATTGAATTGGAGCAATCAGAGCAAATGTAAATAAGCTTTGTAAAAAATCATCACAATAGCAAAGGAAAAACCATAGCACAGCACAATGCCCTCTATTCATGTACCTGCTTCCTGGAAACAGGTCACATTAGTAGCACCTCTTTCTGGATTACTCCTATTGGATTTTGTTTGGTGGAAAACAAATCTTTATTATCATATTGCAAAAAGGCATGTTTCCACATTGGTTCCAGCAGAAATTCTCCTCTCCAGGGCTTAAAGCAAAAAGACTTCAGCATTAACTATCACCAAATCGTACAGATATGCATACTATCTTAAAATAAACTTAAGAACACAAAGTTTAACTTCTTCAGAAAGTCTCTGGCGTACCTCCAGTTGAAAATATTTGGAAGTGGTCTGAATGTTGATTCCCCTCTCTTTCCACCAACACCCCCCCCCCCCAACTATTTTTAAACCAACTTGGGTATAGCTGGTCACTATTTGGATTTTGAATCAGATTTGCAGAAATATTATGTTAATATCACCCCAGATTGGGGCAGAGCAGAATTTAACCACAGTGCAAGCACTGTATAATCAATGAACTATTCTGTAATACTGATGGAATTTTACATCTAACATATAAAACACTCAAATCAATTCAAGTTTGAAAGTATCAGCAGAAAAGGAAAAGCTGCAAGATTGCACATGTGGCATGGTTGACAGAGAACTAAAACTTCAATTCACTGACAAGAGAATCACAGTGAATATTCGAGGAAGCCGAATGGGGCCCCAATGATTGAACTGAAGTTCTGTCCTCTTCAACATTTCTGCAGAGACTAAAAGCAGTGCTTCTTGCTTACCTATAAACTCTGAGCACTGCAGTTACTACTTCTATGCTCCACAAATCGTCCATGCAGCTTAAACCAGTGATCACTTCCCCTACTATGGCAAAATCAGAATCACTAACTGGTTAGTACTTGATGAGGAAGTCCAATCAACCATGCACAAGGATCATCTCCACACCCGCTCAAGGACCCCACTGCCACAGAAACCAGTATTCAGCCAATTCAGTTCATTCCACAAGAGATTAAGCTAGTCAATTTTAACATCATTATTACTTTAGGGATAAAGTCCTGAAATTCTAGGAGATAGCACTGCATTACATACACAAAAGTTGGAGGAACTCAACAGGTCAAGCAACAGCAATGGAGAGAAATGAACAGTCAATATTTCAGGCTGAGACCCTTCATTAGGACTGGAAAAAAGGCAGTTTCGGGCTTTTACCCTCCCAGAACACCAACTGTTCATTTCCTTCCATAGATGCTGCCTGAACCACTCAGTTCCTCCAGTACTTTATGTGTTGCTCTAGATTGCCAGCAACTGCAGACTCTTCTTGTAGCAGTTCAAGAGCAAGCCATATTTCAAAGCCAATTATACTTTGGACTGGATTCATAAAAGTTTAAGAATGAAGGGTGAAATGACCCATTTGAAGCTTAAAATTGTTAAATGGTCTGACTGGATAGATCAGAGAATATTTTCCCTGGCTGGGTAGTCTAGAACCAGCTCACTCATAGAATGGGAGGTAGCCTCTTTAGGAGGGAGATGAAGTGAAATTTCTTCATGAGGTGGGTGATGCAACTTTGAAGTTCTCAAATTTAAAGAACCTCGGAGACGCAGACATTAAATCTATCCAAGAAATTGACTGGTTTCTGGGTAAAGGAAATTAAAAGATATGGGAAGCATACAAGAGTATGGCAGGCTTGTAGATCAGCTAGGATTGTGATGAATGGTAAACTGAAAGGACCAATTAGCCTATAACTGCTCCTATTTGTTTTGCGTAAATGAACGTGGAAGTGGCAGTGAACGTTTTATTTCCAGAAACTACATGACTGCTTCCCTTCAAACTAACAAGTACAACTACATGCTTTACCACTTTTCTACCAAGAAAAATGGGCAGCACAGTAATGTAGTGGTTAACACAAGGCTTTACAGTACCATTAACATCTGGTTCAATTCCTGCCGCTGTCTAGAGTGTGCCTTCTCCCCTCGAGTTTCCTCCAGGTGTTCTGGTTCCCTCCTACAGTCCAAAGGTTGGTAGGTTAATTGGTCATTATAAATTGTCCCATGATTAGGCTAGGATTAAATCGGAGGAATGTTGGATAGCATAGCTTGAAGGGCTACAGAGGCCTTTTCTGTGCTGTATCTCAATAAATAAGAACATGAAAACATCTTCTTATACAGATTGGTGAAGACATGAGCTTTAACAAAATGCAGTCTATAAAAAAAGTTATTTTTATTACTAATGAAATGAATTGCACAATTGTTCTAGTAATAGTTCACATAGTCACCAGAGACAATTATCTCATAACCACAAAACATACAAGTCTGTTTGTGTTTTGCTTTGGAAACATTCTGACAAAATACAAAACAAATGCATCATAGATCACAACTTTTCATGAAGAATCCACAGATTGAAGCATCTTTGAAGAGAATTAGGCAATGCATGACATGTTTTGGCAGAATATCAAGTTCAGTTTGTACCAGAGGAACCAAAGCCACTTGCACCTCGTTCAGTCTCATCTAGGCTCTGAAGAAGACAATAGGGCAAGTGAAAGGAAAAGCTTCTTATCCAGAAAAAAAATTAATTAAAGAGAATTTAAAAATTACTCACCTTTAACTCCTCAAGTTCTGGATAGCAGATCCGTTCACATATCAACTGAGCAATTCGATCGCCTTTTTTAACTACAAAAATAAAAAGTTGTAATTCAATACTCTTTGGAATTATTTTAAATATTTAGCCACCCCCCCCCCCGTATACCTTTCATTTCATTGTTCATATCTGACTGAAGTTTACAATGTGTCCATCTGCAGCATACAAATGTTCAAAAATCTTTCAAGTTATTTGAATTCTTAAGAATATAAAGCTTTTTTTTTGACTGAACCCTAGAATTTTTGCCACAACTTTAAAGATAGCCACTTTAAAATGTTTAAGCAATCAAATGCTTATACAGCAGACCAGTCACAAAACATGCATACAAACATTTATTCCCCTTTGGGTTAAACTTTATGACTTAAATATTAGAAACAAACAATGGCATCACTGTATGAAGAAAATTCCACGCTTCATTATTTTCTGTTTCAGTGTGGTAACCAAGACACCAAACAAATAACAATTTCTGGTAATCAAAGCAATTGGATAAATCTGCACTATCACTTGGTAGGACATTGAACATGAATCTCCTGTTAAAATGTGGTGACTCATAAGAATCAGTTTCAGATGCCAACAGTTTCTTTGTAATACCAAGTGCCATTTGTCATGTA
The DNA here is from genome assembly GCF_963921235.1 of Mobula hypostoma. Lineage (NCBI taxonomy): Eukaryota > Metazoa > Chordata > Chondrichthyes > Myliobatiformes > Myliobatidae > Mobula > Mobula hypostoma. Next base: position 56,130,450 of record NC_086114.1, on the reverse strand, counting down.
TTAGCCTAGGTCTCTTCAAACTTGGCAAGAAACTTAAAGCCCAATTCTCTTCTCATCCCGTGCCTAAAACACAGACATTCTTACAGCTGTCAGCAGATCCCAATAGTGATGCCCCCTACCCCCCCAAAGAGAATGACTGTGGCCAATGCACAAAAAGTTCTACAGCTTAACCTCTGACAGCAACAGATTAACTTAGTTCAATTGGGCCCTCTTGCAAAGTCATATTTAAAATCAACAGGTGGAAATGATATTATCATTCAAAACAAACTGGAAGCACAGCCTTCCACGATAAACATAAGCTTAATGACATGACACATATCGACAAACTGAATTTTGGCCCAAAGTATTTTAATTACAACTGCAATAACTAAACTCAATCAAGCATTCAAAATACCCAAAATACAATGACACTGTGACATTATATATTTGCATTTCAAAATGCATTCTGTAAAATACTTTGTGACAAAATATGAGCATCAAATTAGCAATTTTAAGGATTTTCTCAAATTTGAAATTTTTCTATGCCAAAATTTAGTAGCTTCATGTTAGTTAAATCCTACTCAAACAGCAGTTCCTATTTAGTAGCCACAGAGCATGTGGTTATGATGCAAGATAAACAGAAAAAAAATCTTAGTGAATATGCTTTCATGTGGAAGCAACAGTAGTCAGTGAACATTTACTGTTGATCTAGCCCTTACCTTCAAAACTCTTTTTTCCAAGATTGAATAGAACTACACCAACATTTCCTCTGTAATCCTCATCAATAACCCCAGCTAAGAAAAAAAGAGACAATTGAGGATTTTAACACAAAAATTGTATAATATTAAAACAACAGGAATTCTGCAGATGCTGGAAATTCAAGCAACATACATCAAAGTTGCTGGTGAACGCAGCAGGCCAAGCAGCATCTATAGGAAGAGGTGCAGTCGACGTTTCAGGCCGAGACCCTTCGTCAGGACTAATTGAAGGAAGAGTGAGTAAGGGATTTGAAATTTGGAGGGGGAGGAGGAGATCCAAAATGATAGGAGAAGACAGGAGGGGGCGGGATAGAGCCGAGAGCTGGACAGGTGATAGGCAAAAGGGGATACGAGAGGATCATGGGACAGGAGGTCCGGGAAGAAAGACAAGGGGGGGGGGTGACCCAGAGGATGGGCAAGAGGTATATTCAGAGGGACAGAGGGAGAAAAAGGAGAGCGAGAGAAAGAATGTGTGCATAAAAATGAGTAACAGATGGGGTACGAGGGGTAATGGGGCCTTAGCGGAAGTTAGAGAAGTCGATGTTCATGCCATCAGGTTGGAGGCTACCCAGACGGTATATAAGGTGTTGTTCCTCCAACCTGAGTGTGGCTTCATCTTTACAGTAGAGGAGGCCGTGGATAGACATGTCAGAATGGGAATGGGATGTGGAATTAAAATGTGTGGCCACTGGGAGATCCTGCTTTCTCTGGTGGACAGAGCGTAGATGTTCAGCAAAGCGGTCTCCCAGTCTGTGTCGGGTCTCGCCAATATATAAAAGGCCACATCGGGAGCACCGGACGCAGTATATCACCCCAGTCGACTCACAGGTGAAGTGATGCCTCACCTGGAAGGACTGTTTGGGGCCCTGAATGGTGGTAAGGGAGGAAGTGTAAGGGCATGTGTAGCACTTGTTCCGCTTACACGGATAAGTGCCAGGAGGGAGATCAGTGGGGAGGGATGGGGGGGACGAATGGACAAGGGAGTTGTGTAGGGAGCGATCCCTGCGGAATTCAGAGAGGGGGGGGAGGGAAAGATGTGCTTAGTGGTGGGATACCGTTGGAGGCGGCGGAAATTACGGAGAATAATATGTTGGACCCGGAGGCTGGTGGGGTGGTAGGTGAGGACCAGGGAACCCTATTCCTAGTGGGGTGGTGGGAGGATGGAGTGAGAGCAGATGGGCACCCATATGGCTATGCCTGCCTTTTTGTTGGGTTTGTGGAACAATCTATGTTCCGTGCCTATTCTGGTATCTGTCCCCCACTTTTCCTTCGCTACATCGACGACTGCATTGGCGCTGCTTCCTGCACACATGCAGAACTCGTTGACTTTATTAACTTTGTCTCCAACTTTCACCCTGCCCTCAAGTTTACCTGGTCCATTTCCGACACCTCCCTCCCCTTTCTAGATCTTTCTGTCTCCGTCTCTGGAGACAGCTTATCCACTGATGTCTACTATAAGTCTACTGACTCTCACAGCTATCTGGACTATTCCTCTTCTCACCCTGTCTCTTGCAAAAACGCCATCCCCTTCTCGCAATTCCTCCGTCTCTGCCGCATCTGCTCTCAGGATGAGGCTTTTCATTCTAGGACGAGGGAGATGTCTTCCTTTTTTAAAGAAAGGGGCTTCCCTTCCTCCACTATCAACTCTGCTCTTAAACGCATCTCCCCCATTTCACGTACATCTGCTCTCACTCCATCCTCCCACCACCCCACTAGGAATAGGGTTCCCCTGGTCCTCACCTACCACCCCACCAGCCTCCGGGTCCAACATATTATTTTCCTTAACTTCCGCCACCTCCAACGGGATCCCACCACTAAGCACATCTTTCTCTCCCCCACTCTCTCTGCATTCCGCAGGGATCGCTCCCTACACAACTCTCTTGTCCATTCGTCCCCCCCATCCCTCCCCACTGATAACCCTCCTGGCACTTATCCGTGTAAGCGGAACAAGTGCTACACATGCCCTTACACTTCCTCCCATACCACCATTCAGGGCCCCAAACAGTCCTTCCAGGTGAGGCATCACTTCACCTGTGAGTCGACTGGGCTGATATACTGCGTCCAGTGCTCTCGATGTGGCCTTTTATATATTGGCGAGACCCGACACAGACTGGGAGACCGCTTTGCTGAACATCTACGCTCTGTCCGCCAGAGAAAGCAGGATCTCCCAGTGGCCACACATTTTAATTCCACATCCCATTCCCATTCTGACATGTCTATCCACGGCCTCCTCTACTGTAAAGATGAAGCCACACTCAGGTTGGAGGAACAACACCTTATATTCCGTCTGGGTAGCCTCCAACCTGATGGCATGAACATCGACTTCTCTAACTTCCGCTAAGGCCCCACCTCCCCCTTGTACTCCATCTGTTACTCATTTTTATGCACACATTCTTTCTCTCTCTTCTTTTTCTCCCTCTGTCCCTCTGAATATACCTCTTGCCCATCCTCTGGGTCACCCACCCCCCCCCTTGTCTTTCTTCCCGGACCTCCTGTCCCATGATCCTCTCGTATCCCCTTTTGCCTATCACCTGTCCAGCTCTTGGCTCTATCCCTCCCCCTCCTGTCTTCTCCTATCATTTTGCATCTCCCCCTCCCCCTCCAACTTTCAAATCCCTTACTCACTCTTCCTTCAGTTAGTCCTGACGAAGGGTCTCGGCCTGAAACGTCGACTGCACCTTTTCCTACAGATGCTGCCTGGCCTGCTGCGTTCACCAGCAACTTTGATGTATGTTAATTGTATAATATGAGCAGGCATGCATTTATTATTCATATCCAGGCCAAGCAATTCATTATAGCCAGTCTTTTGAAAACTTAAAAATTGGTTGATACTTTGGACAAACAAAGCTGATCAGGGATTTGTAAATTATTGTATTTGTACCTTTTGTAAGTAACCAAAGTGAGAGATAAGCCATTCTATAATGAATTTCAAATGGACTTCCAAATGGTATTTCATTGGGTTTAATTAAAAAGTGAGAAAATATGGAACTGGATGTACTTGTGGTACATACTGGGACATGACTAGCGTTCAGCATAACAAAAAATCAGTTTGGAGCTTGCTGACAATGCTAAGCTGGTAGCCAATACAGAGCACCTAAGTTTCAAAAAGACAATGGGCAGGCAAAGTCTCAGAATTGTGGATGAGTAGAGATTTATGGGCCCCAAGTATTAAAAACTCTTGAGGATTTTTAAGTCAAATTTAACAATAGCAGTAAATCCAAGAGAACCAGAATATAAAAGCAAGGATGTAATGCTGAGACTTTATAAGGCATTTGTCAGACTGCACGTTAGAGTACTGCAAGTAGATTTGGGTCCCTTATCCAAGAAAGGATATGCTGACTTTGGATGGGGTTCTGGATGAGTTCCACAAGAATGATTCTGGGAATGAAAGGTTTAATGTATGAAAATCTCTGATGGCACTGGTCCTGTATTTGCTAGAGTTTAGAAGAATGGGGTGGGAGGTATCTCATTAAAACATATCAAATATTGAAAGGCTTAGCTATAGGGAACATCCTCAGAATACAAGAACATCCCTTTAGAAAAGAGATGATGAGGAAACTCTTTAACCAGAGGGTGGTGAATCTGTGGTATTCATTGCCACTGAAGGCTGTGGAGACCATCATTGGGTACAATTTAAAATGGAAGTTAATAAGTTCTTGATTAGTAAGGGCAAAGGTTTGAGGAGTAGGTAAGAGAATGGTTTTGAGAGGGATAATAAATCCCTCATGTTGGAATGACAGAGCAGATTGCACAGGTTTAATGGTCTAATTCTGCTCCCATGTCTCATGGTCTTAAGGACTATATAGAACTGAATTGTTTAGCAGTGTAATTAAAGGTTTAGCATTAGGCATCCTTGAGCATTTTTTTTTAAATAAAGCTACGATACTTAACTGCCAGTAAAATCATGCCCCAGCTTAATTAACTGCCATGGGAAAACTTTGACAAATGTTAAATTTACTATTAAAATGTTTAAATAAACTTTAAAACAAACTGCTCAAAACCTCTCCTTAACAGACATTCCTCTCCATTGAGATTAATAATTCAATGCATTAGGGCTAGCTTAGGGTCAGTGCCCAAGTTTCCCAGCATACCCACTCAGAAACAAGTTAACATAGAAACATAGAAAATAGATGCAGGAGTAGGCCATTCGGCCCTTTGAGCCTGCACCGCCTTTCAGTATGATCATGGCTGATCATCCAACTCAGAACCCTGTACCAGCCTTCCCCCCATACCCCACTGATCCCTTTAGCCACAAGGGCCATATCTAACTCCCTCTTAAATATAGCCAATGAACTGGCCTCAACTGTTTCCTGTGGCAGAGAATTCCACAGATTCACCACTCTCTGTGTGAAGAAGTTTTTCCTAATCTCAGTCCTAAAAAGCTTCCCCTTTATCCTTAAACTGTGACCCCTCGTTCTGGACTTCCCCAACATCGGGAACAATCTTCCTGCATCTAGCCTGTCCAATCCCTTTAGGATTTTATATGTTTCAATAAGATCCCCCCTCAATCTTCTAAATTCCAATGAGTATAAGCCTAGTCGATCCAGTCTTTCATCATATGAAAGTCCTGCCATCCCAGGAATCAATCTGGTGAACCTTCTTTGTACTCCCTCTATGGCAAGGATGTCTTTCCTCAGATTAGGGGACCAAAACTGCACACAATACTCCAGGTGTGGTCTCACCAAGGCCTCGTACAACTGCAGTAGTACCTCCCTGCTCCTGTACTCGAATCCTCTTGCTATGAATGCCAGATACTCAAAGTTGATACTCAAACATAGATGAGGATGCATCAGTAAGTTTGGTCCTTCAGTGTTCATATAAGCAGCCCTTATAAATGAATTAGATTACTATTTAGGCCTCACCACAAAGTACTGCTCACCATTGTTCAAAGACCAACATGTTCTTAAAAATAGCAGTTATTATGAGGATACAACAATTGATACATAATCATAATACATTTGAAAAGTCTAATGAAAGTATTGATAAACTCGTGACAGCTTCTACAGCGGTCTGATGAAAAGTCACTTAGTGTTCCATCCACTAACCCCACACTGGATTCTTTTATAACCCCTAATGTGATCTGTTACTACTTCTAATCATAAATACTAAAGTGAAATACAAGAATTTTTCCTTTTAGATTTGCTATCATTCTCTTTTAATACTTCCCATCCCTTTTATTTGCATGGGAACACCACAACAACTGTTTAGATCATGTTATTTGCTACAAAATATTAATATCAGGGATAATTTTGCAACTTTCTCAGCAGAAATAGGCTCAAGTCCAAGAATTTGAAAACTACCAGATCAATGAACTATGTTCACCACTTTGCAGGGTTCAGTTGGTATATCAGAAGTTTCTCAGCATCTTTTATTATCAAATGTAACAATATAATCAGTATTGAGTGCAAGGAAACAGACAAACTATCAAAGTATCAGCAAGTATGCAACATTGGAAACGAATGACAAAAGCACACATTCAAAACTACAGATTAAATATAATAAAGAGTAGCAGTTAGACTAGTACCAAATGGTTTTATTCAAATGTGACACTAACAAAGAACCACTTAATACATGTGATGATATTATCCTGGACCCTGAACAGAAAATGCCAGATTCTCCCGTTACAAAGGTTTTTAAAATTATATGAATTTAGAACATAACAGAACAATACAGGCTCTTTGGCTCACAATCTTGGGCTGACCTTTTAACCTACTCCACCATCCCTCCTATAGAGCTCTCCATTTTTCTTTCAGCCACGTGCCTAAGTCTCTTAAATATCTTTAATGTATCTGCCTCTACCACCACCCCTGGCAGTGCTTGTAAAAAAAAACACCTACCTGACATCCTCCCAAATACTTTCCTGCAATCACCTTAAAATTATGTCCTCTTGTATTAGCCAATGCCACCTTGGGATTTGTTCCTATTTGTTTCTTGAAACACATATGTGACATGGAGACGTTGCAGTTGCATCGATGACTTACAACTCAAGACACAGCTATTGTCTTTATGAAGTTAACATTGACATTATTGGTTTCCTCCAGGTGTCATAGTTTCCCTGAACAGCCCAAAGACAGATTAATCTGTCAGATCAATTAGCTTTTTATAAATTACCCCTTAGTGTAAGCAAATAACAGAAGAACCCAATGGGAGTTAACAGGCATATGAGATGTAGTTGCAGGGAAATAGAGGAAGAGAGGGGTGGAAATGGATGAGATTGCTTTGCTGTCAGCCAACCTGGATTCAATTGACAAAATGGTGCCTTTGTGTTATAGTAAGTAACTTCACATTAATACTTGAAAGCTTCATGCTCTAAAAGCTAGGACTTGGAACTCTACATTTTCCCTTTGGAGTGAGCTATAGTTAAATAGTTCAATTTAGTGCAACTTTCAAATATACCCGTTACCTAATGAGAATACATTTCTTTAGCTGCTAGCCATTTTCACCTCATTATCTTCATTATTTCAAAAGCTAAACCTTAATGCCAAAATCATTAATGTAATTGGATTTGCTCATGCTTAATAATCGGCCATGTATGTGTGAAAATGTACCATTATTTTGTTGCACTCACGTAGAGTAAGTATTCACTGCTGGAAACACGGGGAAATACGAAAAAGATGGTGTTGCAGGGAAAGATACATTCATAGATGTTGTTAATGAGTTTTTTTTTGTTAAAAAGCACTAGGTTTACACATATTAAGCAGTTTATCAAAAATAAAGACAAGATTGACAAAAATTATTGGCCTCATCTCCGCCTGGGGAATTTGAGAACAAGACATATACAAAAAGTCAAATACCCGGGGGGGGGGGGGGGGGTGGAATGTTAAAGTCGGAAGGGTTTTGCAGTGTAGTTGTCTTGTTGTCCATTATATTGCCAAACACGTTAAACAACATTTCCTTCTTATTCACTTGCATTCAGTATGGAGCAAAAATATGAACAGCCTTTGTTTTGCAAAGAGCTCAAAACATTTTATAATTTTAAAATAAAACTATTATTAAACAGTAAAAATCAGATGAGCACAATGCATAAGTATCTGCATTATTAGAAAGCAAATCTGACTTGGGGCTAAAAATAAAAGCCACATTTTAAAAGCACACTAAGGAACAATCTGCAGAGGTTTTTGATCACTGGTATTAAAAATACTGTCAAAATCTTAAAGAAAATCTTACTATGAATGATCTAACCCTTCTCTTCCATATAGCCTTCACCAAGTCTCGCTTACAAACACACATTACTCTAAATTAATTGCAACAAAGTCCAGATGTTTTGCTCCACTTTTGAGGAAGTGGGTGCAAATCAGTTATTTTGCTAATACACAAAGCCAAGGTATCATATCCAGGCAGAACACTTAAATATTTAAACTTGTGTAAAGACTTCCATGCCATATCCAGGCAGAACACTTAAATATTTAAACTTATGTAAAGACTTCCATGCAGTTGGCTGCACTCGATTACCCTGGAGATTCACTAAGGGGTAAGATCAAACAAACTACATGATGAGAGTACATGCCTTTTTCAGCAATAAAGAACTAGCACAAAAGGAAACAAAGCATGAAAGTTCTAGTCTACACGATCCTCAAATGAAACAATTTAATTGCTCACACACAAGGAACAAAATGACAAACTGCTTACACATCCTTTATATTTCAGAACTCCCAGCCTAGCTCTCTACAGTGATCTATTGTGAAATGTTGAATTTTATTTGCTCAGCTCCATCCTAGATCTACAAGAGGAACCCACTGGCATTTCATCAGACAGTTCTCAAGAAACTTCAAAGTAATGCCAGTGATCAAAATTTGCTACAGATGGTTCAATAAACTCAGCACTTTGTGTTGGTTCCACTTGTGGAACTATTTCAGTAGAAGTTGTACTTCAGTGCAATATCAATGAAAACAAAGAAAACCACTGACCATGACATAGATATATATTAGAATATGTCCATAAATCTCAAACACATAGCTCACTGTAAGCAACAAGAACCCTGTTTTAATTTAAATAAAAATACTTATTTTATCATAAAATTATTTTGGCAATGTTACTTGTACAAGAGTTTACATGGCTGAAACTGGAATCATATTGGGTGGCAGGTGTCAAGACAGCACTAGTCTTTCATCTCACGTGTTGATGTGTCCCATGCTGAAGCCCTACAACTGCATGAAATTTCAGTTTGTAATTCTGGAGAAAGGTGGTAAGCCTGAAATGTTTACTGTTTTGCTCCCTACTGATATGAATTAATCTTTTTCTGTTTGAATTTACATTTTTAGTTTATTGAGTTTCCTATTTCACAACTTCCAGTCTCTTTTGTCAGCCAAGTCCTGACCACTGAGGTCACCATCACTGGATCTGAAGCACAGGCAGCCAGCACAGGAAGAGGAGTCTGTTGTAGGGACAGAATAACCGGAAAATTCCAACTAAGTTACTGTGTGTAGATATGGCAGAGAAAAAGACTGAAGAGGGAAAAGGTCCTGCAGATCTCCCTTCTAGATCTCCAACATGTTGTAGCTGGTGTTGTGTTGGAGATGATTAAGGGGATTCCTGTAATTCTTTGGTAGCTAACAGTCGGTTGAAGTGAAGTACACTGAGGTAGTACAAAAATGGAAAAAAAAATACAGAAAACGCTTACATTTACAAAGTGCAAATCAACAAAAGGGAAAAGGCCATGACAAGATAGAACGAGACATCAGAATTGCATCTTTGGGGTACAAAAGATCCATCTAATTCTCTCATAACAGCAGTATTGAGCTTGTCCATGAGCCTAGTGTTACATGTTCCCAAGCTATAGTCCTTCTGCCCAATGGGAAGGGGAAGAAAACCAGTGAGGCACCTTTGCTATTGTTGGCAGTAAAAAGTGTAAATAGAATTCCAATGCATTGAGCAAAAAACATCTGATCAATTACTTCTATAAATATCATATCTACAATGGGATATGCAGATGCAATGATTTGCAAATTCACATTTATACGGGAAGTTGCAAAAAAAAACAGGGGAAGCCACTCGAGACCAGACAAAAGGTATTTGCTCTATCACAAACTTCATCCCTCCCTTATTTTAAATCTCTTAAATATCACCCCTCAGTCAACCCATCCACTCAGGCAATTGCAGGCCTGGGTTTCCTACTCTCCATACCCCTCAGCAATTTTTTTAAAACAATGAGACCCCTTGATGTAGAATAAAAGCCCCACTTTCCGTCATAATCTATCCTGAGCCCAGCACACGGAAGCACCCATGAAGGCAGCATGCCAGCATCTGTATTTTCTCAAAAATTTAGAGTTTCTGGATGTGAAAATTCTTTTTTTGAAGTTTTTAACAAATTAGTTATCTTTTAATGAACAATCCTAAAGTGCTGACATTCGATCACATAGCCAATTGACAATACGTACTCTTGGACTTTTTAGCTTCATATCGAGCTAGACGTTCTTCCCTGATCCTCTGCACTTTCATCTTCATCATTAGATCCAAAGAAACCAATATCATCATCATCTGCCTCTGCTTTTGTTGAGGTTGTGTCTGCTACATTTTGTGGACCATATTTGCTAAGGGGCTGCAAAGGCTGGACTTCGTGCTTTCATAGGACCGAATGTGATTGTACCACCGATGTGCATGATAGAATGAAGGTGCAGGTGGCCCACCAAGAGCTTCATACACAGCGATGTCTGCTTGTGATGGAACATACCCCTCAATGTAGCTGCAAAGTAATCGTTAAGTATCTGCAGGCCAGATGCAGCCTTCAGGTCACCAAACCCCATGGCTGACACTAGGCCCCATCCACGCCAACACGATGCGCAGTGGCAACTGCAAGAGCTCTGACACACTTCTATAGACAGAGTGGAAAGCATTCTGACTGGTTGCATCACAGCATGGTATGGAAACTCCAAATCACAGGAACCCAAGAGACTGGTGTGGGAGTTAACCAGTTCCATCACAAGTACAGCTCTCCCCATCAAGGTACTTTCAAAAGGTAATGTACCAGGAAGGTGACATCCATGATTAAGGACCCCCACCATCTAGGTCATGCCTTCTTATTGCCATCATAAGGCAGGAGGTGCAATGAAGACCCACATTTCAAGGTTCAACAGCATCCACCCCGCTGCCATACATTTTCCTCAAAATGCACTAAGGTCATTATGTTTATTTTGTCATTCAAACTACATATAATTCAAGTTTGTATTCACTGGTGCTTGGCCTTGTCTTGTAAGGTACTATACTGCAAACAAAACATTTTTTACAGAATTGTCACCATGGATACGATGCCTATGTCAATAAAGTGGAAGTTGCTGAACTTGAATTTAAACACTGTCCAACCCAACATTTAAAGCTAGACAATTTTTTTTGGCAACAAATGTGATACACATTACGCAGAACGACCTCAAGTAGCACTTAACGTATAGTCATACACAATGAAAGAGAACAGGCTATTATGAAAGCAAACATTTGACTTCAAGTTAGACAAAGGGAAAGTAGGTCAGACAAAGTGCCAAGTATTAGGCAGCAAAATACAGGGAGAGAGGGGTTTATGCAAGGAATTCCAGAGCTTAGGGCCAACATAACCAATTATTGTTGGAATGAGCAAAGATCAATGCACAAGCCAGAATTGGAAGGGCAAGCATTGAGGCTTCTAGAGCTGAAGTTGGCTGCAAAAATTGGAGGTTTATCTGGAGACGGGAGAAGATAATGGCACTAAGGAATATAACAATTATTTTAATTAGGTCATGTTGGGGGGAAAAAAATGGCATTTGGACTAAGTTATGATTTAGAAAGCACTATTCTCCTAGAAAATTGACTAGAAGAACATTGTAATAAACTTATCTACAAGTTACAACTTGTCAGCCAGTGGTGTAGTGGCATCCACAAGGGACTTTGAGGCAAGTGGCCCTAGGTTTGAATCTGCTGGCTCCTTACGGTTTCCATCTGTGCTGGGTTGAGCTCGCAACACAGCCTTGTAAAACAGACAAATGCTAAAAGAATGGCAAGGATGCCGCCTGATGTGCCATGTGGCGCGGAAAGTAACAACAACAACAATAGGTTACGAATGCACAGAAGCTGGACTGAAACAAAGCAGGTTTAGTAATAGATTGGCTATTTCATTAAAAACATAGCTGTCAAATTTAACACTTTCAAAGGATGAAAATTGGGAATTTTAAAAATCTTTAAGGATTTGGATACAATTTAGAAAATATTTTGGTTTATTGGGATTCTCACTTTCTAGTCCCACTTTTTAAAATTTTTTTTTAAGCCTTCTATGACTGATGTAGTTTTTAAACAATGGGAAAGATTGGGTATTACATGTTTCCTGGATCTGTTTGTACCAGGAAATCTTTCTTTGTTCGAACAATTGTCAACAAAATATAGTTTACCAAAAACCCATTTTTTTTGGTACTTACAAATTAGAGATTTTCTGCGATCTCAATTATATACATTTCCTAATAGTCCCGATAAGAACGTATTACGTGAAATTCTTAATATGAAATCATTCTATAATGGTTCAATATCCAATATTTATACGTTGTTGGGAAAGAGAAATGATTCTTTAGACAAAATTAAAAATCTTTGGGAACAAGATTTACAGACCTCAATTTCTGAAGAAATTTGGAATGAGATTTTTAAATTAGTTAATACTTCGTTATGTGCTCGTCACTCCCTCCTACAACTTAAAGTGGTTCATAGGCCTTATATGACCACGGATAAGTTATCTCATTTTTATATGGATATATCTCCCTACTATGATAGGTGTAACAATGGAGAAGCTTCATTTATTCATGTTTTGGACGTCCCCAAGTCTTGGAAAATATTGGATGGAAGTATTCCAAACTTTTTCTGTACTCTTTAAAGTAAATTTTGAGCCTAATCCTTTGACTGGCCTATTTGGTATTGTTGGAAGGAAAGATATCATTTTGAAGACATCTGATCTGCACATTCTGGCTTTTATCTCTGTTATGGCTAGGAGGGCACTTTTGTTTAAATGGAAGGATGCTGTTCTGCCTAATCATGCTCAGTGGTTACGAGATGTTATGGCATGCCTAAATTTAGAAAAGATTCGTTGTTCAATTTCCGCATCTAACCAAGATTTTCAAAGTTTGTGGGGGCCATTTTTAAATTATTTTCATAATCTTTGACTTCTTGCTAAAGTACAGAAGTTGGTTAATAGTATATTTTATTACCTGATAAGTTTTTTTTTCTTTTTTTTCCCCAAACAGCTTCAACTTTGGTAGTGGGTGTAGATCCTCTTTTTAAATAAAGTTGCTTATATTCTAATACACAAATTAATCTAATCTATATGAATATAGAGTAAGGAGTTTGTTAATGTGACTCAATATATTGTATCTGGTATTATTGTATTTTTTCTTTTGTTTTATAATATGTATTCTCTTGGAATCTGTATTCTTCTATATAGAAATCAATAAAAATATTGGAAAAAGAAAGAAAAAATCAATGAACTCCTCTGGATGCTGGAAGAAGGGATGAAATCAGCAGGAAATTTGGCTTTAAGATGACAATTGGTGGTGTGGAAGGGAAGTTGTGGGCTACCCCTGTATTACAGAATATTTTAGGGAAAAACAATTTAGGACTAAGACAATATCATGCATAAAACAGTCCAACTAAATCTGGGATTATCAACGTGTCCATTTGTCTTGTTTCATTGCATTTCACTGTCAACTAATATACTTAATTAAATTAGTGATGCATGAATTTATCTAGTAATTTTAAGTTCACAATCAACTCTCCAAATATGCCCTGCAAGTTAGAGGTGCTGTTCTGCATTTCAGATATTTTTCTTCCAAAACAGGCAACGCCATTCTGGAGATCAGCAGACTGTGCAAATCCCAATACCATATATACTACCTTGCTCATTCCTCAAGCCACAACAGTGTTTAGGTTTGTCTGCTTATACATAATTTCCAAAAAAAAACCAGTATACCATTGATGATCACATGTAAATTTTGTTTCATATTTTAGTGCAAATACATCACCTCCAACATCAATGAAGTGTTTTGCTGCCAATCCAGATCTTGGAGCTAGGAAGGATTAAGAGAAAATTGACAAGTTATTTACAGTCTCAGCTAAAACATATTTTAGTTATAAGCTATTAGCACATATTCTATTTTTCCAACTTAAAATATTACATGCAGTACTCAGTATTTTTAATTTCTGATGCTCAACAGATATTTATGCAACTCTTAAAATATGCAGGGCACACTGAGAAAGAAAATTTCTTAAGGGTCACCGTCCACAGACAGTAAAAAAAACGTTAAATACCATATTAAAACATGTTATAGGAAAACAGCAAAAATTGAGCAGAATATAAAAACAGGAAATGACTAGAAGTAGTGAAAAATCTTAAGATTAGCCTGGAAAATAAAGAGTTTCTACCGGCTTTTAATTTTAAAAAAGTTAACCAAATAAGCATTAGTTTTAAAGAAAGAAAGTCCGGGAAATTAATAATGGAAGTAAAATGGCAGGAAGTCAATTCAATGGGTACTTTTCAATAATCTTCACATTACAGGATACACAAGAAACACCCCAGATATAGCTGTAATTTTGGAATGAGGAACTCAAAAATTACAGCTACCAGGAAAGTGCACTGAGAAAACGGATGGAACTACATGGTCTTGATGGGTTTCATCCTAGGATTTTATAAGTGACTGAGAAATTGGTTTCCAAAGATTTCTTGATTCAAGGAAAGCTCCCTAGATTGTAATTCCTCTGTTCAGAAAGGGAGACAAAGTAAGAAAGGCAAGTTAGTTGAACATCAGTCTCAGGAAAATGTGAGAAATTCTAAAGGCATTTTAGATGGAAGAACTAAACCAATTATCTCAGGATAATCAGGCAGTCAACGTGATTTTGTAAATCAGAAGTTATGTTTAACCAATTAGTTGTCCTTCTTTGCAAGGACTGTGCAGAAAGGGGAAAATGGTGAATTCCATAAGAATCTACATCAAAAGTTATTGTAGAAAATAAAAGCCGGTGGTGCTGGAGGTGAATATTCAGAGATGGAAGACTAGCAGGCTGACATGAAACAGCAGAAAGAAATGGGTCTTTCTTTACTGGTTGCCTAGTGTCACAGAAATTGGTACTGAAGCCTTGACATTTTAATTTATATAAAAGACTTGAGGACAGCTGGCAAATTTACTGATAACACTGATAAGTGGGAAAATTAGCTACAAAAAAGAAAAGAGGTTGTAAAGGGATATAGATATACTGGGGAAAAATCCAGCAAATGGAATACTATGGGAAAATGGAAAAATTGAACATTTTGGCAAGATTATAAAAGTCTATTATCTAAATGGTAAGAGATTGCAGTACTTAGTGATAGATCTCACAAAATAAGAAAATCAACACAAGGTTGTAGTCCATTGGTGAGAGAATATAAAAATAGCACATGCTCTGTCAGCCATTTGCAAGGCACTGTATTGTTTTTCTTAAGGTAAAATTAATGCAATAGAAACAGCTCAGAGACTAATACTGGATACATGGTCTCATGAGCAAAGGCCAAACAGGTTAGGCTTGTATTTGTATTAGAAAGTACATAGGTGATTTGACTGAAATAACAGGGGAACAAGAACAGTAACTTTAAAAATACGGGGACAATTGTTTGAAACAGACGCAAAATTCTCAAGTTGTGCGACTGTGGAACTCTTCCGCAAAAAGAAAGTGCAACCAAAGTATGAATTCATTTTTTTTTTAAAAAAGGGTAGAGGTAGGTAGATTATTGATAAAGGGCAGAAGGTCATTGTGGATCAAGAAATTTGCAGATTAGAGATGACAGTTGCAAAGGTGCTGCAGGGACTTGAGGAAGGAAAGGTTGAGTGGGTTAGTGAAGTGTATTTAATTTCAGTAATATTTGAGTAATATTAAGCAATTTTTACATAATTCTTTCCATAATAATAATGATTATATTGATCCCAAGTGGGAAATTCATGTTACAGTGGCAACATTTAAAAACAGTGAGGCTAACAAGGAGAACGCAGCATGTACGTGTCCACTTGGATTCTCAGTTTGAAAGGATGCTCCAGGGCTTATCAGGAGCACCGGCTACTTTCCAGCCGGTCATGGAGAAAACTGTTGGGGATATGAATTTGTTGGAGGTGCTGCTGTACCTAGATCTCATAGCATTTGGGTCCACCCTGGAAGAGCAAGAGGCACTGCTACTGAAGGTGTCAGGCCTCCTGAAAGATAAAGATAACTATCACTGGACAAACCCCAGTTCTGCAAGACATCTTTCAGATATGTTGGGCATGTGACAACGTGGCCAAGGCCCAAGAAAGTGAGCACCCTACACTCATTCCTTGGATTCTGTGGGTACTATCAGAAGTTCACGAAGAACTACTCTGAAGTGAGTCACTTTTTGAATCAGCTTCCATGCGGTTACCCACCCTTAGGGAAGAAAGGGAGGAGGAAAGGAGAGGATGGTAAATATTATCTTAGCTCTTTGAAGCCTTTTGGAGCAATATGGGATGCAAAATGTGAAGAAGTCTTTAAGTTGCTGAAGGAGCTGCTGACAAAATTGCCTGTGTTGCCTTTTGCAGATCGCCAATTGCTGTATGCATTGCATACAGATGCCAGCAGAGAGGGCTTGAGGACGTTCTGTATCAGGATTAGGGCACAGGGTCAAGACCTTTCTCTTTTGTCAGCCAGAGTCTGGCACCCTCTGAGCGAAACTATCCACAAGCACAAATTGGAGTTTTTGGCATTGAAATGGGCTGTAATGGATAAGTGATTATATGGCACCAAGTTTGAGACGAGGATGGACAACAATCCATTGACTTGTATCCTGACCTTGGCGAAATTGATGTCACAGGCCATCGTTGGTGGGTGGCGTTGTCTACCTATAATTTCAGCCTGAAGTACCGGCCAGGGAGCCAGATCATTGACGTGGACACTTTTTCCCAACATGTTCATGAAGTGATGGAAGGGGACGGAAAGTGGGAGAGAGTTCCTGCACCTTGTTAAAACAGTGTCAGTTTTCCACCATAGGGAAGTCAAAGGCAAGGCAAGGGCAGGATTGAGAGTAGTGGACCATTTGGGAGCTTCTGGATTTGTCATTCCACAGCTTACTGCAACCTGACCCCTCCGAATACAAAGCAGTTACCCGAGTTGAGCCCAGGGGAACTGGCCGCCGCTCAGCAAGATGACCCTTGCATAGGTACTGTTTGGTCAGCGGTTGCAAAAGGGGATATGGCCCAAGCTGAAAAGATGAAACACACTGCCGTATCTCTACTGCTGAGAGAATGGCACAAACTGGAGTTGAGGAACCATATTTTATACTGGGTCACATCTCTTCCAGATACGCCTCGGCATTCCCAGTTGGTCTGCCTGAGAAGTATCGGAGGATTATGTTGAAGTCACTTCACGATGATTCAGGTCATTTGGGGTTTGACAAGACTCATGGATTGGTCAGAGATCGGTTCTACGAAGCCTGCGGTCAAAGAGTACTGTAAGTCATGCATTCAATGTATTTGGAGGAAGATGCTGCCTATGAGGGCCGATCCGTTATCGCATTTGTCGAGTGCGGGGTCACTTGATCTGGTCTGTATGGATTTCCTATCCATAGAGTTCAATTCCAGCACCACGGCAAATCTTTTGGATACTAATGATCACACCAGGTATGCTCAGGCCTCCCCTACAAAGGATCAGAGGGTGTCCACCATGGCCAAAGTGTTATGGAAAAAGTATTTTGTTCATTGTGACCTCCCCAGACAGATACATAGCAATCAGGGAAGGGATTTTGAGAGTAGGTTCACACAAGTTAATGAGCATGTTTGGAGTCAAGAAGTTAGGACTACGCCTTATCACTCTCATGGTGATCCCCAGCCCAAGAGGTTCAACCTGACAATGCTGGACATGCTCAGAACCCTGGAGATCAGCAAGAATAAATGGAATCAACATACTGGGAATCTGGTCCACTGCTACAACTGTACACAGAATATTTGGGCATGAAGCAAGGTTGCCCGTTGACCTCTGTTTTGGGACTGGCAGGGAAGATTTGCCATAGAAAACCTATCCGAGCGCGTGTCTGGTACGAGGAGGGAGTTGCAAAAGGCATATGAATGAGCTGAGGTCTGCTACATAGCCGAATCAAGGAAATACTATTACAGCTACAGAAAGAGTGGGTAATGTAGCAGGATCCTCTTTTGAGTCAGTATGGGTGGACATCAGAAACAGGAAGGGAGCGGTTATTCTATTGGGGGTATTCTATAGGCCCCCTGGTAGCAGCAGAGATACAGAGGAGCAGATTGGGAGGCAGATTTTGGAAAGGTGCAAAAATAACAGGGTTGTTATCATGGGTGACTTTAACTCCCCTAATATTGATTGGCACCTGATTAGTTCCAAGGGTTTAGATGGGGCAGAGTTTGTTAAGCATCCAGGATGGATTCCTGTATGTGGACAGGCCGACTAGGGGGAGTGCCATACTAGATCTAGTACTAGGTAATGAACAGGTCAGGTCACAGATCTCTCAGTGGGTGAGAACCTGGGGGACAGTGACCACCGCTCCCTGGCCTTTAGCATTATCATGGAAAAGGATAGAATCAGAGAAGACAGGGAAATTTTTAATTGGGGAAGGGCAAATTATGAGGCTATAAGGCTAGAACTTGCGGGTGTGAATTGGGATGATGTTTTTGCAGGGAAATGTACTATGGACATATGGTCGATGTTTAGAGATCTCTTGCAGAATGTTAGGGATAAATTTGTCCCGGTGAGGAAGATAAAGAATGATAGGGTGAAGGAATCATGGGTGGCAAGTGAGGTGGAAAATCTAATCGGGTGGGAGAAGGCAGCATACACGAGGTTTAGGAAGCAGAGATCAGATGGGTCTATTGAGGAATATAGGGAAGCAAGAAAGGAGCTTAAAAAGGGACTGAGAAGAGCAAGAAGGGGGCATGAGAAGGCCTTGGCGAGTAGGGTAAAGGAAAACCCCAAGGCATTAACTATGTGAAGAGAAAAAGGATGACAGGAGTGAAGGTAGGACCGATTAGAGATAAAGGTGGGGGGGGGACTTCCGGTAGCGCTCATGGAGTGAAGTCGCGTTCTTGACTCGCTCCATTACCTCTGAGTTTTTTTTCTCTATGGTCAGCTATACTTTAATTAACCATTAAGGCATCAACTCTTACAATACTTTGAATTAAACTGAGTTCTCCGACAACTGGATGGAACTTAGATCTGCTATGTCTAAGAACGGGAAAAACGGCAAGGATGGTAAACCTCCGGTTAAACCGAAAGCTACGGATCTCCCCCCGACTGAATCACCGGTGACTTTGAAAGCTATATCGGAGTTAATTCAGAGGGAAATTTCAACCTCTGTTAAGGAGGTGATTCGTATGGAAATTGCAGACTCTGTTAAAGACTTGATTCATACGGAAATCTCAACTAATCTTCAGAAAATTGCCGATTCAATTGATAAGATGCAAACATTTATTGCGGAACATCAGTCGGCTGTATCTGATCTTCAAAAATTTGCGCAACAAAGTGAGCTTAGGATGGGGAAAATCGAGGAAACAATTAATGTAATGAAGAAGAAACTTGACTTTCTGACTTTTAAAAACTCTGACTTGGAATCTAGGATGCGTCGGTAGAATTTACGAATGATTGGGGTGCGGGAAGCTGTAGAATCTAACAACCCCATGAAGTATTTCTCTCAACTTTTAAAAGATGCATTCCCTACTGTATTTCCTGACCAACCACCGCTACTGGATCGTGTTCACAGAATCCCATCATACTCGTCTAGGTCAGATAGACCTAGGCATGTTATTTTACGTTTTCATTACTTTCAAGACAAGGAGAGACTGTTTCGATTCGCTCGATCTAAAGGTTTCATCGATTTTTCGGATCTTAGGTTCCGATTCGTGGAAGATTTCAGTAAACCAATCTGGGACCAACTGGTTCGCTACAGATCTGTGATGTCGGAATTCTATAAGATGGATTTAAGACCAGCGCTGCTGTACCCTGCACGTCTAAGGATTTGCATGTCAGATGGAGCCCTTCGTTTTTTTGATTCTCCATCGGATGCCCAGAGTTATCTGGATCAATTTTCACCTTCAACATCTTAATTGCTATTTTTTTTTTAATCATCTCCGTTGATCGGAGGCTGTGAATTGGTTGGTTTTAACTTTTTCGTGCCCTATTTGGGCAGAAAAGTTTATTTTGGATTTCTTAATATAGTTGCTAAACTTTCTTTTCAACTGCATCATTTCTTTCTTTTCCCAGGGGATTCTGGGTGGTTACTTCCTGTTTGTCATTTTACGTATTTCCTGTGTGGCCTTAAATTTTGTAGTTTTTTTTTAAATTTTATTCTGTTTTGCTTTTTATAACCACTTTACATCAATAATCTTATTTTTTTTTGTTGCTGTGTTTATTTATGGGTTTGGGGTTTATTGTGGTTTTTTTTTAATATATATTTTCTGGCTTTTGTTCTGTTGTGTGTGTATTTTAATTGAGCTACCTTTTTTTTTACTTTTTTTTACAATTAGCTGATCTTTTTCATATTTATACCTTTTTTTTAGGGAGCGTATACCGGAAGTCATGGGGGTAGTTTTAGCGCTTGCTTCTTTCGGGCGGGTCTGCTTTAGATTTTGCCTTGGGGTCTTGGGGCAGGGGTGGTGGGAGGGGCTTCACGTTTTAGTTTGTTTCTCTTTGGGCTATATACATTATTGAAGTACTGGTTGCATCCTTTTTCCTGGTATCTTTCGTATGTTCTGTTTCCTCTCCGGGTTTGTGGGTCGCGCCTATCGTCAATCCTCCTTGTTGTGGGTTGACTTTAGGATTTATGGAGTCTATTATTAATTTTGTCTCCTGGAATACTAACGGTCTTAATCATCCTATTAAAAGGAAAAAAGTTTTTAAAGTGTTCCGGAGACTTAAAGCACAAATTTTATTTTTACAAGAGACCCATGTACAGAGGGGGGACAGACTACGTTTTTTCAAATTCTGGAAGGGACAACAATTTCATTCGAACTCCAATGCTAAGATTCGAGGCGTCTCTATTTTTATAGATTCCTCAGTTACTTTTATACAACAGGATATTATTTCTGATCCGAATGGTAGATTTTTATTGGTTAGTGGTTTACTATTTAATAAAAAAGTAGTTTTGGTTAATGTTTATGCTCCTAATATGGATTGTCCGGAATTTTATAAATCATTGTTTAATCAGTTTCTGAATTTGAACGAGTTTTCATTGATCTGGGGCGGAGATCTTAATACCTGTTTGTCTCCAGCTTTGGACCGTTCGGCTCCTTTACGGACCTTACCTAATAAATCTGCAAATTTGATTAATTTTTTCCTTTCTGATTCTGGGTCGACGGACATTTGGCGTTTTCTGCATCCTCAGGAAAAAGATTTTTCCTTTTTTTCACATGTTCATCATTCCTATTCAAGAATTGATTATTTTTTTATTGATTCTCGACTTATTCCTTCAGTGATTAAATGTGATTATGATTCTATAACCATTTCGGATCATGCTCCACTTAAGCTTTCTATTAAAATTATGGCCAATATACCAAATAATAGACAATGGCGTTTTAATTCGCTGTTGCTTCAGGACTCGGACTTTGTTAATTTTATGAATGAACAGATTGAGCTTTTTTTTTACAATTAACTATACAGAAGATATTTCGGTTAACACTCTTTGGGACACTTTTAAAGCCTATATTCGGGGTCAGATTATTTCGTATTCTGCTGCTTTGAGGAAGAAACAGAAGCAGGAGGAGACGGCAATTGTGGACAAGATTAAAGAAATTGATAAGAAATATGTTATGGCTCCTTCTGAGGAGCTATACAAACAAAGAACTGAACTTCAAATGGAACACAGTTTACTACTCTCGTCCTCGATTGTAAACCAATTAAAGAAAACAAGAAGTGATTTTTATGTTCACAGTGATAAAATTGGCAAGCTGCTGGCTAATCAATTGAAATCTAATTATGTTAAATCTCAAATCAATCAGATTTATAACCAAAATGATCGATTGATATTGGATCATGTGGGGATTAATCAAACCTTTTGTGATTTTTATTCTTCTTTATATCAATCAGAGTCTCCTCGAGATTCTAAATATATGAATGATTTTTTAGATAAGTTAGACTTCCCTCAGATTTCACAGGATATGTCTTCTTTATTAGATACTTCCATTACAATGGATGAGATTAAGAATGTTATTTTTTCTATGAATCTGGGGAAAGCTCCTGGCCCTGATGGGTTTACCGTTGAATTTTATAAATGTTTTGCTTCTTTATTGATTCCTTGGCTCTATAAGGTTTTTGAGGCTTCTTTGAAACTTGGTAAACTTCCGGAATCTTTTAATAGAGCATCAATTTCTTTAATACTAAAGAAGGATAAAGACCCTGCTCAATGTGCATCTTATAGACCAATATCTTTATTAAATGTTGATTCTAAAGTTTTTTCCAAGTTATTAGCAAATAGACTAGAAAAAGTACTTCCTTCTATTATTTCGGAAGACCAAACGGGTTTTATTAAAGGTCGTTACTCTTTTTATAATATTCGTACATTGTTAAATATCGTTTATACTCCCTCACAAAATGTTCCTGAGTGTGTTATTTCTTTAGATGCCGAGAAAGCTTTTGATAGAGTAGAATGGCCTTATTTATTTAAGGTGCTTGAAATGTTTAATTTTAGCTTGAAATTTATATCCTGGATTAAACTGTTATATCACTCCCCTGTAGCCTCGGTTCGTACTAACTCCTTAAACTCACCTTTTTTTCCTCTCTTTCGTGGTACTCGACAAGGCTGTCCTCTTAGTCCCCTATTATTTGATATTGCATTAGAACCTCTTGCAATTGCTATTCGAGAATCTTCAAATATTACTGGGATAACTCGGGGATTAAAGTCCCATAAATTATCACTCTATGCTGATGATTTACTTTTATATATTTCTAATCCTGAGAGATCCATTCCTGCTGTTTTAGAGTTATTAGCACAATTTGGTCTTTTCTCAGGTTATAAATTAAATCTTAGTAAGAGTGAACTTTTTCCGATTAATAAACATCTTCCCTTATATTATAAATTTCCATTTAAATTGATTAATAATTACTTTTCATATCTTGGGATTAAAATTACTTGTAAACATAAAGATTTATTTAAGACTAACTTTTTACCATTAATAGACCATATTACTCAACTTTCATCTAAATGGTTTCCCTTATATTTAACTTTGATTGGTCGTATTAATGCAGTTAAGATGTTTTTTTTGCCAAAATTTTTATATGTGTTTCAGGCATTACCAATTTTCGTTCCTAAATCTTTTTTTGATAAAGTTGACTCTAAAATTTCTTCATTTATTTGGCAGAATAAGAATCCGAGACTGGGTAAAATACATTTACAGAAAGCTAAGAGAGATGGAGGTTTAGCATTACCTAACTTTAGATTTTATTATTGGGCTATTAATATTCGACATATGAAATTTTGGTTACTTGACCGGGACATACTATCTATTCCTAAATGGGTAGCATTGGAATTACAATCTGTTCAGGGTTATACACTTGGTTCTATTTTAGGTTCCTCTCTTCCTTTTGATTCGAAACGCCTTAAGCAGGTCTCTAACCCGATAGTTAAATATGCTTTGCGCATTTGGTTTCAATTCAGAAAATTTTTTGATCTTAATCAATTCGGGTTAGCGATTCCTATTTTAGGTAACATATTTTTTCCTCCCTCTTTTACGGATCGCGCTTTTCAAACTTGGAAGACTAAGGGTATTTTACGGTTTTTGGATTTATTTTTAGATGGTTCCCTTATGTCTTTTGAACAATTATCTAATAAATATAACTTATCAAGAATACATTTTTTTAGATATTTACAAGTTAGAAATTTCCTAAGTACTATACTTTCTTCCTTTCCAATGCTTCCTCCTATATATATTTTAGATTCGATAATTAACCTTAATCCATGTCAGAAAGGTGCATCGGCTATGATTTATAATATTATTATGAAACTTAGGAAAGCTCCATTTGATAAGATTAGGGTAGATTGGGAACAGGAATTGGGGCTTACCATTTCTGTGGATGATTGGGGGCAGATTTTACAATTAGTTAATACTTCCTCTATTTGTGCTAAACATTCCCTAATTCAATTTAAAGTGGTTCATAGAGCACATATGTCCAAAGATAAGTTAGCGCGTTTTTACTCGCATATTAATCCTTTCTGTGATAGATGTTCGGGGCAGATAGCCTCTTTAACTCATATGTTTTGGTCTTGCCCTACTTTGGAAACTTTTTGGAGAGATATTTTCAATATTATTTCTAAGGTATTAAATATAGATATCTCTCCTCACCCTATTACTGCTATCTTTGGACTACCTAAAATTTCTAGTAATCTTTCCCCTTCAGCCCGTAGAATGATTGCATTTCTTACTTTAATGGCGAAAAGATGTATTTTACAACATTGGAAAGAGCTTAATGCTCCAACTACCTTTTTTTGGTTTTCTCAGATGATTTTATGTTTGAATCTGGAGAAAATTAGAAGTAACCTTTATGATTCTTCATTTAAATTTGAACAGATTTGGGGACCTTTTATTCGATATTTTCATTTAATGTAATATTTACCCTTCTTGTTTTTTTTTCACTGTTTTAATGGAGGTCGGGATTGAGGACGTGATTTTAAGTTTAACTCTGTTTGGTTTCAAGTTAGCCCATTGCTTTGCTTTGCTTTTAGGTAGTTGCACGGTGGGTTTTTTTTTGGGGGTTTTTTTTTTCTTTTTTCTTTTTTTTTCCATTGATATATATAAAATCTAGTATACTATTATGTTATCTTGGTTTCTTATGCTTAAATTACATTGTTTGTAGTATTTTCTTTTTGGTATTGTTATCTTTTGGAATTTTATTGTACTTTAACATTGTATTAATGTTTATATGGCTTACCTTTTTTGTATACTTACTCAATAAAAAGATTTAAACACTCAAATCAATCAGATTTATAACCAAAATGATCGATTGATACTGGATCATGTGGGGATTAATCAAACCTTTTGTGATTTTTATTCTTCTTTATATCAATCAGAGTCTCCTCGAGATTCTAAATATATGAATGATTTTTTAGATAAGTTAGACTTCCCTCAGATTTCACAGGATATGTCTTCTTTATTAGATACTTCCATTACAATGGATGAGATTAAGAATGTTATTTTTTCTATGAATCTGGGGAAAGCTCCTGGCCCGGATGGGTTTACCATTGAATTTTATAAATGTTTTGCTTCTTTATTGATTCCTTGGCTCTGTAGGGTTTTTGAGGCTTCTCTGAAACTTGGTAAACTTCCTGAATCTTTTAATAGAGCATCAATTTCTCTAATACTAAAGAAGGATAAAGACCCTGCTCAATGTGCATCTTATAGACCAATATCTTTATTAAATGTTGATTCTAAAGTTTTTTCTAAGTTATTAGCAAATAGACTAGAAAAAGTACTTCCTTCTATTATTTCGGAAGACCAAACGGGTTTTATTAAAGGTCGTTACTCTTTTTATAATATTCGTACATTGTTAAATATCGTTTATACTCCCTCACAAAATGTTCCTGAGTGTGTTATTTCTTTAGATGCCGAGAAAGCTTTTGATAGAGTAGAATGGCCTTATTTATTTAAGGTGCTTGAAATGTTTAATTTTAGCTTGAAATTTATATCCTGGATTAAACTGTTATATCATTCCCCTGTAGCCTCGGTTTGTACTAACTCTTTAAACTCACCTTTTTTTCCTCTCTTTCGTGGTACTCGACAAGGCTGTCCTCTTAGTCCCCTATTATTTGATATTGCATTAGAACCTCTAGCAATTGCTATTCGAGAATCTTCAAATATTACTGGGATAACTCGGGGATTAAAGTCCCATAAATTATCACTCTATGCTGATGATTTACTTTTATATATTTTTAATCCTGAGAAATCTATTCCTGCTGTTTTAGAGTTATTAGCACAATTTGGTTTTTTCTCAGGTTATAAATTAAATCTTAGTAAGAGTGAACTTTTTCCGATTAATAAACATCTTCCCTTATATTATAAATTTCCATTTAAATTGATTAATAATTATTTTTCATATCTTGGGATTAAAATTACTTGTAAATACAAAGATTTATTTAAGATTAACTTTTTACCATTAATAGACCATATTACTCAACTTTCATCTAAATGGTTTCCCTTATATTTAACTTTGATTGGTCGTATTAATGCAGTTAAGATGTTTTTTTTGCCAAAATTTTTATATGTGTTTCAGGCATTACCAATTTTCGTTCCAAAATCTTTCTTTGATAAAGTTGACTCTAAAATTTCTTCATTTATTTGGCAAAATAAGAATCCGAGACTGGGTAAAATACATTTACAGAAAGCTAAGAGAGATGGAGGTTTAGCATTACCTAACTTTAGATTCTATTATTGGGCTATTAATATTCGACATATGAAATTTTGGTTACTTGACCAGGACATACTATCTATTCCTAAATGGGTAGCATTGGAATTACAATCTGTTCAGGGTTATACACTTGGCTCTATTTTAGGCTCCTCTCTCCCTTTTGATTCGAAACGCCTTAAGCAGGTCTCTAACCCGATAGTTAAATATGCCTTGCGCATTTGGTTTCAATTCAGAAAATTTTTTGATCTTAATCAATTCGGGTTAGCGATTCCTATTTTAGGTAACATATTTTTTCCTCCCTCCTTTACGGATCGCGCTTTTCAAACTTGGAAGATTAAGGGTGTTTTACGGTTTTTGGATTTATTTTTAGATGGTTCCTTTATGTCTTTTGAACAATTATCTAATAAATATAACTTATCAAGAATACATTTTTTTAGATATTTACAAGTTAGAAATTTCCTAAGTACTATACTTTCTTCCTTTCCAATGCTTCCTCCTACATATATTTTAGATTCGATAATTAACCTCAATCCATGTCAGAAAGGTGCATCGGCTATGATTTATAATATTATTATGAAACTTAGGAAAGCTCCATTTGATAAGATTAGGGTAGATTGGGAACAGGAATTGGGGCTTACCATTTCTGTGGATGATTGGGGGCAGATTTTACAATTAGTTAATACTTCCTCTATTTGTGCTAAACATTCCCTAATTCAATTTAAAGTGGTTCATAGAGCACATATGTCCAAAGATAAGTTAGCGCGTTTTTACTCGCATATTAATCCTTTCTGTGATAGATGTTCGGGGCAGATAGCCTCTTTAACTCATATGTTTTGGTCTTGCCCTACTTTGGAAACTTTTTGGAGAGATATTTTTAATATTATTTCTAAGGTATTAAATATAGATATCTCTCCTCACCCTATTACTGCTATCTTTGGACTACCTAAAATTTCTAGTAATCTTTCCCCTTCAGCCCGTAGAATGATTGCATTTCTTACTTTAATGGCGAAAAGATGTATTTTACAACATTGGAAAGAGCTTAATGCTCCAACTACCTTTTTTTGGTTTTCTCAGACGATTTTATGTTTGAATTTGGAGAAAATTAGAAGTAACCTTTATGATTCTTTATTTAAATTTGAACAGATTTGGGGACCTTTTATTCGATATTTTCATTTAATGTAATATTTACCCTTCTTGTTTTTTTTTCACTGTTTTTAATGGAGGTCGGGATTGAGGACGTGATTTTAAGTTTAACTCTGTTTGGTTTCAAGTTAGCCCATTGTTTTGCCTTGCTTTTAGTTAGTTGCACGGTGGGTTTTTTTTGGGGGTTTTTTTTTTCTTTTTTTCCATTGATATATATAAAATTTAGTATACTATTATGTTATCTTGGTTTCTTATGTTTAAATTACATTGTTTGTAGTATTTTTTTTTGGTATTGATACCTTTTGGAATTTTATTATACTTTAACATTGTATTAATGTTTATATGGCTTACCTTTTTTGTATACTTACTCAATAAAAAGATTTAAAAAGAAAAGAGATAAAGGTGGGAAGATGTGCCTGGAGGCTGTGGAAGTGAGCAAGGTTCTCAATGAATACTTCTCTTTGGTATTCACCAATGAGAGAGAACTTGATGATGGTGAGGACAATGTGAGTGAGGTTGATGTTCTGGAGCATGTTGATATTAAGGGAGAAGAGGTGTTGGAGTTGTTAAAATACATTAGGATAGATAAGTCCCCGGGGCCTGACGGAATATTACCCAGGCTGCTCCACGAGGCGAGGGAAGAGATTGCTGAGCCTCTGGCTAGGATCTTTATGTCCTCGTTGTCCACCGGAATGGTACCGGAGGATTGGAGGGAGGCGAATGTTATCCCCTTGTTCAAAAAAGGTAGTAGGGACAGTCCGGGTAATTATAGACCAGTGAGCCTTACATCTGTGGAAAGCTGTTGGAAAAGATTCTTAGAGATAGGTTCTCTGGGCATTTAGAGAATCATGGTCTGATCAGGGACAGTCAGCATGGCTTTGTGAAGGGCAGATCATGTCTAACAAGCCTGATAGAGTTCTTTGAGGAGGTGACCAGGCATATAGATGAGGAGAGTGCAGTGGATGTGATCTATATGGATTTTAGTAAGGCATTTGACAAGGTTCCACATGGTAGACTTATTCAGAAAGTCAGAAGGCATGGGATCCAGGGAATTTTGGCCAGGTGGATTCAGAATTGGCTTGCCTGCAGAAGGCAGAGGGTGGTGGTGGAGGGAGTACATTCAGATTGGAGGATTATGACTAGTGGTGTCCCACAAGGATCTGTTCTGGAACCTCTACTTTTCCTGATTTTTATTTAACGACTTGGATGTGGGGGTAGAAGGGTGGGTTGGCAAGTTTGCAGACGACACAAAGGTTGGCGGTGTTGTAGATAGTGTAGAGGATTGTCAAAGATTACAGACAGACATTGATAGGATGCAGAAGTGGGCTGAGAAATGGCAGATGGAGTTCAACCCGGATAAGTGTGAGGTGGTACACTTTGGAAGGACAAACTCCAAGGCAGAGTACAAAGTAAATGGCAGGATACTTGGTAGTGTGGAGGAGCAGAGGGATCTGGGGGTGCATGTCCACAGATCCCTGAAAGTAGCCTCACAGGTGGATAGGGCAGTTAAGAAAGCTTATGGGGTGTTAGCTTTCATAAGTCGAGGGCTAGAGTTTAAGAGTCGCGATGTAATGATGCAGCTCTATAAAACTCTGGTTAGGCCACATTTGGAGTACTGTGTCCAGTTCTGGTTGCCTCACTATAGGAAGGATGTGGAAGCATCGGAAAGGGTACAGAGATTTACCAGGATGCTGTCTGGTTTAGAGAGTATGCATTATGATCAGAGATTAAGGGAGCTAGGGCTTTACTCTTTGGAGAGGAGACATGATAGAAGTGTACACAATAATAAGAGGAATAGGTAAGAGTGGATAGCCAGCGCCTCTTCCCCAGGGCACCACTGCTCAATATAAGAGGACATGGCTTTAAGGTAAGGGGTGGGAAGTTCAAGTGGATATTAGAGGAAGGTTTTTTACTCAAGAGAGTGGCTGGTGCGTGGAATGCACTGTCTGAGTCAGTGGTGGAGGCAGATGCACTAGTGAAGTTTAAGAGACTACTAGACAGGTATATGGAGGAATTTAAGGTGGGGGGTTATACGGGAGGCAGGGTTTGAGGGTCGGCACAATATTGTGGGCCGAAGGACCTGTACTGTGCTATACTATTCTATGTTCTATGTTTAAATGGGAGATGTGATCAAAAGGTTAGGTTCTCCCAACTGATGCCTGAAGACGAATTTAGGGTTACCAGGGAAGCAGAAGTTGGCTGACCACTGGGTGGCTATACCTTACATAATGGAGAGTCAGATGCCAAATGTACCAGTTTTCCAGGTGAACCCAGAGGATGGGAATGGAGCTGTCACGATTCTCCATCTGAACCACCTTCTACCTCCAGGGCAAGAGGTACATGTTGACCCAGAGCCTGACATGGACCCTAAACCCAGTAAGAGGACTCTGAAGCGATGTGGGAGAACAGAAGGCCAAGCAGTGGACATGTTTGGAAGGGACGTAACCACTAAATATGGTATGGACTCATAGGATGACGAAATGGAGGTGTGGTATATGCTACTCTCTGCAAACTTCCCAATAATTAACAAAAGGATTTCTAAACCTCCACACACTGATGCATATGAAATGGGGGGGGACGGACTAGCAGTGGGCAGGCAGGTTTGTGGCTGGACATTGAGGGAGACTGAGCTCTGAATTAACTGGGTATGGAGCCGAGCTCAACCAGTGACAAGCTGAGTTGTCGGAAGGCTCATGTAATGGACAGGGAGAAGCCTCTCCACGTAAACAGGAAAGATCTAGAGGGGACCATGATTCAATGGAGCAAAGATGCGGAAGTCCACTGGGGATTGGTGAATATGACTTTTGGAAGATCTGAGCTCCAACCTGTGCACGTTTGACCATTTAATCATAATGGACTGTTTTTTTGTCTTTTCTCTACTAACTCTTCAGTCAAGTTAACATTCATAAAGATACTCATTTTAATTGTATGTTATGTACAATCTATTATTTCCTGTGACGAGATGAAACAGGGCAGCAAATCACACAACATTCACAAACCAGGGCTTGGATGGGCGAGACATCCCAATTTCATGGATTTGGCAAGACCACAGTGCGTATACCCTAGATGTATGAGGCCAGAGAAAGACGAGTTTCTCGACGCTGAGTTGGGAGAATGCCAATGACGGCTAATGAGCAGTTTCCTCAGATGCCCAAGAAGAAAGCAGGTTTCACACACCTAACAGTGTACTTAACAAATAAATACAGAATAATAGTGTAAAACCAGTAATATAAAAAGTGTACTTGTGCAATAATAATGTACAAGATAACAATAAATCAGACTATTGTGTTCACCTGTTGCAGAGATGAACTGTTTGTATGTGCTTATTGCATTTGGTTGGAAAGATTTTCTGTAATGATCTTTGTGACAGTGGAGCCAATTGAGTCTGTTCAAAAAGGTACTTCTCTGCATATTCAATAGGTCATGGAGAGGATGTTTCAGATTGTCCATAATGGATAACAGTTTGTTTAGCGACCTCCTCTCCACCACTAACCCAAAAGAATTATTTAATTAGTACATGAATAGCATATGGAATTCGTTGCTGCAGGCAGCTGTGGAGGGAAAATCTTTATGTATACTCAAGGCAGAGGTCGATAAGATTCTTTATTGGTCAGGGCATGAAGGGATATGGGGAGAAGGGAGGAGATTGGGGCTGAGGAAAATTGGATCAGCCATGATGAAATGGCAGAGGAGACTCAATGGGCCAAATGGCCTAATTCTGCTCCTATATGTTATGGTTCTATAGTTATTACATTACCTTGTCATAAGTGTGCACCTTACTAAAGTGGAACTACGTACACATTTTTCCTATAGCTCCCATATTTTTCTTTCAAGTCATCTCTGGAGTTACAAACCAAAGGCGACAAGTAAATTCTATAACAAACATGAGACCACTACCTACCTGTTGAACATAAGAAATAGGAACAGGAGTAGGCCATCTGGCCTGTCAAGCCTGCTCCGCCACTTTATTTTCAGTACTCCGCCACTGAAGCGCAGTACTTTATTTTTCTTCGCAAGGGGAGACCAGCATCAAGTTAAAAATAAAAATGACAGATACTGGACAAGGTTTACAAGTTTGTAAACAGTGAGTACCGGGTGATAGTAGTAATAAACTTTTAAAAGTCAGAAATGGCCTGCTACATTGTAAAAATAGACACGTTTGATCACAAAACAGATAACTGGGTGATGCATACTGAATGAATTGAGTGGTATGTTTCCAATGAAAAGGGATTGCCAGTTTTGCTGAATGTAATAAGTGGAAAAGCATATAGTTTGCTTACGAGTTTGACCACTCAACCAAACCAGACAAAACAAGCTTTGCGATTAATGTAAAAGTAATACAGGAACATTTACAACTGAGACCACTGTTGATTGGAGAATGCTTTAGCTTTTACAAGTGGAATCAAAAGGAAGGGGAGTCCATTTCAGCTCAAGTGGCTGAATTGCCGAAACTGAGCATTTCAGTACTGCCAATTCAGTAGCTTAATGATGCACCAAGAGATTGTTTAGCTTGTGGAATCTTAGAAGAAAGTATTCAAAAAGAGCTGCTAACTGCAGCACAACTCACATTTAAAAGAGCTGTTGAAATCGCTGCATCAATGGAAACAGTAGCCAGAGACACCATTAAGTTGCGGCATGGAATGAAAGTGAGCATAAACAAAAAATTCAACATTTGAACAGACACCTACCTGGCCAAACCAAACTGTATTACATTGTGCCAGGGGCTCACATACATCAGACCAATGCAGGTTTAAAGGTGAAACATACAGAGAGCATGAGGGGCAGACAAAACTAAATGGAAAGCGCAGGGAAGAGAAACATATTTTTTAAAAAATCAAGATGCAGTTTCAAAAAGAGCATTAATCTACATGCTGTTGATAAAAAAAAATACCGATAGTGATGAGAGTGACACAGGACCGAGTAACCTTGAGATTTACAATGTGAAAACTTACAAAAGACAAACAATATGGCTTACACTAGAAGTGAATGGCAAATTAAATTAGAATTAGACACTGGCTTGGCTGGAACATTTCAATGATACTGAACTGAAGCCTGTAGATGATCCAATGAAGAACTTATACTGGAGAGAAGACAACTCCTGTGAGAATGACATTTACGACAGTGAAATCCAACAACTAATAAGCCACATTGAGCTTTATGTGGTAAAAACAGAGTGCCAGCATCATGGGTCCATGATTGGCTGAGACAATTTGATTTGATTGGAGATCCATCCACAATTTTCCTGCTACATCCCCTTCATTAGTCAATTGAAAGTGAATTAAGAAAGATACTGGATGATGCCACAGCAGTGTTCCTGGACAGCACTGAAAAACTCAAACACACCAAGGATAAAATAGTGTTAAATGCCACACCCAAGTTTTACAAAGCCCATTCGGTTCCATATACTATCCATGATGAAGTAGCCAGTGAGCTGGATGGCACAGAGGGCAAAGGAATTCTTTCCAAAGTTGAGTGGAACCTATGGGTAACATCAGTGATCCCAGTAGCAAAGAATGGGTCCATCAAGATCTGTGATGATTTTAAGGTATCATCAACCCAGTACTGGAACTTAATGCCCAGAATAGAGGATATCTTTACAAACCTTTCTGGAGAGAAACACTTCTGCAAAGTGGACTTAGCTGAGGCCTACCTACAGATGGAGATGGAAGAAGAGTCCAGTGTTTTTCACCATAAAGACTCAACAAAGGGCTTTATCACTGTAATAGGCTTATTTTTGAGGTAGCACCTGCACCTACACTTTGGCAAAAAGCTATAGGACCAGATGCTGCAAGGTTGCCCAGGCCGTGTTACCTAGACAACATCACTGCTACCAGTGAGAATGACAAAGAAGATCTCCAAAATCTGAAGACAGATTAGAAGATCATGGGCTCAGAGCATGATGCAACAAGTGTTAATTCTTTAAACCAAGCTTTACTTATTGTGGTCACACTATTTACATACAAGGATTACATAAGTGTGCTGAGAAAATTCAAGCAGTGGGGGGATACCCCAAAGGCAAAGGACATGTCACAGTTGTGGTCCATTTCAAAAATTCTTAATTACTTTAACAGGTTCTTGCTAGATCTGGCTACTGTGCTCCACTCCTTGAACTCATTACTACAGATCGGGCGACGGGGGGAAGAAATGGCAATGGACAAGGCAGTATGAGGTGGCTTTCAAAAATGTAAAGGAAGTGGTGACGTCAGACATTGTACTCACACACTATGATCCACATCACCCAGTGAAGCTTGCCTGTAACACTTTCCCTTATGGAACAGGTGCAGTCTCTTATCTCATGGTAGTAGTGATGGAAATGAACACCCCATAGCCTTTGCATCACGTTCGTTTACTACTGCAGAGGAAAAGTATGCACAGGTTGTAAGAGAGGCCTTGAGTCTGGTTTGGGATGTAAAATGTTTCAAACAGTACCTGTACAGCAGAGTTACTGATTACTGGCCATCAACCACGAGTGTCCATTTTCAATCCCCTGAAGGGACTTCCACTAACAGCAGCAGCACGAATGCAGAGATGGGCTCCATTTCTTAGAGGACACAATTACGAGATTGACCCCAAGAAGACAATTAATCATGGAAATGCTGATGGACTATCCCATTTACCTTGGAAAAGGAAATACCTGAAAATCTTAAAAATAAGGATACTCCCTTTGACGTGTTCTCCCTAATGCAAATCGAAAGTCTCCCTACTATGACAGAGATGATCCAAAGGGAAACTGATAAAGACTCCAGTCTCAGGTTTACATGGCAACCCAAAATAGTGGGAATTTGCAGCAGAAATTTCAGTTTTCCCCAGATTTACCAGAGCCAGGATGAACTTGATAGGGGGTTACCTTACGTGGGGATTGAGAGTCATTGTACCATTCAAGCTGAGAGCTAAATTACTGGGAGACCTACATCAAGGAGTGGCCAAAATAAAAGTGTTAGCTCAAAGTTTTGTCCGGTGGCTTGGGACAGATAACAGATTGAGCAGATTGCCATACACTGTTTGGGATGCCAACATGTCCAGAAGATGCCAAGAACAGCTCTTCTCCAAACCTGGGAATGGCTTGCATTGCCCTGGCAGAAGGTTCATGTGAATTTTGCCATCCATTCATGGGCAAAATTTTCTTGGTAGTTGTGCATGCAGCTACAAAATGGCCAGAAGTGTTTCCAATGGCCTCCACTACAGCCTCGCACTCCGTTGGTGTATTGGAAAGCCTATTCTCAAGGACTGGAGTTCCAGAACACTTAGCCTGTGTCAATGGACCAGTTTGCTGCAGGGCAGCTTCAGCCATTCCTGGAAACGAATAGAATAAGCGACATATTACATCCAGACTGTACCTTCCAGCTACAAACAGCTTGGCGGAAAGGTCTGTCCAGTCTAAAGAATGCACTGCGTGCAATGTCAGTAGAACACACTACACTGACTCTGAATCAGAAGCTTGTCAATTTCTTTCTTGCATTTCTTTCTTGCATATAGTAATGCAACACACAATTGAACCAACAATTCACCAGCTATGCTGTCGCTGTCTCATCCCTTACGTTCACGCTTGGGAGCTCCTTGAACCCAATCTCAGAAGGAGTATACAAGACAAACAGCTGAGACACAGGAGGGATCCTCAAACACGGAGCTTCTATGTTTCACTCCTGGACAAGCGAGGAATTACAGAGGTGATCACAAGTAGGTGCTTGGAAAGACGAATGGAGATTGCATCTGACATCATCTGGAGACAACGCATTGATAAGCTGAGGAGAGCAGAGTCAAATGTTAGAAAAGAATTGTGTTCAAAGCTGTCAGAACCACTTTGAGCAGTCTCATAGTCATCTCCTACAAACACCATTGAGGAGTTCCCTGAACCTGAGGTATACAGGCATATTTGAGTTGAGATGCATTCTATAGTGAGTACTTGATAATTTAAAGTAAAACAGAAATACATGAGATACTTGTTCCCAGTGTTGGGGAAGTCCAGAACAAGGGGTCGCAGTTTAAGGACAAAGGGGAAGCCTTTTAGGACCGAGATGAGGAAAAACTTCTTCACACAGAGAGTGGTGAATCTGTGGAATTCTCTGCCACAGGAAACAGTTGAGGCCAGTTCATTGGCTATACGTAAGAGGGAGTTAGATATGGCCCTTGTGGCTAAAGGGATCGGGGGTATGGAGAGAAGGCAGGTACAGGGTTCTGAGTTGGATGATCAGCCATGATCGTACTGAATGGCGGTGCAGGCTCGAAGGGCCAAATGGCCTTCTCCTGCACCTATTTTCTATGTTTCTATGAAAGCTAAAGAGTAGCAGTTATTAACACTTACCCACTCTGCCATAGAAACCAGGAGGAAGTGCAATCTGAATATCAGTCTTCACAATAACTTTATCCTGAGGAAGGATCACATAATCATAGGCACTGCAAGACAACCAGAGAACTGAACTGAACAAGCTGGAGCAAATAATCAAGAAAACAGTGCACCATCCGTGCACTTCAATACCCACATTGTTCTTGAATTTATATGTCACATGATAAGTAGTTATCAGACATACTGCCAAGTGGTTACTACCCACCCTAAAATGCCCTTTGTACAGGCAGGTAGTCATAAAATTAGAGCAGACAGGCACCCGAGAAAGAGATGGTCAAGGGGAACAGAAATGTGTTTGCTCTGTAAAGCATCATAGGCTCAATGGACAGAATGGCCTCCTGCAATACTATAATCCTATAATTGTGACATACAATGGTTATCACTAATTGGGTGCAGGAGGGATACACTCAACCCGACAAGACAGAGTGGCGGGGAGGGGGGAGAGAAGAGAGAGCCAGAAAAAGTGAACGGGAAAGAGTAATAGGAAAGGGAAAGGGAGGGTATCAGAGCCCGAGGCGAACCATTTGGTGGCAAAATGAAAATAAAAACATCCAATTGCAGTGTAGGATTGCTATTATCAGTTTTCTTTTGAAGTACATCACTTTTGAAAAATCAATAAAGAAGCGAGGAGCGACGGGTTAATTCGAATAATAATTAAGTTTACTGCAAAAACGAAGGAAGATGCAGCACAAAGCTCGGGAAATGGAGCGCAGCGCCCTGAGACAGGTACCGGTTCCCCAGCCCGAAGACTCACCTGTAAAGGTCGTAACCCGCCGCCCGCGCCGAGCCCCGTGTCGGCCGGTACGCATTCTCGCTCAGCTTGGCAAACTTGAGCACGGCGCTCTTCACCGGTGAAACGGAGACAACTTCTGAGCTCGGCATGGCTGAGGGAGAAAGGGACGCGGGCTGAAAGTGCAAAGAGCCCGCCAAAAACCCGCGCTCCAATCAACGCACGCTCCAATCGGCCTCGCCAATCAGCGCCGACTGACAGCCGCCGCTCCAATCAGCGGCCGCCGTCCTCTTAGAGCGGGCTCCTAGGTCCCGCCCATTTCCAGGCGCCCACCCCTCCCCCCCAGGTTCCAGTCCCTTGCTTCTCTAATTCTCCCCGCACTCCCTCACCGACATGTCGGTCTCTCTCCACTCCCTGGGTAAAGCGTTTCATATTCTGCCGTGCACACTTTGTTTAATACTGAATTGTACATTTTCACACCCCCGTGCTCTTTTCTCCTCCTCATCTGCCGAGTTACACAGCGCTCCAGCTCTCATTACTTAACTTTATTTCCCTTCCCCACTGGTTTTATCTTCCCATCACCTCTCCCTTATCATCTAACTTACTGCTCAGATTCTAGCATCTGCAACCCCTTATTTCCATGTCACCCTCTCTTTCCCCTCTCCCCCCTCCATGAACGGCCGTTGCCACAAACTGTACCCTCTAATCCACTGCATGAACAGTCTCAAACCTAAAGCACTGACTCAGTTCCTCTCCACGGATGGTCCCCGATCTGCTAAATTCCTCCAGCATTTTGTGTGTGTAACCCACCAATCAACTGTTGCTCCCACTGTAAACCAAGCCAACAGATCAACTGCCATCACCACAAACCAGGTCAACCAATCAACAGACTAAACAAGATCATTCAGTCAACAAATTAATAGGCTATGGGGGGGGGGTGGACTATAAAAATGGTAGCCATTAGTGAGGAAGAACATGGACAAATGAATTAATCTGAGAATTTCCGGTATCTCACTTTCTCTGACAGGACCATGTCTGTGACACTGGCTCAGACTTTCTCTATTCATCAGCATAGCCTTACAAGCTGGTCTGCACTAATGTATTCAGTTATACGTTGCCCTTATTGACGGGCAACCTCATTTACAACAAAACCCTAAGGAATCCTGGCCACACCCTATCAGAGATGTTCCCTTTCTCTTATCCACCCAGTCTCCTACTCTATAAATTAAAACCAATTATTTTCTCTCTTCGTCAGTTCTGATGGCAAGTTCTTCAACCTGCAAAGATAACTATTTCTCTTCGCAAGGATGCTGTCTGAACTGCTGAGTTTTTCTGGGTTTCTTGTCATTCTTAAAATTTCAAGCATCTGCAGTTTCTTTTTTGCTTTTCATTCACGCTATATGGTGTATTCGACAGGAACGTTCACCTCAGAATAAATGATGAAAATACTCGGCAAGTTCACCAGCGTCTGAGGAACGAGAAACCTGATGAGTGGTTCAGAACCAAAACTGACAAGTGAAAACTACAACAGCAAATGAGGAACTCAACAGGTCATGCAATATCTATGGGGGAAAATAGACAGTCAACATTTTGGTTGGCGACCCTTCATCCGCACTTAAGTCATTCAGCAAACGGTTCAGTATCAGTAGATACTCGATGTCCAGCTACGACGATGTTCCCAAAAGGTCCAAATACATGATGCATGACTCCACGACATGTTGATGCAGCACAGAGTTGAGCAAGTGGATCGGCTGCCTCACCACTCCAGCAACCTAGGTTTCACCTTGGCCTCAGGTGCTTTCTGTGTGGAGTTTGCACATTCTCCCTCTAACTATGTGGATATCCTCTGGGTGCTCCAGATTCCTCCTACATATGTGAGATGCTAAGTTAATTGGGCACTGTAAATTGACCTTGGTGTGTGTAGATGCAGTGTACAATCCGAGGGAGTTGATTGTAATATGGGAAGAATAAAATGGATTATAATAGGATTGGTGTAGAAATGGTCAGTGCAGACTCTGCGGGCTGAGATCAGAATCAGGTTTATTATCACCAGCTATGACATGAAATTTGTTAACTTAGCAAAAGCAGTTCAATGCAATAGCAGAGAAAATATATAATAAAATAATAATAAACAAGTAAATCAATTACAATATATTGAATAGATTTTTTTAAATGTGCAAGAACAGAAATATTGTAATTTTAAAAAAGTGAGGTAGGGTCCAAGGGTTCAATGTCCATTTATGAGTCGGATGACAGAGGGGAAGAAGCTGTTCTTGAATCGCTGTGTGTGCCTTCAGGCTTCTGTACCTCCTACCTGCTGGTAACAGCAAGAAAAGGGCTTGCCCTGGGTGCTAGACGTCCTTAATAATGGACGCTGCCTTTCTGAGACACCGCTCCCTGAAGATGCCCTGGGTACTTTGTAGGCTAGTACCCAAGATGGAGCTGACTAGATTTACAACCCTCTACAGCTTCTTCCAGTCCTGTGCAGTAGCCCCCCACCCCCCATACCAGACAGTGATGCAGCCTGTCAGAATGCTCTCCACAGTACATCTATAAAAGTTTTTGACTGTATTTGTTGACATGCCAAATCTCTTCAAACTCCTAATAAAGTAGAGCCACTGTCTTGCCTTCTTTATAGCTACATTGATATGTTGGGACCAGGTTAGATCCTCAGAAATCTTGACACCCAGGAACTTGAAAATGCTCACCCTCTCTACTTCTGATTCCTCTATGAGAATTGGTATGTGTTCCTTCATCTTACTCTTCCTGAAGTTCACAATCAGCTCTTTCGTCTTACTGATGTGAGGCCAGGTTGTTGCTGCAGCACCACTCTGGTTGGTATATCTCACTCTTGTACACCCTCTCGCTACCACCTGAGATTCTACCAACAACAGTTGTATCATCAGCAAATTTATAGATGGTATTTGAGCTATGCCTAGCCACACAGTCAAGTATATATACAGAGTAGGGCAGTGGGCTAAGCACACACCTGAGGTGCGCCAGTGTTGATCGTCAGTGAGGAGAATATTTTATCACCAATCCAGACAGATTGTGGTCTCCCAGTTAGGAAGTCGAGGATCCAATTGCAGAGGGAGGTACAGAGGCCCAGGTTCTGCAACTTCTCAATCAGGATTGCGCGAATGATGGTATTAAATGCTGAGCTATGGAGAGCCATTGAGATTGCGTCTGCTGTTGACCTATTGTGGCAATAGGTAAATTGCAATGGGTCCAGGTCCTTGCTGAGGCAGGAGTTCAGTCTAGTCATGACCAACCTGTCAAAGCATTTCATCACTGTCGCTGTGAATGCTCCAAGTCAATAGTCATTAAGGCAGCTCACATTATTCTTCTTGGGCACTGGTATAATTGTTGCCTTTTTGAAGCAAGTGAGAACTTCTGCCCGTAGCAGCAAGAAGTTGAAAATGTCCTTGAATACTCCCAATAGTAGGTTGGCACAGGTTTTCAGATCCTTACCAGGTACTCCATCCAGGTGGAGGTGGAGCCTAGGAGGAACAATGGTGCCGAAGGGCGACTCCTTTGCTCACATCTTCGGAAACAGCTCTATTTCTACCTTTAATATTTTATTTTTTCCTTTCAGCGTTCTTTTGAAGACCCTAATCTGGAGTTACACGCAGGCTTCAGTTCTTTGCGGGACTGGCCTGAGAATCTCGATCGTGTTTGGAAGCCTAAGATCTCGGGCTCTGGAGACGGGCGGATCGGTGTCACGGCAGGAGATTCATGTGGCGTCGGGGAGGCCAGAAAATCTTTTGCTGTGGGTCTGAAGACCTGAGGTCTTTGCGATCTTCGGACACAGAGCTCGAAAAAAGCGACGAAATGGACTTTTAATATGATAAACCAGCGGGTTGTTGTTATGTCTCCCGCTCGCTGTGAAAATGGGGAACACCTCCCTCTCCCTTGCCAGGGGCAGAGAGAACTGGTGAGTTATCGAATGTCAGATGAAATGTGAAGCCTTTTGGGTAACTTTGGTCTGTGTCTTTGCTATTGCTTAGCACGATTGAGCTCAGTGATGGTACCGATCTTTTTTTTGTTGGTGGGGGGAAGGGGGATTGTTGCTCGCTGCTGCTTATGCACAGGAGGGGTGAGCTGGGGGGGAGATTTTAGGGTTCTCACGTTTAACGTCATTCATTCTCTGGGGCACTTCTCTGTTTTCGTGGATGTTTACGAAGAAGAAGCATTTCAGGATGTATATTGTATACATTTCTCCGACATTAAATTTGACCTTTGAACCTTCCACCTTGCAAGGGTTCACTCTCTTTAAAGACAGCCTAACATTGGCCTCTGAGACAGAGATTACAGGGTCACCGGGTGCAGCAGGGATCTTCACAGCTGCAGTTGTGTTCTCCCTTTCAAAGCGGGCATAGAAGGCGTTGAGTTCATCTGGTAGTGAAGCATTGCTGCCATTCATGCTATTGGGTTTCGTTTTGTAGGAAGTAATGTCCTGCAAACCCTGCCAGAGTTGCCATGCATCCAATTTCACCCCCAACCTCGTTCGAAATTGTCTTTTCGCCCTTGAAATAG
Organism: Mobula hypostoma; assembly: GCF_963921235.1. Lineage (NCBI taxonomy): Eukaryota > Metazoa > Chordata > Chondrichthyes > Myliobatiformes > Myliobatidae > Mobula > Mobula hypostoma. Next base: position 56,089,631 of record NC_086114.1, on the reverse strand, counting down.
CCCTCTGCAAATCATACCTGGTTTTCTGGTACAGGCCTGGGTCGCCAGACTTGAATGCCACAGATCTGGCCTTCAGCAAATGACGTAGCTCCTGGTTCATCCACGGCTTTTAGTTTGGGAATGTACAGTAAGTCTTTGTAGGCACACACTCATCCACACAGATTTTAATGAAGTCGGTAACAACTGCAGCATACTCATCCAGGTTCGAAGATGAATCCCTGAATATAATCCAGTCCACTGATTCAAAGCAGTCCTGTAGGCGCTCCTGTGACTCCTTTGTCCATACCTTTTTGGTCCTCACTGCTGGTGCTGCAGTCTTCAGTCTCTGCCTATACTCAGGGAGTAGAAGTACAGCCAGGTGATCAGACTTCCCGAAGTAAGGGCATGGAATAGCACAGTAGGCATTCTTGATGGTGGTGTAGCAATGGTCCAGTGTGTTGTTTCCTCTGGTATTGTTGATGGTACTTGCTTAGTGATTTTTTCAGACTGGCCTGGTTAAAATCTCCCAAAATGATGGTCAGCTACTGCTGAATTCTGAAACCAATGGACTCCTGCCCAGCTGATCACTGTTTCTGGAGAGAAAACAACTGATTATTACAGGTGCATGACCTTCTTGTTCTTTCAGCTTGCTGATGGGAGTTCTCCTTCAGATTCCTGCTTCCATCCCCAAGAATCACTCCCCTTCATACAGCACTTGCCCTTGCAACTGCAGGAGATGCAGTATCTCATAAACATAAGAAATTTTGCAGACGCTGGAAATCAAAAGAAGCACACACAAGTTCCTTCAGCATCTTGCGTGTGTTGCTCTGGACTTCCAGCATCTTCAGATGCTGCCTGTTGTGTTTCCTCCAACATTTTCTGGGAAATGCAACACCTCCTCCTTCATCTCCTCCCTCCCCACCATCAGGGGATCCAATAAAGCCCTTGCAGGTGAAGCAACAATTTACTAGTGGGCTGTTTTTCATGCTCATGATATAGTCTCATTTACATTAGAGGAAATCTTCTGAAGTAGTCCTTCAGGACTGATAATGGCTTCGTTCCATTCAGATTTCAACAGTTCGGATGTGGCTGATGTAGATGCTGATCAATGCAGATCAGTAGATCGTGGATGCAAGGTGATCACCACCAATGTTCTCTCTAAGGTGTGCATGCGCACACATCTTTTGCTTCTAGTGCGCAAAGGAATTTACACTGTGCGCAAAAGGTTGTCACCCTCTACCTCACTGGCATGTTACGTATATTTCATGATCATACACAATCACATTTCCTTTTCCGTTTCTGATGTGGATGGTGTTGATAACATGGAGTTTGTGATGATTTGTCTGCCGATTTTAGAACTGACTTATTTATAGTGTTTCTATTGAAGAAATTATTCAGTGTGCACATGTTGTTGTCACTGGGCAAAGAAATTGCACAGCACAAGATTTTTGTGCACACTGGTCATTACAAGTTGGAGGGACTCAAGTGCAGAAGGTGTTGGCCTGAGAGGAGAGACTGGACTTCCAATTTTGAGGACTTTGTGAGGACAGTGTTTGTTGAGATATTTTCCCAGGTAGTCCAAGGCTCAGAAACATAAGGAGGAAGGGATCACAGCTGCCTGGCAGACCATCAGGTCTGTACCAGGTCTGACAACTTGGTTTTCAAATGTCCTTTATTATCCAAGGACCAAAAATGGTGAATTTCACCATTAATAACCCCCTTTGCTGAAAGATGGTTCCCAAGATATGGAAGGTGTTTCAAGTTCTCCAGGTCTCACCCATCAAAAGGCTGCGGAGTGCAACAGGGCAAGGTTGGTGGAGAATCCTGGTCTTTCAGACATTGAGCATAAGATCCACGCTCAGGTATATCTCAGTGAATGAGTCAATAGTGTCTTAGAGATCGGCACCCGGGTGGGTGTGAATGGAAGTGCCATCCACCACTGCAGCTCACTGCTGTAGTCTTTCTGGCCCTGTTTCTGTAGTGTAGACACTGTGGATTGAGAAGTTTGCCATTTGTTCTGAAGATTAACTCCAGTCCTGGGGAGGATTGTTGAAAATTTTGTCCAACGATGCAGCAGGAAAGACTGATAGAATTGTTAGTGCTGTGACAGACCCTGTTTGACACCCGTCCTTACTGAGATTAGTTCTGCCCCTGGTTAGTATCATGACTTATTTGCTTTTGTGGAGCAAATGTAAGAGATGAATTTCTGTGGGTGACGAGGGTGTTCCACATTCTTTCTTGACTGATGAACGAAGTCTGGAGTGAGGTTACAGAAGGCCACATACAGAGGCTGGTTCCACTCCCAGTGTTATTATTAGGGTTTGCATGGAGTGGAGGTCATGTGCACCGAGTCACCTAGGCGGACACAATTCACTCTGCGATTCAGAAAGCAGATCTTCAGCCATGGGGAGGAGTTGGCTCAGGATGTCCCTACGTCAGACATCAGAAAGACCTCTCTGCAGTTACCTCATCACACTTGATTCCTTTTCTTGAAGATCAAGTTCAAGTTTAATTATCATTCAACCATAGATTAATAATAGCCAAACGATACAGCGTTGCTTCAGGGCAAGGTGCAAACCACATTACCAAGAGCGCACAGCACACTCACATAGCATATAGCACAAATAATGGTTACCATTATGCCATTTGACATTCTGTGATATACCTTTTTCATCCCTAATGTGAACAAGGAGACGGTAGATTCAACCCCAGGATTTCAATGGGATACCAAATTTTCCTGGCACCTGTCCTTTTCTGAGTTGAGGTGCATCCTTCTTGTCAGTCAGGAGTGGATGAACCAAGTGGGCGGCTGTGGGATGAAGGCCAGAGGGCTCACATCAAGCACCACACTGCAAGTTAAGGTTTCGAAGTGTTCCATTCACAGAGGGCACTGACTACCTCTCTATCCCTGATTGTGGAGGGACAGTGCAGGAAGCTCACTCATCTCATGATCCCACACCTGCACTCTTGGCTCGTGGGAAAACTGTTATGTACACTCGGGGTCCAAGGGACCCTGCAACAAGTGCATCAGACATAAAACTTTACCTCGTTTTATTTTAACTCAGTTGTCAATACTTCTCCGGTCAGAAAGTTGGAACTGGTTATGTCCAAGTCTGACAGATGACACCTTCAACTCAGCCCATTTGGCACTGTTGACATCAGTAGATCTGAACAATTGCCCGATTTAAACCTAGAGGAACTTTTTTTTTGTCACCTCTGTTTTTCTCATGGCATGAAAGGTGGCCATTTAGTCCACTGAATCAATACTGGACCTCAAAGCTATTCCATCTGTCCAGTTTCCCCATTTATTTTCTATACAGGCTGTTTCAAGGAAATGAACACCAGAACATATCAACTAGCTGTGGGAGGAAATCCAGGCACAGGCAGAACATACAAACTTCGCACACAGAGCACTCGAAGTGAGGATTGAACCTGGGTCACTGAAGGTGAACTGTGCTACTCTCTACCCAGCACATGTACGTATGAATTAGGAGCCAATCGACCCATATGTCATGTTCATGCCAATCTCCACCTTAAATACAACCAACGCCCTGGCCCCCACAGTTGCCCGTGGTAACAAATTCCACAAGTTCACCACCCTCTGGCTCCAGAAATTTCTCCACATCTCTGTTTTAAATGGACACCCCTCTATGCTGAGGCTGTGCCCTCTTGTCCTAGACTCCCCACCGCGGCAAACATCCTTTTCGCATCCACTCTGTTTAGGCCTTTCAACATTCAAAAGGTTTCAATGACATCCCTCCTCATTGTTCTAGATTCCAGCAAGTACAGACCCAGAGCCATTAAACGTTCCTCCTATGATAAGCTTTTCATTCCCAGAATCATCCTTGTGAACCTCCTCTGAACCCTCTCCAGTGCCAGCACATCTCTTCTCAGATAAGAAGCCCAAAACTGTTCACAATACTCAAGGTGAGGCCTCACCAGTGCCTTATAAAGCCTCAGTATCACATTCCTGACCTTAAATTCTAGACCTCTTGAAATGAATGCTAACATTACCTTTGCCTTCTTCACCACCGACACAAACTGCAAGTTAACCTTCAGGGTGTTCTGCACAAAGACTCCCAAGTCTCCTTGTATCTCAGATTTTTGGATTTTCTCTTTTAGAAAATAAACTGCACATTTATTTCTTCTACCAAAGTGCATGACCGTGCATTTTCCAATATTGTACTTCATTTTCCACCTTCTTATCCATGCTCCTAATCTGTCTCAGTCCTTCTGCGGTCTTCCTGTTTCCTCAATACTAACTGCCCCTCCACCAATGTAAGTATTAAGAAAGAGGATGTGCTGGAGCTTTTGGAAAGCATCAAGTTGGATAAGTCACCGGGACCGGATGGGATGTAACCAGGCTACTGTGGGAAACGAGGGAGGAGATTGCTGAGCCTCTGGCAATGATCTTTGCATCAGCAATGAGGAAGGGAGAGGTTCCGGAGGATTGGAGGGTTGTGGATGTTGTTCCCTTATTCAAGAAAGGGAGTAGGGATAGCCCAGGAAATTATAGGCCAGTGAGTCTTACTTCAGTGGTTGGTGAGTTGATAGAGAAGATCCTGAGAGGTAGGATTTATGAACATTTGGAGAGGCATAATATGATTAGGAATAGTCAGCATGGGTTTGTGAAAGGCAGGTCGTGCCTTAACAGCCTGATTGAATTTCTTGAGGATGTGACTAAGCACATTGATGAAGGTAAAGCCGTAGATGTAATGTATATGGATTTCAGCAAGGCATTGATAAGGTACCCCATGCAAGGCTTATTGAGAAAGTAAGGAGGCATGGGATCCAAGGGGACATTGCTTTGTGGATCCAGAACTGACTTGCCCACAGAAGGCAAAGAGTGGCTGTAGATGGGTCATATTCTGCATGGAGGTCAGTGACCAGTGATGTGCCTCAGGGATCTGTTCTGGGACCCCTACTCTTTGTGATTTTTATAAATGACCTGGATGAGGAAGTGGAGGGATGGGTTAGTAAATTTGCTGATGACACAAAGGTTGGGGGTGTTGTGGATAGTGTGGAGGGCTGTCAGAGGTTACAGTGGGGCATTGATAGGATGCAAAACTGGGCTGAGAAGTGGCAGATGGAGTTCAACCCAGATAAGTGTGAGGTGGTTCATTTTGGTAGGTCAAATATGAGGGCAGAATATAGCATTAATGGTAAGAATCTTGGCAGTGTGGAGGATCAGAGGGATCTTGGGGTCTAAGTCCATAGGACACTCAAAGCTGCTACGCAGGTTGACTCTGTAGTTAAGAAGGCATATGGTGCATTGGCCTTCATCAATCGTGGAATTAGGTTTAAGAGCTGAGAGGTAATGTTGCAGCTATATAGGACCCTGGTCAGACCCCACTTGGAGTACTGTGCTCAATTCTGGTCGCCTCACTATAGGAAGGACGTGGAATCCTTAGAAAGGATGCACAGGAGATTTACAAGGATGTTGCCTGGATTCGGAAGCATGCCTTATGAGAATAGGTTGAGTGAACTCGTCCTTTTCTTCTTGGAGCGACGGAGGATGAGAGGTGACTTGACAGAGGTGTACAAGATAATGAGAGGCATTGATCGTGTGGATAGTCAGAGGCTTTTCCCCAGGGCTGAAATGGCTAGCACGAGAGGGCACAGTTTTAAAGTGCTTGAAAGTAGGTACAGAGAAGATGTCAGGGGTAAGTTTTTTACGCAGAGTGGTGAGTGTGTGGAATGGGCTGCCGGCAGTGGTGGAGGCAGAAACAATAGGGTTTTTTAAGAGACTCCTGGATGGGTACATGGAGCTTAGAAAAATAGAGGGCTGTGGGTAAAGCCTAGGTAATTCTAAGGTAGGGACAGGTTCGGCACAGCTTTGTGGGCCGAAGGGCCTGTATTGTGCTGTAGGTTTTCTATGTTTCTATGTTTCACTCAATCCAGTATAGCTGATCCCCTAGTAAGCTCTATGACAAAGTGCTCTAAAAAGCCATCTCGTAGGCATTCAACAAATTCACTTTCGAGATCCATTATCAACTTGATTTTCCCAATCGACCTGCATGTTAAAATTTCACATAACTATCATAACATTGCCCTTTTGACATGCCTTTTCTATTTCCTGTTTTAGTCTGTAGTCTACATCCTAGTTACTGTATGGAGGCCTGCATATAACTCCCATCAGAGTCCTTTTATCCTTATAGTTTCTTAACTCAAACCCACAAGTATTCAGCATCTTCCAATCCTATTTCATATCTTTCTGATGATTTGATGTCACTCTTTACCAGCAGAGACATGCCACCCCCTCTGCCTGCCCTCCTACCCCTCCGATACAATGTGTAACCCTGGAATTCAGCTCCTAACTACAATCACCCTTCAGCCACCCAGATCATCCAGTATCGACCTAGGCCCTACAACTATCCAAAAACTCTGCTCGTACTGCCTTCTGAGGACAAGAGTTCTAAAGATTCATAATGTTCTGAGAGAAAAGATTTTGTAGGCAAGTCCCCATTCTTAAACACTGACCCCTAGTTCTAGATTCTTCCACCAGAGGAAACACCTTCTCCTCCTATACGGTTAAGACCCTCAAGGTTGTTTTTTAATGTTTTTTATGAAGTCATGCCCAACTTTAAGTCCAGTGTACACAAGCATGACCTGCCCAACTTTTCCCGAATCCAGTTCAAGTGAAGGCTCTCAACCCAAAACATTAATTGTCCGTTTCCCTCCAGAGATGCTGCCTGACCTGCTGATTTCTTCCAGTATCTTGTTTGTTGCTCGAGATTCCAGTATCTACAGCCTCTTGTATTTCTCATTATTGGTCTAGTAAACCTTTTCAGTACTGCATCCAACTCATTAACATTTCAACTATTGTCACAACCACAACTAACGTATTGTTCTCTCAGTACTCATCAGTAGCCCACAGAACCACTGGATGACAGAAGAAGTGAATGTATTTGCGTAATGTAGAGAAATAAAACCTTACCAAAGCTTTCAGCTACATACACATTGTTCACTAAGTCCTCTTTAAATGTCACTCTCCACTTATTTCAAAATACACACAGAAATGTTGAAAACACTCAGTGGGTTAAATACCCTCTGGGGGGAGAACAGCAGTGCTAATGCTTCAGATCAAAGACCTTTCACCGAATACCTTTATGTTAAATAATCTTGAGTGGCTTCCCATAATATCTCATGCTACATTAGCTCTAGTGCATGTCTTTATAATATTTCATTCACAATGTTTACCTAGTTTTAATAAACTTGTTACAAAGTTCTGGGTGTGTTGTTCTGCCAGCCTGGACAAGTTTCACCCCTCAGGAATTGAGATTTCAGGCTATAAACCCTAAACTCTACTGAACCCTAACCCTCTCTTCCCAAACGCTGTCTGACCTGCTGAGCATTTTGTTTTTGTTTCAGAATTCCTGCACGTGCAGTCGCTTTTTTTTTGGCTTTTCTAACTTGTTCCAAAGAAGGGTGCCCTAAATAGGAAATCCTACAGAAATCCCACCAATTCAGTCTTAATCCAATTTCATCTGTGTGTGATTTTCAGTTATCTGCATGAAATATCTTGTACCCTTGAAGGCATCAAGCTAAGTACCATCAGGATTAGTTTTAAGTCTCTTTATTGTTAACTGAATATATGAAACTCGTGCGGTATAACTTCAGGGTCACCTGTACCCTTGGTATCCAAATATGAACGGAATGTTGGCCTTCATTGCTAGAGGGATTGAATTTAAGAGCAGGGAGATTATGCTGCATCTGTACAGGGTAATGGTGAGGCCGCATCTGGAGCTCTCCGTACAGTTCTGGTCTCCATACTTGAGGAAGAATATACTGGCTTTGGAGGCAGTACAGAGCAGGTTCACCAGGTTAATTCCGGAGATGAGGGGTTTAGACTGTGAGGAGAGATTGAGTTGCCTGGGACTGTACTCACTGGAATTCAGAAGGATGAGAGGAGATCTTATAGAAACATATAAAATGATGAAAGGGATAGATAAGATAGAGGCAGGAAAGTTGTTTCCACTGGTAGGTGAAAAACTAGAGGACATAGCCTCAGGATTCAGGGCAGTAAATTTAGGATTTAGATGAGGAGGAACTGCTTTTCCAAGAGTGTGGTGAAAGTGTGGGATTCTCTGCCCAATGAAGCGGTGGAGGCTACCTCAGTAAACATATTTAAGTCAAGACTGGATAGAATTTTTGCATAGTAGGGGAATTAAGGGTTATGGGAATAGGCAGGGAGGTGGAGATGAGTCCACAGTCAGATCAGATATGATCTTATTGAATGGCAGAGCAGGCATGACAGGCCAGATGGCCGACTCCTGCTCTGAATTCTTATGTTCTTAGGAAGATTGGTACAAAACCCAGTGAAAAGCCTCCAGTCATAGGGCAGGGTTTAAGGACTCAAAGCCCCAATTCGACACCAAGTTTCTGCTATTGATCATATCCCACTGTGTCCACTGTTTTCCAACTGCCTGAAATGATATCAACTGCCTTTAGCTGACTTCTACCTCCGTTCCCCGGACTAATGCTGCCTGAAACTTTGAGTCAAAGTACCATGTCAATGTTCTAAAGAATGATCAGGAATCCAACCAGTTTTGTTGTACGGTAAGGCCCTCCAATGATATGAAAGGCATTCGTTTTTTTTAGTCCAGTGAGGCATTTGGCAGACAGTTCTCTGAGCTATGAGGGGAGGTTGGTACATGGTTAACATAAACCATAGAACAGTACAATACAGTACAGGCCCTTCAGCCCACAATGTTGTGCTTACAGAGCTGTGGGGGAGAGGTAATACCAGCACCATCTTAAAACAGTCTGTCAAAGCCTGCACTGTCGAGTTCTATTTCACCACCTCTGTGCTACAACTTAACAATACAGATGTTCTCTTCCAGGTCTGAGACTGTTCTAGAGTTGAGGCAGTTGGTCAGGCTGGGTTACAACACCAAACATTTGCTCCAGACCTTCCGAAAGGACCACCTTCCGCAGGCCTTTCAGATTTGTTCGCACCCCGGTCTCACAGCACAGGAACAGGCTCTCCAGCCCTCTGAGCTCCCACCATCCACTTAAACATCCTGTATGGCCATCAGCTTCAGCACTGGGAGGAACACTCAGAAGTTTAATTCAGATTAATGAAAGGTGTTGCATTTTGGTAAGACAAACCGGGACAGGACTTACACAGTAAATGATAGGGTCCTGAAGAGTATTGTAGAACAGAGAGACTTGCGGGTACAGTACATAGTGCTCTGAAAGAGGCGATACAAGTAGTCAGGGTCATGGAGAAGACACTTGGCACTCTTGCCTTCATCGTTTAGGGTATTTTGTACAGGAGTTGGGACGTCATGCTATACTAGATATTAGTGAGCCCATATTTGGAGTACTGTGGACAGTTCTGGTCACCCTGCTTTCCAAAGAATGTCATTAAACTGGGGATGGTGCAAAGATTTACGAGGACGTTACCAAGACTGGAGGGCTTGGGTTATAAGGAGAGGTTGGCCTGTTTTCTCTGGAGTGTAGGAGGTGGAGGGGTGACCTTATAGAGGTTTATAATAATCATGAGGCGTGTAGATAGCTGACTGGTCAGTTTTTTCCCCCAGATTAGGGGAGTCCTAAACCAGAAGGTGCAGGGGTAGAGTAAGAGGGAACATTTTTAAAGGGACCATCTGTTTCACACAGAGCGCGGTGGGTATGTGGAACAAGCTGCCAGAGGAAGTGGTAAAAGCACGTACAATTACCATTTTCAATAGACTCTTGGACACGTTTAGAAGGACAAGGAGGCCAAGTCAGGTCATTTGGCTGGCGTGGACAAGATGGCGCAAAAGGCATGTTTCCGTGCTGTTTAACTCTATGACTCAAAGGTCAGGAACAAAATTCACTTGGAGATCGGCAGAGCCTGAGGCACCTGCTGAAATCTGTGGAGTCCCACTAATGTTCACAGACCCGAGCTGGGACCTCTGCACAGACCCCTGAAAATCCACTCACTGCTCAGAGTGGAGGCTGTTCCCACTGCAGTTTGTGTGAAAAATAAACAAGGCGTCTCACAGCTGAGTGGAGAGCTGAATCCACTGCAGCAGACTGATAGAAACACCATTGGCTGCAATAAATCCAGTGGTCAGAGGGTCATTACAAGTGTCAGGAACCATCGTCCACACTGTCCATATTGTCCAGACTGACTCCCATATGTGCATCAATGTCCTCTCTCTGGCACAATGAGGCCAAACTCAAACAGAGGGACAACACCTCATATTCTGCCTTCCTCCAAACTGATGGCACGAGCAGCAAGTTCTCTAACACCCAATAATTACCCTCTCTCCCTTTTCCCTCCTTTTCCATTCCCCAATCTGGTTACCCTCTCACCTTTTTCCCCCAACCCCATCCTCATGACCTGCCATTAAACTCCCTACGGTTCCCCTCCTCCTTCCCTTTCTCCTGCCCCACTCCTATCACATTCCCTCTCCTTCATCTCTCCCACCCAATCACTTCTCAGCTTCTGGCATCATTCCCCCTTCACCCGGTCTCACCTACCACCCGCTAGTTTGGCCTCCTTCCCCACCCCATACCATAGAAACCACAGCACAGAAACAGGCCCTTTGGCCCTTCTTGGCTGTGCCGAACCATTTTCTGCCTAGTCCCACTGACCTGCACACGGGCCATATCCCTCCATACACCTCCCATCCATGTATCTGTCCAATTTATTCTTAAATGTTAAAAAAGAACCCGCATTTACCACCTCATCTGGCAGCTCATTCCATACTCCCACCACTCTCTGTGTGAAGAAGCCCCCCCTAATGTTCCCTTTAAACTTTTCCCCCCTCACCCTTAACCCATGTCCTCTGGTTTTTTTCTCCCCTTGCCTCAGTGGAAAAAGCCTGCTTGCATTCACTCTATCTATACCCATCATAATTTTATATACCTCTATCAAATCTCCCCTCATTCTTCTATGCTCCAGGGAATAAAGTCCTAACCTATTCAACCTTTCTCTGTAACTGTTTCTCAAGTCCCGGCAACATCCTTGTAAACCTTCTTTGCACTCTTTCAACCTTATTTATATCCTTCCTGTAATTTGGTGACCAAAACTGAACACAATACTCCAGATTCGGCCTCACCAATGCCTTATACAACCTCATCATAACATTCCAGCTCTTATACTCAATACTTCAATTAATAAAGGCCAATGTACCAAAAGCTCTCTTTACGACCCTATCTACCTGTGACGACACTTTTAGGGAATTTTGTATCTGTATTCCCAGATCCCTCTGTTCCACTGCACTCCTCAGTGCCTTACCGTTAACCCTGTATGTTCTACGTTGGTTTGTCCTTCCGACGTGCAATACCTCAAAATTGTCAGTATTAAACTCCATCTGCCATTTTTCAGCCCATTTTTCCAGCTGGTCCAAGTCCCTCTGCAGGCTCGGAAAACCTTCCTCACTGTCTACTACACCTCCAGTCTTTGTATCATCAGCAAACTTGCTGATCCAATTTACCACATTATCATCCAGATCATTGATATAGATGACAAATAACAATGGACCCAGCACTGATCCCTGTGGCACACCACTAGTCACAGGCCTCCACTCAGAGAAGCAATTCTCTACCACCTTCCTACTCTGGCTGCATTTCCAGCTTTGATGAAAGGTCTCGGCCCGAAACAGCAACCGTTTATTCATCTCCACAGAAGCTGCCTGACTCGCTGAGCTCCTCCAGCATTTTGTGCGTGCTGCTCCAGATTTCTAGCATCTGACTCAGGCAAACATGACCGGCAATGTTCTTACTGTCTTTCCCCTGCTCGGCTCTGGAGGTCCCTGTCTCCGCTCTGGAAGTGCAGAGCGCCCCTGGGAGTGCACGGGTCCCCGCCTCCCAGCCGATGCAGCGGATGAAAGAGCCTCCGACCAGAAGCACGGGACCCGAGCTGCGGAGCATCGCCCGTCAGACGCGACCGAGCGGTGGCCAGACGAACCGGGGGTGGAGCAGGAAGCAGGCGGGTCCTTCCTGTGCCGACCTACGGCTCCGTGGGCAGCGCTGTGCTGCGGGAAAGCGCTCGCTGTTAAAGGGAACGCTGTCTTACATCAAGTAGGTGGTTTACATCTCACCATTTTGAAGCCTAATGGCTTGCTTCTGGCTCAGCAGCTACAGAATTCTTCCAGCTTTTTATATTATTTTAGGTCATTTAAAAATATTAAACTTCAAAGTAATCTTTACTATACTCTACGGGTATTCGCAGTAAACACAATATAATCAATGCAAATCACCCCAAAAGGACGGACAAACAATCAAACTGTGCAAATACAAAAAAAATAAATAAGCAATAAATATCGAGAACCTGAGATGATTGTGGACTTCCGGAAGGGTAAGATGAAGGAGCACATCCCAATCCTCATAGAGGGATCAGAAGTAGAGAGAGTGAGCAGTTTCAAGTTCCTGGGTGTCAAGGTCAATAAGGGTCTAACCTGGTCCCAACATATCGATGTGGTTATAAAGAAGGCAAGACAGCGACTATACTTCATTAGGAGTTTGAAGAGACTTGGTATGTCAACAAAAACACTGAAAGACTTCTTTAGATGTACCGTGGGGAGCATTCTGACAAACTGCATCACTGTCTGGTGTGGGGGGTGGGGGGCTACTGCACAGGACCGAAAGAAGCTGTAGAGGGGTGTAAATGTAGACGACTCCACCTTGGGTACTAGCCTACAAAGTACCCAGGGCATCTTCAGGGAGCGGTGTCTCAGAAAGGCAGTGTCCATTATCAAGGACCTCCAGCACCCAGGGCATGCCCTTTTCTCACTGTTAATCATCAGGCAGAAGGTACAGAAGCCTGATGGCACATACATACGATTCAGGAACAGCTTCTTCCCCTCTGCCATCTGATTCCTAAATGGACATTGAACCCCTGGACACTACCTTACCTTTTTAATATGCGAGGGGTGATTGATAAGTTTGTGGCTTAAGTTAGAAGGAGTCAATTTTAGAAAACCTAGCACATTTATTTTTCCTACATTTACACACTTAGATAGCGGTCATGGAGCATACGGATCCCTTCTTTGTAGAAGTCAGTGTCTTGGACCTCCAGGAGTGGTCCACAGCAGGGGTGATTGATAAGTTTGTGGCCTAAGGTAGAAGGAGATGAGTTATTAACTTCAAACTTTCTGCATTTTCACTCAAAGAGTTGAACTGCACATGCATGTAATGAGAGCTGTATAACTCATCTCCTGAGATGAGTTCTGAAATGCCTGCTTCACTGCCACTGCTATTGTGTGATCCAGAATCTCCGGAGGGGAAGGCCCCGAGTCCTCGGCTTTGCTTGTTGCTCGGCGGCCGGAGTGGGGTCGAAGCTCTCGGAGAGGATGGTGCTCGGTGTCTGAGGGCTGGTCAGACGCTCAAAGTTTTCGAACGGACTCAGAGTTGGCTGCGGTTGGGTGCTTCCAATGCATCAGCAAGTTTGCGGCGCTTGGAGGTTCATGGCAGGGAGAGTTTCTCCCTTCTACCGTCTGCGTGAGATGATGAGTCTATCGGGACTTGAGACTTTTTAAACCATGCCCATGGTCTGCTCTTTATCAAATTACGGTATTGCTTTGCACTGTTGTAACTGTATGTTATAATTATGTGGTTTTGTCAGTTTTAGTCTTGGATTGTCCTGTGTTTCTGTGATACCATTCTGGAGGAACATTGTATCGTTTTTCTTAATGAATGCATTTCTAAATGACAATAAATGAGGACTGAATGTCCTCATAATCTGAATCTAAATCCTTAGGCCACGAACTTATCAATTACCCCTGCTGTGGACCACCTGGAGGTCCAAGGTACTCTCGTTACATGCACATGCAGTTCAACTCTTTGAGTGATAATGCAGAAAGTTTGAAATTAATAGCTCTTCTCCTTCTACCTTGGGCCACAAACTTACCAATCACCCCTGCTGTGGACCACTTCTACAAAGAAGGGAACCGTACGCTCCACGACCGCTGGACTAAGTGTGTACATGTAGGAGGGGACTACGTTGAAAAGTAAATGTGCTAGGTTTTCTAAAATTGACTCCCTCTACCTTAGGCCACAAACTTATCAATCATCCCTTGTATATTATTTCTGTTGTTGCACGATTTTTAATCTATTCAATATATGTATATTGTAATTTATTTATTTATTCCTCTTCTTCTTTATTATGTATTGCAATGAACTGCTGCTGCTAAGTTAACAAATTTCACGACACATGCTGATGATAATAAACCTGATTCTCATTCTGAGAGTCCTTGAAACTGAGTCCATAGGTTGTGGGAACGTTTCAGTGATGGGGCGATTGAAGCTGAGTGAAGTTAACCCCTTTGGTTAAACAGCCTGATGGTTGAGAGGTAATAACTTTTCCTGAACCTGGTGGTTCCTGTACCTCCTTCCCGATTTCAGCAAACACATTCTCTACATTATTTAATTGGCAATGAAAACAGTTACAGTTTAATTGATAAACATGCCCCAAATAAGCAGGGCATCAAAAATTTAGTTAAAACTCCAATTGTTTCCCTCCAAAGAAATCTTCAGTAAAAGGCAAAAGAAAAAGCCAAAATAAATAAAACATATACTGTTGTATACAAAAGAAGTTGTGCAAAACTTTAGCATTCATGGTCAGTACATTCACTAGTGTTAACTTACTCTTTAAAACCATAACGCCGTTGCCACTCGTGGCCCCCTTGGGGTGATACACTCTTTCAATGTTTGAGGGGCTTTACCACGAGACTCAGCCCTCCATGTGTGGTAGCAGATGGAGCCCAGACTGTAGGCCTTCCCCCCTTTGTCCACACCGAACTTCAGTACATCCCTCAGCACACACTCATGGAACATAGAACATAGAAATTACAGCACATTACAGGCCATTTGGCCCACAATGTTGTGCCGACCATGTAACCTACTCCAGAGACTACCTAGAATTTCACGACTGCATAGCCTTCTATTTTTCTTTATTCCACGTACCTAACCAAAATTCTCTTAAAAGACCCAGTTGTATCCACCTTTACCACCATTTCTGGCAATGCATTCCATGTACCCACCACTCTCAGTGTGAAAAACTTACCCCTGACATCCCCTCTGTACCTACATCCAAGCATCTTATAACTATGCCCCTTTGTGCTAGCCATTTCAGCCCTGGGAAAAAGCCTCTTGCTATCCACACGATCAATGCCTCTCTTCATCTTATAAACCTCTATCAGGTCACCTCTCATCCTCCGTCGCTCCAAGTGTCATGGTCCGGTCCGTAAAGTCCACATTCCGGTTCACGGAGCAGTCCATCGATCCTTATTTCAGGTTTTCTGGTTTTCCCTTGTTCTGCTGGGTGCCTAGATTAAAGCACATGATTCTCATTTTGGGCTGGCTACGTAAACAGCTCCTGGGTTCAGCTTCAGTTGCTGGACTGTTCCCTTCCCTTCCCCCTGAAGCCTTACCTACGTCCTCGCCTGTATCGCTGTCAGGTTCTACCGCCAGAGCAAGACCGGAGCCTTGCTGTGTCCAGATAAGGAACTGTCTATTGTTGTTTGGAACTGTCTCTGTGTCCACGCCTTCACTAGGTAGGTCCAGCTGTTTGCTGCTACCTTGTGTTGAGACCCGTCACTTTGTGTCCTCGCCTCTGCTGGGTAGGTCCGGCCATTTGCTACTACCTTGAGTGGAGATCTGTCTCTGTGTTCTGTGTATGAGTCCGGGCCTTACATCCTGCTTCCTAGGAGGGGTCCTGACTTTGTGTAGAGCCCTGTTCCCAAGGAGGGGTCCTGGCTCTGTGTTCCATGTTCCTGTTCTGTCAGGACCAAGTCCCTGTGTTCCTCTTCTGCCAAGACCAAGTCTCTGTGTTCCAGTTCTCCCAAGACCAAGTCAAGGCTTTGGGTTCTCGTCCTGTCCGTGTGCCTTGTCCTGTGTAGGAGTTCCACATCCAGTCCTGTAGCCATGTCTTGTCCTCGCCTTGATCTGGAGTCCAGGGGAACGTCGACTCAGACCATGAGACTCATGCCTTACAAGGCGCAGATTGGAAGTCTGTGTGGGGCGCCACTCCTCGCACAGACTAGAGCAATGCATGATTAAGTGCCTTGCTCAAGGGCACAAACATGCAGCCACAGCTGAGGCTCGAACTAGCAACCTTGAGGTAACTAGACGAACACCTTAACCACTTGGCCACGTGCCCAACTACTTGGCCAAGTAGTCCAAGCCCGAGTCAAGACCCAGGTTCCGGGTCCCTGTCCAGTCTCTGGCTCAGAGTCCTTGTCCAGGTTCCAAGTTCCTAGTTCCTTGTCCAGGTCACTTTCCTAGTCTAGTCCTAACCCAGGCCCTGTATCCTAGTTTCATCCAGGGCTTGTGTCTTGTCCAGCGTCGTTTCTTCCTCACTTCCCTTGAGGACTGGGAGAAATTCAGAGTCCAGCAGAGGAGGACAAAGGGCTTAATTAGGAAAGGTTAAAAAGATTATGAGAGAAAGCTGGCAGGGAACATAAAAACTGACTGTAAAAGCTTTTATAGATATGTGAAAAGAAAAAGATTGGTTAAGACAAATATAGGTCCCTTACAGTCAGAAACAGGTGAATTGATCATGGCGGTGGGGGGGGGGGAACAAGGACATAGCAGACCAATTGAATAACTACTTTGGTTCTGTCTTCACTAAGGAGGACATAAATAATCTTCCGGAAATAGTAGGGGACCGAGGGTCTGGTGAGATGGAGGAACCGAGGCAAATACATGTTAGTAGGGAAGTGGTGTTAGGTAAATTGAAGGGATTAAAGGCAGATAAATCCCCAGGACCAGATGGTCTGCATCCCAGAGTGCTTAAGGAAGTAGCCTAAGAAATAGTGGATGCATTAGTGATAATTTTTCAAAACTCTTTAGATTCTGGATTAGTTCCTGAGGATTGGAGGGTGGCTAATGTAACCACGCTTTTTTAAAAAGGAGGGAGAGAGAAACCAGGGAATTATAGACCGGTTAGCCTAACATTGGTGGTGGGGAAAATGTTAGAGTCAGTTATCAAAGATGTGATAACAGCACATTTGGAAAGCGGTGAAATCATCGGACAAAGTCAGCATGGATTTGTGAAAGGAAACTCATGTCTGACAAATCTTACAGAATTTTTTTGAGGATGTAACTAGTAGAGTGGATAGGGGAGAACCAGTGGATGTGGTATATTTGGATTTTCAAAAGGCTTTTGACAAGGTCCCACACAGGAGATTAGTGTGCAAACTTAAAGCACACGGTATTGGGGGTAAGGTATTGATGTGGATAGAGAATTGGTTGGCAGACAGGAAGAAAAGAGTGGGAATAAACGGGACCCTTATCACGATGAGGGCCAAGCTGGGTACACTTTTGCTGCAATACTCCAGGGATGTGCATCATTACCCGTTGGACTCACTCCATCTTCAAACTGGAAGACGTTCCAGATGATTACTGAGGTGAAGGAGTGGGGAACCAGCCACGCCTGCACCAAGTACAACAGTCTTGACAGCACGTCACACCTGATGAACAAGTTCTCCCTAGTTATTGTCATTTCCATAGTTTCAATTTTTGTTTGACCTTCCCAATATGTGTCCCCCCCAATTCATGTTACACCCCTTAGCCCCTCCAAACAAGATCCCCAGCACCTGCAGGTAGTCATACCTGATGGTGAAGGGGATACTGGATCAGTTAGTCCAGCTTCCGATGAGCATGGCCTCGCTCCTCTTGAGGTTAACTCTGGCCCCGGATGCCAACTCAAACTGACCACAGATGGCTGATCAGTCTTGAACTGACTATGGATTCAAGCAGAAGGTGGAGATATCATCCATGTACAGGGAGGTTATCACGTGTGTGCCTCCACTGCCTGGCAACATCACCACTCTAACGCCCTTATCCTTCCTGATGGATTCAGCAAAGGGCTCTGTGCAGTGCACAATCAAGACAGGAGGAGCAGCCAACCCTGCATGACTCCAGGTTCGATAGGGCAACTATCTGCATCACACCCATTGAACTGAACTGCGCTACTGAAACAGGAGCAGTCCAGTCCAATTTCTGATACCCTCCCCAAAACCCATTTTGGAGAGCACATATATCGTGTATATATAAAATATCCTGTCAAAGACCTTCTCCTGGTCGAAACTGACCAGGCAGCATCCACCTCTCTGTTCTACATGTAGGCAATGATATCCCTGAGCAGCACAAGGTTGTTAAAGATCTTCCCACCAGGTACCAGCACAAGTGTCACCCAGGTGGACCACTTGTCCCCAAGCAGATTTGCTGGTGATGCTCGACAATACTTTACAATCCATATTCAACAGAATCAGAATCAGGTTTATTATCGCCGGCATGTGACGTGAAATTTGTTAACTTAGCAGCAGCAGTTCAATGTGATTTATAATCTAGCAGAGAGAGAAAAATATAATAAATAAAATAAAACATAACAATAATAAGTAAACAAGTAAATCAATTACATAATTACGCAAAATGGGTCTCCAATTTCTGATGTCCTCCCTCTCCCCGCTCTGGTTGTGAATGAGGGTGAAAGAAATATAGAAAACCTACAGCACAATACAGGCCCTTTGGCCCACAAAGCTGTGCAGAACACATCCTTACCTTAGAAATTAACTAGGGTTACCCATAGCCCTCTATTTTTCTAAGCTCCATATACCTGTCCAGAAGCCTCTTAAAAGACCCTATCGTACCCACCTCCACCACTGTCGCCAGCAGCCCATTCCACACACACACCACTCTCTTGCGAAAAAAAAATTACCCCTGACATCTCCTCTGTACCTGTTCCAAGCACCTTAAAACTGTGCCGTCTCGTGCCAGCCATTTCAGCCCTGGGAAAAACCTCTGACTATCCACACAATCAATGCCTCTCATCATCTTGTACACCTCTATCAGGTCACCTCTCATCCTCCATTGCTCCAAGGAAACAACGCTGAGTTCATTTAACCTATTCTCATAAGGCATACTCTCCAATCCGGGCAACATCCTTGTAAATCTCCTCTGCACCCTTTCTATGGTCTCCACATCCTTCCTGTAGTGAGGCGACCAGAACTGAGCACAGTACTCCAGGTGGGGTTTGACAAGGGTCCTATATAGCTGCAACATTACCCCTCGGCTCCTAAACTCAATCCCACGGTTGATAAAGGCCAATGCACCATATGCCTTCTTAACCACAGAGTCAACCTGCGCAGCAGCTTTGACTGTCCTATGGACTCGGACCCCAAGATCCCTCTGATCCTCCACACTGCCAAGAGTCTTACCATTAATACTATATTCTGTCATCATATTTGACCTATCAAAATGAACCACCTCACACTTATCTGGGTTGAACTCCAACTGCCACTTCTCAGCCCAGTTTTGCATCCTATCAATGTCCCATTGTAATCTCTGACAGCCCTCCACACTATCCACAACACTTCCAACCTTCGTGTCATCAGCAAATTTACAAACCCATCCCTCCACTTCCTCATCCAGGTCATTTATAAAAATCATGAAGAGAAGGGATCCCAGCACAGATCCCTGAGGCACACCTCTGGTCACCGAACTCCAAGCAGAATATGACCCGTCTACAACCACGCTTTGCCTTCTATGGGCAAGCCAGTTCTTAATCCACAAAGCAATGTCCCCTTGGATCCCATGCCTCCTTACTTTCTCAATAAGCCTTGCATGGGGTACCTTAGCAATGCCTTGCTGAAATCCATATACACTACATCCTCTGCTCTACCTTCATCAATGTGCTTAGTCACATTCTCAAAAAATTCAGTCAGACTTGTAAGGCATGACCTGCCCCTGCCCTTGACAAAGCCATGCTGACTATTCCTAATCATATTATGCCTCTCCAAATGTTCATAAATCCTGCCTCTCAGGATCTTTTCCATCATCTTACCGAACACTGAAGTAAGACTCACTGTCCTATAATTTCCTGGGCTACCTTTACTCCCTTTCTTGAATAATGGAACAACGTCCGCAACCCTCCAATCCTCTGGAACCTCTCCCGTCCCCATTGATGATGCAAAGATCATTGCCAGAGGCTCAGCAATCTCCTCCCTCACCTTCCACAGTAGCCTGGGGTACATCTCATCTGGTCCCGGCGACTAATCCAACTTGATGCTTTCCAAAATCTCCAGCACATCCTCTTTCTTAATATCTACATGCTCAAGCTTTTCAGTCTGCTGCAAGTCATCACTACAATCTTCAAGATCCTTTTCCATAGTGAACACTGAAGCAAAGTGCTCATTACGTACCTCTGCTATTTCCTCTGGTTGCACACACACTTTTCCGCTGTCACACTTGATTGGTCCTATTCTCTCACGTCTTATCCTCTTGCTCTTCACATACTTGTAGAATGCCTTGGGGTTTTCCAAGGCCTTCTCATGGCCCTTCTGGCTCTCCTAATTTCTTTCTTAAGCTCATTCCTGCTAGCCTTCTAATCTTCTAGATCTCTATCATTACCTAGTTTTTTGAACCTTTGGTAAGCTCTTCTTTCCTTCTTGACTAGATTTACAACAGCCTTTGTACACCACGGTCCCTGTACCCTACCATCCTTTCCCTGTCTCATTGGAATGTATCTATGCAGAATCCACGCAAATATCCCTTGAACATTTGCCACAATTTTTTCCATACATTTCCCTGAGAACATCTGTTCCCATTTTATGCTTCCAAGTTCCTGCCTGATAGTCTCATATTTCTCCTTACTCCAATTAAACGCTTTCCTAACTTGTCTGTTCCTATTCCACTACAATGCTATGGTAAAGGAGATAGAATTGTGATCACTATCTCCAAAATGCTCTCACACTGAGAGATCTGACACCTGACCAGGTTCATTTCCCAATACCAGATCAAGTACAGCCTCTCCTCTTGTAGGCTTATCTACATATTGTGTCAAGAAACCTTCTTGAACACACCTAACAAACTCCACCCCATCTAAACCCCTCGCTCTAGGGACATGCCAATCAATATTTGGGAAATTAAAATCTCCCACCACAACAACCCTGTTATTATTGCTCCTTTCCAGAATCTGTCTCCCTATCTGCTCCTCGATGTCCCTGTTGCTATTGGGTGGTCTATAAAAAACACCCAGTAGTGTTATTGACCTCTTCCTGTTCCTAACTTCCAGAGACTCCGTAGACAATCCCTCCATGTCTTCCTCCTTTTCTACAGCCGTTACACTATCTCTGATCAGCAATGCCACGCCCCACCTCTTTTGCCTCCCTCCCTGGTGATGATGGAGTCTGACATGCAGTCAGCCAGAAGTATAGTGTTGTACATTTCCAACAGGTCCACGCCCCTTCAGTCCCACAAAACTTCACTTCTGTGAGCTTTATTCAACTCTAGAGAAAGCATGAAACCCGTCTGCTCCTCCAGGAACTGTGGCTGGTCCAGACTCCTACACTTGCTATTTATAAAACCTCTGTGACAGTGCTGGGAGGCTGTGCTGTCTGTGAACTTACTGTCATATAGACTGTTATGGAAGGATCTGCGGATCCTCGAAATCCTCGAGACAATCCTCGAAATTCTCGAGACAATCCTCGACTGTGAGGTTGTTACTGAGTCATCCTCCTCCTTAAGGCTGTGGATTACACATCTCCCACCATGAACCTTCTGGAAGAAGCAGTGAGAGAACATCTTACCCTTTTCCATGGAGTGGACCCTCAATCTGAATATGTTCTTGGAGGATTCTGAGCTAAAGGGTGCTGACAGCCAGTTCTTCACCTCTCTCATTTTCACCCCTGTCAACTACAGCAGGAGAAGTCTGTCTGGAGTTGGCTCAATTCCCTCTGACTCTATCTTGCTTTCTGTACACCCTTGAGGATGAAGAACTACTTGGTGTCCTCCTTGGTTGCTTCCCATCTATGAATTGAAGAGTCAAAGATGAGCTCTGTGGTTCTCCTCATCGCCGTTCCAAAGGGACATCCTTCTATTCTGAAGGCGTGCACTCTGGTCCTAAATGCCAATGAGTGTAGGCCCAGAGCTAGCGAACACTCCTCATTCATTAATCCTTTCCATCCCAGGATCTTTCTCATGGACCCTCTCCAATGGCAGCACATCTTTTCTTTGATAAGGGGCTCAAAATGCAGTTTGACCAATGCTTTATAAAGCCTCAACATTACAAATTTGCATTTATATTCTAGTCCTCTTGAAATGAATGCTAACATTGCATTTGCCTTCCTCACCCTGCAAGTTAACCTGTAGGGAATCCTGCAGGAGGATTCCCAAGTCCCTTTGCATCCCTGATTTCCAAATTTTCTCCCCTTTTAGGAAATAGTCTATGCCTTTATTCCTTCTACCACTGTATTCCATCTGCCACTTTGTTGCTTCTTCTCCTAATCTGTTTAAGTCCTTCTGTAGACTACCTGCTTCGTCAACACTGCCTACCCCTCCACCTATCTTCATATCATCCACAAACTTGGCCACAAAGTCATCAATTCTTTCACTCAAATCATTGACAAATATGAAAAGAAGGGGTCCCAACACTGACCCCAGCAGAACAACACTAGTCACTGGCAGCCAACCAGAAAGTGTCCTTTAACCCCACTCTTTGCCTCCTGTCAGTCAGCCAATCTTCTATCCACGCCTGTATCTTTCCGGTAATTTCATGGGCTCTTATCTTGTTAAGCAGATTTATGTTGGGCACCTTGTTAAAGGCCTTCTGAAAATCCAAATAAACAACATCTACTGACAACACACATCAAAGTTGCTGGTGAACGCAGCAGGGCAGGCAGCATCTCTAGGAAGAGGTACAGTTGACGTTTCGGGCCGAGACCCTTCATCAGGACTAACTGAAGGAAGAGCTCTTCCATCAGTTAGTCCTGATGAAGGGTCTTGGCCCAAAACGTCGACTGTACCTCTTCCTAGAGATGCCTCCTGGCCTGCTGCGTTCACCAGCAACTTTGATGTGTGTTGCTTGAATTTCCAGCATCTGCAGAATTCCTCGTGTTAACGTCTACTGACTCTCCTTTGTGTATACTACCTGTTGTTTCCTCAAAGAATTACAATAGATCTGTCAGGCAAGATTTGCCCTTGAGGAAACAATGCTGACTTCAGCTTATTTTATCATGTGCCATCAAACACAAAACAGCACAGACCCAGCCTGGTTAACCTCAAAAAACATCAATATAGTCAGGGTTGTGAGGAAGTAATCAAAAGCATGTAAGACTGATAAGAAAGAAGAATTATACAAAGTTGTAAGGCAACTACTCTGCTGTTTGTTAGAACGGATTTAAGTACTGTATATACATCAGACTGTTGAATTTAATAGTATTATGGGAGATCATTCATGGTTGGGGTGTCCAAAGTCATGCAATTGTAACCTAGGTCAGCCTCTATAACCTTTCTGAAGCAGGGGCACCAGACAATATACCAGATCTGTTCTCACCAAGGATCTATACAATTGGAACAAGATGCCTCCTATATTCGTCTCTTTGCAAACCTAATGCCTTCCTAATAAACTCTTCTAGGGTTTCCAGCTGGGTACAGGTATTGATTATAACTAACGCTTCAATGCCAAACTCTGCCATCTTCTTTAGGGATGATGAAAAAGATCCCTGATGAAGGTGGCAGAGTTTGTCGTTGAAACGTCAGTTATAATCGATAGCTGTACCTGGCTGGAAGTCTGAGAAGAGTTTACTTGTCAGGTCCATCGGGAAAGCATGAGACCCTTTTCATAGTGGCTTCATATCTGCATGTTAACCTGCACGTTAATGTTCATTCACTCATGTACAATATCTCTCTGAACAGCACAGTTCCATCTCTCACCATTTAGAGAATCTCCATCTTTCTTATGATTTTCTACCAAAGGAGAATTTTTTCACGTTGCCGCGTTCTTGTCCATTCAAAAGCCTCTCAGCTTTGTATCATCAGCAAACTTGGACTTGGATATATTACAGATTATGTGCCTGTGATGCTGTGATACTGCTGCAAGAACTTTTTCACTGCACCTGTGCAGACAAGTACAGGAACTTGAGCAGATGACAAAAAACTCAACGTTAAGACACAAGAGACTGCAGATGCTGAAACCTGGAGCAACAGATGATCTGCTGGAGAAACTCAGCAGGTCAGACAGTATCTGCGGAGGTGAATGGACAGCTGGCATTTCAGGTTGAGGCCCTTCATCTGGGCACATTGTGCTCAAACCCCTCATTCAGATCACTGATGCAGATTGTGAAGAGTTGTAGCCACGTAAGTCACAGTTTCCAATGATCTGCAGAACATAGAATAGTACAGCACAGTACAGGTTCTTCTGCCCACAATGCTGTGCCAACCTTTTAATCTAATCCAAGATCAATCTAACCCTTCCCTTACACAAGGCCCCCCATTTTTCTTTTATTTATATGCCTATTTAAGAGTTTCTTAAATGTCCACAATGTATTAGTCTCTACCACTATTCCCACTAGTGCATTCTCTCTGTAAAAACCTGCCTTTGGCTTCCACCTTCCCCCATATTTTCCTCCAATCATCTTAAAAGTACGTTCTCTCATATTGCCCATTGCCACTCAGGGAGAAGGGGCCTGCCGTCCATTCTACCTATGCCTCTTATCGTCTTATCTGTTTATAAATAATCTCTTTTATTTGTATCAGTTAACCCATCACAATCCATGTCAATATATTACCCCTAGTACCAAGCACTTCACATTTGTTTGATAATTTCGTATGGCATCTTATCAAAGGCCTCTTTAAAGTCCAAATGGGCCACATCGACTGGTCCTCGTTAAAACCTCAGCAAGACTCTTGACAGATTTGTCAAACATGATTTCCTCTCCACAGATCCATTTTGCCTCTGCCCTCATTATTATTGTCCCGTTGCCTCAATACAATTTCTTTTTTCCTGACTCCTGATGGCAGGTGTTCCTTATTTCTTCTGTCCGTTCTTTCTTAACCAGTGTCTCATTCTGTGAAAACTGTTCTGGAGTCAATGGAATTTTGGAACCCGCACTCACTATCTGCATTGGTATCTCTTCAATAATAGTTTCAGGCCCCTGGGATACACGTCATCATGGTCTGGGTATTTTTTTTTCAGTTTTCTGACTCATTCATTTCTCCATTGCTAGTTTTCCACCTGCCAGTTTCTTCATCCTCCTCCTTCACTCTAAACCTACACTTGTCCATCAGTCTCCAGAAGTTCTGGGTTGGTGAGAAAAAGATACAAAATCTCTCTTTAGTATTTCTGTCATTAACTGACTCTACAACATAATTTCTCTGCTTTCTGCCTGTAAGGGGCGCACATTCAAAGTGGCAAATCTTTTTTTTCTATATTTCTAGGAGTTTTAATGGTGATTTTGTCTTCCTCGTTATTCTTAAAATCTACATTCCCTTTTCATATGAATGCCTAGGTCCTCCTTTGTGGAATTCCAGAATTTTCTCACTCTCCAGGCTCACTGCCATTTCATTTTCATCTTGTAATTTCATACCAACCCGCTTCCCCGGTGGTTTTGTCTTAAAGGCATATAAATTATTTGTGAAATCCTTATTAATTTTCTGAAATTTACCCAGTGTCATCTCGTGCTTCATACCTTTATAGTTTGTTTAATTCATTTTTAAGGCCCGGATTTCAAACTGAATGAAATCATTTTCAACGCCTATATAAGCTTTCATTGTATTATGGCCACTGTTCCCTAATGACCTCTTAATCATCTATTAACCGGTTATCACTCTCCACTTCACTGCTCCACTGCAAAGCCTCTTCAAGGTATGCCCACTCTGAAGAAGTTTTCTTTCTCTCTTTGACAGGAGATCTGTGAGACCCTCTCTCAACGTTGCCCTTCTATGATCTCTGCTGCTCTGCATTCACACCCTCACCCAGAATCACTACTTTTGGCTAGCTCTTTTTCCACTGCTTCCCTCCACCTCTTTATACAGGCTAACTCCTTTTTATCTTTTAGTCCAGAGAAAGAGCTTTGACTCAAGACATTGTATCAAAAGGACTGGCAGGTAGGCAGAAGGGTGGCTTTGTCGGTAAAAAATGAAATCAAATCCTTAGTAAGAGGTGACATAGGATTGGAAGATGTAGAATCCTTATGGGTACTGTTAAGAAACTGCAGAAGTAAAACTACCCTGTGGAAGTTATATACAGGCCTCCGAATGGTATCCAGGATGTGGAATATACTGTAAATTACAATGGGAGATAGAAACAGCACGTAAAAAAGGCAATGTTACTATAGTGATGGGGATTCAATAAACAGGTAGATAAGAAAAATCAGGTTGGTGTTGGATCTCAAGAGAGGAAATTTGTAGAATCTTTTTTATTTAGAGCAGCTTATGGTTGAACCCACCACAGGAAAGGCAATTCTGGATTGCGCATTGTGTAATGAACCAGATTTGACTAGGGAGTATACTTAACACGGAGGTTTATATGTTAGGGCGTCAAAGGTAATGGAGAGAAGGCAAGAGAATGGGGTTGAGAGGGATAACAAATCAGCCACGATGAAATGGTGGAGCAGATTCAATGGGCCGAATGGCCTAATTCTGTTCCCATGTCTTATGTTCTTATGGGCATTGACGGTCAATTTCCCTCCAGAGACACTGCCTGCCCCCCAAGTTGTGTGTTGCACCAGGTCCATTCTAGCTTGTTCCCTTGTTAGGACCTCAACATACTCATCAGAAAAAAACATTTCTTCCAGATTCCTTAATTTCATGCTCCACACCACTACTTTGATTCAAGAGCCTGATGGTTGAAGGGTGGTAACTGCTGCTGAACCTGGTGGTGTGAGTCCTGAGGCTCCTGAACCTTATTCCTGATGGCAGCAGTGAGAAGAGAGCATGTACTGGGTGGTGGGGATTCCTGATGATGGATGCTGCGTTCCCACAACAGTGTTTCATACAGATGTGCTCAATGGTTGGGAGGACTTTATCTCTGATGGACTGGGCCGTATCCACGACTTTGTGTAGGAGTTTTTATACCAGATTCTGATGCAGCCAGTCAATATACTCTTCAGTACGAGTTTGTCAAAGTTTTAGACGCCATGCTGAATCTCCGCAAACTCTAAAGGAAGAAGAGGCACTGCTGTGCTTTCTTCATAACTGCACTTACATCTGGGTCCAGGGTAGGTCCTCTGAAATAATAACAGCTAGGAACTTAAGGCTGCTAACCCTCTCACCTCTGATGAGGACAGCTCAAGGATCTCTGGTTCCCTTCTCCTTAGGTCTACGATCAGTTCCTTGGTCTTGCTGACATTGAGTAAGAGTTGCTGTTATGACACCACTCAGCAAGGTTTTCAATCTCCCTCCTATATGCTGCATTTATCACCACCTTTGACTTGGCCTATGACAGTGCTATCATCAGCAAAGAGAGAAAGCGCCATATTTTGGTCAAGCATAGAACAGGCTCTCATTTCTCTCCGCTACAGCAATCTTGCTCTCAGGTCATCAGTTTTGTTCTCCACTGACTGCACATTTGCCAACAAGATGCTGAGTAGTGGAGGCCACATCTCTCTATGTTTCAGCCTGGCTTGTAGTGCCCTCCTCCTGCTTCGTTTCTGATTATGGTGATGAACCTTCATCCTTTTAAAGGTGCTGTACCTGTTTAGTCTGCCAAGACCTTCAGACGATCATGAGATCTGAAGGTCATTAAGTTGATTTAAATGTACATTGCTTTGAGGGAAGTTATGTGCTGCAGATTGCAGTGAGAGTAATTCAAAATAAGTGTATTTTTAAAAGAATATTTGGAACTATTGTCTGCAGCACACAGAACATCGCTGATGATCACCAGCTCCATCCTGATTGGTATATTAAAAGTCAGAAGGTTGCCAGGTAAGAGTGAGGCTCACTAGGAAACGAATAGGCAATCTCTCTGCAGGATCACGGAAAATGGGTGAGGCTTTAAACAAATACTTTCCCTTTGATATTCACTAATAGCTGGAGATTCTGTTGAAGGAGTGGTGATATTCTTGAGCAAATTACCTTTAAAAAGAGGACATTAGATGTTTTAGCCAACATAAAGGTGGATAAATGCCTGCAGCTTGATCAGGTGTGTCTCTAGATGTTATAGGAGGCAGGGATAAGACCATAAGACACAGGAGCAGAATTAGGCTATTCAGTCCATCAAGCCTGCTCCACCATTCTATCATGGCTGACCCATTATCCCTCTCAACCCCATTCTTTAGTCTTTCCCCCATAACTTTTTATGCACTGACTAACCAAGAACTGCACAGATTCACTACCCTCTGGCTAAAATGTTCCTTCTCATCTGTGTTCTAAATGGACACCCCTCTATTCCGTGGCCGCAAACTCTGGTCTGAGGCTACCTACCAAAGGAAACATTTTCTCCACACTCGCTCTTCCTAGGCCTTTCAATATTTGATAGGTTTCAATGAGATTCCACCCCTCCCCCCATTCTCCTAAACTCCAGCAAGTGCATGTCCAGAGCCATCAAACACCCCTCATATGTTAACCCTTTCACTCCTGAAATAATTCGCGTGAACCTCCTCTGGACTCTTTACAGTGCTAGCGCATCCCTTTTCAGATAAGAGACCTAAAACTGTTCACAATACTCCAAGTGTGGTCTGACTAATGTCTTATAAAGCATTGTTCAGACTGCTAAAGTCAGGTAATTACAGGCCAGTGAGTACAATGTTGGAAAAAAATTCTGAAGGACAGGATCAATTCACACTTAGAAAGGGAGGCATTGATCAGGAATGGCATTTTTTTTCTGGGAGATCCTTTCTGACTGATTTGATTTGTTCAACGTTGTAAGTAAACATATTGGTGAGGATAGTGCATCTAATGTTGTCTATGTAGATTGCAAGGGCCCACATGGAAGGCTGGAGCACAAGAGACTTGAGGGCATGTATTATCATGGGGGATAAAGGTAAGGTGGATGATCACAGGGTAGGGGAATTAAAAAATTTAAAGGGGATGTGAGGGTCAACATTTTTCAGACAAAGGGTGATGAATATATAGAATGAGCTGCTAGAAAAAGTGGTAGAGGTGGGTACAATTACAACGCTTAAGAGGCATTTAGGCGGTTACATAGATGGGAAAGGTTTATAAGGAGATGGTCCAAATGCAGGAAAATAGAATAGTTCAGGTTGGCATGGATGAGTTGGGCTGAAGGGCCAATTTGTGTGCTGAATTGCTCTATGATTGGAAACCTTTGCCCACTGGTGTAGCAAAGGGGCTGTTCTGGCCCCCCTGCTGTTTGTTATGTGCATTAACAACAATGTTATTGAAGAGATACTATTAGTAAGCTTGCAAATGATACCAACACTGGTGTTGCGGATCGCAAGAAAGATAATCAGGCTACAGAAGGATATCCATCAGCTGGTAAGCTTGGCAAAGCAACGTGAGATGGAATTTAATTCTCATTAAGTGTAAAGTAATACATTTTGGGAGTTCAAATAAGGGCAGCAGAAACACAGCAAATGATAGGGGAACATAAGTGTACGGGGTATATGGAATCAGTCTTTATGAGCTGGTACATGGATTAAGAGAAGATATAGAACAGCTTTATAGAAGATTGGTGAGGTCACATCTATAATATTGTATATGGATCTATACTCCTGTACACTGTAGGAAGTATGTCATTCTTCTGGTAGCATGCAGAGGGAATGCACCAGGTTGCTATTTGGGATGGAGCGTAAAAGTTGTAGGATGTGATTAGATAGGCAGAGTTTATTTTTCTAAGAGTAAAGAATGATGAGGGAGATTTGATGGAGGTGAACAAAATTATGAAGGGCATGGATAGGGTGGATAAAGGTAAACTTTCTCCCCAGACACCCATACTCAGAGGGCAGAGGTTTAAAGAAAGTAGGAGGTTTAGAGGGGATAGAAGGAACCAGTTTTTCATCTTGAGATTGTTAGAAGTCTGGAACACACTGCCTTAAGGGCGGAGAGTCTCACAATATTTAGATGTCTATATGATCACCGAGTACTGGATGGTTGGCATCGACAGGACAGGGCAAGAGGCTTGTTTCTGTGCTATACCACCCTACAGGTGGAGGAGGGTTTTTAGGAGAGTACATTTAGACTAAAGCCAAGAATGACCTTTTTTCCCCACCTTGTGTGTGTTTTGAAAAATGAAGCGTCTTATGTGGTCCACTGTTAACTAGTTGTAAGGGAATGGAGATGAGATTTACTAAAGGAGTGAGCAGGGTGAGAAAAGGAATATTTAGTCAAGACCAATGCATCAAAATCAGAGACAGGAATCATATGCAGTGTCACGATGCAGCAAGTAAACATGTAGGTACAGCAGACAGTCAGGAAGTCAAACCACATTCTGCTCTTTAAGGGTTTGGTCAACACGGAAGTTTGGTATATAAAAGTAAATTCATCAGTCAGAGATAGTACTTTGGTGAAACCATAATATATAGGAGCAGAATTAGACCACGTGGCCCATCAAGTCTGCTCTGCTATTTCATCATGGCTGATCCATTTTTCCTGTTAGCCCCAATCTCCTGCCTTCTCCCAGTATCCCTTCATGCCCTGATCAATCAAGAATCTATCAACCTCTGTCTTAAATATACATGAAGACTTGGCCTCCACAGCTGCCTGTGGCAACAGATTCCACAGATTCACTACTCTCTAGCTAAAGAAATTTCTCCTCATTTACATTCTAAAAGGACACCCCTCTATTCCAAGGTTTGTGTCCTCTGGGTCTTAAGACACTCACTCCTATCATAGGAAACATCCTCTCCAAATCCACCCTATCAAGGTCTTTCACCTTTCCATAGGTTTCAATTAGGTCATCCCTCATTCTTCTGAATTTCAGTGAATACAGGCCCAGAGCCATCAAACACTCTTCATATGACAAGTTGTTTAATTCTAGAATCATATTCGTGAACTCCTTTAAACTCACAAGAGAACTCAGTTTCAGCACATCCTTTCAAGGGTAATGGGGCCACAAAACTGTTCACAATACCCCAAGTGAGGCCTCACCAGTGCTTTATAGTTTCAACATTACATCCTTGCTTTTATATTTTAGTCTTTTTGAAATGAATGTTAACATTGCATGTGACTCTCTCATCACAGACTTAACCTGCAAATGAACCTTTAGGTAATCCTACACAAGGACTCCCAAATCCCTTTGTGCCTCAGATTTTTGTATTTTCTTTCCATTTAGAAAATGGTCAACTCTTTTATTTCTTCTACCAAAGATCATGACCTTAGACTTCCTGACACTGTATTTCACCTGCCATTTTAGTCTTGGTACCGTAAGTGGCTTGGGTCTCCAAATCTAAGTAGTCTGGAGTGCTGCAAAGGCTCATTCATTAGTCACCACATGGCATTGGATATTTGCAAACTAGCCAGTTCAAAATTCAAAAATACCCAAATGTCCAAAGTATCATTTCAAAGCTGGCCTTAGACTTAAGACTTTCCTTTTGCATGCTGCTCTAGTGTGGTGCAGATGAGACAGACAAGTTTGGTTCTGTGTGAATGAGATATAGCTGCCAGAAAGTGATGGGGCTTGGAAATTAATGTTTGGAGGTGGCCAGCAGAAATGTGATCAGTAGTCAGGTACATGAGAACCTGGGGTCAATGGGTGTTGGGAAGGGGAGTGAGGAGGTGGTGGGTGAAAGAGTTGGTGAGTCAGTTGTATGGGGGGGGCCAAATTCCTACTGAGTTATACAAACACAATCAGATACAAATACAGTACCTCATATGTGTTGCCTCTCTTATTGATTGCATTCACATGCTTGACATATTCATAGATTCAGAGATATGCAGCAGGGAAATATGGTCTTCAGTCCAATTCTTCCAAACCAGCTGAGGTACTCATCTAAGCTAGTCTCTGTTTGGCCCCCAAATCCTAAGAACTTTCTACAGGGGCACTATTGAGAGCATTCTGACTGGCTGCATCATTGCCTAGTATGGGAACTGTACTTCCCTTAATCGCAGGACTCTGCAGAGTGGCGCGGACAGCCCAGCGCATCTGTAGATGTGAACTTCCCACTATTCAGGACGTGTACAAAGACAGGTGTGTAAAAAGGGCCCGAAGGATCATTGGGGACCCAAGTCACCATACCACAAACTGTTCCAGCTGCTACCATCCGGGAAATGGTACCGCAGCATAAAAGCCAGGACCAACAGGCTCCAGGACAGCTTCTTCCACCAGGCCATCAGACTGCTTAATTCATGCTGACACAACTGTATTTCTATGTTATATTGACCATCCTGTTGTACATACTAATTATTATAATACCATAAATTGCACATTGCACATTTAGACAGAGATGCAACATAAAGATTTTTACTCCTCATGTATATGAAGGATGTAAGTAATAAAGCCAATTCAATTCATATCATTTCAAACCATTCCTATCCACCTCCTTTTGTAGATCATTCCATTATCCAACAACCTGTGTGAAAAACTTGCCCCTTAGATTCCCTTCAAATCTCTCCACTTGCATGTTATTGTTTATATTTATTTTTATTTTGAGATACAGTACAGTAATAGGCCCTTCTGGCCCAACGAGCCTGTGCCATCCAATAGCACCCATGTGACCAATTAACCTAGTAATCCATACATCTTTGGAATGTGGGAGGAAAACAGAACACTCAGAGGAAACCCACGTGGTCACAGGGAGAACAAACAAACCCCTTACAGACAATGGCAAGAACTGAACCCAGGCTGCTGGTGCTGCAAAGCATTATGCTAACTGCTGCAAACACGAGGAATTCTGCAGATGCTGCAAGTTCAAGCAACACACATCAAAGTTGCTGGTGAACACAGCAGGCCAAGCAGCATCTCTAGGAAGAGGTACAGTCGACATTTCCCAGTGGCCACACATTTTAATTCCACATCCCATTCCCATTCTGATATGTCTATCCACAGCCTCCTCTACTGTAAAGATGAAGCCACACTCAGGTTGGAGGAACACCACCCTTGTATTCCATCTGGGTAGCCTCCAACCTGATGGCATGAACTTTGACTTCTCTAACTTCCGCTAATGCCCCACCTCCCCCTCTTACCCCATCCGTTATTTATATATACACATTCTTTTTTTTCTCTCTCCTTTTTCTCCCTCTGACTGTACCCCTTGCCCATCCTCTGGGATTTTCCCCCCTCCCCCTTTTCCTTCTCCCTGGGCCTCCTGTCCCATGATCCTCTCATATCCCTTTTGCCAATCACTTGTCCAGCTCTTGGCTCCATCCCTCCCCCTCCTGTCTTCTCCTATAATTTTGGATCTCCCCCTCCCCCTTTCAAATTTCTTACTAACTCTTCCTTCAGTTAGTCCTGACGAAGGGTCTCAGCCCGAAATGTTGACTGTACCTCTTCCAAGAGATGCTGCCTGGCCTGCTGCGTTCACCAGCAACTTTGATGTGTGTTGTTAACTGCTGCACTACTGTGCCACTCCAAATCCCTATGCCCACTGGTTTTAGAATCTTCTATCCTGGGAAAAAGTCTACTACCTTGACCTCGATTATGCCTCTTAACTTTT
This sequence comes from Mobula hypostoma, assembly GCF_963921235.1. NCBI lineage: Eukaryota > Metazoa > Chordata > Chondrichthyes > Myliobatiformes > Myliobatidae > Mobula > Mobula hypostoma. Next base: position 56,056,383 of record NC_086114.1, on the reverse strand, counting down.
ATAAACCTCTACCTCAGCAAAAACAGACCCAGTTTATCCAATCTCCCCTTACAACCCAAGCCCTCTTGTCCTAGCAACATCTTTGTGAATCTTGCTTTCAGCTTGAATCGCATCCATCCTGTAGCATGGTGACCAGAAATGCACACAATACTCTTAAGTGTTGTCTAGCGTTAGGACCACTGCAACATGACGTCCACTCAGAGCTCTGCCTGATAGTCACATGCCGCGCTAAGCCTTAATGTCCATATAGATGCAAGTTCAGTCTATTAAAGCCTTAAACTGTCAGCTTTTTTGCCTCAAAGCTATAATAATGGAATGGCAACACAATGTATATTTGAAATATGCACTATCTGCACCAATTAGTCCCAATATTTTAACTTTAACTTTCAAATAGAAAACACAACTGAAATTTTGGAAATTCCAGAAAGACATAAAACGGTGTGTAATTTTATAATAGTCAAATGTTACCCATGTTTGGATACTAAAATGACAGTCTGATGTTAACATTTCAAGTCATTTCAAAAATCCAAGCCATGTAATAAACTTAAACAAAAAAATCTAAGTATCATTGTGAAAGTAGTACAGAATGCATATTCTATCCTACTGTTCTGAAGAAAAAGGGTAACGTTAAATTCTAGTGTAATTTATTTCAACAATTACCTGACCCAAGGTTATCATTAATGTTATGCAGATTACATAGTTAAACTGAAGTCATGGAAAAGTACACTCTGCATGTCAACAAAAATATCTGTGTCATATTACAAGTAATTCCTCCAAATATAATTGACCACATGATAAAATATTTTGTGCTTTCCAGAATTTTTGTTAAGAAAATGCACCTCATTTAATTTAACATTTTCTCATCTTTCTTTTAGTCAAGTTTTGATTCTGTGTTCCAGAATGTGACTTTGTCAGACAATATTAGACTTTTCTCAATCTATGCTTATGCTTAAGCTCAATGTTGACTAGTACACTGTACATAATTATAGTTAAGTCAAAATGAGGGATAAAGTCGTTTTTGTGCTCAGATGAAAGAATATTATTCTGTAAAATGGACTGGAAACCCCACTAAGATCTTAGAAGCCAAATGATTTTGGAACTCGATGATTGCAACATGATGATTACCTCTCTTTGGTATAATGACTACACAAGTTGGAGTAATATTCCATCTTTGTAACATTACAGTGAAAACACAAATCATTAACACAGCAGCATATTAACCTTACAATTACAGATAGTGACCATACATGAAAATACAATTTCAGAAGAGGAATAACTATTGACATTATTTGTGAAATGCATCAGAGAATTATAGGAACAAGAATTAAGCCCGATTGCTACTTAGATTAAGAGATTCCCTATAGGCAACTCTCAAATATACTGTATGATAAATAAATGTGGCATTTGCTGCAACCATGACATTCACTTTACAATTAGGAGTAAAAGGTCAGCACATTTTTTTGATTTCCTCTGATCATTAAGACAGGAGGTAGATTTCTGGAAAGGATCTCCAACCAAGCCATATATAGGTAGCTTGATACAGCTTCTTTTCTTGCAATTGGCAAACTCCTAGAGCGTGACAAAAATAAAATGTTAACACCTTTTGAAAAATAAGTCAGAATAATCCACTTGCAAATGAGCTGCATTACTGTTAGTAATATAGGATTGGGATGTATAATCACTTTTCCCATATATGGATTGAAGTAAAAAAAAATCTTAAGAATAGGTCAGTATTTTAGTCAATTCACCATTTTGTTCTCTAATCTTTTCTAAGTGATGTTTAATCATAGCCACTTTCTCCACTAAAAATACAGCAATATGTACCTTTGAATATGTCATGTCACTTTATCTAAATCACTGCTTCAGAATTATGAACATAGCTGTAGACTTTACATACACAACAATGATGTTGGCAGCTCGGGAGTTCTCCTGTAGAAGTTCATTCAGTCTGACTTGCCGGTATGTCTAATTTAAAACAAAAAGCCAGAGTGTACATTTCTGTTCATCAAATAACAAAACAATTCATACAGTATATGTATTATGAACACAATAGTTTACAGGATGTTTTTGTCTACCTTGTCTTTAAATCTCTCCAGCTCAGCATCAGTAATTTTCCATGGATACTCCTTCTGCAATATCTCAGCAGTTGCAGGATCCTTGGAGCTTTCATGAAGTTGATATGGTTCAATCAATTCTTCAAATGTTTTCCAGCTGTAATTAGTCATAATTAGCCAATCAAAGCACAATTATTCCATAATTAATAAATCTCACATCAAAGTTCAAAGTAAATTTATTATCAAAGTGCGTATGTCACCATATAGTACATTACGATTCATTTTCTTGAAGGCAAACACAGAAATATGAAAGAATTTATGACAAAGTATAAATAACAAAGACTGACAAACAACCAATATTGATGATTGATTAGAAACCAGTGCATGTAAATACTTAATATCACAGCCAATGTCTCATGATTTACTAAGATTTTGTACATTGATAAGAGATATGCTGGAGCTCCCTCTCCCTGCTCTTGCACTTTGTATCTGTACCCACATGGTCTCCCTCCACAAGACTTGTTATTCCATCGACCATGAGTAGCAGAGGCCTGGTTCCCCAAAAGACCAGTCTGTAACAGTAACATCACAGGTTTGGTCAAAATTCAGAGATCACTGCACAGACACTTCATCTGACGAGGAAACAGATTGGGTGAATATAATCTGCACCAACCCCTTCTTTTCTACCCTGTTAACAGTGATGCATTCAATGTTTAAATCACCACTGCTCTCACCTAAAACTTAGTCCAATTGTATGTGATGACAGGACATTACTCGCTTCTTCTGCAGATGCTATCTGACTTGCTGAACATATTATTCCATCAATGATTGTGATAACGCTGACAGAGAAAATCATGTGGCATGTTGGTTATTTCACTTTTCTAAATAATGCTCCACAGTAAATGCCTCAAGCAACTTGGCTTGGTGAGCAGCAAGCTTGATTCTCTGGGTCTGTGGCTTCCGTGGTACCTCGTACAGAGAACCATAAAAAACATTTCAGCACTTTTTTCAAAGGGGCCTAGCTAAATGCTGATCAACCTAATAAGTAAACCTTCAGAGCATAATTAGAGAAAGTATTAATTGACCAAATACTGTAAGTGAGCCTGCACTTGTGTTGTGCAAGTAGTATTCAGTGAACAATATCCATGAAGGGTAGCGTGGGTTGGCTCTGTGAAGGGAGACTTTGAAAAGGAGTTTAACAAAGTACACCCGGACAAAATTGACTAGTTGTCACTAAAAATCTTGAAGAATAGATACAAAAATGCTTAAGGAAAAGGATAAAGGAGTTGAAACTCAAACCAGAGGATTACGTGTGTTATTATCAGCAAAACTGTTGAAACTACTGCTCCCTTTTGCTAATGATTCAGCTTTCTGTAGAAAGATTGTAATTTTAAGTTCGCCATTTACACAAAATTCAGAAAAAAATTGGATATTCATCCTCTTCAGGTACATACAGTGGCATGCAAAAGTTTGGGCACCCCGGTCAAAATTTCTATTACTGTGAATAGCTAAGCGAGTAAAAGGTGACCTGATTTCCAAAAGGCATGAAGTTAAAGATGACATATTTCTTTAATATTTTAAGATTACTTTTTTATTTCCCTCTTTTACAGTTTCAAAATAACAAAAAAGGAAAAGGGCCTGAAGCAAAAGTTTGGGCAGCCTGCATGGCAGTACTTAGTAACACCCCCTTTGGCAAGTATCACAGCTTTTAAACGCTTTTTGTAGCCTGCTAAGAGTTTTTCAATTCTTGTGTGGGGATTTTTACCCATTCTTCCTTGCAAAAGGCTTATAGTTCTGAGAGATTATTGGGCCGCCGTGCATGCACTGCTTTTTTGAGGTCTATCCACAGATTCTCGATGATGTTTAGGTCAGGGGACTGTGAGGGCCATGGCAAAACCTTCAGCTTGTGCCTCTTGAAGTAGTCCATTGTGGATTTTAAGGTGTGTTTAGGTTCATTATCCTGTTGTAGAAGCCATCCTCTTTTCATCTTCAGCTTTTTTTTTTACAGACAGTGTGATGTTTGCTTCCAGAATTTGCTGGTATTTAATTGAATTCATTCTTCCCTCTACCAGTAAATGTTCCCCATGCCACTGGCTGCAAGACAAACCCAAAGTATGATCGATCCACCCCCGTGCTTAACAGTTGGAGAGGGGGTCTTTTCCTGAAATTCTGCACCCTTTTTTCTTCAAACATACCTTTGTTCATTGCGGCCAAAAAGTTCTATTCAAAAGGTTCAAAGGAACATCTAAACAAGCCTGATGCATTTTGGAAACAAGTCCTGTGGACTGATGAAGTTAAAATAGAACAAAAATGTAATTAGAACAAATAAACTCTATTTCAGTGCAAAGTAATCAGAGTGGTCACAGCACTGCTAAACTGTAGAAATGCAGTGGTGATCAGGGCTTTGCTAGTTGGTTCAAGAACCGTAGCTGTGAAAAGATGGCATGGCTCAGATGGTAAGGATTTTAAAATATTAAATAGAGTACTATTTTTTGAATGATTTTTCATCTCAAAAAGTTTTAGTAATAGTCTTAGAATTTTTGTGAATACTGTATCAGAGACATCCAGAAATGCTCAAACATGCTAAATTGAGTCAGCTATCAGACTTTTCGGTGTTTTCATGAGCTGGTACTGCACCACACATTGCCCTGTATTATGCAGAGCCTCAATATTTAGGATAGAGATGGGTTTGGGCAGAAAATCTGTCCAAAGATAATCTGTTTGCTGTTACCATGTATAGGTCAACAGGAATTTGGGGAGGCTTGCTGCTTGTAGAAAGTTCCCGCCCATTAAAGTAAGTCCAAGACATTGGCCAAAGAGGTAGAATTTAATAAGTGCCTTGGAAGAGTAAGAAAACAAAGATCTAGTGGGGTGGGGTTGGATAAATAGTTTACATCCTTGGCAGCTGAAGGCACTGACCAAGTGGAGTATTAAAAATTTGGGGATAATCAACAACAGATCATATTGCAAGTGTAGACAGCTGAGGGTTGCCAAGCTCATTATAGAGATAGAATATGGTTAAACCACTGAGAAAGTTAAGGTGCTGTTTAACTGAGAGGTACACAGTTAAACAGCGGGGAGGGGGGAAGGGATTGAAAGGTGATCAAGGCAGTGTAAATTAGGAGTTTTAGAGAACATCAGTTTATGGAGGTAAATAGGGAGTGGTCAGCCAAAGGTTTGCTGGAATGCCAAATCTGTCAGCAACTGTTCATACCTCTCCTTGCTTGGTTTCACATTAATGTCTCCAATGACCTTGATGTCAGCACACTGAATCCTGAATTTTCCCAGAAGTGCGGCCATTCTGTATAAAAGCCAGAAGAATGAAATGTGAAAAGAATGATTAAGAGGAAAGTACAGCAGGCTCTGTAAACATGCAGACACAACAAAGTACTGGGAATACTTAGTAAGGTAGGGAGCATATGCGGAGCTAAAGATACTGCCCAATCTGATGCGCATGGCTACTATGCTTAAGCAACGTCAGTTATCTTGCTGTTTGATTCAATCACTAAAATACTGGGGATTATCCTTTGTTTGAACTAATCCATTGCTAAACTTTTTATCACATCAACTCTTTCTAAAATATGGAGCTCAGATTTACTACTGTATATATTCATTTTCTTTATTCTACAGACTTGAAATTGTAGTGCATTGTAAGGTCAATGATTGCTGTGCCAATGATATTTGGTTTTAAATCTGCCACTGAGAACTTTAAAGCCAGGGGCCCCACTACAAAAAACAAAAAAAATCCAGCTTCTGAGACTGTAGATAAGACTGGGTTTGGTGCAGGGAAGGTTATGTACTGATTAGGTACATAATGGTTTTGTAAGATTCGAACCTAGGTGCTGCACAGTGTCATGTCATCAAACCTCTAAGGCTGCATTTTCCTATTCATTAACATTTCATAACAAAATATTTCTCTTTCAGTAATTTGTATCTTATGTCATGTAAAATATAACAAACACTATTTTTGTCAAATCTCATCTACCACTCTGCAACCAATTGTCATCTCACTAACATCTTTCAGGAGCGCGATATATCAGCTCGTTGAGTGGTGTCACAGCAACAACCTTACACTCATCATCACAAAGACTAAGGAACTGATGTAGATTTCAGAAATGGTAAGGTGATGGTACACAAACTAGTCCTCATAGAGGGATCAGAAGTGGAAAAGAGTGAGCAATTTCAAGTTCCTGGACGTCAATATCTCTGAGGATCTATCCTGGCCCCAACATATCGATGCAGCTCCAAAGTAGGCATGACAGCAGGTATATTTCATTAGGTGTTTGAGGAAATTTAGTTTGTCACACTTGCAAATTTCTACAGATGTACCATGGAGAGCATTCTAACTAGCTGTATCATCATCTGGTATGGGGTGGTGGGGGGGGGGGGGAAGGCTACTGCACAGGATCGATATAAGCTGCAGAGAGTTGTAAACATAAGTCAGCACCATCATGGGCACTAGGCTCCGTTGTATCCAGGCCATCTTCAAGGAACGGTGCCTCAAAAAGATGGCATCCATCATTAAGGACCTCATCATCTAGGTTATGCCTTGTTCTCATTGCAACTATCAGGGAGGAGGTACAGAGGCCTGAAGGCAGACACTCAACTATTCAGAAACAGCTTCTTCCCCTCTGCCATCTGATTTCTGAATGGATATTGAACCCATGAACACCACCTCAATGATATTTTATTTCTATTTCTGCACTACTTATTTAACTATTTAATATATATCATATATACATACACACACTGTACATACTTACTGTAATTAACTTTTTTCCTAGTATGTATTGCATTGTACTGCCACCGCAAAGACATCAAATTTCGTAACATATGCCAGTGATATTAAACCTGATTCTGATTCTAAAGACATATTAATGCAGCAGTGCGGAGCAAACTGACAATTATTTTCTTTGTGAGTTACCAATGCAAAGTTCTACAGCAATAATGCTCATGCATTTTGTGCATGAATTAGGCTTTGCATGCTTTCTGCTTTAAAAGGCCTTGCTGAATGCACACAAAAGAAACCAATAAATCCCAAATCTGGGCTTGAGGAAGAATTCTTAGAAAAAAATTTAAGCAAGTGGTTGTCCAAAACTGATTCTAGGGAATGGCTCTGCACTCTGAGCGGGCTCCTTTTCAATATTGACTGAACAAACTTCACAACTGTCCTGAAACCTGCACACCACCCACAGGCCACACACACATGGACCAGAATCAAGGATGTTCTGTGGGCATGTACTAGATGCCACAGTGTATGCTTAGGAATACCTTTGTGTTCAAAGTCCCAATGAATGAACAGCCATGAATGGAAATTGAGAAGTTTGTGGACATCACCAGTAAATACTTGATTCCTCTATTGCTGATTTTAACTTTATTCATATTGTGTGCTGTAATGCACCAAAATGTTGTAACAAGCAATACATTTTCTATGTCTATTTTAGCATTATCTGCAAAAACTGGTATTATTCGCTTTAATATGTATTCAAATTATATACACAGGTACTGGAACCCCATGGGCTACTGTTATATCTGCAAACTTCCCATTGTATTTGAAAAACTTCTTAACCTCCATCTTTCCTTCTAACAAATTTTTAAATCTTATTTGGTGCCTTCTCCTTCATTCTGTGCTCAATTTCCAACACAGCTGTGAAATAATTACTACACCCGTCTGATATTTCCTTCCAAACTTACACTTGATCCTCCAAGTAAATTCCCTGTGGTCAAATCTTCACTTATGTGATTATTTAAATTGGCCAAATATTACTATAAAACGAACCATGGGTTAGAAGATGGTGATTGGTGGAATTCATAAGAACAAATATTTTTACACAGCCGTTGATTAAAGTCTGGAATGGGTAGTAGTGGTGGCCTGTTCAACTGTAGCATTTAAAATTGAGCTGATTGCATCCAAAAGAAACGAATTTGCATGCAAAGAACAGGGGGTAGGAATAGCTGGATTACTTTTGCACAGAGTTAGAGATCATTCTTGAGCTGTGACATTATGAATAGCATAATGAAGGATTAACTAAAATGAGAAGCAGTCTTTATGTAATAAAAACTGTACAAAATTTAATTTCCAACTGATACTTTCTGGCAAATGAAACCAATCTGGGTGTGGGGTACTCTGATTCTGTCCTATTGAAACTACATGAGGAAAATGATAGACAATAGTTCCTGCCATTATCACATTGTTAAAGGTGTATTCCTGCCTCTTAATGCACAATTTAGGACAGGTCTATTTTGTCATTTAATTTTCTGGTTAGTTGTATATTCATGAAGCCATCCTTCACACCATTAACAAAAGATGTATATAGCAACACATGCACACAAAATGCTGGAGGAACTCAGCAGGCCAGACAGCACCTATTAAAAAGAATAAACAGTCGGCGTTTTGGGCGAGACATTTCTTCAGGACCTTTTTTCGTTGTCTGGAGTTTGTACTCAAGAGACTTTTGGAGCAGACATTGATATTGAATATACAAAGTAGTTCTGCTAGTTGGAATGTGTTGCCATTGTAAATATGTAATTCTGTAGATGTTAAAGTACGTGATTATAGTAATTGAACCCATAGTTAATTATTTATTGTTATTTTTGTGTTGAAGATATATAAATTCTCTTGGACTCTCTCTCTCGCTAAGGTTCGCTGTGTGAATAAAGAATTTTATATTTCCCAGTTAGTTTCCATGTGGCTCAGTTTTATTCAGCCACGACAAGTGCAGAGTGGCTACCAGTGTTGCAAGGTTTGCGATTCTGGCAAAATAACATAAAACAAAAGCGATGAACACAGCAAAGGTCAAACTAGTTACACAATGCTGATCCTTTAAAGCGTGCTGGAGTCAGTAACGGCACATTTTTAATAAAGTTACTAGTGGGGACTTCAAAGAAACAGAGGTAACAATATGAACTTCCAGAGATAAGAACACTATCCATAAACCTTAATATGAAATTTGCAATTTTTAGTATAGGCCTGCTTAGGCAATATATATACACATATATGGCAAATTAAACAGTAAAACTTTTACTGCAGTCACTTGTGGTGAAAACAGTTTTCTCACTTATTAATGAATTAATATGCCATGACCTCTCACCCACAAAAACATTGACTGGCACTCCACAAAGCCTTTTTTTGTTGCTCCATTTCATGGAGACAGATATTTTAAGCACATGGCTGTTGGTAGGCTGTTTAGCTTCAGCCTTCCCTCTGGAAATGCCTCCCAAAACAATTTTATCTTTCTGTCCTGTTCACTTCCTTTAAAAGGCTTTCTCAAATATCCATCCACAGTAATACTTCAATAATCTATAAATCCTGATGGCTCAGCATCTGGCTCTTCCACCAGATGACACTGGCTGAGTTCACTTTGAACTCACTGGACCTCAATTCTCACGTTTCATTTCAACTCACTGGCCCCCCACATTCCCTTAAAATTCACTGTGTTCACCGGAAAATTGGTCAAAGATTTATCAAAGTATATGTGTTACCATATACTGCCTTGAGTTTCATTTTTTCAAAATGAAACCCATTAGATTTTTACAAAAAACTATGCATTATTGAAGACTGACAAATGACTGTATGTAAAAGAAGACAAACTATGCGAATAAAAATAATACTGAGAACATGAGTTGTAGAGTTCTTTAAAGTGAGTCCGTAGATCATAGAATCAGTTTCAAGTAGTGGTGAATTAAGGCATCTACTCTGGTTCAGGAGCCTGGTGGTAGTACGGGTCATAACTGTTCCTGAACCTGATGGTGTGGGACCTAAGGCTTCTGTACCTCTCACCTGATAGCAGTAGCGAGACAAGGGCATGGCCTGGATGGTGGGGTGTTTGTTAATGGATGTTGCTTTCCTACAGCATTGCTCCACGTAAATGTAATCAAGGTGGGAAGGGTTTTGCCTGTGATGGACTGGGCTGTGCCTACCACTTCCTTTTGCTCTTTCCATTCCTGTGAATTGGTGTTTCCATACCAGGCCATGATGCAACCAGTTAGGATACTCTCCACTTGTCATCTATAGATGTTTGTCAAAGTTTTTGGTGACATGCTGAATTTAAGCAAACATCTAGAGAAGAGACATTGTCATTCCTTGTTAACTTTCAGCCGTCAGGCTCCTGAACCAGCATGGATAATTTCACTCACCTCAACACTGAACTGATTCCACAACCTATGGACTCACTTTCAAGGACTCTTAACTCTTGTTCTCAATATTATTTATCTATTTATTATTATTTTCCTTTGTATTTGCAGAGTTTGTCTACTTTTGCACATTCATCTTTTATTATATACTGTGTAATGTTTAAAAAAAGTGAAGTACAAGCATGTTAGGTATTAATAGGAAATAAGATCCAATAGTCTGCAAAATCTCCCTCTCACTTTTATACACTGGTTATCTTCCCTCTGTACTCTCGGCCCTGATGCAGAGTGTTGACCTGAATGTGGACTACCCTTTTGCCTCCACAGGATGCTCATCTTGCAGAGTTCTCCTGGGTTTGTTTTTGCTTGAGTTTGAAAATCTGCATGCAATAGTTTATAAAAACCAAGCTTGTTTAAGTATTCAATGATATTGACCAACAATCCCAAAAAAGATTTCTTCACTCCAGTGTATTTGTGTAGTGTATTAAAAAGTCTTCCAGGTTTACTCTAATTTATTAAAGTGTCCTTTAAGTTACCGAAAAGTTGGCTGTTGAAAATTGCAATAGGGGCTCATGATTATGTTGCAGATTTGTCTTCAACTTCTACATTTCAAATGCCTCAACATTACAGTGACTAAAGTAGTACCCAGGTGAAAAACTGATGTGATTTTGTTTTACTGCTGATGGTTTGTGGGCATTTTGAATTAAACAAGCACGTTTATTTTTAAACACAGTATTTGTTGATAAACGCCACACATCTTGACAATGTAGCCTTCAATATTAATATTGAAGGTCAGTACATACAGGCCTAACCTATTTATGAAAGTTGTGGCTAATTTGGCACTTGCCCTTTTACAGTCAATACAAAAATAACAGGGCCCTCTTTCACCAACAACATAGAAAGTATGTACTTCATTCAAGTAAGGTAGAACTGTCAAGTTCCAAAACCTCCAGATTTTGACTTACTGCCATTCGCCAGCTAACCCATATTAAGCAAAGGTATGGGAGGTACATGGCCTACCTCCACTTTCAGAAAAGCATATAAAAAAATCACTCTATGTCACTTCTGCCAAGTGCATTATGATCCTACATCTTCTCCTTTTCATATTGTGCAGGAATCATTCCCTCTATGACACCTTGGTCTGCTCATCCATTTCTCTCTTTTGCCTGACATTTGCCATTGCCCTCACATATAGTTGTTACACTTATCCTCACACCTCCTGTCTCACCAATATCCAGGAACCTAAACAGTACTTTCAGGTTAGGCAAAGGTTCACGTGCATCTCCCCCAGCCCTGTCTACTGCATTCAGTTCTCCTGATGTGGCCCTCTCTACATCGGCAAGACCAGATGCAGACTCAGTGACCATTTCGCACAACATCTATGCTCAGACCACAATGGCTATCCCAAGCTCCCAACTGCTGACTAGTTTCAGCTCTCCTCCCCCTTTCCACACTGACTTGTCCATCCTTGACATTCTCTACTGCCAGATGAAGCCTAACACAAATATTCCCCTTGAGTAGTCTACAATAGTAATTAACCTCCACCCCCAAATTTCTACCTTTTTTCCCCCTTTCCCCTCCTCCATGTACCAACTTCACACACAGATAACCCACCAAATCTCCCCTTTAGTTCCAATGGTCGAAGGCCTCTCTCCCTTCTCTGATAGTAGCCACTCCTACTCCTTTACAAATCAGAATCCAGCAGTGGTGTTTCTGCTTATCTCCATTCAGAAGCCGTCTCATATCTTTACACTACCTTCCCTACCTTGCTCCATCTGTTGTTTCCTTTTCTCTCTCTCTCTCTCACAGCTTCTATCTCAGATCTTCATCTGCCAGTTCCACTCCTACCTACACTACCCATCTTTCATCTTGCACCCCTCCTCAATCCACTATATGCCTCAAAGTCCTTCTCATGCTAGCCACCTCGCCTCTTCACTCAGTCCTGACGCAGGGTTTCAGCGCAAAATACTGACAGCTTAGTTCCTCCCACTGATGCTCCTAAACTCGCTGAGTTCTTCCAGCAGATTGTGTGTTATTTAAAAAAATGACCTCTCTGCTTGGCAATATCCAATTGTCCTTTTAATGACAACTGCATAGGGCTACATTTCAATTTTGCTAAAAATGGCTTTATGCAGGTTTTAGGTTTTCTGTCTTATCATCAACTTCAAGCATGTGAATAAAAGTGCAGAAAGAGTGTAAGCTGAACTTTAGGGGCATGTAGGATGACAAGTGCTTACTTGGTTAAGTTTTAGGAGTTGGGAAAGTTTAGAAGCTAACTTGAAATATCAGAGGATTAGACCATAAAAGATAGGATCAGAATTAGGCCATTTGGCCCATCAAGTCTGCTCTCTGCTATTTCATCATGGCTGATCCATTTTCCCTTTAAACCCCATTTTCCTACCTTCTCCCTATAACCTTTCACACCCTGACAAATCAAGAACCTATCAACCTCCACCCTAAATACACCCAATGACCTGACCTCCACAGCCGTCTCTGGCAATGAACTCCACAGATTCACCACCCTCTTGCTAAAGAAATGCCTCCACATCTCTGTTCTAAATGGATGTCCCTCTATTCTGAAAATGTGCCCTTTAGTCCTGGACTCCCCCACCATAGGAAACATCCTCTCTACATCCACTCTATCGAGGCCTTTCAACATTCGAAGATTTCAATGAGACCCCCCCTCACCATTCTTCTAAATTCCACTGAGAACAGGCCCAGAGCCATCAAACACTCCTCATACGATAATCCTTTCATTCCAGAATTATTCTTGTGAATCTCCTCTGAATCGTCTCCAATGTCTGCACATCTTTCTTAGATAAGGGGCCCAGAACCGTTCACAATACTCCATGTAAGACCTCACCAGTGCTTTATAAAGCCTCAGCCTTACATCCTTGCTTTTATATTCTAATCCTTTCAAACACTCATATTGCATTTGTCTTCCTCACCACCTACTCAATCTGCAAGTTATCCTTCAGGGAATTCTGCACAAGGATCCCCGAGTCCCTATGCACTTGGATTTTTGGATCTACTGCCGGTTTAGAAAGCAATCTGTGCTTTTGCTCCTTCAACCAAAGTGTATGACCACAAAATCCTGACACAGTGTTCCATCTGCTACTTATACTTCTTTTGCCCATTCTCCTAATCTGTTTAATTCCTTCTGCAGCCTCCCTGCTTCATCAATATTACGTGTCCCTTCACCTATCTTTGTATCATCTGCAAACTTGGCCACAATTACATTATCCAAATCGGTGTCAACACCAACCCTGTGGAACACAACTAGTCACCGGCAGCCAACCAGAAAAGGCTCCCTTTATTTCTACTCTTTGCCTCCTGCCAATCAGCCAATCCTCTATCCATGCTAGTACCTTTCCTGTAATACGATGGGCTCTTATCTTGTTAAGCAGCCTCATGTGCAGCACCTTGTCAAAGGCCTTCTGAAAATCCAAGTACAAAACAGCCACCAATTCTCCTTTGTCTATCCTGCTTGTTATTTTTTCAAAGAATTCCAACAGATTTGTCAGGCAAGATTTTCCCGTGAAGAAACCATGCTGACTTTGGCCTATTTTATCATGTGCCTCCAAGTACTCTGAAACCACATCCTTAACAATTGACTCCAACACCTTCCCAACCATTGAGGTCAAGCTAATGCCTCCACAATCACCCCAGCCACCTCTTTCAGAACCCTGGAGTGTAGTCCATCTGATCCAGGTAACTTATCCACCTTCAGACCTTTCAGCTTCCCAAACACCTTCTCTCTAGTAATACCAATTCACTCATTTCTGCCCGACACGCTCTAACTGCCAGCATACTTCTAGTGTCTTCCACAGTGAAGACAGATACAAAATACTTATTTAGTTTGCCCACCATTTCCTTGTCCCCCATTACTATATCTCCAGTGTCATTTTCCAGTGTTCCAATATCCACTTTTCACTCTTTATTATTATTTATATATTTGAAAATAACTTTTGGTATCCTCTATGATATTATTGGCTAGGTGACCTTCATATTTCATCTTTTCCTTTCTTATGGCTTATTTAGTTGCTTTCTGTTGGTTTATAAAAGCTTCCCAATCCTCGAACTTCCTACTAATTTTGCTCTATTACTCTAATATGCCCTCTCTCTTGCTTTTATGTTGTTTTTGACTTCCCTTGTCAACCACAATTGCATCATCCCGCCTTTAGAATATTTATTCTTTGGAATGTATCTAACCCGCACCTTCCGAGTTTCTCCCAGAAACTCCAGCCATTGCTGCTCTGCCATCATCCTTGCCAGTGTCCTCTTCCAATTAACTTTGGCTGGCTCCTCTCTCATGCCTCTATACTTCATTGTAATACTGATACATCTGACTTTAGCTTCTCCCTCTCAAATTGCAGGGTGAAGCCTATCATATTATGATCACTCCCTCCGAAAGGTTCTTTTACTTTAAGCTCCCTAATCAAAACCAGTACATTACACAACACCCAAACCAGAATACCCTTTCCTCTAAAGGGCTCAACCACAAGCTGGTCTAAAAAAGCCATCTTATGGGCATTCTACAAATTCCCTCTCTTGGGATACAACCCCAACCTGATTTTCCCAATCTGCATACTGAAATCCCCCATGACTATCATGACATTGCCCTTCTGATGTGTGTTTTCCATCTCCAGTAGGCCACAACAAGAAGCCTGGAAGGGTTATAGTACTAGAGGAAGTTCAGAAAAGAAGCAGCATTTAGTCTATGGAAGGTTGTGAAAACAAATGATGAGAAATTTTAACACTGGGGAAATGCTGGGTCAGGGACCAATCTATGTCAGGTACAATGGGGGTTTTAAATGTCTAGTATTTGGTATGTTATGATTTGGGTAACAAAATTTAGGGAAATATGTACATTAGCAAGGTGGAGTTTCATGATGTGATGGAGATAAGTGTAGGGTATCTTGGTGATACAGTGATAAGTGTATCAAACTTAAATATAAGTTCTCAAATGATCTTACTCAGGCTTAAAGTCATTTGCTAGGGTGAAAATGTACTTGATAAATAGGAGTAAACATACACAAAATGCCGGAGGAACTCAGCAGGCCTGGCAGCATCTATGGAAAAAAAAAAGTACAGTCTATGTTTCAGGCAAAGGCCCCTCTTCTCCGTCCCTGTATCTCTTCCACCAATCAACTTCCCAGCTCTTTACTTCTGGTTTCACCTATCACCTTGTGTTTTTCTCTCCCCTCCTCACCTTTTAAATCTAGTCCTCATTTTTTTTCTTCAGTCCTACAGAAAGGTCTCGGCTGAAACGTCGACTATACTTTTTTTCATAGATGCTACCTGGCCTTCTGAGTTCCACCAGCATTTTGTGTGTGTTGCTTGGATTTCCAGCATCTACAGATTTTCTCTTGTTTGTGACTTGATAAATAGGAACTGAATTTGTTGTGGGAACCAAACATAATGACTGCGGTCTTTCCTACAGTTGTACACTGTCAGATCAGCAATGTGCTAAATCAAGGAGGGTGGAGCATTGCAAGACCTCTTGAACAATTTTGGCCAGTGCCCATAAAACTACATTAAATGTTCATTATTTAGCAATCAAGTTTTGCTTGTGTATGTGCCATGATGAAATTCAGTCATCCATGTGGCCTTAGTCATGTATGCCTTCACATACACTGCCCGTACAGTTTGGGAGGCTGTGACTGGTCAAAGTATAGGTGTCACTGAGGTATTAGTTATCAGCAGGCATGTGCAACTGTGCACTGGGCACCAGCCCCTTCTCTCAGTTCCTCCATCTTCGCCACATCTGCTCTCAGAATGAGGCTTTTCATTCCAGAACTAATGAGATGTCAAAGAAAAAGGTGTACCTTCCTCCACCATCAATGCTGTCCTCGCTCGCATCTCTTCCATTTCATGCGCATCTGCCCTCACCTCACCTCCTGCCACCCCACCGGGGATAGGGATTAATTCCTCTTGTCCTCTCATAACAACCCAGTAGCCTCCACATCCAGCATATCATTCTCCGTAACTTCTGCCATCTCCAACAGGGTCCCACTACCAAGCACATCTTTCCCTCACCCCAGCTTTCTGCAGGGATCGCTCCCTACACAATCCCCTTGTCTATTTATCCCTCCCCACTGATCTCCCTCCTGGTACTCATCCTTGCGAACGGAGCAAGTGCCATTCCTGCCTCTACCCCTCCTCCTTCACTCCTATTCAGGATTCCTATCAGCTCTTCCAGGTGAGGCAATACTTCACCTGTGAGTCTGTTGGGGTCATCTACTGTATCCAGTGCTCCCAGTACGGTCACCTATGTATCGGTGAGATCTGAAGTAGATTGGCAGACCACTTCGCCAAGCACTTACGCTCAGGCTACCAGAAAAAGCAGGATTTCCCGGTGGCCACCCACATTAATTCTACTTCCCATTCTCATTCTGACTTGTTAATCCATGGCCTCCTCTACTGCCGCGATGAGGCCACGCTCAGGTTGGAGGAGTTGTACCTTATGTTCTGTCTGGGTAGCCTCCAACCTCATGGCATGAATATCAGTATCTTGAACTTCCGGTAATTGCTTCCCCACCATTTCCATTCCAGTTTCTCCCTCTCACCTCATCTCCTTACCTGCCCATCACTGCCCTCTGGTGCTCCTTCTCCTTCCCATTCTTCCCTGGTCTTCTACCCTCTCCGATCAGATTCCCCCTTCTCCAGCCTTTTATCTCTTTCACCTAACAGCTTCCCGGCTCTTTACTTCACCCCTCCCCTCTCTCCTGGTTTCACCCATCACCTACCATTTTGTACTCTTCTTCCCCTCCCTCCCCCCTCTTGGTCTAACTTCTCATCTTCTTTTCCAGTCTTGATGAAAGGTCTCAGCCCAAAACGTCCACTGTTACTCTTTTTTCATAGATGCCGCTGCTTGGCCTCCTGAGTTCCTCCAGCATTTTGTGTGTGTTGCTTGGGTGGAGCGGGGTGGTTTACAAGCTAAAAGCTTGGATGGCGAAGATTGCCACCAACAACAGTTGGGAATAAATTCTAAAGGGATGCTGAAAAAGTAAATAACTTAAGGAGACACACTGGGACCAGATTTCTGGTGGTAGCACATCATCTACTCAAACAATCCATTTTGTGGCACAGGCATCAGCTTCAGAGCAGTAGTGAAAGCTCATTTCAGCACATAACCAGCATCCTTATGAATGTAAAATACAGAAGATCTAAAATCAAAATTACAAAATTCATGATCTAAGTTCCAAATTTTCAGAGGAAATTTCTCATTGTGATGATTACTATTCATGATTTAAGTAGGTTGGAACTCATAATTTTAACTAAACTTACGCGCGTTTCTCTTCATTAATACTGTCCACCTTCCCTCCGATAAAGATACGCAATTTGCAACCAGACCATTTTTTCCGTGTCGTCAACAGATAAGGTATAAGAATAGTCAAGCCTATCAGAGCAAAGACAGTGGGATTAATAATTGAGATTGATTGTATAAATATTCATGTAATATGCTTACTTTCATAAAGATTAAAATCATTTTGTGTATTAGTATTACACCTAGGCTCTAATAGCTGACTTTAAAACTGTAAGCATTATCAGAAATACTTCCAATATTTTTGTGAAAATATTTTCACTATTTACATTCACTATTTATAAACTCCTGGATACTTCAACTTGGTAAAATTAAGGCAATGAACAGGTTTCATAAGATAGGCAAGTATCTTCAGCATTAGCATTCTTGATGAACAAAAAGGTGATGCATTTGAACCACATTCTATAAGAGTGCATAATCTACAACAGCACTTTAGTGCAGGACTGATATAGTGTTGAGCCTGTCTTTCACGGTATATGTTAAATCAATACCCTGTAGGCCCTTTTCCAGGCAGATTTAAATGATCTATGGTATTACAAGAAAGTTGAAATTTTCAAGGACTCCAGAACAATTCTTCCTCCCTTAACCAACATATAATATGGTTTTGTTACTCCTGACCATAGGAACTTGCTATGTACTGGCTGCCACATTTTCACAACATAAAAGTGACTATCGGGCCATAGAATTGTACGGTACAGAAACAGGCCAAACAGCCCAACTTGTCCATGTGACCACTGAGCACCCTCCCATTAATCCCAACTCACAGCTCTTCATTGGACTTCAATGCACAAGTGATTCAAGTGCTCATCTAGACACTTCTCACATGTTATTAGGAATTATTTCATTAAATATAAAATGCTTTTATGATCTTAATGTCACAAAAGACATTTTAAGAAAGCCTATCCTTTTACCAAAACATAACTTTATTCAAATGAAGACAATCACAAAATCTTACATATTAGAATCATACACAGAAATTAACTTCTTTTGGAAAATGAAATGCTTCATACCTCCATCATCAAACAACCACCAAACATCTACTGTGCCTTTCTCTTGATTCTTTTTGAATTGCGCACTAGCTTCCAATAAGCGTTGATTGAAATTTGCAGCATAACCAGTAGAGATTTTAAAGCCTGAATATGACAAAGAAATTATTGTTTTTGTGCAGCCTGTATTAGTTGCCAATGAACAGCATACAAGTTCACCACGTCCTATTTGTTTACTTTCAATAAATAAATCTAGTTTGTTAATTTGGAATTTGAACCCATGTCAAATATGGTTTTGTTGATAATATTGGTTTCAAAATGGTTCGGAGCAAAATAAACTTAATAGGGCTCTGATATTTGACAGTTATATGAATCGTACAGGCTGAATGTCTCTGTAGAGGCAGGAAAGTGCTGGACTCCAACTTTTGGCTTAAGAGATATAAAGTCCACTGTTTGAAAAAGTGACAACACTATTGCAGGAAATGACTCAAATCTAAAATTACATCACAATTGTGACAAACATCTTTTAATAAGTGGACAAAGGGTTCTTTGTGATGAATGAGGTTCCACAACCAGAAAGTATGTGACATCTTGCACAGTGTTCATTTTCATGACCTTAACTTGGATTAAATTACAACATGGAACCATCAATAAATACTTAGTTCAAGGACAGCCACAAATTTGCCATGAAATGATTTCACTTCCACTGCTATATCCCAGCTTTGCTCAAGGTGACCTTCTCCTGAAGAACTTAAATCTGATTGCATATAGTCCATCTTCCTTTAATCTTATACTAAATGAATATAAGGCAGGAAGGCCTAATCTTGCTTCATCTATCGAGAAAATAATCATTCCTTCTTTCCATCTGACAAACTTTTGACCAACCCCACAAGCTTTATGCTCTATTACTATTACTGGTGATACATTTCAGGTATTAATTAGCCATCAGAAAACAATGCAGAATGGAACACAATTTCTTAATCAATGTTTTAATCTGCACCATGGAAGAATGTTAAGAAATTCTCAATCGTGAAGTATGTGTAGATCCACTAAGCACAATCCACTTCAGGATATTTGATCCAAATTTACAAGTATAATGTCAGTAAGCAAGCAGAGATGTCAAATAAAATGCAAAGTTTGGTTGATGTAATATGTACAAAGTTGTATTATGCAAAAAAGCCCCTCAAACACTGACTGTAGAATGATGCGGAGATTCTAAGAGTCTTTGTTAAAAGTTTGTAGTCTATCTGCAGTCTGAGATCACCATCTTTCTTAAGGCAGATTCACTATTTAAACTTTTCATCCCTAGAGATCATTCCCACTCAATCCCTCTCCTTGCCAAGCTCACCCATCTGTCTGGAATCTTTACTCAAATTCAGCCCCCACCAACTATGATTTCCTCTAGTACAGACTGAGGTCAATGACACTCAATCTTACTGCAATTTTGCATCCAACAAGCTTCCTACTGGAGTGGAGTTAATCAGCAGAATAAATAAGAAACTGTTCAATCTCTCTTGCTTCCATTCCAGAACAAAGGTACCCCAACCTCAGTCATCAAGGTGTGGTCTGTAGTTGGTATTTATTCATTCAAAGTGTACAAGAGAATGAACCACATGCTTTAAATCTGCAAAAGCATTTTCCACCACTATATGGAAGACAAGCTTCCACATTTTAGGAATTACATTCCAGTGAAGGCAGACTTTGACATTCGAAATTCTTAAATTACCTTCATTAGGCCAGGACAACAATTGGCTGTCTAAAGAGAACAGTTTTGAAATCAAGTCCTCAAATCCAGCACAAAATGCATGTTATCCCTGCATGCTTCCAAGACATGGACCAACTACAGAAGGCAACTCAAATAGCTAAAGGGGGTCTTCTTTCATACAAGAACAATTATGTGATCTTTTATCAACACCGTCATGAAAATGTGCAACATCCTTATCCTTCTGAGAATCTCTGGTCCATGACAATCAAAATATTAAAGGAGCATTCAGGATAATATTCAGAATCTTGAGTTTCTTCTTCAGAACCACAGAGGAGTCCAGCACAAATGACAGAAGGAGCTCCCACTGACTTGTCCTGTCAGGGATTTCCTGTACCATTGTAGGTTAGGTATCCCACATTGGTCTCTTCAACCACCTCAAAATCTATAGAACTGGAATGCAATTAAGTCATCCTAAGCCACAAGAAAATGCCGACCATTCTAAATCTATGGTCATGTTTTAGTTCGAGAAAAAGGAAAAATCATTTTATACATTTCCTTTGGTTCCAAATGGCATATCATTCTGCTACTAGTATAAATCATAATGTGCTAATTTAATTCCTGACTTTGTATGATTTCCCTTTAAAAGCTAGATTTAAAAAAAACAGAAACGCAATTACAACTGCCTCAAAAAAAAAGCAATTTTAATGTTTCAGAGACATTGGCTTGGGATTTAAAATCAGTGAGATCGTCACTGTAATTTAAGTCTCAACTGAAGTTGTAAAATTAAGATCCAAGCAATTCTGTTGAACTGATTTGTTAAGCCTACCCAAGGAATAGGGGGGGAAAACTATTTTTATTCTAAATGCCATCTCTCATCTTGGTGTTGCAAGGATACCCTCAACAGCACGGTGCCTCAAAAGGTTTATCCCATATTCCCTCACCTGGAGTTGTTTGCTTATTTATTTGGCAGGGTTGCAGTTCCTCCATCTCATAGCCCAGATAGATTGTTAAGAGGGTTGTATCAAATCACAAACCATGTAATAAATAGTCATGTCACAGTGACCAAATATCACATATCCTGAAAATATTGCATTTGTTGACCAACTGTGGTTAATTTTCTTTCCAACAATCAGATGTTTTACTTTTGATTATCACTTGTCTGTTGCCAACTCCAAATAATTTCTATTGCAGTAATTCTTATCTTGGAAGTCAAACTATAGTTCTTTAACTCCATGGTGTAATACCTTGCTGGTTTAAAAGTTTTGATACATTCATAACCATACCATGGGTCTAAATTTGGATTGCACCCTTGTTTACTCTGAGCATTACCTTTGATGCCCTTAATTTATCAAAATAATTTTCAATCCTGAAAATTTCTAAAGCCTCTTGATAATAACTTCCCCCTCCTATTCAGTGATGGAAATTGCTTTCTGACTTCATTTCTTCCATTCTTTTCTTTGGATTTCTGTTCTAGCAAAAAATGTATGCTTTATCTGTCTTACAGATTCCCACTTACTATCTTACTTTTACTTCTCAAATTGCCATTCCATTTAAACATTAATTAAATAATATCAAACTTAAGAGGAACCATAACTTTCAACTAAAAATAGATTGTATGTATACCTTAGCTAAGCACTATTCTACTCTCCAATCCTATCTTATCTGTTGTCTGTGCTAGTTTTCAATCACCATGTGCAGCAAGTCAATGATCATATAAATTAAGAGCAGACTACCTGGCCCCTTGAAGCTGCTTTGCCATTTAATAAATTAGTGGTTGATTGGTTGATCTGAAAGTAACCAACTCTATTCCTGCCTACCCACAGTAATCTCTCACCTTCTTGGCTTTCTTTAAACAAAATACATTCAATAATTCTGTCCTTTGTGGAAGTTGGTTCCAAAATGTATGATCCATAAGAAAATCTATTTGACTTTACAAGGTTTCTGAAATTGGTTGAGAATCCTTCAGCATCTCACAACAAGCGGCTGATGAAATCCTCAGAATGACTAACACCCACACTCAACAATTTCTCCAGGAGCTTCACTTGTCACCTACTGGAATTATGCTAGAAAATTGGAATCACAGCCAATAATTTTATTATTCGGCTATTAGTGCATATCATCATTTTTTGTGCACATGAACAAGCCTTACTCTTCTGAGTATTCACTGCTAATGGAGTATTTGCATTATATTTCACAGCTCTGTTCAAGAATTTCAGTGAACGGATTCCTCGTTTTCCATCCTCTTGTTCCTCTCTCTTAGCAGATTCCAATGCTAGTTTTTCTTGCTCTTTTCTTTGTAATTCTTCTGTAAACAAAAGAAAAACTATTGGCACCAGTGCACACAAAGATTTTGGACAATCATATAAAAACAGAAGCAATGCACTTTTATACAGAACATTTAAACTGTTACATAAATATTTGTACATTGTAAGGAAAAAGTAATACATGCTTTTGACAAGGACCATGTTATTTAAATTTCTTCCCAAGTCAGGATGGTCTTCAGACAACAGAGTGAAATGACAAAGCCCATGCCAGATATTTTATTAATGATCTGGTAACTAAGTTCTGCCACTTTTGCTGTTTTTTGCCAGAAGATTCACAACAGCAGTTTTGGCAAATTCAATATTTTGTCCATCTCTCATTGCAGCCAACTGCCATATGGATATTTTTAATAATGATATGGAACTTTACCCTATAGAATCAGAAATTCAGCTCCATTTTCTTTAGTCATCACAATGAAGCACAAGTACACTGAAACATTCTACTATACTTCTACTGACCAGATTATGCATTGCACCTTTTTTTTATAATTTTGTAAATGTTCAGCTGAATATTTGCCAATGTACTAATTAGCAGTTTAACAAGGCTCTATTTTATGACTGCCAATGGAAGTTAGGTACAGTAAAAGAATGGCAACATTTGAGGCCATGTAATATACTGGAGCCAGTTGTGTCTGACTGTATTTGACAGAAAAATTACATTTTTACTGGCTAATAGGCTTACGTTAAAAAAAACCTGATGGACACAGAATCCTTACTGCAAGGAATAGCATATAGATTTTAAATCCTGTCACTTACTTCTCATGAACTACCTATCTTTGATACTTCCTCACAAAAAAACCCAAGATTTCATTCCACCACACATCAGTGATTTAAAGAAAGGGGCCTACTCACTTTAAGCATAGAGGAGGCTAGACACTGGCCTGAAACTGATTACTGAACTTTATTGATCACTTTATTTAACTTTATTGGGGCAAATTGTGTTATTTTTGTTTGCTTTCAGTTAAAGCATACCCATTTCAAAACAAAGGATGAAAATCTGGTTGTCTACTTCAGTTGCAGTGATCAGAGACAGAGTGATGACTGGGGAATCATGCTTTTGCTTTTGATAAATAATGGTCACCCTGAAAAGCATCTGTGAAAAAATCTCCTTAATCTCAGGGGTCAAGAGATTTCTGCATTAAACTTAACGATTATACCATTCTCCAACAGTATCAATGTTGATTTGAATAGTATAGGAGACCACCTTTCTATTATCATATTGTTTGGAAGAACAGATTCTGTGAGCCATCACATCAGTTCATTCTTGAAACAATATAATCAGTAAGAGACTGAAAAGATAGGAATATGAAAGTTAGTTTTATAAAAATGTTGTTGACTCAATAGTAAACACTACCTCAGTGTGCTCCATACATCATTGACTGATGAGCTGTGGCATAATGGAAAAAAACTGCTCTGCAACAAAAATGCATAAACTTCCAACAATTGAATTTAAGACAGTAAATGTTACTAACATTTACAGATAACTTGAATATCAATTTACTTCAAGGATTTCTAAAAAATGTTGTGGTTTGTCTAGGAATTATTTTACTTGGAAGAAATGAAAGCAGGACAGAATAAAAATATGTGAAGATCTTTACTTCCTTAGCCTCTGTCTCACAAATGGGTGGGTGTGGTGGGGAAGAAGTTTTGATTGGGAGAGGAGGAAAATTACATTCCTCCATTTGTATTTGCAGTTATCACTGCTTTTATCTTAGTCTAATCCCACTTTTCACAGGCAGTCTTAGAGCAAGTAGTTTGTCATGGAACAGGTGGTACACTTTAGTACAGAGTTGCACAAAAATGCTAGAACATATGCATGAAGCAGCCAGCAAAGGCATCAGTCGTGACCTTTAGAGTGTGACGAAAGAGGGTTACAAAGAGTACACATAGATTAAGATGTTAACTGTCCTGTGCTGGCACCAGTGGAATCAACAGTTGATCTGCCACCTCTCCCACAAGTCAGTGGGAGTTTTGGAGGGCTGGTCGCGGGACCAAGCCATAGACGCACAGGGTGGAAAGGTACGTTCGGCGGGAACCTGGTGTGTGTCCGCCCTTGCCTGGGTGCCAGGTTCACTGCAGAGGAACAATCGTATCTGAAACGGAGGGGTCACAGTCGGTGACCTCAGAAGACATTACAAAGGGCTCGCCCGAAAGCTGACTGTGAGGAATATCGAAGGTCTGTTTGGAATCCGATTTGAATATTCATTCGCTCTCTCTCTCTCTCTCCCACGGCAGTGATTACTGTGAACTAAACTGAACTCAATTGAACTGAACTTTGCGTCACTTTGAAACTGGTCATTTACCCCTAGACGACGATAGAGCTTGATTGATCCTATTATCCTAGATCTGTGTACATGTGTGTTTATTCATTGCTAACCTGTTGCATTTATATCCTTACTATTAGAGTACTGTGTTGCTTATTTCTTTAATAAAACTTTCTTTAGTTCCAGTAATCCAGACTCCAACTGAGTGATCCATTTCTGCTGGTTTGGCAACCCAGTTACGGGGTACATAACAAGAGCTACACAAGATTAGCACGGTCAAATGGGGAGACAATCTTGTCTGACTGCTCAGTGAAACATTGCAATAAAATCTACTATTCCCATCTGCCTCAAAGTTACCTTTGTATTCATTATATTTTATATAAATGCTTACATTTCTTGAATTATGATTAATTTAACTAATTTTTCTATTCATGCTTTCACTATTCAACCAGCCAATTTTTATGCTTACTTTATTATACTCTATTTTCATTGCTATGCACAGGCCCACATACTTGAGGTTAGCCTCGGGCTATCTGGAGCGTTTTTCCCATCATCTACATATGTATGCATTTACAACCAATCATGTCTGTAAAAATACAGTGATCAGTTTGTGTTAAATAGCTCCCTGCAGTGCATTATTTTACACAGCTTCAGCTCGTAATTTCAAAACCAATCACTGCTTATATTCAACACAAGAAATTCTGCAGATGCTGAAAATCCAGAGCAATACATACAAAAGTGCTTGTATTGATACATTCAATTGAAATAGTTGGTGACTGGTATCATTTTCTTTGAAGTATTTAAATATTTTAGTGCATTTAATACACATTAATTTCTATTAATGAGTAGAACATTGTAGGGCATAAATGCATTTGTACAAAGGATAGAACCCAAGTGGTATCTGCATTTTTTTTTATTATCTGTGCTAAGTTTATACCCCCAGCTCTTGAAGGTAACTGGGCTTAATATTTACAACACACATAAAAGTTGCTGGTGAACGCAGCAGGCCAACTGGAAATTCAAGCAACACACATATATTTACAAACCCCATTTCCAGAAAAGTTGGGATATTTTCCAAAATGCAATAAAAACAGAAATCTGTGATATGTTAATTCACGTGAACCTTTACTTAACCGACAAAAGTACAAAGAAAAGATTTTCGATAGTTTTACTGACCAACTTAATTGTATTTTGTAAACATACAGAAATTTAGAATTTGATGGCTGCAACACACTCAACAAAAGTTGGGACAGAGGCATGTTTGCCATTGTGTTACGTCACCTTTCCTTTTAATAACACTTTTTAATCGTTTTGGAACTGAGGATACTAATTGTAGTAGATTTGCAATTGGAAATTTTGTCCATTCTTGCTTGATATAAGACTTCAGCTGCTCAACAGTCCGTGGTCTCCGTTGTCTGATTCTCCTCTTCACGATGTGTCACACATTTTCAACAGGAGATGGATCTGGACTGGCAGCAGGCCAGTCAAGCACACGCACTCTGTGTCGACAAAGCCACGCTGTTGTAGCCCGTGCAGAATGTGGTCTGGCATTGTCCTGCTAAAATAAGCTTGGACGTCCTGGGAAGAGACGTTGCCTTGATGGCAATATGTGTCTCTCTAAAATCCTAATATACACCTCAGAGTCAATGGTACCTTCACATTCATGCAACTCACCCATGCCGTGGGCACTGATGCACCCCCATACCATCACAGATGCTGGCTTTTGCACCTTTCGCTGGTAACAATCTGGATGGTCATTTTCATCTTTGGCATGGAGAACTCGACGCCCCTTTTTTCCGAAAACTAGCTGAAACGTGGACTCATCTGACCACAGCACACGGTTCCACAGTCTCTCAGTCCATCTGAGATGAGCTCGGGCCCAGAGAACTCGCTGGCGTTTCTGCATAGAGTTGATGTATGGCTTCCTCCTTGCGTAATACAGTTTCAAGTTGCATTTCTGGATGCAGCGACGGACTGTGTTGAGTGACAATGGTTTTCCGAAGTACTCCCGAGCCCAGGTGGCTATAATTGTCACAGTAGCATGACTTTTCTGTGCACTTTTCAATCTTATTTTAACTCTGTCCCAACTTTTGTTGAGTGTGTTGCAGCCATCAAATTCTAAATTTGTGTATATTTACAAAATACAATTAAGTTGGTCAGTAAAACTATTGAAAATCTTTTCTTTGTACTTTTGTCAGTTAAATAAAGGTTCACGTGAATTAACATATCACAGATTTTGGAAAATATCCCAACTTTTCTGGAAATGGGGTTTGTACATTCATTATTATTTAATTGACCTGAATCTTTCACTAATAGCCTTTCAAATAAATCATTTTGAGCGTTCCTACTAAATCACACTTTTAACCATTTTACTCCAATGATCCAATGACTGGTTTTAAAATTTTCCAACTTTATAACTACAAATGGATCTTAAATAAAAGAGAATGTTAGCAACATTCAACAGGTCAGATAGCAACTATGAAAGAGAAACAGTTAAATGTTTCAACTCAAAAAAACCTTCCTCAGAACCAATTAGGTCCATGCTCTAACATATTTTTATATAAATGTCCTCAAAACAGTGCATTGTTCTTTATTACACTGAGATGAAAGATTGAAACTAAAAATCCACCAAGATTTTGGCTTTAAAAATTTCAGTATTATTTACTCTTCTCTTCTTGACCCAAATTCAAATGATGAATGGCTGCTCCAAAACATGCACTGGGTAAATGAATATGAAATCACTTTTATTTCCAAGTTATTAGCCAACTGTGACTGATTAACAGGATCACACATAAAAGGAACTCCACATTCTGCATGCCCGAAAGTCAAGCGACAATTCAAAGGTGAATGTCAAGAATGGTCATTTGATTTTGAACTGAGATTTGCACCTGGCAGTTGTTTTCGTCTACATTTTAGGAGTTAATTAACATTAAAGCATTACAAAGAGTGCTGCAGAGATCCACCAGGATATTACAAAGAGAAATTGGATGGGTTGGATTTGTTCTCACTGGAGTATAGGAGGTTGAGTAGTGACCCCAGAGATTTATAAGATTATGAAGAACATAGATAGGGTAGACAGAGTCATTTTTGTCCCTAGGGTACAGGGGGTTTAAAATAGAAGGTATAGTTTTAAAGTGAGATGAGACCTGAGGGGCAGATTTCTCACACAGTATGGTGGTTATACAGAACGAGTTATTAGAGGAGATAGAGACAGATACAATTATAACATTGAAAAGCCATTTGGACAGGTACTTGCATAGGAAAGCCTAATGCAAGCAAGTGGATTTAACAGAGACATCATAGTTTGCAGGGTTAGTTGGACCAAAGGACTATGACTCTATACCCTATCCCCTTTAAACCTTTTGCTCTTTACCTTAAGCCTATATCATCAAAATTCTAGATAACATCATTATGGGAAAGGAGTTCTGAGGTCTCCTCTCCCCACAAGGAAAACAAACACAGCCTATCTGATCTCTTCTCATAACTGAAATGCTCCATCCTAAGGCAACATCATTTCCACATTCCTACAGTGTGATGACATTCTCTGAACATCCTTCCATATATTTAATACAAATAATTCAATCTTGAGGTTTCCTGACGAAAGGCCGCAGCAGAAACATCAACCTTATTTTCCTCTCCGTAGATGCTGCCTGACCTGCTGTTCCTCCAGCATTTTGTTTGTGTTACCTTGATTTCTCACCACCGACTCAATTCTATAAAAATAATTTCAACCAACTGACAAACTCTTGTATATTGTACACAATACTTGAAACATTAACTCTCCTGAGAAAGAGATCATTTCAGTATTTGTTTCTACCAGGCAGCTTTTCACTCACATTTCAGATTTGCAGATGTACATTTGCTTTATTGAGATTATTGCTGCTACATAATCCTACCTTGAATTTGAAGTATTTGAGATATATCAAGTCCTTGGCTAATCCTCAGAATGATCAAACCATATTGAAAATCAAAGGCATCACTGCAACAAAAATAATACATTTCAAAATAGCAAATGCATTCTTACTTCTAGTTTCTTTGTCAAATCTAAGTAAGATTAAATACTAATAAGTACTTTGTGCTTGTAGTTTCCCATTAGGTGTCCCTGTTAATGATATAATGAAAAGGAGTTAGGATTTTCCATTTACCCATTCACTAAAATGGAAGAATTTTAAAAAAATTATGCAGACCTGACTAACCTCAGTGTCCATATTTTTAATGTACACTCATAGCACACAGAACTTCATGCTGTGAATATAAACTTGTTAAATCAAATATTGTGTTTAAGTTTCTCGTTTAAAATAACCAGAGTAGTCAGAATAAACACATTAAATATGATTCAGCAACATAAACAGATTGAACACATTTAGCCTCATAAATACTTCAACTATCTACCATAAAAAATTAAAGGAACTATTATAAAAAGCACTCAGTTATAACAGTATTCTGTACCCAAAGTTTAATAACCACAGTGTAGACAATTAAACTTACTTCAAAACTACCATGAAGAACATTGGAGAAAGTGGTAACTTTTTTTGTCGTATCTATTAGCAATTTACATTTGAAGACCATAAGATTCACTTTCATTCTAAAAGCACACATCAGAAGTTCCTTTTGGATGGTGAAATGTATTTAAAAAATGCAAAACCTAGACTTTAATCACTTGTGTTCAACCTCATCATGAAGTACCATTTATTTATAAAGCACAAGCTGATTTAATGCTGATCAAACTAGTTGAAATGATTCTATTCAAATCACAAACAAGAGAAAATCTGCAGATGCTGGAAATCCGAGTAACAAATACAAAATGCTGAAGGAATTCAGCAGGCCAGGCAGCATCTCTTCCATTTCACACACTCCTGCTCTTACCCCATCCTCCCGCCATGCTACCAGTGATAGGGTTCCTCTTGTTGACACCTACCACCCCACCAGCCTCTGCGTCCAGCACATAATTCTCCGAAACTTCCACCACCTCCAACTGGATCCCACCACCAAACACATCTTTCTCTCCCCCCACCTTCTGCTTTCCACAGGGATCGCTCCCTCTGTGACTCCCTTGTCCATTTGTCCCTCTCCACTGATCTCTGCCCTGGCATTTATCCTTGCAAGCATAACAAGTGCTACACCTGCCCCTACATCTCCTCCCTCACTATCATTTAGAGCCCCAAACAGCCTTTCCAGGTGAGGTGATACTTCACCTGTGGGTTTTGAGGGTCATATACTGTGTTCGGTGCTCCTGGTATGGCTTCCTGTATCTATATTGGCAAGACCCAACGTAGATTGGGAGACTGCTTTGCCGAGCCTCTATGCTCCATCCACTAGAACAAGCGGAATCTCCCAGTGGCCACCCATTTTAATTCTACTTCCCATTCCGATATATCCATCCATGGCCTCCTCCACTGTCAGGATAAGGCCACACTTAGGTTGGAGAAACAACACCTTATATTCCGTTTGAGTAGCCTCCAACCTGATGGCATGAATGTCAATTACTCAAACTTCCAGTAATGCCTTCCCCCCACACCCCAACTTCACCATTGTCCCTCCCTCATGTTATCTCCTTGCCAGCTCATCACCTCCTGGTGGTGCTCCTCCCCCCTTTTTTTCTTTCTTCCATGGCCTCTCTCTCTTTCACCAATCAACTTTCTAGCTCTTTGCTTCATCCCTCCCCCTCAAAGTTTCACCTATCGCCTGGCACTTCTCTCTCCCCTCCCCCCACCTTGCAAATCTACTCCTCAGCTTTTTTCCTCCAGTCCTGCAAAGGGTTTTGGCCCAAAATGTCAACTGTACTTTTTTCCATCGATGCTGCCTGGCCTACTGAGCTCCTCCAGCATTTTGTGTGAGTTGTTGAAATGATTCTATTAGCAGGAATCATTTTGTTTCATCTGTACATGTTGAATAAAACCATCTAATTTCTCCCAAAACATAGTTACCATTGTCTCATTGATGTCAGAATCAGTATCAGGGTTAATATCACTGGCATGTACCATGAAATTTGTTGTTTTGAAGCAGTAGTACATTGTAATACATAATCATAAAATTATAAATTACAATGTATATAGAAAAATAAGTAAGTAGTGTCCAAAAAGAGAGGGAAAAATAATGAGATATTGTTCATGGGTTCATTGTCCATTCAGAAACCTGACGACAGAGGGGAAGCTGTTCCTGAAATGTTGAGTGTGTGTCTTCAGGCTCCTGTTCCTCCTCCTTGATGATAGCAATGAGAAGAGGATATGACCTGGATGATGGGAGTCCTTAATGATGGATGCCACCATTTTGAGGCATCGGCTTTTGAAGGTATCCTTGATGCTGTGGACCATGATGTAGCTTCTTCTGATTTTGTACAGTGGGCCCTGCATACCATGCGGTGATGCAACCAGTTAAAATACTCTTCATGGTACATCTGTAGAAATTTGTAAGTGATATTCCAATTATCCTCAAACTCCTAATAAAATATAGGTGCTCAAGCCTTCTTTGTAATTGCATCAATATGTTGTGCCCAGGATTGAACGATAGAGATGTTGATATCCAGAACTTGAAAGTGCTTACTTATAATCTCTCTAGGAGGACTAGTGTGTGTTCCCTTGATTTCCCCTTTCTGAAGTCCACAATCAATTCCTTTGACTTACTGGCACTGAGTGCAAGGTAGGTTTCTGTGACACCACTCAACCAGCTGATCTATCTCGCTCCTGTACGTCTCCTCGTCTCCATCAGAAATTCTGCCAACAATAGTTGTGCAAGTTTATAGATAGTACTTGAGCTGTGCCTAGCTACACAGTCATGGCTGTCGAGAAAAAAGAGCAGTGGGCTAAGCACACATCTTTGAGGTGTACCAGTGTTGACTATCAGCAAGGAGGAGATGTTATTTTGCACAGACTGTGGTCTCCCAGTGAGAAAGTTAAGGATTCAGTTACAGAGACAGGTTAAAGGACCCAGGTTTTGGAGCTTGTTAATTAGAATTTAGGGTATGATTGTTTGAACACTGAGCTTTAGTCAGTAAACAACAGGTGATCCAATGCCAAGCGAAGAGCCAGAGAGATCGCATCTGCTGTAAATCTATTGTGGATATGCGTAAATTTTACAGGTCCAGGTCCTTGCTTAGGCAGGAGTTGATTCTGGCCAACCTCTCAAAGCATTTCACAGTACATGTGAGTGCCACTGGGCAATAATTGTTGAGGCAGCTCACCTTGCTCTTCTGGGACACTAGTATGATTATCGCCCTTTTAGGCAGGTTGAAGCTTCCAACTGGCAGTGAAATATTGAAGATGTCCTTGAACACTCCCACCAGTTGGTTGGGACAATTTTCAGTGACCTGCCGGCTACACCATCAAGGCCTGATGCCTTGTGAGGGCTCACTGTCTTGAAAGATGTTCTGATGTTGGCTTCCGAGACAAAGATCACAGGGTCACCAGATACTACAGGGATTAGCACAGATGTAGTTTTATTCTCCCTTTCAAAGCCTACATAAAAGCACTGAGCTCATCTGAGAATAAAGCATCACAGACATTCATATTAGGTTTTGCTTTGTAGGAACACTGCCAAAGCTGACATGCCACTGATTGCATCTCTAATCTCAATTGGAATTGTTTTCTCGCCCTTAAAATAGACTTCCATAGGTTGTACCTGGACTTGGACAGTTCTGGATCACCAGTCTTGAATGCCACAGAATACCATGTGTAGACTGTGAATCTCTTGGCTCACCTATGGCTTTTGGTTTGGTTTGGTTATGTCCAGTATATTCTCAAAGGCACGTACTCATCCACATAGGCTTTGATGAAGTCAGTGACAACTGTGGCATATTTATGCAGATTCAAATATAAATCCCTGAATATTGTCCAGTCTATCAACTCAAAGCAGTTCTGTAAGCACTCCTCCATTTCATTTGACCATATCTTCTTTGTCCTCACCACTGGTGCTGCAGTCTTTTCGAAGTGTGGGCATGGGATAGCACAGTAAGCTTTCTTGATGGTGGTATAATAGTGGTCAAGTGTGTTGGCTCCTCTGGTTCCACAGATAATATGTTGGTGGTAGTTGTTCAGAGATTTCTTGAAGCTGGCCTGGTTGAAGTTCCCCACAATGATAAGGAAGGCAGTTTCATGCCTACTGATTACATTGTTTAGCTCCTCCAGTGCCTGCCTGACGTTGGCCTGAGATGGAATGTACAGTGCTACCAGGATAACGGCAGAAAACATCCTCAGCAGATAAAGTGGATGACTTTGATAGCTAGACATTCTAGATCAGGTGAGCAGGACTGAGACAGAACTGCCAAATTTGTGCACCACGATGAGTTAGTCAAAAAGCATACTCCACCTCCTCTACCTTTAAAAGACTGATCTGTCCTGTCTTAGCAGAGAATGACGAAGCTATTGAGTTCTAATACTGCATCTGAAATGGCGAGGGATAGCCATGTTTCTGTGAAGTACAGTACACAGCAGTCCCTGTTGTCACTCTGGTACAGCAATCTTGCCTTGAGGTCTTCAATTTTATTTTCCAGTGACTGTACATTCACCAGCAGGATAGTCAGGAGTGGAATGCTAAGGTCTCTGCATTTCGATCGAACTTGTAGATTGGCACAGCATCTCCATTTCCGTTTTCTTAAAGGAGAACTGCACTAGTGACCTGAGTCTGCCGTCCAAGGCAGATAGTCAGGATAATGGGTTTGTAACAAATGTATCTGATACATAACATTGAAAAGTTATGATGTCTGTGAAAGAATAAACCCTCCCCCCACTTCCAGAACCAGTTCTACTTACTGGTACATGACATACTTAAGCAATTTGACACAAAGGTTCATGCACTGTATGTAATCTGTTAACACTGAATACAACACAGGTATTATAGTACTTTGATCTAATTCAAATCAGGTAAACTAGAAAAACAAACACATATGTAACAGACACAAAATGTTGGAAGAACTCAGCAAACAGGTAGCATCTATGCAGGGGAATAAATAGTCGATAGTTTGGGCAGAGGCGGTTCATCAGAAAACTACTGCCATCAGATGCTGCCTGACTTGCTGAGTTCCTCCAGCATTTTGTGTATGTTGCTCAAGATTTCCCACATCTTGGTGTTTATGTTGACCATAGCATTTATTTCAGTTTAGTTCCTCAAATCACTTCCTTCAGGCTGTTTCTGGAATGTCTGGATCAGTTCCACTCTGGTTCAACAGACCTATAGAAATGGTATATGAACAGTGCAGCATTGACTTAAGATTAGTATCAAGTTGGCAACTGTTATGGAAACCGCGTTAGCAAAACTCAATGAGGAAAGTCAAGTAGAGCAGGCAGTAGCTGAAATCAAAAATCTTAAAAGGAATAGCCACAAACAGTCCAGCTCACTGTACTCCAAGCAGTAAGAAAGAGAAGTAACTTACATTTTTTTCTGATATGCAATATCCTTTCAATATGTGATAATGAATAATTTGGGAGTTGGTGATATTCTTTCCCAGGCTCCCATTCTTTTATATGGCAAGTCAGCTCTTATGATAATGCAAGACAATGAGTAATGATTTACAAGAGGGACACCTACGACTCAGACCCAGCCATAAGAACAAAGTCAGACTCATATACACAATCAAAGCCATCAGCATGTTGTAAACATGCTGCAGAAAGGCATACAGCCAGCACTACCAAGGGATATAGATGGTGCCAGATCACCAACGTGGTGAACAACTTAAAGATAAAATGTGACTTGACTGCTGTTGTAAAAGTGGATATTCACATCCAAGAATCCGCGTGTTAGCCAACAAACTAAACATTGCAGATACCTTTGAATGTATTCAATCTAGTTAAGAAAGTACACCATAGACACTTTCTTAAAAACAGTAAATAAAGATCAACTACTCAATAATTAAACTAATTGAATTAGCATTTCAGGCTGATGACCTTTCTTCACATAACCCAATAAATGCTTTACAGGTGACTGATTTTGCTTTGATTTCTGAACTGTAGGAAATATTTTCTGAAAAAAGAAAACAATGAAAGGAAGGAACTTTAAAATGTGAATATTTTACAAATACCAAGGAAAAGACCTTCTTCCATTATGCCAGATAACCATATATAATTGTATATGCTGCATCCCTGTATTTCATAATGAATTACATTAAGGGGAACCTGTTTGTACTTCAGCAAGGGCTCTGGCTGTAGTAGACAACTTTAATCATTGAGTAGATAACAAATCTCTTCAGTGAAATGTCTCCCCTTTCCTAACTGTGCTGTCTGTTTAGTTACGTTTCAGGAGTTCCTGTATCTGTTAGGAAAACTTCCTGAGGGATCCCCAGGAAAGCCACAATTCCTTAAAAGTTATAGCCAATTACATTACCATTGTCCATGCTGAATCTCTCTGTGTCACATAGTGACCAGAAAGACCACTATGGAAGCTGCAGCAGGGCCCAGCTTAGCAGGTGAGAAGCCAGAGGCACACTGCTACCATCTGAGCCAGAGTCCAAATATAGCTTCATATTCAACTCTAGTCTTGAACGTTGCACATGTGTTGATAGACCAATCATGATATAACACTGATATACAGGTATGTGGTGATAGAAGTCCGTATTTCCTTGAAAATTGTGTCACAAGTAGGTAGGGTCACAAAGAGAGCTTAGCTACATTGGCCTTCATAAAGCAGAGTACCAAATATCGGAATTGGGATGTTATGTTGTGTGAATTTGGAGCATTATGTGAAGTTCTAGTCACCTATCTATAGGAAAGATATCAATAAGATTGAAAGAACACAAGAGAAAATTTATAAGGATGTTGCTGGGTCTTGAAACCTGATTTGTAAGGAAAGGTTGAATAGGTTAGGACATTATTCCCTGGAGCGTAGGAGAATGAGAGGAGATTTGATAGAAGTATACAACTCTATGAGGGGTACAGTAGGGTAAATGCAAGCAGACTATTTCCACTCAAGTTGTAGGTCATAGGTTAAAGATGAAATGTGAAATATTTAAGGGGAAGCTGAGCATCAACTGCTTCACTCAGAGGGTGATTCAACTGTGGAACAAGCTGCCAGCAGAAGTGGTGGATGCAGATTCAATTTTGTATTGAATAAGTGCATGGACAAGAGGGTATAGAGGACGATAGTCTTTGTGCGGGTTGATGGGAATAGGCAGAAAAATAGTTCAGAACTGACTTGATGCGCTGAAGGACTTGTTTCGGTGTTGTAGTGCTTTATGACTCTATGGACAGCTACTGTACTGGTGGCTATGTATGTAATCACAGTGCAAAACACAAGTATAGAACCAATGAGTACGAAAATAAATAGCTGCTGCATTACCATCCCAGCCCTGGCCAGATTTTACTTGCTTTCTGCCGGCACATATAAATGAACAGTGATAAAGCTGAAGCTGTTAGAGGAAAGGGAGAAAATAAATTCAGCCTCTCCACTTGGGAGAGTGGGAAACATTTCCCTCTAGAGGAAATTTTAAAGAACAACCTGTTTTGAACATAAGATATATTGTATATTGTTTTCTGAATAGTCTGGGTCACTGCTAATACTTTACCTCTGAGTGTTTTCTAAAAAATTGTCTTATTGCAGGAACAGGTAACTAGCACATCTTTCATATTTTATTCTTTTTCTTTTTTTCCCCGTAAGATTGTTTCAAAACAATATTTAAATTTTACTTTTGTTCCATTGAATCTGTGTTTATTATAAACTGACATCTGGGGAAGATCTGTCATAATATGTTAGAATTTTACACTGAATTAAACTAATGAACTTCAAATCAAAG
Source organism: Mobula hypostoma (assembly GCF_963921235.1). Taxonomy (NCBI): domain Eukaryota; kingdom Metazoa; phylum Chordata; class Chondrichthyes; order Myliobatiformes; family Myliobatidae; genus Mobula; species Mobula hypostoma. The sequence continues at coordinate 56,019,877 of NC_086114.1, read as the reverse complement.
CGAGGATCTGGCTTCTGAACTACGAAGATATACAGGGCAACTTGGGCACAGCTGATTGAAAAATTGTAAAGAATTACCATATAAGGAATTAACAAATTATTGGCATTTAAGAAATAACACAATTTGCAAAAAAAAAATCCTAAGGCACAAAAAAGCACAGCATTTGATTGGTCTGAGGCTGACAGAAGTAACTAAAGTTTGTACTGACTCAAAAGTTTGAATTAACTCAAATGATGCATATAATGTTAAAGGAAGCACGAGGACAGAAAGCATTTTAGGACTACAATATCGATAAAGGAGGAAGATAGAACGAGAGTAAATTGGTGAGAAGGACAAAAATGGATGATGGCTTCTGATATATAAAAAGGGAAAAAACTCAAAGGTCAACATTTGACTCTTACAAATAGGCAAATTTCTAACACAGAATAAAGAAAAGTGGCGAAATTAAATATTGTCTTGATAAAGATGGCTTATAGAGAAGTCATCTTTCAAAATTCTAGAGGCTTTGGAATGCTTCCTGCGGTTTGGAAAGTAGCAAGGATGAGCCCACTATTTAAGGGAGTGAAAACAACTACCGACATATTGACATAGTACTACATAAAATGTGAAATTTATATAAAAATATAATAACAGACCACCTAGAAAATATCAAGATTAAATTTAAGAAAGGGAAATCAAGTTTGATTAGTCTATGGAGTTCTTTGAGAGTGTGACTGGAGGAACACTAATGGGGAACTAGTATATGTGGTGTACTTAAATTTTCAGGTTTCATGTGCAACTGGGGGTAACATACTGGAAGGGACTGAAAATTAATTACTGGATAAAAAAAACAAGAGTGGGAATAAATGGATCTTTTTCATGTTGGCAGACTGACGTAGGATACAATAATGATCAGTGCACAGGCTCCAACTATTTGGTTGATGGGAACCAAACATTATATTTCCAAACGCAAACATGAGGAAATCTGCAGATGCTGGAAATTCAAGCAACACACACAAAATGCTGGTGGAGCGCAGCAGGCCAGGCAGCATCTATAGGAAGAGGTACAGGCGATGTTTCGGGCCGAAACCCTTCGTCAGGACTAACTGAAAGAAGCATTAGTTAGTCCTGACAGAGGGTCTCGACCCAAAATGTCGCCTGTACCTCTTCCTATAATGCTCTCTGGCCTGCTGCGTTCCACCAGCATTTTGTGTGTGTTGGTTATATTTCCAAGTTAGCTGATGAGACCCAACTAAATAGAATTGAGAGCGGGGGGTGGGGGAGGGTGTAAGAGGCCCTAGGGGGACATAGACAAGTCAATGAGCTACAACATAGCAGATAGAATATGTGGAAAAATATGAGATGTTCCACTTCTGTGCACAATACTGACAGTTTGAGGAATCTGCATATCCTTGTACACGTGCTGCTGCATCAAGCAATTAGGAAGACAAATGGTATGTCAGCCTTTACTAAAAGAGAATTTGAGCACACGAATAAAGATCTCTTACTAACATAGATATTGAGACTGCACCTGGAATACCTCAACATAGGAGGATAGACAGCAAGTTCATGAGAATGGCACCACCATCTGTATGTCCTCTCCATATCACACAACATCCTGACCAGTGAAGTTACAGCCATTCCTTCTTTGCTAGGTATAAATCTTAGAACTCCCTAGCCAACAACCTTGAAGAAAGTGGCTCAATCCACGTTAACGAATAATAAACTCTGGTCACACCAGGGGCACTGGATAGCAAAAATAAATTCTTGAAAAGGTCACTGATGAAAGAGGTGTAAATGATTGTGATTACCATTGTTTATTTAATTAATGGAAGTGGTAGGTTTGGCATTACCTCCCAGCACTAAGGGACAGATTATGGTTGTGATTTGTTGTGGACTGTTTGCTCCTTCTCTATTAAGTATAGTGGTATTGAGGAAATGCAATGAAAATTTAGTACACTATATTCCTGGGATGGTAGGTTTGCTTTGTAAGGATGATCAAATAGAACAAGCACCAAGACCGTGCTTGCCTGACTGATCCTTCCTGCACTGTTGGGAGTTTTACTCTCAATGTATGCTGCCAATAACAATCTGGAAAACGAATCCCTGGTCAGGTTTGTCCTAAGTAATTGTACAACAGAGGGTTCTACTGGTGTTTACAGGAACACAGTTGATTTTCCAGCAGCAAGGAACTTATTAGTCTTCTGGTGCAACAAGATATCTGTAAGTAAATGCTTCTAATTAGCACAGGGTAGGCTGCAGGAGTATGTGCTGAAAGACGCACTGAAGCCACTGCAAAGACTTTATGGGGAAGGACCACAATTTCCTGCCAGCTTGGAATACGGTGGGGGGGGGGGGAGGAGGTGGTGGAGTGGCTGGCCTCTGAATAACAGTCTCTCTAACACTCCTTACGTTTATTTATAAACAGGACTTACAAGTGGCTTTGATGATCCTATGATCTCCATCTTCAAAGCTCCAGGCTGCTTTTAGGAGGGTGAATCCATGGAAGGCTTCCGGACCAGGCAGGGTACCTGGCCACAAACTGAAGACCTGTGCTGACCAACTCGCTTGTGTGTTCACTGATCTTTAACCTCTCACTTCTGCAGTGTGTGGTACCCACCTGCTTCAAGCAGGCTTCAATTCTACCGGTGCCCAAGAAAAGCATGATGACCTGCCTCAATGACTATTGCCCATTTGCACTTACATCCACAGTGATGAAATGTTTTGAGAGGTTGCTGATGAAGCATATCAGCTCCTGCCTGAGAGGTGACTTGGAGCTGCTCCAATTTGCCTTACTCGAGCAACAGGTCCACAGCAGATACCATCTCACTGGCTCTTCACTCAACCCTGGAACATCTGGACAGCAAAGATGCATACATCAGGATGCTCTTCATCAACTACAGCTCATCATTCAATACCATCATCTCCTCAAAGATAATCAATCAGCTCCAAGACTGTGGCCTCAATACCTCCTTGTGCAATTGGATCCTGGATTCCCTTATAGACTCCAGTCAGTTCGGATTGACAATAACATCTCCTCCATGATTTCCATCAACACAAGTGCACCATAGGGCTGTGTGCTTAGCCCCCTGCTTTACTCACTTTACACCACACGACTGTGTGGCTAAGCACAGCTCCAATGCCATATTCAAGTTTACTAACGACACTACTTCTGAGGGCTAAATCAAAGGTGGTGATAAATCAGCATACAGGTGGGAGATTGAATATTTGGCTGAGTGGTGTCATTACAACAGCCTCTCATTCAATGCCAGCAAGACCAAGGAGCTGGTTATAGACGTCAGAAGAAGGAAACCACAGGTACATGAGCCAGTCCTTTTTGGAGGATCAGAGGTGGAAAGGGTTAGCAACTTTAAATTCCAGGTGTTACTATTTCGGAGGGCCTGTCATGGAGCCAGCACTTAAGTGCAATCGAAAAGGAAGTACAGAAGTGCCTCTGTTTCCTAAGGAATCTGCAGAGATTCAGCATGACATCTAAACTCTGACAAACTTCTATAGATGTGTAGAGGGTGGAAAGTATATTGACTGGCTGCATCACAGCCTGGTACGGAAACCCCAATGCCTTTGAACAGAAAATCCTACAAAAGGTATTGCCTTCGACCCAGTACATCACAGATGAAGCCCTTCCAACAACTGAGCATATCTACATGAAGTGCTGTCATAGGAAAGCAGCATCTATCATTAGAGATCCCCATCACGCAGGCCATGCTCTCTTCTCGCTGCTTCCATCAAGTAGAACGTACAAGGGCCTCACTACTTGCACCACCAGGTTAAAGAACAGTTACCACCCCTCAACCATCAGCCTCTTGAATAAAAGTGGATAACTATACTCACTTGCCCTTTTGTTGAAATGTTTCTACAACCAAAACTCTCACTTTAAGGAATCCTTATCTCATTATATCATGTTCTTGTTATTTATTGCTATTTATTTATATTTGCATTTGCACAGATTGTCATCTTCTGCACTCTGGTTGATCTTCCATTGATCATGTTATAGTTATTATTCTATAGGTTTGCTGAGTATGCCCACAAGAAAATGAATCTCAAGAGTCGTATATGGTGACATATATGTACTTTGATAATAAAATCCACTCTGAACTTTGCATTGTGAATAGAATGCATTAATTTGATGATGCAGTGAATGTAAAGACATTTACTGATTGGCCTGTACTGCCTATATACAATAGTTCAATAGTTCTATTTAATACCAGCGAATATATACAATATACAATCTGGAATCCTTGAACTTCACAGACAATGAAAGAATTAGGAAGCATACAGGAAAATGGCATTCAGATGAAGCCATGATCTTGGTGAATGTCAGAAGAGACTCAAAAGGCTAGATGGCTTACTCTTAAAGGTTAGCAGGATTCTCACCCAGATGATGTGGACCACCATTCAACGCCCAACCGTATCACCTACTAACCTACATCTTTTTAACAGGCTTTGAAACCCATCAGTTTTCTGGCTGTTGAATGCTAAACCCGTTGAGAAGTGTAAATATATGCTTCCTATTTAGATTAAGCCTCACCACCCTCTTCAAAGGCCCAATACCAGTTGGTAAGGTAGGGAGAAAAATGTACGGCTTTTTAAAAATAAATGCATTTATTCATATGATGACTACTTCATTAGCAAGGACAAGCTTTTGTAAATTAGTGAATTACTGTTATCTGTACCTGTAACTAGTCCTTATCATACTCAGAGTAAGTTCAGTAGTCTTATAACATCAGTGGTACATGTTTTCAGGCATTTGTATCTTCTGCCTGATAGGAAGGAGAAGAAGAGTGAATGTTCAGGATGGGTGGGGTATTTAATTATTGAAGCAGCAAAAAGTATAGACGGAGTTCCTGGAGGGGAGACAGATTTCTGCGATGTGCTGTGCTGTGTCCACAACTCTCTACAGTTTCTTGCAGTCACAGGTGGAGCAGTTGCTATACCAAGCCATAATGCATCCAGACACGACGCTTCCAATGACGCATCAATAAAACTTATGAAGGTCAAAGAGAATATGCTAAATTTGTTCAGCTCCTGAGGAAGTAGAGCTGCTGGAAAGCACTCTTGGCTGTGGCATCTTTGTGGTTGGTCCAAGATAGGCTATTATTGATGTTCACATTTGTTGTGCAGCCTTGGCGTTTTGGCTATGCTTTGTTCTGAAAACTACAATATGAAGGAACAAAGCACAGTTTGGGTTTCTTGGAGGATTTTCACAATCTTAGGAAAAAAAACAAAAATTGGAGAAGTTGATAATTCTACTCTCTGAGCCCATCACCGAATCATGCTTGATCATTTTCACTCTTCCTATAATCCTAGATAAATACCTTACGTTTATCATCTTTCTCCTTACAGCAGCGGTCCCCAACCACCAAGGCCGCGGACCAGTACCGAGCCGCAAAGCATGTGCTACCGGGCCGCAAGGAAACGATATGAGTCAGCTGCACCTTTCCTCATTCCCTGTCACGCACTGTTGAACTTGAACATAGGGTTTCCAACTGTCCCGTACTAGCCGGGTCATCCCGTATATTGGGCTAAATTCATTTGTCCCATACGGGATCGCCCTTGTCCTGTATTCCCCCGCTAAGGTACAGCGTTCTTATGAAACCTTTCGTGCCGAAGTGGCATGAAGCGAAGAAGCAATTACCATTAATTTATATGGGAAAAATTTTTTAGCGTTCCCAGACCCAAAAAATAATCTACCAAATCATACCAAATAACACATAAAACCTAAAATAACATTAACATATAGTAAACGCAGGAATGATATGATAAATACACAGCATATATAAAGTAGAAATAATGTATGTACAGTATACTCGGGAAGATTAAGCCAAAACTGATTTATGGGGAAAAAATCGGCACGTACGCGCATGCACATGTTACGCATGCGCACACAGGTGCCCACACAAGGCTTCATGGTCATGGTGGTCTTTCCAGGGGTAAAGTGTCCCGGGATTTGACTGCTACTTTTGTCCCTTATTTGGGAGTGAGAAAGTTGGCAACCTTAACTGTAAAAGACATGTTGAGGTGAGTTTAACCCTACTTGAACACTATCCCCTCCTGGTCGGCCGGTCCGCAAGAATATTGTCAATATTAAACGGGTCCGCGGTGCAAAAAAGGTTGGGGACCCCTGCCTTACAATATTCAGCCTCAAGTCTCTTACCCCGTAAACCAGGACCATGATCCCTGGCTCTGCACCCTCTTCCACGGAAAGCAACGTCCCTACATCCAACCTATCAAGTCTCATTAGGAGGTTTTGAATTGCCACAATATCCATTCTATTCAACTCTGGTGAATACAGGCCAAATCGACCCAATTTCTTAATACAGCACAGACCATTCCAGGAATCAGTCTAGCATACCCTTGTTATACTGGAAACTAAAATGATGTACAGTGAATAACTGATCTCACCAATTGTGGCAGGATATCCTTGTGCCTGTACTCAGAACACTTGCAAAGAAGGTTTACATATTATTTGCCTTCCTAAATGCCTGTTACACCTGCACAGGTGTATTCAGTAAATAGCATAGGGAAGAATACCCAGATCCTTTTGTAAATTGATATTTCTATCACCATGTAAATGATATGCTATCTTTGGTCTTCCTTCAAAGCAGATTTAAAGGTGAAACTACAAATAAATGCAACAAAGTAGGACATACTCAAAGAGTATGTCAGGCAGACAAAAACAAATGGACTGCAAAGGGAAGAGAAAAAGCTAAAAAAAAAATCAAGTTGCAGTTTCAGAAAGAGCACTAATCTGCGTGTTGTTGATGAAAAATCTGATGCCGATGAGAGTGAAGCAAGACTAAGTAGACTTGAGATTTACAATGTTAAAACAATGGAAGCAATATGGCTTATGCCAGAAGTGAATGTCAAGTTAACTCAAATTGAATTGGACACTGGTTAGGCTATTTCAGTCATGCCACAAAGAGTATGAACAGCATTTCAAAGATATTGAACTTAAGCCTGCAGATACCCAACTCAGAACTGTGGGAATGACCTTAATAACAGTGAAATACAACAACCAACAAGCCACACAACAAACAAAATGCTAGATGAACTCAGCAGGCCATGCAGCATCAATGGAAAAGAGTAAACAGTTGATGTTTTGGATCAAAACCCTTCATCAGGACTGGGAAAAAAGGTGAGAAGTCAGAGCCACATTGGGCTTTGATGTGTCAAACAAAAAAAGGAGGGCAGCATAGTGGGACTCTGATTGGCTGAGACAACTACAACTTGATTGGAAATTTCCAGTAAGATGGTGGCACACTCAGACGCAAGAGCCTCTTGGGGGCCAACCAAAAGTGTTTTTGTCTCTTTAAAAACACTTTTTATGATCCCAAGACAAAGCTGGATTCCCAGAACTTCAGGTACTGCAGGTCTACCCCATCAGTAAGCTGCTTGTTGGCGGAGGAGCTGGACTTGGTGCAGACCGTGATGCTGTCTGTTACAGGAAGGCATCAGAATTGGTGCATGAAGGCAAAATGCAGTGTAACCTCAGGTGATTGTCTTAGATGTTTTGTCTTGCAATTGCAAGGCCCTGTTGGACATTGATAATGAAAGATGCCGTGGCCTGTTTCCCTTGTTTGGTGGTGCGACAGATGGCAGGGGCCTCAGTTGTAGCGAAGAGTAGCGCTCAAGCTGCAGTGCAGGACAGGAGACACCAGAGGCGGTGGAATGTGGTGTCTGTGCTCGGTTGGGGTCTGGCTACTCCCATTGGTGCTGCTCTCCAGTGTTTGATCAGTGGAATGAGAGGCTGGATTGCATGTGTGTTTGTATGCAGACTGCTGGGAACTACACCATCAATTTGTGAGGCATATCACTCGGAGACTTGGGAGTAGAGAGTGCAGCGCACCGCGTGTACGCAGCCCTCCAGTGAAAAATTATATCATCTCCGTTAAATAGGGGCCGTGGACAATTCTGATTTGATGGAGACGGACGTGAAAGCACAGAGGAACATCTGGAAAAATTTCTGAAACGCTCATTCACTGCTGTCATTACTGCGCAGTCGGGAATCTTTTGGAGGGAAGGCCTCAAAATCCCGGCTTTGCCTGCTGTTGGCGACCGAGATGGAGGTCGAATCGTTTAAAATCAATCTAACCCTTTCCTTCCACATATCTCCCCATTTTTCCACATATCCCTCCATTTTTCCATCATCCATGTGCCTATCTAAACACATGCGGAGCAAGCAATTTTTGAATTTTTCGGTTTTTCTTCCATCGGCGTTCAGAGAGGCGGGACTGCGCAGGCGTGTGACGTCAGGCAGTGAAGCGCGGAAGATTTAAAAGGAACAGAGCCTTATACAGCGGGCAGCATAGTTTGCGGGCTGTGGAGTGAGCCGGGAGCAGAGTGAAGGCTTAAGGGCTTCAGCTCAACGGGCTTAGGCGGAAACGGGTGAGGCAACGAGGGTTTGGTATTCATTTTTTGTTGTTATTTGAGGAGAGGGGAAGTATGAGTGTATTATAGAGCAGCTTGTTGTTCTCGGAGCCAGATGTGGGAGGTCCTGGAGTCTCCAGGCCTCCCGCACGTCCACATCCGCGCCAGGTGCGCCAAGATGCAGCTCCTAGGAGACCGTGTTAAAGAACTGGAGCTGCAGCTCGATGACTTTCGTCTTGTCAGGGAGAGTGAGGAGTTGATAGAGAGGAATTACAGGCAGGTGGTCACACCGGTGCCACGGGAGGCAGACAAGTGGGTCACAGCTAGGAGGGGGAAGAGGAAGAGTCAGGTAATAGAGAGTACCACAGTGTCTGTGCCCCTTGACAATAGGTACTCCTGTTGGAGTACTGTTGGGGGCGGGGGAGAGAACAGCTTACCTGGGGGAAGTGACAGTGGTCGTGCCTCTGGCACAGAGTCCGGCCCTGTAGCTCAGAAGGGTAGGGAAGGGAAGATGAGGGCAGTAGTAATAGGGGACTTGATAGTAAGGTCAGATAGGCGATTCTGTGGACGCAGTCCGGAGACCCGGATGGTAGTTTGCCTCCCTGGTGCCAGGGTCCGGGATATTTCTGATCGCGTCCAAGAGATCCTGAAGTGGGAGGGTGAGGAGCCACAGGTTGTGGTACATATAGGTACCAATGACATAGGTAGGAAAAGGGGAGAGGTCCTGAAAGGAGAATATAGGGAGTTAGGAAGCGAGTTGAGGAAAAGGACTGCAAAGGTAGTAATCTCAAGATTACTGCCTGTGCTACGCGACAGTGAGAGTAGGAATGCAATGAGGTGGAGGATAAATGCGTGGCTGAGGGATTGGAGCAGGAGGCAGGGATTTAAGTTTTTGGGTCATTGGGACCTCTTTTGGCGCAGGTGTGACCTGTACAAAAAGGACGGGTTACACTTGAATCCTAGGGGGACCAATATCCTGGCGGGGAGATTTGCAAGGGCTACTGAGGTGACTTTAAACTAGAATGGTTGGGGGGTGGGAATCAAATTAAAGAGACCGGGAGAGAGGAGCGAATTAGTCCTGACGAAGGGTCTCGGTCTGAAACGTCGACTGCACCTCTTCCTAGAAATGCTGCCTGGCCTGCTGCGTTCACCAGCAACTTTTATGCGTGTTGCTTGAATTTCCAGCATCTGCAGAATTCCTGTTGTTTGGGAGAGAGGAGGTTAGTTCACAACAGGGGGATGGGAACAAGTGCAGAGAAACAGAGGGGTGTAAAATGAGGGTAGAAGCAAAAAGTAGTAAGGTGAAAAGTAAAAGCGGCAGGCCAGCAAATCCAGGGCAAAAATCAAAAAGGGCCACTTTTCAACATAATTGTATAAGCAAGCCTGAAGGCTTTGTCTGTCAATGCAAGGAACATTCGTAACAAGGTGGATGAATTAAAAGTGCAGATTGTTATTAATGAATATGATATAGTTGAGATCACGGAGACATGGCTCCAGGGTGACCAAGGATGGGAGCTCAACATTCAGGGATATTCAATATTCGGGAGGGAAGACATGAAAGAAAAGGAGGTGGGGTAGCATTGCTGGTTAGAGAGGAGATTAACGCAATAGAAAGGAAGGACATTAGCCGGGAGGATGTGGAATCAATATGGGTCGAGCTGCATAACACTAAGGGGCAGAAAACGCTGGTGGGAGTTATGTACAGGCCACCTGACAGTAGTAGTGAGGTTGGGGATGGCATTAAACAGGAAATTAGAAATGCGTGCAATAAAGGAACAGCAGTTATAATGGGTGACTTCAAGCTACATATAGATTGGGTGAACCAAACTGGTAAGGATGTGAGGAAGAGGATTTCTTGGAATGTATGCGGGACAGTTTTTCGAACCAACATGTCGAGGAACCAACTAGAGAGCAGGCCATTCTAGACTGGGTATTGAGCAATGAGGAAGGGTTAATTAGCAATCTCGTCGTGAGAGGCCCATTGGGTAAGAGTGACCATAATATGGTGGAATTCTTCATTAAGATGGAGAGTGACATAGTGAATTCAGAAACAACGGTTCTGAACTTAAAGAAGGGTAACTTTGAAGGTATGAGATGTGAATTAGCTAAGATAGACTGGCAAATGATACTTAAAGGGTTGACAGTGGATATGCAATGGCAAACATTTAAAGATCGCATGGATGAACTACAACAATTGTTCATCCCAGTTTGGCAAAAGAATAAACCAGGAAAGGTAGTGCACCCGTGACTGACAAGGGAAATTAGGGATAGTATCAATTCCAAAGAAAAAACATACAAATTAGCCAGAAAAAGCGGCTCACCTGAGGCCTGGGAGAAATTCAGAGTCCAGCAGAGGAGGACAAAGGGCTTAATTAGGAAAGGGAAAAATGATTATGAGAGAAAACTGGCAGGGAACATAAAAACTAACTGTAAAAGACTTTACAGATATGTGAAAAGAAAAAGATTCGTTAAGACAAATGTAGGTCCCTTACAGTCAGAAACAGGTGAATTGATCATGGGGAACAAGGACATGGCAGACCAACTGAATAACTACTTTGGTTCTGTCTTCACTAAGGAGGACATAAATAATCTTCTGGAAATAGTAGGGGACAGAGGGTCTAGTGAGATGGAGGAACTGAGGGAAATACATGTTAGTAGGGAAGTGGTGTTAGGTAAATTGAAGGAATTAAAGGCAGATAAATCCACAGGGCCAGATGGTCTGCATCTCAGAGTGCTTAAGGAAGTAGCCCAAGAAATAGTGGATGCATTAGTGATAATTTTTCAAAACTCTTTAGATTCTGGATTAGTTCCTGAGGATTGGAGGGTGGCTAATGTAACCCCGCTTTTTAAAAAAGGAGGGAGAGAGAACCCAGGGGATTATAGACTGGTTAGCCTGACATCGGTGGTGGGGAAAATGCTAGAGTCAGTTATCAAAGATGTGATAACAGCACATTTGGAAAGCAGTGAAATCATCGGACAAAGTCAGCATGGATTTGTGAAAGGAAAATCATGTCTGACGAATCTCATAGAATTTTTTGAGGATGTAACTAGTAGAGTGGATAGGGGAGAACCAGTGGATGTGGTATACTTGGATTTTCAAAAGGCTTTTGACAAGGCCCCACACAGGAAATTAGTGTGCAAACTTAAAGCACCCGGTATTGGGGGTAAGGTATTGATGTGGATAGAGAATTGGTTGGCAGACAGGAAGCAAAGAGTGGGAATAAACGGGACCTTTTCAGAATGGCAGGCAGTGACTAGTGGGGTACCGCAAGGCTCAGTGCTGGGACCCCAGTTATTTACAATATATATTAATGACTTAGATGAGGGAATTAAATGCAGCATCTCCAAGTTTGCGGATGACACGAAGCTGGGCGGCAGTGTTAGCTGTGAGGAGGATGCTAAGAGGACGCAGGGTGACTTGGATAGGTTAGGTGAGTGGGCAAATTCATGGCAGATGCAATTTAATGTGGATAAATGTGAAGTTATCCACCTTGGTGGCAATAACAGGAAAACAGATTATTATCTGAATGGTGGCCGATTAGGAAAAGGGGAGGTGCAACAAGACCTGGGTGTCATTATACACCAGTCATTGAAAGTGGACATGCAGGTACAGCAGGCAGTGAAAAAGGCGAATGGTATGCTGGCATTCATAGCAAGAGGATTCGAGTATAAGAGCAGGGAGGTACTACTGCAGTTGTACAAGGCCTTGGTGAGACCATACTTGGAGTATTATGTGCAGTTTTGGTCCCCTAATCTGAGGAAAGACATCCTTGCCATTGAGGGAGTACAAAGAAGGTTCACCAGATTGATTCCTGGGACGGCAGGACTTTCATATGATGAAAGACTGGATCGACTAGGCTTATACTCGCTGGAATTTAGAAAATTGAGGGGGGATCTTATTGAAACGTACAAAATCGTAATGGGATTGGACAGGCTAGATGCAGGAAGATTGTTCCCGATGTTGGGGAAATCCAGAACGAGGGGTCACAGTTTGAAGATAAAGGGGAAGCCTTTTAGGACTGAGATGAGGAAAAACTTCTTCACACAGAGAGTGGTGAATCTGTGGAATTCCCTGCCACAGGAAACAGTTTAGGCCAGTTCATTGGCTATATTTAAGAGGGAGTTAGATATGGCCCTTGTGGCTAAAGCGATCAGGGGGTATGGAGAGAAGGCAGGTACAGGGTTCTGAGTTGGATGATCAGCTACGATCATACAGAATGGCAGTGCAGGCTCGAGGGCCGAATGGCCTACTCCTGCATCTATTTTCTATGTTTCTATGTTCGAATAGAGATGGTGCTCAGTACTCGGTGTCGGAGAGCTGATCAGAGCTCGAAGTTTTCGGATGACTCAGAGTCGGACCGTGGTCGGGTATGGCAGGGAGAGTTTTTCTTCCTTCTCCCGTCTGTGTGAGATGTGGGACATTTGAGAGACTTTGAACTTTTACAGTGCTCATGGACTTCTTCATCAAGTTATGGTATTGTTGCACTGTTGTAACTATATGTTATAATTATGTGGTTTTGTTAGTCTTTTTTCAGTCTTGGTCTGTCCTGTGTTTTGTGATATCACATCGGAGGAAATATATCATTTCTTAATGCATGCATTACTAAATGACAATAAAAGAGGACTGCGTGTCTTCATAATCTGTATGTATTTTTTTCATGGCTGTATGTGTGCTCACTATCTTGAATGTGCTGTGTGCCTCATGTTGAGTTGTGCTGTGTATATTTTGCACCTCTGGCCCAAGGGAATGTTGTTTCGTCAGGCTGTATTCATGTATGGTTGAATGATAATTAAACCTGAATTTGAATTTGAAATCCATACACAATTTGCATGCTACATCCTTTCTAATAAAGTCAACAGAAAGCAAATTAAGGAAGGTACTGGATGATGTCACAGTAGTGTTCCAGAATGACAATGGAAAGCTCAAACATATCAAGGGTAAAATAATGTTAGATGAAAATGCCACACCCAAACTTTGCAAAGCCCATCCAATTCCTTATGCCATTTGTGATAAAGTAGCCAGTGAGCTACATTGCATGAAGTCTGAATGAGTTCTTTCCAAGGTTGAGTGGAGCCCATGGGCAACACCAATGGTCCCAGCAGCCATCTGCGGTGATTTTAAGGTCACCATCAACTCAGTACTGAAAGTAAATCAAATCCTCTATCCTGGGCAGAGGATATCCTTTGCAAACCTTTCTGCAGGGAAACAGTTCATCAAAGTGGACTTAGCTGAGGCCTACCTACAAATGGAGATGGAAGTCCAAAGTGTTTCTCACCATAAACACTCACAAAGAGCTGTATCATTATAACAGGTTTATTTCTGGAGTAGCATCAACACCTGCACTCTGGCAGAAAGCTCTGAACCAGATGCTGCAAGGCTGTCCAGACACTCAGTGTTAACCAGATTACATCATTGTTGCCAGTAAGGATGACAAGACAGTATTAAAAAGATAAGATCATGGGTTCAGAGCATGACATAACAAGTGTGAGTTCTTTAAACCAAGCATCACTTACTGTGATCACACCATAACACCCAAGGATTATACAAGTTTGCAGAGAAAATTCAAGCAGCGGTGCATGCCCCAAGGCTAAAGGATATGTTGCAGTTGCAGTTGCAGTCCTTTTTAGGACTTGTCAATTATTATAACAGGTTCCTGCCAAACCTGGCCACTGTGGTCCAACCTTTGAGCTCATTACTGCAGATCAGGAAGAAATGACAATTGACAGGGCAGTGCGAAGTGACTTTCAAAATAGGTAAAAGAAATGGTGATATCAGACACTGTACTGACATGTCATAATTCATATCTTCCATTGAAGCCTCGCCTTATGGTATCAGTGCAGTCATGTCACATGTTATGAGTAATGGAAGTGAACATCCCATAGCCTCTGCATCACGTTCCCTTATTGTTGCAGAGAAAAATTATACACAGATTGGCAGAGAAGCCTTGAGTTTGGCTTGGGGTGCAAAACATTTCAACCAGTACGTATGGGAGAGAGTTTACCCTCATTACTGATCACCAACCACAGATGGGTGTCCAACCTACAGCATCAGCATGAATGCAGAGATGAACTCTGTTTCTTGAAGGACACAATTACAAGATTGAATTCAAGAGGACGATTAATCATAGAAATGTTGATTCCTTTTACCCTGTGGTTTTAGCCTCAGAAGGGTAGGAAACTGAAGATGGCAGTAGTAATAGGGGACACTATGGTTAGGGGGACTCTGTAGTTATGGGGACACATAGGCGATTCTGTGAGTGCAAAAAAAGAAACACAAATGGTAGTCTGCCCTCCAGGTGCCAAGGTCTGCGATGTTTCTGAACACATCCACAACATCCTGAAAAGGGAGGTTGAGCAGCCAGAAGTCATGGTACATATTGGTACCAACAACATAGGCAAAAAAAGGGAGAGGAATTAGGAAGGAAGTTGAGAAGCAGAACCTCAAGGATAGTAATCTTGGGACTGCTGCCTGTGCCACGCGACAGTGAGGAGAGGAATAGAATGAGGATGCAGATAAATGTGTGGCTGAAAATTTGGAGCAGGGGGCAGGGATTCAGATTTCAGGATAATTGGGACCTCTTCTAGGGCAGGTGGGACCTGTACAAAAGGGACGAATTGCACTTGAATCTGAGGGGAACCAATATCCTTGGGGGCAGGTTTGCCATAACTGTTGAGGTGGTTTAAGCTAATATGACAGGGGGATGTGAACCAGTATGACAAGAGCTGGTATGATCTCCCAGTGGCCACACATTTTAATTCCACATCCCATTCCCATTCTGATATGTCTATCAACGGCCTCCTATACTGTAAAGATGAAGCCAAACTCAGGTTGGAGAAACAACACCTTATATTCCGTCTTGGTAGCCTCCAACCTGATGGCATGAACATTGACTTCTCTAACTTCCGCTAATGCCCCGCCTCCCCCTCGTACCCCATCCATTATTTATTTATATACACACATTCTTTCTCTCTCCTTTTTCTCCCTCTGTCCCTTTGACTATACTCCTTGCCCATCCTCTGGGTTTTCCCCCCTCCCCCTTTTCCTTCTCCCTGGGCCTCCTGTCCCATGATGCTCTCATATCCCTTTTGCCAATCACCTGTCCAGCTCTTGGCTCCATCGCTCCCCCTCCTGTCTTCTCCTATCATTTTGGGTCTTCCCCTCCCCCTCCCACTTTCAAATCTCTTACTAGCTCTTCCTTCAGTTAGTCCTGATGAAGGGTCTCGGCCCGAAACGTCAACTGTACCTCTTCCTAGAGATGCTGCCTGGCCTGCTGCGTTCACCAGCAACTTTGATGTGTGTTGCTTGAATCTCTAGCATCTGCAGAATTCCTCGTGTTTGAGGATGAGCCAGCAGGTTTACAAGTAGATGATGGGTGTAACATGAATGTCAGGAAGGACAAGCCAATGACAGGGTGCAAACGCAGACAGTCGAAAGAGTTACATTGTCCCACAGAGGCAAAACTCAAAAGGGAGAAAAACGCAGGACTGAAGGTGCTGTATTTAAATGCATGTGGTATTCGGAATAAGGTGGATGAACTTGTGGCACAATTTGAGATTGGTCGGTGTGACGTTGTGGGCATCACTGAGTTGTGGCTGAAAGAAGGCTGTAGTTGGGAGCTTAATAGCAAAGGATATACTTTGTATCAATAGGGCAGGCAGAAAGGGATAGGTGGTGGTGTGGCTCTGTTGGTAAGAGATGGAGTTACATCTTTAGAAAGAGGTGACATAGGTCAGAGAAAATCAAATCTTTGTGGGTGGAGTTAGGAAACTGCAAGGGTAAAAAACATTATTGGAATCACATATATGCCTTCAAATAGTATCCAAGATGTGAGGTTGAACTTGCAGAGAGAGTTAGAAAGGGCATGTAATAAGGCTAATATCACAATTGTAATTGTGGACTTCAACCTGATTTTTCCCAATCCCCTTGCATATTGGTGTCGGACGGCAAGAGAGAGAAATTGTTGAATGCCTACGAGATGGCTTTTTAGAGCAGCTTGTGCTTCAGCCTACTTGGGCAAAGGCTATCTTAGATTGGATGTTGTGTAATAATCCAGATTTTATTAGAGAGCTTAAGGTAAAGGAACCCTTAGAAGACAGTGATAATAATATGATCGAATTTATACTGCAATTTGAGAGGGAGAAGCACAAGTCAGATGTATTAGTATCACAATGGAATAAAGGGAATTACAGATGCATGAGAGAGGCACTAGTCCAGGTGGTTTGCAGGGGGCTGCTGGCAGGGATGACAGCAGAGTAGAGATGGTTGAAGTTTCTAGAAATAGGTCATAAGGCACAGTATAGATAGGTCCCACAGAAGAAGTTGTTCTCAAATGGCACTGGTAGACAACCATGCTAACAAGGGAAGTTAAGAACTGCATAAAAGCCAAGGGAAGGACATATAATGTAGCACAAGTGACTAGGAAGTTGGATGATTGGGAAGTTTTTAAAATTGAACAAAAGGCAATTTAAAAAGTTATAAGAAGAGAAAAGATGAAATATGAGGTCAAACTAGTCAATAATATAAAGCAGGATACCAAAAGTATTTTCAGTTATATAAAGAGTAAAAGGATGGTGAGAGTTGATATTGGACCACTGGAAAATGATACCAGTGAGGTAGTAATGGGGGGGGGACAAAGAAATGGCAGATAAACTTAATAGGTACTTTGCATCTGACAGAGGCCTGTGAGTGTCAGGGAGCAGGAATGAGTGCCATAGCTATTACAAAGGAAAAAGTGCTAGGCAAACTGAAAGGTCTTAAGGTGGATAAGTAGACAAGATGGATTACATCCTAGAGTTCTGAAAGTTGTTGCTGAAGAGATAGCAGATACACTGGCTATAATCTTTCAAGAATCACTTGATTCAAGCATGGTTCCAGAGGACTGGAAAATTACAAATGCCACTCTACTCATTAAGAAGGGAGGAAGACAAAAGAAAGGAAACTATAGGCCAGTTAGCCTAGCCTCAGTGGTTGGAAAAATGTTGGAATCAATTATTAAGGATGAGGTTTCGGGGTACTTGGAGACTAATAATAAAATAAGTTAAAGTCAGCATGCCTTTTGTAAAGAGAAATCTTGCCTTGCCTGAGAAATCTATAAAGAATTATTTGCGGAAGTAACAAGCAGGGACAGTGAAAGAGAGACAGTGGATGTCATTTACTTGTATTTTCAGAAGGCATTTGATAAAGTGCCACACATAAGGCTGCTCAATAAAATAAAATCCATGGCACTATAGGAAAGATACTGGCATGGATAGAGGAATGGCTGACAGGCAGGAAACCACAAGTGAGAATAAAGGGGGCCTTTTCTGGGTGGCTGCCAGTGACTAGCGGTATTCCTCAGGGGTCAGTATTGGGACTGCTACATTTCACTTTGTCAGTGATTTAGATAACGGGATTGATGGCTTTATGGCAAAGTTTGCAGATGATATGAAGGTAGGTGAAGAGGTAGGCAGTGCTGAGGAAGCAATGCAATTGCAGAAGGACTTGGACAAATTGGAAAAATGGGCAAAAAAGTGGTGGATAGAATATAGTGTTGGAAAATGTATGATAATGCATTTTGGTAAAAGGAACAAAAGTACAGACTATTATCTAAATGGGGAGAAAAGTCGAACATCAGAGTTACAAAGGGACTTCAGAGTCCTTGTACAAGACTCCCAGATTGAGTCTGTGGTAAAGAAGGCAAATACAATGTTGGCATTAATTTCAAGGGGAATAAATATAAAAACAAGGAGGTAATGCTGAGGCTTTATAAGACACTAGTCAGGCCACACATGGAGTATTGTCAACAGTTTTGGGCCCCATATCTTAGAAAGTATGTGTTGTCATTAGAGATAGTCCAGAGGAGGTTCATGAGGATGATTCCAGGATTGAAGGGGTTAACATATGAGGAGCTTTTGGCAGCTTTGGGCCTGTACTCACTGGAATTTAGAAGATTGCCAGGAGATCTCATTAAAACCTACCAAAAGTTGAAATGACTAGATAGGAATCATTCTCTCCATGTCCACCCTAAGGTGGAGGTGTACAGAACTGGAGGGCACAGCCTTAAAATTCAGGGTTGACCCTTTAGAATAGAGATAAGGAGGGATTTTTTTTAGCTAGCGAGTAGTGAATCTGTGGAATGCTCTGCCACAGACAGCTGTGGTAGCTAAGACTGTGGGTATACTTAAAGTAAAAATTGATCGTTTATGGCGAGAAGGCAAGTGTATGGGGTTGAGTGGGATTCAGGATCCGCCATGATGGAATGGCGGAGCAGACTCGATGGGCTGAATGGCCTAATTCTGCTTCTCTGTCCTATGGTCTATATAGTTGATGCATTTTCTATTGAGTTGGAGTTTATAGCTAAGCAGAGAAGAGTGTTTTGTATTAATATCCAAGTAAAATTGGAATAATATTGTAACTATATTGTCTGAGTAAGCATTCATTGTTTGTTTAAATAATTATGTGTTAAATGTAAAAATACCTGCATTGTATAATTCATGATGCCACTGTGTGATACATGTACACCTTGCTTAAAGTAAACACAAAGTTGGACTCATATTTTGGACACCCATGGCTTCCTTTAAATTAGATTAATGTTTTGGAGTTACAAACCATAACAAAGGGGATGAAGGACAAGATAGAAGGTGATAGATGAAGCCAGGTGGGTGGGGGAGGGGTTCAAGTAAGAAGTTGGGAGGTGTTATATGGAAAAGACAAAAGGCTGGAGAAGAAGGAATCTTATAGCAGAGGAGAGTGGACCATGGTAGAAAGGAAAGGAGGAGGGGCACCAGGGAGAGGTGATAAGCAAGTGAGGAGTGAGGAGAAGAGGCAAGAGACCAGACTGGGGAACAGAAGAGGGAAAGGAAAAAAAACTAACAGAAGGTTGGTAAGTTGATGGAGAAGATCCTGAGAGGCAGGATTTATGAACATTTGGAGAGGCATAATATGATTAGGAATAGTCAGCATGGCTTTGTAAAAGGCAGGTCATGCCTTACGAGCCTGATTGAATTTTTTGCGGATGTGACTAAGCACATTGATGAAGATAGAGCCGTAGATGTAGTGTATATGGATTTTAGCAAGGTATTTGATAAGGTACCCCATGCAAGGCTTATTGAGAAAGTAAGGAGGCATGGGATCCAAGGGGACATTGCTTTGTGGATCCAGAACTGACTTGCCCACAGAAGGCAAAGCGCGATTGTAGATGGGTCATATTCTGCATGGAGGCCGGTGACCAGTGGTGTGCCTCAGGGATCTGTTCTGGGACCCTACTCTTTGTGATTTTTATAAATGACCTGGATGAGGAAGTGGAGGGATGGGTTAGTAAATCTGCTGATGACACAAAGGTTGGAGGTGTTGTGGATAGTGTGGAGGGCTGTCAGAGATTACAACAGGACATTGATAGGATGCAAAACTGGGCTGAGAAGTGGCAGATGGAGTTCAACCCAGATAAGTGTGAGGTGGTTCATTTTGGTAGGTCAAATATGATGGCAGAATATAGTATTAATGGTAAGACTCTTGGCAGTGTGGAGGAACAGAGGGATCTTGGGGTCCAAGTCCATAGCAGGTTGACTCTGTGGTTAAGGCAGCATATGGTGCATTGGCTTCATCATTCGTGGGATTGAGTTTAAGAGCCGAGAGGTAATGTTGCAGTTATATAGGACTGTGGTCAGACCCCACTTGGAGTACTGTGCTCAATTCTGGTCGCCTCACTACAGGAAGGATGTGGAAACCATAGAAAGGGTGCAGAGGGAATTTACAAGGATGTTGCCTGGATTGGGGAATATGACTCTTGAGAATAGATTGAGTGAACTCAGCCTTTTCTCCTTGGAGCAACGGAGGATGAGAGGCGACTTGATAGAGGTGTACAAGGTGATGAGAGGTATTGATCGTGTGGATGGTCAAAGGCTTTTCCCCAGGGCTGAAATAGCTAGCATGAGAGGGCATAGTTTTAAGGTGCTTGGAAGTAGGTACAGAGGAGATGTCAGGAGTGTTTTTTTTAAATGCAGAGAGTGGTGAGTGCATGGAATGGGTTGCCAGCGGCAGTGGTGGAGGCGGAAACTATAGGGTCTTTTAAGAGACTCCTGGATGGGTACATGGAGCTTAGAAAAATAGAGGGCTATGGGTAAAGCCTAGGTAGTTCTAAGGTAGGGACAGGTTCGGCACAGCTTTGTGGGCCGAAGGGCCTGTATTGTGTTGTGTTTTCTATGTTTCTAAGGAGAAATTGATGTTCATGCCAACAGTTTGAAATCTACCCACATGGAATATGAGGTGTTGAATCTCCACCCTGAGAGTGGCCATTGATCAACACTGAAACAGGAACGGGGATAGGAATTTAAATGATTGCTGTTATAAGTAAACCTTATACCAGTTTCATGCCTAGCCTGAAAATCTGGTAGAGATGCATGTAAGAATCATCAGTGAACTCATCGCTTTTCTCCGATAGTCTGAATGTCTTTTATGCTCAGTTTGATGCAAAAAATGATGCGCTGGCATGGAAGACCCCTCCTCCTCCTTCCCACCAAGAGCAGGTGCTCTGTCTAGCCGCAGCACATGTGCAGACGACCCTAAACAGGGTCAACCCGTGTAAACTGCAGGGCCTGATAATGTACCTGGTCGAGGGCTGAGGTACTGGCAGCCCAGCTAACCAAGGTTCTAACAAACATATTCAACATCTCTCTGGAAGAGTCCACTGTCTCCTTAGGCTTCAAGGCAGTCACCTTCACCCCAGTGCCCAAGAGGGCGACAGTAATCTGCCTCGACGACTACATTCTTGACAAAAAGGCCACAGTCAGTCCATGTTGGAAGAAACATCTCTAGTTCCATGACGTTGAGCACCAGTGCTCCCCAGAGCTGTGTGCTCAGCCTGCTGCTGTTCCTGACTGTACTGCTAGATCCAGTTCCAACCAGTTCATCAAGTTCCTGACGACAACTGTGGTTGGTCTCATCAACAACGGCGATGAGATGGCGTACAGAGAAGAGGCAGAGTGGCTGGTAGAATGGTGAGAGCACAACTACACGAGTCTCAATGTGGACAAGACCAAAGGGATGATTCTGAACTTTAGGAAGGTCCAGGCTGACCACTCCTCACTGCACATACACTGTTCCTCCACGGAGAGAGTTGGGAGCAGAAAGTTTCCAAGAGTGCAGGTAATGGATAATCAGATCCGATCCCTCACAAATCATCTTTTTGGTCAAGAAAGCATAACAGCATCTCTAACGTTGAGAAGATTGTGGTGGGTTAGACTTCCTTCCCCCACTCCCCCCCCCACCCCATTCTACCATTGAGTGTCTGATACAGGAATTGCAAGGCATCTGACCATAAGTCCTTACAAAGGATTGCAAGGACCGCTGGGAGTCTCTCTTCCACCCATTAGAGATATTTATCAGTAGTGCTGCATTCACAGGACCCTTAACATTGTCAATTATCCTTCCTATCCATCCAACAATCTCTTTGCGCCCCCCCCTCCCCGCCGGACCATCAGCAGGAGGTACCGTAGCATTCGTACAAGCACTGTTGGAATGGGAAACAACTTCTTCCCACAGACAGGCCTTAAGACTACTGAACTCCCTGCCACCACCCAGGTCATATCACACATGAAGTGCCAGTAGCATAATACTATTTACTTTATAACTTGTGTTGTAAATGCACCTTATTTGTTACTTTATTTGTGATAATATTACTTTATGTGTTATGAGTGTAAATTACATGTAGTGTGTTGTGTACCTGGTCTGGAAGAATGTTGTTTCATTTTGCAGTATACATGTGTTTGGTTGAATGACAATAAACGGAACTTGAAGACGAATAGAGTACATAAAAGAGCAATAAGTAACAGATGTAATGCATCTTCACATCTGACTGGCAGAAAACAATGAGAAAATATTTTCTTGATGAAGAAAGTGATAACAAGTTCTATTTTCATTAATATACAACAAAAACAACAATGGAAATAGAAGAAAACTGAATTTGACAAATCTCTGAAGACATTTTGCTGTAAGATATTTTTCTTGGTTCACAATATACCAAAGCATTACTGACATTGTTTAATAAAGTCACTAGCTCCAGATGCTACATTATATTAATTTTAATCAATAGATCAAAAACTACTTACTGCAAAATGCCAACGTAATTGTCAACATCCCGAAAATTAATAGTATGCCAGTCTTTCTTGTATCCAATCACAAGTGTATTCGGCTTCATTCGACCCAGTCCAGAAGCCTAGGGTAATACAAGTTAAGCTATATCCTATTAAACAGTCTTAGTAGTGTAATTTTTCAGATTTCACCCAGACAAACCATATTTCTCTCAGTTTCTTGGAACATTTTTGAATTACATCATACAAGAAAATTACTATCACATTATAACTTAGATAAAATAAAGCCTTGGGAGACCTAGTGCAGGATTCCCTAAAAGTTAACTTGCAGGTTGAGTCTATAGTAACAAAATCATATGCCATGTTGTTACAAACGCAAACACGAGAAAATCTGCAGATGCTAGAAATTCAAGCAACACACACAAAATGCTGGTGGAATGCAGCAAGCAACACTTCACCTGTGAGTCTGCTGGTGTGATATACTGTGTCCAGTGCTCCCGGTGTGGCTTTCTATATATTGGTGAGACCCAACGCAGACTGAGAGACTGCTTCACTGAACACCTACACTCTGTCCGCCAGAGAAAGCAGGATCTCCCAGTGGCCACACATTTTAATTCCACGTCCCATTCCCATTCTGACATGTCTATCCGGGGCCTCCTCTACTGTCAAGATGAAGCCACACTCAGGTTGGAGGAACAACACCTTATATTCCGTCTGGGTAGCCTCCAACCTGATGGCATGGACATTGATTTCTCTAACTTCCGTTAATGTCCCTCCTCCCCTTCTTACCCCATCCCTAACAATTTTTTTTTCTCTCTTTCCCTCTCTGAATAATTCCTTGCCTGTTCTCCATCTTCCTCTGGTGCTTCCCTCCCCCTTCCTTTCTTGCTAGGCCTTCCATCCTATGATACCCAGGCTTCTCCAGCCTTGTATCCCTTTTGCCAATCAACTTCTCAGCTCTTAGCTTTATCCCTCCCTCTTCTGTCTTCTCCTATCATTTTGGATCTCACATGCCCCTCCCACTTTCAAATCTCTTATCTCTTTTTTCCATTAGTCCTGACGAAGGGTCTCAACCCAAAACGTTGACTGTACTTCTTCCTATAGATGCTGCCTGGCCTGCTGCTTTCCACCAGCATTTTGTGCGTGTTGCCACGTTGTTACTCATTTTGCGAGGACTAGAATATAGAAGCAGGGATGTAATGCTGAGGCTTTATAAGGCATTGGTCAGATCATATTTGAATACTGTGAGCAGTTTTGGGCCCATATCTAAGGATGTGCTGTCATTGGAGAGGATCTAGAGGTTTACAGATGGATCACAGGGTTAACAAAAGGTTAACATACAAGTTGCATTTGATGGCTCTGGGCCTGTACTAACTGGAATTTTGAAGAATGTGGCATCATCTGATTGAAACTTATCAAATATCAAAAGGCCTCGATAGAGTGAATATGGAGGGGATGCTTCCAATAGTCAAAGAGTCTAGGACCAGAGTACAGTACACAGCCTCAAAAGGACATCCCTTTAGAACAGAATTTCTTTAGCTAGAGAGTGATGATCTGTGAAATTCATTGCCACAGATGGGTGTGGAGGCCAAGTCATTTGGATATATTTAAAATAGATGTTGACGGGTTCTTGATTAGTAAGGACATCAAAGGTTACAGGGAGAAGTCAGGAGAATGAGGTTGATAGGGATAATAAATCAGCCGTGATTGAATAGTGGAACAGACTCGATGGGCCTGATGGCCTAATTCTGCTATGTTTTATGGTCTAAAGACAGGAGGCTACTGTAAGCCTGACCATCTGTATAGACATGTTCAGCAGAAGTGCCCATGTATAAAATTTCATATGAAATTTTCTGATTTTGCATTCGACAGCTAGAATAAAAGTAATCTTCCTTCATTCTAAATGTTAGCTTGGAAAAATATTGTTCATTTATACAGTAGAACATTTACCAACAGTATAAATTCCACAGATGTTACATTTTAAAATATCTTTCATCATTAATTGAATATGTATCCACTCAAATAAAAAATTCAAAAGCAAATCTGCGGTTTTAAGACTTGATCAGTATATTTAGTACCTCTGCACTATGGTAGTGGATTTGCTAATATAGATATAAAACAATCACCTGAAGTAAGCACTTTACTCCATCTCGCAGATTATCTCCAGCCACTGCTGCATAGAAGGCTTTCTTCTTGTTCTTTGATAACCATTGCTGGTATTTATCCATATTCATATTAATTTCACTGACTGACTGCTTCCGTGGACCCTAAGCACAGGATAACATGGATATGTTCAATGGTATTATTTTGAACACATTTCTTAAACATCTGTAACTTGATTTCATAAAATATACTGAAGCTTTCCCACCAATACTTACCATGTACAAACTTATTTCAGGGAAGCATTTAACTTACCATTTTCCTTCATCTTCTTTTTCTACTACCCACATAACTGCAAAGCTCTATCCAGAGTTCTAATGAAATGCCATTTACCTGGAATGTCATCTCATTTTCTTTCCATCACACACAAAATGCTGGGAGAACTCAGCAGCTCAAGCAGCCTCAATGGAGGGAAATGCACATTCCTGATGAAGGGTCTCAGCCCAACATGTCAACTCTTCATAGGCACCTACTAATCTGCTGAGTTCCACAGGAACTTTGTGTGTTACTTAAGATTTTCAGCATCTGTAATATCCACTGATGCCACTCTATTTATGAGTGATCACAACATTTTCTGTTTTTGCTCCATCTAGTGGATAAACATGAGCAAAAGAATCCCTAAGCAACAGAGTTCAAAAAATATTAATGCAATTAGTTCACCCTATGACTTTCAGAAAATTCGGTTTCCACTGTTGATATCATTCAGGAATGGAATTTTAACCATTTTTTCACCATGCTAATCAAGGAATGTATACAAAAGCTGTGACTGCCCAATGACAAGACTAGGGAATAAACTGATGTTTCAAGTCACACCTGTCATACTGCCATCTGTAAACATTAACACATCTTTATCCTGTACAAATGTTTCAACATTTGACAATCCTGTTGGTAGTTAAAAAGGTAAACCTGACATTACAATTAACTAATGTTTATAATTTTTGCAAAACACATCCATTCTGAACAAAATTTAATCTCGTCCAAAACAGTTAACTAAATAAAACTTGAAAATTGGAAAGGATAATCACAACACAAAGAGAAAGGGCAAATAGTCCACATTTTGTCCATTTTCAGCCAAAGTCCTCCTTTCAGAGTCTGCTGTATATGAAGCAATCTAGGCTAAGACCTAATTTATTTAACACTGTACTGAAACTCAAAATAAGACAAAACAAGCCAAATGAAAATTAAACTACAAAGGAAATCTGAATTGAATACAAAATGCTGTAAACACAGCATCAATGGAAACTTAACATTTCATGTCTGACAGCCTTTGAATGAATGTCAGGCAAAGGGAAGCAATGTGTAAACTAGGACATATGGAAGTGCAACTTGCATTTTTAATAAGCAAGGTGTCTATGTGATCAATTATTCTCCCACCTCATTCAATCACAAATGCTAAATCTTTTAGCTGCTTGTTCTATTTTAATAAATTTGTAAATAATTTCACCTTTACCATGACCAACATATCTAAAACCAAACCTCACATCCTCTTGTCCAAACTAAACATCCATCTGAGTTGTTAAATGACAGGACTGCAAAAACATTACTTTGAGAGAGTGAAGGAAAGATTTATGAGGAAGTTGCCAGGGATAGAAAATTTTGGCTATGGGGAAAGAATGGATAAGTTGGATTGGATTTCTTTAGATCAGAGACAGGTAAGGGGAGATTTGAGCTGTATTTAATTAAATAAGCTAGATATAGTAAAGCAGAGGGACTGAAATGAAAGCAAGAATCATTGCACTTGGTAGAGAAATCAGAGAGGAGACATAGCAAACTAAGGTAGTCATCCTGTGGCTCTGGAACCCTATGCCCAAGAGAGCAGCAGAAACATTTAAAAAAGTACTTGGATGTCCACTTGACAAACCATAATCTGAAAATGGAACTAGGTGCTGGAAGGTGCGATTAGATGGTTCATTTTTCTACTGATGCAGACATAATGGGTTGGATGCCCTCTAGTGTTCTAAGATTTCAATGTTTCTATGATTTTCTATGACCTATTAGCATTCAAAGAAAAATAGTCTATCAACGTAAGAGAATGAGACAGGTTCTATAAGTGTCAACACAGATTACAAAAGGTAGACAGACAGCTGTTCAATGCAGCATCCAAAGTAGCCAATGTGCAAAGCTTTAAATCTAAAAACTTGCTACCTATGAATCAATTCTACCTGGTTATTTCTGCCTCTTGAAATTTAGCAATAGCTAGCAGTTTTTTTTTAAAGAAAAGGAATCTTTATCATTCAACAGCAATAATAGACATTATTTTGCGATTTTTGAACATGAAGTAAGATACTGGAAACTGAAAGGTGGCATGGGTTACACACACAAATCTCATCTCTGGATAATGACCTGGATTGCCCCTGTTTGAGGGTCTACAAACTTGACACAAACTCCATTGAAACCAGCCATCATCCCATTCTATATTCCTTTTTTGCTGCCATAACAAGTCAACACACACTGCATTCATCAGCACCTGGCCCAAAGCATTAGTGCTCATCTTGGATGAGTGTTAATTTTAGAAGTTACAATCAAAGTGCCAAACCCAAGAGTTTTGTGTCATTACATGTACGCTAAAGTTTTTATTGCACATCATTTGAACAAGACTATAAGGGGAAATCAGATATTTCTTCTAAACTGCTGTCATATGAACACTTACCACATTTCTACATTTTAAAAACGAAATGAATGGCAAGAGAAATCAGTAAAGGTAATTACCATGTATACTTGACTACAGATGCACAAACTGAAATTTTTTGTGAAAGAAAGTGTTAAGTCCAACAAAGCTGGTCTGGACATGGGCGATCCTGTCAATACAATGCACTGTGGCCTATGCAGGGGGAGCAAGGGAGGAAAGAGGAAAATAAAGAGTAAAAATTTAGTAAATTCATCCACCAGATTTTAAAAATGATTCTTTAAAATAAAATCCATTTACAGAACAAATAGATGCTATAATGGGAGGCTGATAAGTCCTATAATTCTATATTAAGATATTTGGCAGCTAAAACGAGGCGGGCTAACTTCTGCATCCATAATCATCCTGTAATTACCTGCAGTAATGAACTGGAGTTTCTACAGAGAGCAAAGCTTCTAATAGAAATGGCAGTCAGTCAAGCTCACATTTCAGGTGCACTGCTCCTGCTCATCTTTAGAATGGCAGTTTAAAACAAATTGCCTCCATTAACACTAGATAAAGTGTCACAATAATTTTCTCGGTCTCAACTTTGCAGTATTGTATTTCTTCAGCAGGTCTGACTGTTACTGCATTGACTGACAGTTCTGACTGGTAATTCAGCCTTGCCTACCATGAGTATTTTTTGATTAGAAAGAAATGGACAGCCTGTCAATTCATTTTTTCATTTAAATTAACTCCTATATATTTTCATTGGCAGTGTAATTGTTTACCATCTCAGATCAAATTCAACAATCACAATGCAAATAGAGTTAATTTACTATATTGGCAATGTGATGCATTACAAAGTAGACTAAATCTTAGCTTTCAAGTTGTAGATGCTCATTAGCCTCTCTTCAAAGAAATGGCTAACATTATTGATATTAATCACTAATTTGAGCAGTGATTCTTGTTGTTTTTGCAGGTGAAACTTTTTTCTTACATGGTAAATTGCAATGCGCAGTTGGGAGACTGAGAAAATTTAACTACCATAACCTGGTTATTAACTTTTCTTACACAGTAAGGAGAAATTAGTTAATGCAGTGGGTTTAACTTCTGGATCCCACTGCATAGCATTGAATAAGAATAGGACTGGAGTCTCTGGGACATTGCTTTCTTCTTCTGTCCATCAGAAAACCTGTTTACATAGAGAGGTCAGTATTAACTGGAAGAAGGTAAAAGGTAGCCTCGAAAAATAAGACTACGTGAATGTTTGGACTTTTCTAAATCCTCTTGCTTCACTTATCCCCAGCCTTTGCCACATTTACCAACCTTGCACCTACACATTAATAGTGACACACACTCACCTAGATAAACATGCAAATTATTTCTGTTTTGCAACTGATTGCCTTGTTTTGACAATTATGCAAAATTTACCTCCTTCATGACACATAAAATAATCAGGGGCCCTTCTGGAACATTTAATCCAGAACTAGGAAACTGTGCTGAAAACACCACAGCAACAATAGTAGAAGTATTACTCAAATATGCTTTTGGAATTAATTCAAAGATTGAGGGAAATTTCACCTGTGGATCTTTAGTCAAACCAATACTATACAGTGGTGTTTACAAAGGACAGTTTGTTAAAGAGATTTTGCAACTTGATAATCTATCTTAGATGGCCTAAAAAAAAAGGAATAGTATTATATGGTCTTCCTGAAAGAGTTAGCACTTTGCTAGCTCTATGTATTGCCCTACCTGCTACTAAATCTTTTAGCTTGCTTTGTTTTGTCTATTACTGGAGTATTTATCAGCATTCAAAGTAGGCTTGATGGAAATGATTCTTTTTTTGAATGTGATTATTAATGTGATGGACTATAATTAACAGCATCTCTCAAGTCTTAAAGCTAGTACTATCTTGACCATCACGTGTGCAAGGCTGCAGAGTTCAGCTGAGAGCAGACTGCCTGCACACTGAAGTTGCCAGTATTGCTGTTAACACAAACGAAAACTGGGGAAAGGCAAAACCATAACAGGAATGCTATCAACAGGAATTCTGCAGATGCTGGAAATTCAAGCAACATACATCAAAGTTGCTGGTGAACGCAGCAGGCCAAGCAGCATCCGTAGGAAGAGGTGCAGTCGACGTTTCAGGCCGAGACCCTTCGTCAGGAATGCTATTTACTTTTAATAAATATACTCTAAGTTAGAAACATTAAAAACTACAGAGAAACTTGGAATTTAGGATATTACACAAGTTCAGAATCAGGTTTAATATCATTGGCATATGTTGTGAAATTTGTTGTTTGCAGCAGCAGTACATTTGCAATACATAATAACTACAAATTATATATGTACTATCTCTATGCCTCTACCTCCCTATAGCTACATCTATATTAACCATATAGATATTTATATTAACAAGCTAGATAAGATATAGATCTATTAAATAAGCAGTGCATAAAGAGAAGAATAAGAGTAAAGAAAAAAATACTGAGGTAGTATTCATGGATTCATTGCCCATTCAGAAATCTGATGTTGGAGGGGAAGAAGGTATTCCAGAAACATTGAGTGAATGACTTTACACTTCTGTTCCTCCTCCTTAATGATATCAATGAGAAGGCGGCATGGCCTGGGTGACAGGGGTCCTTAATGATGAATGCCACCTTTTTGAGGCATTGCCTTTTGAAGGTGTCCTGAATGCTAAGGAGACTAGTATCTATGATAGAGCCGTTTGTGTTTACAACTTTCTGCAGCTTTTTCCAATCCTGTGCAATAGTCCCTCCAAACCAGACAGTAATGCAGCCAGTTAGAACACAAGATAGCAAGCTGCTCTATGCAGTGCTCTTCTGCATAATGTACAGAACCTCATATGCTACCATGTTCCTCATAGTCAAGAAAAGAGCTATTTTAATGGAAAAGGAGTAACTGGATTTACAACTAGATATGCTTATCAAGATGGACAAGAGACAATACCATTTACATTCTCACCCCCAACAGGTTTAAAAGCTTACATTTCCATCATACTGGTAATTATCTAGCATCTCTTTACAGTTAGAAACAACAACTAAAGCTTTCATTTTAGAGTTGATCAAGTTTAGATAGACTCAATGCCCAATTACTGCAATTTGTCTCAAATCAATTGTATTACAACAGCTTCATTCTGAGATTACAAAGCTTTTCATTTAGTTGGACAGTACGAACATGAAAGATATCATCAGCAAACAACTTTAGATTCATAGTAAGTCATCATAGTGGTAAGACATAAATCATTTTAAATGAATAACTCAGAAATGTTAATATGTCTGTATCATGTGTCATTAACACTGGCTGAATGAGTATTTTTATGACTTTGATACTTCATTAAGTTCTCAGGTTTTTAACCTTCATTTTTTGCCAATCACATATACATTAAAAAAAACTTACTTGACAATTAAATGTTACCTGCAAATCATTTACCAATGGTTGCAATCCATCATGTCACAGAAAATTGGCTGAAGTGATTTTTCAGACCTCGAAATTTTGCGCCAACAGTTGAAGTCTAATAATCTGCTGACCATTCAGAAGTCCTAATATACTGGCTTCTGGCTCACCAGATAACATGTGCAATTTTCACTCAATAGGAACCCATTACATTCCCTATGCACTCACTGAGTCCCAGGTACCCATGCTCCAAGACCACTCCCCAACAACTCACCAGGGCTTGAGTTCTAACATCACAGAACCACTCAATGGAGCCTCCAATTCAGTAGACAATAGACAATAGGTGCAGGAGTAGGCCATTCAGCCCTTTGAGCCAGCACCACCATTCACTGTGATCATGGCTGATCATCCACAATCAATATCCTTTTCCTGCCTTCTCCCCATATCCCTTCACTCCACTATCTTTAAGAGCTCTATCTAACTCTTTTCTGAAAGAATCCAGAGAATTGGCCTTCACTGCCTTCTGAGGCAGAGCATTCCACAGAACCACAACCCCCGTGTGAAAAAGTTTTTCCTCAACTCCGTTCTAAATTGTCTACCCCTTATTCTTAAACTGTGGCCTCTGGTTCTGGACTCCCCCAACATCGGGAACATGTTTCCTGCCTCTAGCGTGTCCAATCCCTTAATAATCTTATATGTTTCAATCAGATCCCCTCTTGTCCTTCTAAATTCCAGTGTATACAACCCTAGTCACTCCAATCTTTCAACATATGACAGTCCCGCCATCTCGAGAATTAACCTTCCGAACCTACGCTGCACTCCCTCAATAGCTAGAATGTCCTTCCTCAAATTAGGAGACCAAAACTGCACACAATACTCCAGGTGTGGTCTCACCAGGGCCCTGTACAACTGCAGAAGGACCTCTTTGCTCCTATATTCAATTCCCCTTGTTATGAAGGCCAGCATGCCATTAGCTTTCTTCACTGCCTGCTGTACCTGCATGCTTAATTTTAGTGACTGATGAACAAGGACACCTAGATCTCATTGTACTTTCCCTTTTCCTAACTTGACACCATTCAGGTAGTAATCTGCCTTCCTGTTCTTGCCACCAAAGTGGATAACCTCACATTTATCCACATTAAACTGCATCTGTCACGCATCTGCCCACTCACCCAACCTGTCCAAGTCACCTTGCATTCTCATAACCATCTCCTCACATTTCACACTGCCACCCAGCTTTGTGCCATCTGCAAATTTGCTAATGTTACTTTTAATCCCTTCATCTAAATCATTAATGTATATTGTAAATAGCTGCAATCCCAGCACCTAGCCTTGCGGTACCCCACTAGTCACTGCCTGCCATTCTGAAAAGGACCCGCTAATCCCTACTCTTCGCTTCTTGTCTACCAACCAATTTTCTATCCATGTCAGTATCCTACCCCCAATACCATTTGCTCTAATTTTGCACCACTAACCTCCTATGTGGGACCTTATCAAAAGGCTTTCTGAAAGTCCAGGTACACTACATCCACTGGCTTTCCCATGCCCATTTTCATAGTCACATTCTAAAAAATTCCAGAAGATCAGTCAAGCATGATTTCCTCTTCGTAAATCCATGCTGACTCGGACTTATCCTGCCACTGCTATCCAAATACTGTATGCCGCTATTACATCTTTTATAATTGATTCCAGCATCTTCCCCACCACTGATGTCAGACTAACTGGTCTATAATTGCCTGTTTTCTCTCTCCCTCCTTTCTTAAAAAGTGGGATAACATTAGCTACCCTCCAATCCGCAGGAACTGATCCTGAATCTATAGAACATTGGAAAATGATTACCAATGCGTTCACGATTTCTACAGCCACCTCCTTAAATACCCTGGGATGCACACCATCAGGCCCTGGGGATTTTTCAACCTTCAGTCCCATCAGTTTACCCAACACCATTTTGAGCCTGATGCAAATTTCCTTCAGTTCCTCTGTTACCCTAGGTCCTCTGGCCACTATTACATCTGGGAGATTGTTTGTGTCTTCCCTAGTGAAGACAGATCCAAAGTACCTGTTCAGCTCGTCTGCCATTTCCTTGTCCCCATAATAATTTCACCTGTTTCTGTCTTCAAGGCCCCAACTTTGGTCTTAACTAATTTTTTCCTCTTCATATACCTAAAGAAGCTTTTACTATCCTCCTTTATATTTTTGGCTAGCTTACCTTTGTACCTCATCTTTCCCCCCCCCGTATTGCCTTTTTAGTTATTTTCTGTTGCTCCTTAAAAGTCTCCCAATCCTCTGGCTTCCCACTCATCCTTGCTATGTTATACTTCCTCTCTTTTATTTTTATATTGTCCTTGACTTCCCTTGTCATACACGGTCGCCCCTTACTCCCCTTAGAACCTTTCTTCCTCTTTGGAATGAACTGATCCTGCACCTTCTGTATTATTCCCAGAAATACCTGCCATTGTTGTTCCACTGTCATCCCTGCTAGGGTATCTTTCCAGTCAACTTCTGCCAGCTCCTCCCTCATTTGTCCATAGTCCCTTTTGTTCAACTGTAATACTGACACTTCCGATCTTCCCTTCTCCCTCTCAAATTGTAGATTAAAACTTACCATATGATGGTCACTACCTCCTAATGGCTCCTGCTTTTCTGCTCTTGCTTTCCATTCACCAGGGTCCTTAAAGTTGCTTTCCCTTCCACACAGCAAGGCCACAATTCCTGAACTCTATTCCATTTACTGGTGCTTCATTTCCTGCACTCCACTGAAACTTACCTAGTTTTGCTTCCCATACTCTGTTGAAGCTTACCGAGTTATTGTGGGGGAAAAAAATTGAATAAGGTGTGCCATAGATTCAATGAGATATCTGCCGTATAATACAGAAAATCTGCTGGCCAGGCACCAAAGTCTTGAGCGTGTTGAATGAATAATTTAATGTAGAGTTAAGTAACAGCTTAATCAAATTATCCCTCACCGATTTCTTAATCTGCTTTCAAAATTAATCAAGACTGTCATACCGAGGTTGTGGTTAAAATCCAACAGCAGGAGTTTACCAAATATTTTGATCTTTAGAAACCAGGATGGTAATAATTGCCAAATTTTAACCTCAAAATTTTCCCAATCTCCTTCCATAATCCTCAACTATCTTCCAAGCAGCTTGACATGACATTGTCTAGATTTAAAAAGGAACTAAGATTAGTTGGTACAGAATTCAAGGATCTGACATCTAGAATTCAACCTTCATTATTATGCTCCTATCATACCTGAAGTTCTTAATATGATCATTCACCCCAGTCAGTGAAAGTGCATCTTGTAGTGCAGTGACATAAGACATGGCTTGTGCTGAAGAGCCCCAATTCACCTCTGTAAAAATAACATTTTTAACCTCAGTATAATAAACAGAAGCAAAATCATCTTTTGAAACCACCAGTCATCACTGATTAAACATTATCATCATGAATGTTCAAAGAAAAAGCTTCACCTGTTGTACTAGACGAGGTTGGCAAGCTGCTTGCACTAAATTTGCCTTTGCTCATTTTCATTATTTCACAGGCTTAAACCCCATACCAAACAAGGACAGAATACTGTGTGTGAAATGTGTTCAGTTAAGCTTCCTAAGTCTTAGAGGGCCCTATTCTGGAGGGTGCAATACTGGACCTTCTCTTAGAAAAAGAGGAAGGTAAAGTAAATGAAGTGACTGTCAGGGAACAATTTAGCTCTAGCAACCATAATTATATTAGTTTTAAGATAATGATTGGAAAAGATAGGTCAGGTCCATGGGTTAGGGTCTTAACTGGAGAAAGGCTAACTTTGGGGAATTTGGCAGGATCAAGAAGAGGTTGATTGGGTGAGCCTGTTTGAAGAGAAAATAAAGAATAGTAAGTGAGAAGCTTTTAAGAGTGTGATATCAAGACATCAGGAAGGAGCAGCATGTTCTGGTTAGGATGAAGGGTAAACTGGCAAGCTAGTGAAGCTCTGCTGGTGAGAGATATTGTTCCGGTCAAGTAAAAGGAAGCATGCATTGTGTTTAGGAGATTGGGGAGACAAATGAATCCCTTGATGACTATACGACTAAAAATACTTTTAAGAGGAAAGTCAGGAGGGCAAAGAGATGGTATGATATGAAGCTGGGCAAATAAGATTTAGGAGAATCCCAAGAGGTTCCATAGCTATATTAAGAGTAAAAGGGTGACTAGGGAGAGAGTAGGTCCCTTCAGAGATCAGCAGGGCTGCCCGTGTCTTGGGTCACAGAAGATGGAAGCGATTTTTAATCAAATATTTATCCATTGTGTTTTACTGTGGAGAAAAATTGAGGTAGCTCAGGAGAAAAGGGAAATAAAAGAAAATGATTTGGAAGACAATTATATTATCAGGGAGAAGGCATTTGCAGTTCGACAGCATTTTAAGATGGATAAAAACCAGGTCCTGATCACATGCACCTTTGAAATTTTCAGGAGGCTAGAGGAGAAATCATGAAGCGCCCTTTTGGAGATAGCAGCTTCATCGTTAGTCACTAGTGAAGTTCATAAAGACTGGACAGTATTCTCGGGCATTTGTGAAGACAAGAATCTGATTCAGAGTCAGCCATAGCTTTGTGCTCAATGAACTTTTGAGATTTTTGAGGAGGTAACCAAATAAAAAAAAACAGGATGAGAGTTGGGCAATGGATGTTGTCTATTTGTACTTTAGCAAGGTCTTCGACCGGGTCCTGCACTGTAGACTGCTCTGGAAGTTTAGACTCCATAGAATCAAGTAAGTGCTAGCTAAATGGATTTAAAATTGGCTTCGAAGTAGGAAGCAGAGAGTGGTGGCTGAAGGCTGTTTATCCGAATGGAGGCCAGTGATTAGTAGTGTGCTGAAGGGATAAGTGTTGGAACCCTTGTTATTTGTTATTTAGATAAATGATTTGGATGTGAATCCACAAGGCTTGATCGTTAAGTTTTCGGATGACACAAAATTAAACCTTGCTGATAGCGAAGATTACAAAGGGATCTTGGTTAGTTAGGGAAGTGGGCTGAGTGGCAAATTGATGAAGCACTTTGAAAAAACGGAATCAGTGTAGGACTTGTGCTATGAATGGTAAGGATCTAGGAATACAAGTGCAGGTTCATTAAAAGTGGTGTGACAGGTAGACAGGGTGGTGAAAAAGGCATTTAACTGCTGACTTTCTGTCAGGGCACTGAGTAAAGGAGTTGAAACATTATGTTGCTGCTGTACGAGTCATTGGTGAGACTGCATTTGGAATACATTTACCCAGTCATAGAAAAGATGTGGTTAAACTGGAGAGTGTACAGAGAAGACTTACAAGGGCGCTGTCAAGACTAGAGGGTCTGAGTTACAGGGAGAGCCTGGTCAGACCAAGTCTTTATTCCTTTGAGTGTAGGAGAATGACGAGTGACTGATAGGGTGGATGGTAGCATTATTTTCTCCAGTACTAGGCGGCATACATTTAGGATGAGGGGAAATATTTAAAAGGGGCATAAAGTGAAAAATATTCCATGCAGAGAATGATGAATATATGGAATGAGCCGCACTGGGGGAAATTGGGACTAGATGGGTGAGTACTGTGGTCAGTACCGACTCTGAGCCGAAGGGCCTGTACTTGTGCAATATTGCTCTATAGCACTAAGAGTATTGAATTTCTATGGGCACATGAATTAACAACTTCCAGCATAGCTTATTCCAACATGTTATCCCAATAAAATATGAATTCTGAGAATGATTGGCTTTCTTATTTAGAAATACTGGGACTAAGAAATTTTGACATATTTGGTGCACCCTGTAATAGAACTGCATTGTTAAACCAGGCTCATTATGTTAACAGCAAGTCTGCAACCTCCAAGCATACGATTTTCTTCCAGTTCCTTTAACTCTAACACAGCAGTATGGGTAGGTGCCCACCACGTGCAGGTAGCCAGTGGTTTACAACATTTCTTTAAACCATAAGAGCTACGGTAGTCACATTCCAAGAGGTAATTTCAATGATATTAAACAAAAAAAAATTGAACTTTATTGCATACCAGACTCTGTGCTCAGAGAACCAGAGCAGAGCAGAAAGGATGTGGCCCATAGACAACAGTAATTTGTGGAAAAGTATTCGTGCTTGTGTTAAATCTTCTCAACAGGAAGACAGAGGGCCATGTGCTATCTATATAATGCTACTGTCAGCACATACTAATAGTTCCAGCTATTGAGTTCAAATTTGCTGGGAAATCAGTATTGGAACCAGAAAATTTATTTTTAATACATTTGTAAATGTACACTTAAGTCAGTATATTCTGCACATTCAGAAGCAAGGAAAAATTCTCACCTGGTTTATTGTAAATAACATAAATATTAAGGAATAGCACGATTGCAACTGTGATTACAGCTGCCCACCAGTTGATGACGAACATGACCGCACAGCACAAAACAGTTCCAAGTAACGAGAGCCACATGTTGTAAAATCTAAAGGCAGGACGCCACCCTGTTAAAACAATCAATTATGAATTTACACTTTCATTTATGCTGCGAAACATAATCTCAACAAATAGCTATGTAAACGTGTTCAAGATGCCAACTTATACTGAATGGCCAAACTTACATTTCATTTCAGAATAGAGTACTTGAATGCTAAAATGATGCTGGAATTTCAAAACCAAGAAAGATTAGATGTCCTGTAATTTATACTCAGTTGCAATCTATATACAAATTACTGACCTGGAGTTTTTGAATATGAAGCGTGAAAACATGAGAAATTGATAAGTGCATACGAGGCCAAGAAAAAGTTTGAGATAACAGGTGCAATAGTATTCAGCTCAGCTAGAAAAAAAGAAAGTAACATTTTAGATTTCATCAAAGTACATCTTAAAATTTTAAAAAAACCACAAGAAATTCTGTAAATGCTGGAAAACTGAAGCAACACACACAAAATGCTGGAGGAACCCAGCAGGTCAGGCAGTATCCATGGAAATGAACAAATGGTTGATGTTTTGGACCGAAACCCTTCTTAGGGCTAGAAAGGAAGGGGAAGACACCAGAATAAAAAAAGTGGGGAGAGGGGAAGAAGGGTAGCTAGAAGGTGATAGGTAAAATTCAAGTACCTTTCCAATAATCAGCAATCACTTCATTTCAAAATTCCCTATGATTTCAAGCTTTTACTGGCAAGAAGTTGCTTCTATAAGAAACTGTAATTTTGGGGTGCTTCGATATGCAAAAGTAAGATACACACTGAAGAAAAACAATCAGCTTCTCCACTTTGTGGCTGAGTTCTTATTAGAGTCAGTCACATAGCATATAAATAGACCCTATTGCCCAACTTGCCCACACCGACTAAATTGCCTACCTGAGCTAGTCCCATTTGCCTATGCATTCAGTCCATAGTCCTTTAAGCCTTTTCTATCCACACGTTTGTCCAAATGATTTGTTCTAAAAATGTTGTAACTTCACCCACTTCCTCTAGCAGCTTGTTCCACATACCCCCCCCCCACCTTCTGTGTGGAAAAAATTGCCCCTTAGGTATCACCTTAAACCTATACTCTCTAGTTTTAGACTCTTCTTTCCTGGGAAAAAGACTGACTATTCACATTATCTACGCCTCTCAAGATTTTATATACCTCTTTCTGGTAACCCTCAGCCTCTTACACTCCAAGAAAAAAATGCTCTAGCCTGTCCAGTTTCTGCTTAGAACTCAAGACCTCCAGTTTTGGTAACAACATTGTTAATCTTTTCTGCACCCTTTCTACCTTAATGACAGCCTTCCTATAGTTAGATGATCAGAACAGCCAACAGTACTCCAAGTGCAGACTCACCAACATCTTGTACAGTTGTGACATGACGTCCAACATTTGTACTCAATACCCTGACCAAAAGGCAACCACACCAAACACCTTCTTCACACCCTGTCTTCTTGTGCCACTACTAAGGAACTATGTACTGTATCCCTGGGTCTCTGTTCTATAGTAGTCTCCAAGGCCCTGCCATTTAATGTACAAATCTTGTCTTGGTTTAACTTGTCAAATTGCAACACTTAGTGCTTGCCCGAGTTAAATGCCATCTGCTAATCCTTGACCCATTTCCCAGCTAATTTAGATCCAGTTGCAATTTAAAGATAACCTTCTTTAATGCCAACAAACTCTGCCATCTACTTTCTCACTCAAGTCATTATTGCAGATGACAAAAGCCCTGTGGCACATTGCTGGTCAAAGGCCTACAATCTAAAATGTCATGTGTGGATTCTATCATGGGGTCAGATGAGGATTTTGAAGTAAGGTATCCAAGAATGAGGGTGTCCAACAATTTACAAACGATTAGTGCAAGCTTGTACTTGAGATTTTCAGAGTTCAAAATCTAAGTGAGGACTCCCTTATAGAAAGGTAGCCAGTATAAACATTGCTCCAGCAGGAAGTGTTGATTACAGAATGCCTTCCTCTGAAACCGGCATTAAGATTTTTGGCAGTATCACTTAATGGAAGCCTTTTCCTGTTTTTCTCCCACTCACTTCATTTGAAGAAACCAGTTTGATTTTTGCAAGAGTTTTTCTAGCATTTCTGGCCACTTAAGTTCTGGGGGTAATTTGCTGAATCACTTGAGGGTGTGGTGACTTGCATCCCAGTTTAAGTTAGTCTACTTGAAGTTCATTTTGTGGAGAGTTGTACAGCACTGTGGCTATGATAAGAGGAGAAATACACTATATGCAATATAAGTGTTCGGATTTTGCTTTCAGCACAAGTTAAAGTCTAGTTCTGTCCGGAGTAAACTATCCTGGTCATTATTAAGGCAAACATAGTACAAAATCTTGCCTGGATGAAATTTTAGATACCATGCTCTCTAACATATGGTCACATTGAAAGCCACAAAAAACAACACTTAGGGACTCAAAGTTTATGCCACAAAAAAATCTGTACAGATTAAAAATTGATATTAACTCAGCTGCAAATTTGCATTAATTTAATTAATATAATACAATTTGTGCATTGCTTGGAAAACTATCTTGCATTCAGATGATTCTGAGGTTGTATAGACACTTATAATTCCACAAGGGGTAAAAATAACTCAGAATGTCCTTTTACCAAATAAAATTACATAAAATTACATATGTAATACAGGTTGACCTTCACTAATCTGGCACCATTGGGACCTGAGGAGTGCTGGATTAGTGAAAATGCCGAATTACAGAAGGATCACATTGAGCATAATCAGTGCCGGATTATCGAAGGAACCGGATTACAGGTAGTCGGATTAGTGAAGATCGACCTGTATTTTGCATTAATGTCACCAATGCAGCAATGGAAATGCGACTTAGATTTTATTAAGATGTTCAAGTTAAAGGCTTGATTTATAGATACTGAGAACTTCTACTTCTTCTGTTTTTAGCTCAGGAAGTTGCAAGTTTCTGTAAAAATACCAAGCTACTTTTTAAGAGCAATTTAAAGGATTTAAGATGAACCCCACTTACCAATCAGAATGAATGCAACAGCAATAAAGAATGTTAAAATATAGCTTCTAATAGGTTCACCATTCTTCCCATATCCCTTTCCAAAGAAATAAAGCCCCTTATAAATATTATCCTTGCAGAGTGCCTGTAGAGAAAATAAAGTCAATTATTTGCAACCTAACAAACCCATTTCTACAGAGGAATTTTAGATCAGCAGCCATTTTAGCTACAAGTATAAGCCATACTGTCCCAAGAGATAACCAGCTCAACCTACCAGTTTTTTCACCATGCCACTCAATCTCCAGAAACACAAGTTCTCCAGTTATATCAATAGGCATTCTTAATAATTTATTCCACAAGTTCATTACATTTTTTTGATGAAAAGATGTTAAGAAAACTTCTCCCTTGCTATTTAATTCAGTGAAATGAAAAGTTAGCCATCAATTCCTATCTGGTGCTTCAAAAATTCAACTAGGATATTACAAAAACCTTGTTTTCTTAAAAAAAATGAAGACAAGTGTATCAATGGTTTTCAAAACAAGGAAAAGCCTCATTTGGTATTTTGTACTACTTATTTTCCGGGTACAGGAACAAACAGAATATAGTCAAAGAGTACATAGTGAAGTAAAATTATATGTGAGTAAAGTCAGTCAGTCATGCTAATCACAGTAAATCTGAATTCTCAGTCGAGGAGAAAAGAAACCAATAAAAAATTATTCTACCTTTTGAAATGTTGTATGAAGTAATCTGATCGAAGCTTTTCACCATCCACCCCATTACCTATATCTTGTTTCTTCATTTCCTCTTGCAAATGAGTTATCCTAGTTCTCAACTTTCAATCTCTTCATCTTCACAGCTTATTATTCTGTTTTTCATAATTATTATTCCATAATTACTCAATATTATTCATTGAAGTATTTGCTACAGGGACAGTGGATGCACTGGCTGAGAGCTTCCAAAATTCTCAAGAATGATTCCCACATATTGGAAATGAAAAAAAATCTATTATTTAATAGGGGAGGAAGAAAGAAAACAAGTTGCAGAGAAGGTGCTAGAATTTATTAACTGGTAAAAGAACAATTGTTAAAAATATAAAAATAAACATGGTGAAATCAATATGGATTTATGAAAAGGAAATTATTTTTTAGGTTTCTCAGTTTAAGGTTGTAAACTGGCAGAAATAAATAAGAATTAACCAGATGACTTGGTGTATCTGGAGTTTAAGGTTTTCATGGCATCTTAATAAAATAAATCATTAAAACAAATTTAAAGTGTGTGGAATTGGAGGCAATATACTGGTGTTGACTCAGGATTAGTAAACAGAAAACAGTAAGAATAGTCGGGTCATTTTCAGGTTAAGAGACTATGGCTGGTAGGATGATATCAGGATTAATGTGTGACTTCCAGTTTCCAACCCATTTCAATGATTTGTATAACACTGAGTGTCATTTTCCAAATTTGCTACCAATACAAAGCTGGCTCTGAAGCTTTTCACAGCCTAATTTCCAAGCGTATAATCAGTTTAAGCCAATGTGCAAAGACAAAGAGGATGGAATATATTGTAGAAACATGTGAAATCAAGATGAAAAAGATACTCCTTTTCATCTCATTTTAAAAAAGTATCTATTTAAAATAAGATGAAACGAGCATCTCATTTTAAAAAGATACTCCTTTTATTGTAATAAAAAGGAGTATCTTTTTGAAAAGAGAGATTGAAAGGTATTGATGGTCAAAAGGACCAGTGAGTGTTCTTGTACATGAATCATTGAATGTTAGCATCCAGATTCAGAAGGAAATTAGGAAGGAGAAGAGTAAACTAGCCTTTACTGCAAGTGGTTTTGATCGCAAGAGTAGAGATGTCTCATTCCAATTATGTAGGGCAGTTATGAATGCATTTGGAATACACTGACACCAAGGAGTGATATACCAAATGATAGAGTAAGTGCAGAGAAAGCTTGGTGCCAGATTAAGATTAAGCAGACCATGCATTTACTCAAATTCAGTTGAATGAGTAATGATCTTAGAAGCATAGAAAATTCTTATAGGCTTAAAGCGGATATAAAGTTGAGGCTTCCTTGTCAGGGATTTCTAGAACCATGAGGGTTATAGTTTCAAATTAAGCAGACAGCTAAAATGAGACAAAATTTCTTCACCCACAGCACTGAACCTTTGGAATTCTTTAATCAATAGGCCTATCAAGATTAAGTTACTGAGTATATCCAAACTACTTTTTGGAATTAAAGAAATCAAGGGATATAGGATTTAGTGCAGGAAAGGGGTGCTGATGACCTTACTAAATATCAGAGCAGGCATGACATTCCTTTTGTTATACCCATCCTTTTCCCACCTCTACAACTGAAAATTTCCCAGTTCAAAAGGGACTCAGACTCGAAAACCTGAAGTATTAACTGCTTCTCTTTCCGCAAATGCTGCCATCCGATCTGCTGATGTTTCAACATTTTCTGTTTTTTTTTCTCCTCTAAATATCATATAAATTCCCTTTACACTATAGCCCACTTTTCTGTATAACTTAAAAATGTTAACTGTTTTT
Source organism: Mobula hypostoma (assembly GCF_963921235.1). Classification (NCBI taxonomy): domain Eukaryota; kingdom Metazoa; phylum Chordata; class Chondrichthyes; order Myliobatiformes; family Myliobatidae; genus Mobula; species Mobula hypostoma. The sequence goes on along the minus strand of NC_086114.1, from coordinate 55,977,300 downwards.
TGGTACTGATGAAAATCACTGATGTGAAATGTTTACCATTTTCCTTAGACCTATTGAGTACTTCTAACAATATTTTTATTCTGTAAGTTAATTAACTACAATTACTGAATCATTTGAGTAGTGTGAAGTCTCTGAGATAACCAATGCTCTCATCAGCATAGATCCATATGACCCGTTTCATATTGATAATTCGTTACGCCAAGCAAGTGACGCTGACAGTGTTGAATTTGTGTTCCATGGCTGCCTTTATTCCCTCTAGTGGAAACTTCTTGGCTATTAGATTCAGCTTCCCAAAACTCATCTTCAGGTTAGGCAACTTCCACCCCACCATTAAGTAGCATTTCCAAGTAATGACATACACCCTGAAAACATGCCCAAGGAGGATATTACTGTCTTCTTGTTCTTCTGCTCAGCTCTAACCATTATTCCATCTACACTTCTACAAGTGTGCTGCAGACAAATGGCTAAGCTCCTCTGATGACAAAGGCTGACAGATGAAAATGCTCCCAACCTTCCCTGAACAGCATTCCTAATTGACTAAGATGGCACTGGTGAGTGACTTTCTTGAACCAGGACATCACAACATCTCCGCATATAAGTGTCTCGGGCCCTACGACCTTCAGGTGGGGGTGGGGGGGTTAAATCAAGCATTTAACACCCACCCCCACCTTTCATAATGAAACAATAAGTCACGTTTCTGACCATGAGTTGCGATTGAAGCTGTCTCTGCCCAGGTGCTACAAATACTGAAAACTGGGAAGCAATATTAGCAATAGCACAAGGATGAATTCTCGTAGGGATATCAATAACATTTAATTACATCATCCAAAATCCACCACTATCAAATTCCTGGGGTCAAAGATAAACCCAATCTTGAAGGCGGTAAAAAGCTGGTAAATGATTCATCTTCTGATTCCCAAAGCCATTTTTCTAGCACAAGTTAGGAATGTATCAATCCACCTGTCTGGACAAATGCTCCTCCAACAACAAAGCAGCCTAGATTCCACCTCCAACACTTACACCCTCCACCAGCACACCATGGCTGCAGGGAGTTCATCTGTCAAAGCACATTGATTAATCATTTTGCAAGAGGACATCTTCCAAGGCAGTAAATTCTTCCATCAGTAGCCCATATGAATATAGTAATTTTGTTATACATCATATTGATTTCAAACTTTAAAATTCAGAATAAATTAATTACAAAAGTACATCTATGTCACCATATACAACATTGAGGATTTGTTTTCTTGCAGGCATACTCAGTAGGTACAAGAAACATATTAGAACAGGTTAGACAAACAAAACAAAACAAACTGAAAATATAAATGAAAAAGAAAATAGATACACTGGACAGCAAATTTTTTCAAAAGTGTTGCTTCCTCAGAAATATTTTGTAGTTATAATAGACCACTTAAAGCTAAACACAAATATAATTTCAGACTACTTGTATCACAAAGGAATTTGGAGAAACAAGAAATTAACATTTATTGAATATAATGCATTTAATTGCATACCAGTGCTGACACCTTACAATAGTTCAACTAAACTAAAAAATATTTTGTTGATGACTTTCATTTGTACTCAGTGTCTGAGGATTCTCACTTAAGTGTCACAATAATCAGCTAGCATTAATAGATTCCAGTTGCCTTGATACCGTTTCTCCATAACTACAATGTCCTAGTGAAACCTTTCACCATGCTTGTCACTGACAGCACCAGGACTTACAGAGAAGTCTGAATGGGAATGCAGGAAATAAGTCTTTAGTGACATGTTGCACTTCATGGTTGAAACATGTTGTCAACCAGCTGCACATAGTTTGGTGCTCTGCAGTTGCCAAAATTTTCAACAACATCCTTGAACGCCCTCCAGTCAATTTTCTCCTGTTCCACTACAAGTTCTTAGAATTGCCTGTCATTGATGAACTGTTTGTTTTGTGTACCAACAATAATGCCTTCCTTAATCTTAGCATCAATTATTCTTGGAAATATCTGTCTCAAATATTGAAATCCTTCACCTTCCTTGTTCATCGCTTTCACAAAATTTTTCATAAGCCCCAGTTTTATAAGAAGAGGAGGCAAAAATATCTTTGTTGGGTCTACAAGTGGCTTATCTGGCACATTTTTCTGCCCTAGAGTCAACTGCTTACCGAGTGGCCAATCCTTTTTAATGTAATGAGATTCTTTAGCGATGGCTGTCCTATTTGCAAATGGAACAACAGCACTCGGTGTATCTGAGCAGCATTCCTCATAGCAGCACCACCACTTTCAGATCACCACACCACAGATGTTCCAGTTGTAGTTGCTGTACAAGACTGCCAAATTTCAGTAGTTCTCTTTCATGTGTACTGCACAGCCAATTAATATTGATAAGTGGATATTGCCATTGTGCATCAGCACAGCTTTTGGGCTGAACACTGAGGAATCAATAAAAAGACACCATTCTTGTAGATCATGCTGGCAACCCAAAGCATGTCCAGGCATGCCTGGACAAGATAGAAAACTTTACAGCTTACATTGTGGGCAATATTTTAATTGGCTTGTATTATAAATTGAAAGTTTGAAAATAGGCCATTCCAAAAAAAAGGCATATAATAGGGAAATAGCATGGTGACATTCATGATCAGCAGCCCAAAATCCGTAAGATACACCCAAAAGCATTCAGGAAGGAAAACATTTGTGGTCCAGTGATAGAGAACATGAAATGAAGAGTCTTTGAAAGTAGGTATTTAGATTGTGGCAACAGTTCAGTTTTAGGGCAAGTGAAGTAGAGTGAAGCTATCCCCTATAGTTCAAGGGCCCGAAAGGTTGAGGAGTAATAACTATTCCTGAACCTGGTGGTGTGGGTCCTGAGGCTTCTGTACCTTCTTCCTGATGACAGCAGCAAGAAGAGAACATGGCCTGGGTGGTGGGGTCCCTGATGATGGATGCTGCTTTCCTGTGACAGCACTCCATGCAGGTGTACTCAATGGTGGTGAGGGCTTTACCCATGATGGACTGGGCCATAACCAATACATTTTGTAGAATTTTCCATTCAAGGGCATTGATGTTTCCATACCAGACCATGTTGCAACCAGTCAATGCCACACATCTACAGAAGTTTGTCAAAGTTTTAGGTGTCATGCCAAATCTTCGCAAACTTTTAAGTATTTCAAAAATTAAGTTCCATAAAGTTATCATAACCGGGCAGTTGAGGGTCATCAGCTGTGGTTAGCTGTACACACTCATGGGACAAGATTTGGGAGTAAATCCAAGGAAAAAATCCAGAGCTGGAGTCCCCAAAGCAGTCCTATGTTAAGTTCAACTCCTGTGATGCCACTGGTGCCAAACTGTATCTGTCTCTGCCATTCCTTTGTATCTATCAGCTGTGTGGAAAGGAGGAGCCTGCTGTATGGGCAACAGCTTACTCTCCATATTGTACTGGCCTGGCTTGTTTATCACATAGGCAGCTACAGTGCAGTATCCATGGTTAATTCCGACCAACAGAGGGCCTCATTATTTCAAAAATTTGAGATGAAACATTGATTTCGAAAACTTAAAATTTTAGCAGTAATAAAACAGAGTTTAAAATGAAATTATCTTCCAACAAGCAAAAGGAATTGAATGATTTCAGTTCTTGTTCACCTGCATTTCACCAAGGCTGCAGCTTCAGAATTCTATAAACTGTTTACACCACTTCAAAACTTCTGAGCAACTGTTAGACTTCTCTGGGCAGCTAATGAAGCAATATACTTTATTCCCTATTAAAATTATATGATATTAATGATCTACTTTCTGCAAAGATTCACTTCACTGGACTCACACTAACATCACACCTCTTCACATTCCTTTAGATGTCAAAACTAGCAACTAAAATCAGGAAGAAAAAATATTACTCATGAATATTTATAGCAGTGGCATAATCAGGATTAGTGAGCCATTTCTGCAAGAGTCACTGAAGCAAAAACTGCCAAAGGCTTTTGAAAGTAGTTAGAGATGCTTTGCAAGCATAGTAATAAAAAGGTAACCATTACCCTTGATGTTGCTGATCCTATTCTTGTAACCCATTAATGACACCAAATACCAAAAATGGGAAAAATATTGTAATGATTGAGGTGGTAATAGTACAAATATGTAATTACTCCTCTCAAGCAATTCTTTATTTAAAGTTCAAAGTACATTTATTATTAAAGTATATACACTTTATACAAACAAGAGAAAATCTACAAATGTTGGAAGTCCAAGCAACACACACAAAATGCTGGAAAAACTCAGCAGGCCAGGCAGCATCTAGGAAAAGAGTACAGTAGACGTTTCGGGCCGAAACCCTTCTGCAGGATGAGAAGAAAAAATGCTGAGGAGTAGATTTAAAAGGTGGGGGAAGGGGAGAGAGAAACACAAGGTGATAGGTGAAACAGTCCTTCCAGGTGAGGTGACACTTCGCCTGCGAGTCTGTATGGGTCATATACTGTGTTTGGTCCTCCCGGTGTGGCCTCCTGTAGATTGGTGAGACCCGACGTAGATTGGAAGACCACTTCACTGAGTACCTACACTCCACCCACCAGAAAAAGCAGAATCTCACAGTGGCCACCCATTTTAATTCTACTTCCCATTCCCATATGTCCATTCATGGCCCTCTCCACTGTCATCATGAGGCCACACTTAGTTTGGAGGAACAACACCTTATATTCCATTTGGGTAGCCTCCAACCTGATGGCATGAACATTGATTTCTCAAACTTCCGATAATGTCCCCCACACCCCTCCTTCACCATTTCCCATCCCCTTTTCCCTCCCTCACTTTATCTCCTTGCCTGCCCATCTTGCCTCCCTTTTCTTTCTTCCATGGCCTTCTGTCTCTTTCACCAATCAACTTCCCAGCTCTTAACCTCATCCCTCCCCCTCTGGGTTTCACCTATCGCCTTGTGTTTCTCTCCTCTTCCCCCCACTTTAAAAAATCTACTCATCAGCATTTTCCTCCAGTCCTGTTGAAGGGTTTCAGCCTGAAACGTCCACTGTACTCTTTTTCTGGATGCAGTCTGGCCTGCTGAGTTCCTCCAGCACTTTGTGTGTGCTACACTTTATACAACCTTGAGATTCATCTCTTTACAGGCAGCCATGGAACAAAGAACCCCAACTGAACCCATTAAAGATGAAAGAAGACTGTCAAACACCCAATGAGCAGAGACAGAATAAAAACAAATTGTGCAAAAAGCATTCAGAAATGAAGTTCACAACACCAGGCATCACTGCAGCCAATTCAGAAGGCGTCAGTCCAGCAAAGAGGTCAGCAAACCCCGTGGCACAGCGAGCCGAACTGGCCTAGCTCTCATCTCTGACCCTGACACCCTGACCATTTCAATCTGGCCCAGCACTTAAATTGGCTTGTTCCTCGTCCACTGGCTTGGGCTCTGCTGCCTTGAGAAGGTTAATACCCTACATTCCCAATTCAGCTCGGTTCTCAAACTGATCAAACCTTGGATTGTTCCTCTTGTCGGCTCTGCCATATCGAACCACCTGACCTTTGCACTTCAGCTTGGCTCTTAAACTGATCAAGCCTTGGATGTTTCCATGCCTCGCCGCGACTCTGCTGCATCGAATTGCCTCCAGCCACTCCAGCAACTCCAGCCTGGACATGCTCCAACTGTCCTGCCCCAGCAAGACTCCCAGTCACACCACAAAAATGCCATATCATAGAAGCGATTCAGCCCAACTCCAACAGGGAAGCCACAGGCACGGTTTGCAGCGATCCATTACCAGAAAAAGTATGAATAACAGTAGTTCCCTTCCTCCATCATCAACTCTGCTCTCAAACGCATCTCCCCCATTTCACGCACATATGCTCTCACTCCATCCTCCCGCCACCCCACTAGGAATAGGGTTCCCCTGGTCCTCACCCACCACCCCACCAGCCTCCGGGTCCAACATATTATTCTCCGTAACTTCCGCCACCTCCAGTGGGATCCCAGCACTAAGCACATCTTTCCCTCCCCCCCCTTCTGCCTTCCACAGGGATCGCTCCCTACGCGACTCCCTTGTCCATTCATCCCCCCCATCCCTCCCCACTGATCTCCCTCCTGGCACTTGTCCGTGTAAGCAGAACAAGTGCTACACATGCCCTTACACTTCCTCCCTTACCACCGTTCAGGGCCCCAGACAGTCCTTCCAGGTGAGGCGACACTTCACCTGTGAGTCAGCTGGGGTGATATACTACGTCCGGTGCTCCCAATGTGGCCTTCTATATATTGGCGAGACCCGACGCAGACTGGGAGATCGCTTTGCTGAACACCTACGCTCTGTCCGCCAGAGAAAGCAGGATCTCCCAGTGGCCAACATTTTAATTCCACATCCCATTCCCATTCTGATATGTCTATCAACGGCCTCCTCTACTGTAAAGATGAAGCCACACTCAGGTTGGAGGAACAACACCTTATATTCCATCTGGGTAGCCTCCAACCTGATGGCATGAACACTGACTTCTCTAACTTCTGCTAATGCCCCACCTCCTCCTCGTACCCCATCCATTATTTATCTATATACACACATTCTTTCTCTGTCTCCTTTTTCTCCCTCTGTCCCTCTGACTATACCCCTTGCCCATCTTCTGGGTTTTCTTCCCCCCGCCTTCCCTCTTTTCCTTCTCCCTGGGCCTCCTGTCCCATGATCCTCTCATATCCCTTTTGACAATCACCTGTCCAGCTCTTGGCTCCATCCTTCCCCCACGTCTTCTCCTATCAGTTTGGATCTCCCCCTCCCCCTCCCTCTTTCAAATCTCTTACTAGCTCTTCCTTCAGTTAGTCCTGACGAAGGGTCTCGGCCTGAAACGTCAACTGTACCTCTTCCTAGAGATGCTGCCTGACCTGCTGCGTTCACCAGCAACCTTGATGTGTGTTGCTTGAAAGTATTTAGTTGCTTTCTTTGTTTCACTGACCACCAACAAGCTGTTGCTCAAACCAGTACGTAGTGCCATCTTAAACTGGTGTACAATGTACTTACATTTAAAACTTCATGGATGGATATGTAACTCTGCACCAACTCTACATGATGCATGACAAAGCTGCTTTGTGATTTAAAACCCTGTTTTCAGAGGGATATACGGAGGGATCTCACCTCCTGTTAAACTTGGCGATAATAGATAGACTTAAGTCAGCTCCTTTTGACAAGGCAGTGGGTTTTGTCATTCATGCTGGTGTTCTATTCAAATATCATATAGTAACTCAGAAATTTTGTAAGAGAATATATCAGTAGTACAGTGATGGCCCAAGCACAGAGGAGTTAACAGTTCACTGAGTTTTAATAAGAACTTGTCAGAACAAAGAAAAATTAACGCTAAGCCAACAGGACCTCTAAAAACTCTCAAACTAACCAAAAACTAGTGCCGTCACTGCTGCAGTGACTTAAATTAATACCACTCCTTTAACAGCATCTATCTAAATCACTGAACATCTTTCCCAGTACGTGGACTAAGGTAAGCAAGGAGCGTTATCATCACTGTGCTTCGATCAAGACTTGATAAGACTAAAACAACTGGAGAGAGTTAAATACAAGTTCAAAGGAATCCTAATTGGCTGGGATGTGTGCTTCTCACATGCATAACTGTCATCTTCTTTCAGCTGCCCACCAGTGAGAGCGTTCAGACTCAACAACAGTGACTTCCATAGTTGTGACTAGGCCCCCCTCTCTATGGTGCAGCTACCGATCAGCCAGGGGCCTGTGCCTGCTGGAAGTCCTGAATGAAAGACTTCTCCGGGCCACACCTCTCCCAATCAACAAGGTACTGGACAATGCACCACACCCAGTGAGATGCCAGGATGCACGTGGACAGAATAGAACAGGGACCCATCCATCAAGCAGGGAGAGTTGACTGGAGGAGGAGGGGGAGGAAGTCACTTCATGGATGATGGTGGGCACAACCTATAGGAGGTTCTTCTCCATTACCAATAGTCCCATGGTGTAGGGCCAATTTGCGGCTCTCTACTCTCAAAGGAAGATCTCTAGATGCCAGTCAGACTTTGTCCCCTGGCTTGAGAGGCTTCACCTGTCAGTGAAGCTGATCAGCCTGCCAAACATGTTGCTTCTGGCTGCTCAGCAGGGAAGCCCTGGCCAAGTCTCCACATGCAGCAGGGACTCCAACGTCAATTTCTTGGTCTGTGAACAATGGTACCTGGATTCCCTTTTGACATTCAAAGGGGGACATGCTATTGCAGGGCGACTGAAGGTTATTGTGGGTAATCTCTGGCCAAACTAGCTGTGATCTCCAGATTGTGGGGTTGGAAGAGACATGGCAGTGCAGGGTTGTCTCCAACTCCTGATTCACTCACTCAGTTTGGCCATTAGATTGGGGGTGGAAACCTGATGAAAGACTGGCTGTGGTTCCCAAAAGGGAATAGAAAGTCTTCCAAAAATGGTATGTGATCTGTGGTCTTTGATCAGACACTATGTCCTGAAGAAAGCTGAGCACATACTGAACCATGAGGGTGGCAGTCTCACGAGCTGACAGGAGCTTGGGGAGTGTGATGAAGTGGGCTGCTTTAGAGAACTGATCCACCACAATTACCAGAATGGTAGTGTTCCCATATGATGGAGGCAAACCAGCAATGAAATCCACTGAAAGGTGGGACCAGGGGCGGTGAGGCACAGGCAGACCACCAGGGGACTGACGTAACATCTTGTTCTGGGCACAAATGGGACAGAAAGAGATTAAGTTGTGGACACCTTGGGACAGACGACCACCAAAATCATCTCTATAAATTCCATGGTCTGTTGAATTATCAGGTGGCCAACCAGACGGGAAGGGTGACCCCACTCCAACATTCTGGGACACACATTAGGAGGGACAAGCAGCCAGCTGTGGGCGGGGGGGGGGTCCCCCACCATGGCTGAGGTCCAACTATTGGTCAGCCTTCGCCTCTGTTTCTACTCCCAAGTCACTGGAGCAGCTCTGCATGTGTGGGGAAGGATGGGCTCTGCATTGGCTTTATTCTCAGATGTCAAACTGGTGGGAGAGGGCATCGGCCATGATATTCTTGCTGCCAGGATTGTAGATGAGGGTGAAATTAAACTGAGTGAAAAAGAGAGCTCAATAGCTTGACGGGAGTTGAGTCACTTGGTGTCATGAATGTAGGAGAGGTTTTTGTAATCTGTGCATACCAGAAAGGGGTGCTCTGCTCCCTCCAGCCAGTTTAGCCATGCCTCCAGAGTCTCCTCGATAGAAGTTCTCAGTTCCCAGCATCATAGATACAATCTGCAGGAGTCAAGCGATGGAAAAGAAAAGCACAGGGGTGTATTTGATTATTTGCTGAAGAGCGCAAGGATAGTACAGCTCTAATGCCAATATCAGATGTATCAACTTCGACGGTGAATGGATGGGATACACCTGGATGTTGCTTCACCACTTCCCCAGTGCTTTAGTTTTGATAATGCTTGAACTGCTTCACTTGCCCACTGGAATCCTGCAGAGGTCTTCTTGGTGAGTGCAGTTATGGGAGCTGCAATGAAACTGAAATTTCTGATGAAGCAGAGATGAAAGTTTGCAAACTCCATGAAGTGCTTCATCCATTTGACTGTAGATGGTTTGGGCCACTGGTCCTGCCTGAACTTGACATGAGTCCATTTGAACAGTGAAAGGGATGAGGATGTAGCCCAAAAACAACACCTGCTCAATAGACAACAGACAATAGGTGCAGGAGTAGGCCATTCAGCCCTTCGAGCCAGTGCTGCCATTCACGGTGATCATGGCTGATCATCCACAATCAGTATCCAGTTCCTGCCTTATCCCCATAACCTTTGATTCCGCTATCTTTGAGAGCTCTATCCATCTCTTTCTTGAAAGCATCCAGAGACTTGGCCTCTACAGCCTTCTGGGGCAGAGCATTCCAAATATCCACCACTCTCTGGGTGAAAGAGTTTTTCCTCAGCTCCATTCTAAATGGCCTAACCCTTATTCTTAAACTGTGGCCTCTGGTTCTGGATTCACCCATCAGCAGGAACATGCTTCCTGCCTCCAGCGTGTCCAATCCCTTAATAATCTTATATGTTTCAATCAGATCCCTTCTCATCCTTCTAAATTCCAGTGTATATAAGCCCAGTTGCTCCAATCTTTCATCATATGACAGTCCCGCCATCCGGGAATTAACTGCACTCCCTCAATAGCAGAATGTCCTTCCTCAAATTTGGAGACCAAAACTGCACACAATACTCCAGGTGTGGTCTCACTAGGGCCCTGTACAGCTGCAGAAGGACCTCTTTGCTCCTATACTCAATTCCCCTTGTTATGAAGGCCAGCATGCCATTAGCTTTCTTCATTGCCTGCTATACCTGCATGCTTGCTTTCAGTGACTAATGTACAAGAACACCTAGATCTCGTTGTACTTCCCCTTTTCCTAACTTGACACCATTCAGATAATAATCTGCCTTCCTGTTCTTACCACCAAAGTGGATAACCTCACATTTATCCACATTAAACTGCATCTGCCATGCATCTGCCCACTCACCCAGCCTGTCCAAGTCACGCTGCATTCTCATAACATCCTCCTCACATTTCACACTGCCACCCAGCTTTGTGTCATCTGCAAATTTGCTAATGTTACTTTTAATCCCTTCATCTAAATCATTAATGTATATTGTAAACAGCTGCGGTCCCAGCACTGGTCACCGCCTGCCATTCTGAAAGGGACCCATTAATCGCTACACTTTGTTTCCTGTCAGCCAGCCAATTTTCAATCCATGTCAGTACTCTGCCCCCAGTACCATGTGCCCTAATTTTGCCCACTAATCTCCTATGTGGGACTTTATCAAAGGCTTTCTGGAAGTCCAGGTACACTACATCCACTGGCTCTCCCTTGTCCATTTTCATAGCTACATCCTCAAAAAATTCCAGAAGATTAGTCGAGCACGATTTCCCCTTCGTAAATCCATGCCGACTCGGACCAATCCTGTTACTGCTATCCAGATGTGTCATAATTTCATCTTTTATAATTGACTCCAGCATCTTTCCCACCACCGACGTCAGGCTAACCAGTCTATAATTCCCTGTTTTCTCTCTCCCTCCTTTCTTGAAAAGTGGGACAACACTAGCCACCCTCCAATCCACAGGAACTGATCCTGAATTTACAGAACATTAGAAAATAATTACCAATGCGTCCACGATTTCTAAAGTTACCTCCTTAAGTACCCTGGGATGCAGACCATCAGGTCCCAGGGACTTATCAGCCTTCAGACCCGATAGTCTATCCAACACCATTTCCTGCCTAATATAAATTTCCTTCAGTTCATCTATTACCCTAGGTCCTTTGGCCACTATTATATCTGGGAGATTGTTTGTGTCTTCCCTAGTGAAGACAGATCCAAAGTACCTGTTCAACTTGTCTGCCATTTCCTTGTTCTCCATAATAAATTCACCCGTTTCTGTCTTCAAGGGCCCAATTTTGGTCTTAACTAATTTTTTCCTTTTCATATACCTAAAGAAGCTTTTACTATCCTCGTTATATTCTTTGTGGAACTTGCACTCTCTGGCCTAGCATAAAGGTTGTTCTCAAGGAGCCATTTGAGAACCTTCCGGACATGCTGGAGGTACTCCTGCTGAGAGCAGGAATAGATAAGAACATTGTCCAAATACACAATTTTAAAAAACTGGTTCAGTATGTCCCAGAGCATATCATTGACTAGGGCCTGAAAAACAGCAGAAGCATTGGCCAGAACAAATAGCATAATGAGTTACTCAGTGGTCAGTGGGGGTGTTAAATGCAGTCTTCCACTCAATCCTTTCTTGGATACAAACCTGGTTGTAAGCATTGCACAGATCTACCTTAAAGAATAAGCTTCTCCCTGGAGATGTTCAAATGCAGAGGCAAGTAAGGGAAGAGGCTAGTGGTTCTTCACCATGATGTCGTTGAGGGGCATCAAAGCAGGGATGGAGCTAACCATCCTTCTTGCACACAAAATTGAAGCCTGCCCCTGCTGGTGGGGTAGATAGAGAGGGAAATCCCAAGGCCAATGCCTCCTTGATGCATTCTTCCATGGCCACCATCAGGACTTAAAGGAAACAGCCGGCCCCGGGGAGGACTAGAACCAGGTAAGAGGTCAATCACGGTTATATGCTGGTGTAGAGGTAGTGAGTGAAGTGGCCTTCTTCTTACTGAAGATCTCAAGAAAGTCAGCATATTCAGCTGGAATACCAAACAGGTCCACACTAGCAGTTGGCTCAGGAGAGGATAAGCTGAAAGGGGCTTGCGCTGGACCAAGACAGGTAGACAGATATGCCAGTTGTCTATCTTGGAGCTCCTTTAGATTCTAATTGATTAGTGGTTGTATTGAGAGAGCCAGGGAGTGCTAAGTGCTAGCAGCAGTTCAGGTGAATCAATAAGATAGAAGGAAAGCTGATCCCTATGGCTGACTCTAGCACAAGTTGGATGATACTGTGGAAAAAGTGTTGGTGCATGGCCAAGTGGTTAAGGCATTCGTCTAGTGATTTGAAGGTCGCTAGTTCGAGCCTTGGCTGAGGCAGCGTGTGTGTCCTTGAGCAAGGCACTTAACCACACATTGCTCTGCGATGACACCGGTGCCAAGCTGTATGGATCCTAATGCCCTTCCCTTGGACAACATCAGTGGCATGGAGAGGGGAGACTGGCAGCATGGGCAACTGCTGGTCTTCCATACAACTTGCCCAGGCCTGCGCCCTGGAAACCTTCCAAGGTGCAAATCCATTGTCTCATGAGACTAACGGATGCCTACACATATATCTCTGTGGAAAGGCAGATCTTCCCAGTGCCTAGAGACCAACCATCCAGAGCCTTAATATCAATATTTTGCTCCAACAATTGAGTGGAAGCTCTCTACCTTTGAGCCTGAGAGATATCCATGAGGCTCTTGGATTCCCCAGGGTCAATATTATGTCAGGAATTTGCGGGTCTGGAAGCTGGAAGCATTAGTCGATTAGGGAAAAATGCTTGCAGGAGATTCAACCCTTCAGAGTTCCCCTTCTTATTGATGGGGCTCCTCTTTTACTGAGTGCTTGGGAACATGATGCCTAGAAGTGCCTTGGATTGCCAGAGTAGAGGCAGAATTCTGTTCTTCTGCACCGACCTCATTCCTCCTGAGATAGGTGCAGGCATCCCACCTGCATGGGCATCAACATTTGAACCGACCTGGCTGGGTTTCGAAAATCAGCTCACACTAGATAAAGATTCTGCAGCCATCTGGGTCACCTAAGTACCTGCCTGGTGGAGGAATTCTCGTTTCAAGTCCGGAAGCAACTAAAGGAATTGAGGCGTTAGTGGCAGAGGTTGATGAGACTGCAATTGAAGTGGATGAGTTGGTGCCAGTGCTGGAAGTGGAACTGTGCTGGCAGAGAACTGCTGAATGGTGGCAGTGAGAACAGTAATGGATGCCACCTGATTTTGGCTGTCTGTTGTGAGATGCTGAACTGTCATTGCAAGTGCTGACTCCTGTTCTTCTTGCTTAGACTGTGCTTTCAGCTCTGAGAGTAGCTGTCGCTCTGCAGGAGCCATTTCTGCCAACCCAGCTTCCACTGACTAACTTCTCCTCCATTTGACCGACAGAATTCAAGGCTGATTTCAGCTGTTTTCTCTCTGCTGGGTCCATTTTGATGGTCAAGTCTTGCTGACAGGAGTTGAATGATGGGGCCCAGAACAGAGGGAGAAACATGGACACAGAATTAACAGTACATTGAGTTTTAAAAAGAACTGTTCAGAATGAAGAAAAATTAATGCTAGGCCAACAGGGCCACTAACTAAAAACTCTCAAACTAACTAAAAGCTATCGCTGTCACTGTGGCTTGAAAGCAGTAACCTAGAACTAAACTAATACTGCTCCTTTAACATAGTCTATCTAAATCACCAAACATCTTTCCCAGAACGTGGACTAAGCCAAAAGGGAGCGTTGTTGTCACTGTGCTTCAATCACGACTTGACAAGACTGAAATAGGGAGAGAGTTAAATACAAGTACAAAGAAAGTTTAATTGGCTGGAATGTGTGAATTCTCATGTGGGTGATTGCCATCTTCTTTAAGCTGCCCATCTGCAAGAGTGTTCAGGCTCCGCAGCAGTGTCTGCAGATGTTTCAGAATAGTGCCAGAGCAAAGGTAATGAGGTATATCATACTCGATAGCACCATAATTGCTCTGAGAACAAAGAATAAGGCCAAATGAACCACTTGGCATCAACTTGCATACCACCTACCTTCTTAAGCCCATCATTCCTTCTGGGGTATAGGCCACCTATAGTACCTCAGAGTTCTCTATCCTAGGCCAGTCTTTCAAGTAGCCTCCAGGTGTAGCCCATCTTCTTGGTGTATTCTTGTTCTTGCAGGAATGAGGCCCTTGCACTGTTTTATGGGATGAGATTGCTAGCCCCATGCCCAACCCTCTCTTTCAGCAGCCGGGCTTGGGATGGTCCATGGAAGAGTTGCATACCACTTGTGGAGACTGAATGGGCTAGTGCAACTTTACAATGTTGCTAAAAACTTCTCAAACACCTACAGACTAGAGTCTGAATTGAGAGAGTTTATCCACAGATTAATCAAGCAGTAGTCTGATATTACTGAGTTCAGGATCAGATCTTCCAGTCAATGAGCTGGACTCCTCTACTGCTCTCCCAGATGTATCCTGTCCCACAAACAAGGTACAGCAAGCAGAGGCGGTGACATAATAGTATTCTGATAGAAGGGAATAGCCCTTAATTTCCATGTCTCATGGCATCAAGTGAAATCTGGCAAGGAGTTTACTCTCTGTCCCAGTCTATCTTCAGCTGATTTAACAGTACTTCCTGATATTGAACAATGCAGCTAAGGCAACAAACGTAATCTAGATAAGGAACTTCAATGCCCATGACAAAGAATGGTTTAATTAAACAACCACAACCAAGTCCTGAAGGGCACAACTGCCAGACTGGCACTGTGGCAGGCAATGAATGAATCAACACAAACCAAGCTTATTTGGCCTCTTCTCCATATATCAATGACAGCACTAATAGAAGTCACCACTGTATAAATCTTCAAGGAAAAATTCCTTCTTTATGCAGCGGATACCTTTCTTTGCGTTGCATGGCACTAAATAAGATAGACTGAACAGATCAGCATCCATTGAGGCACTGGACCATGAGAAGCAGCCAACACGTCCACCATACTGAGATCTCTTAGCCTTTCACATAACCAAGCTAAGGGATAGAGAGCGAAGAGCATGGCAGAAGCAGCACCAGAATACCTAAATGAGATAGTAATTGAGTGCAGTTGAAACACATACATGCTAAGCAGTAAAATCACATGTATTTGTCCTCTGAGTTTAGAGATTACAACTGAGCGATCCAACTAAAGTTTTGCTGCAAAGTGGTGGATAATTATATGGCTATTTAGAGGAAGCACCAAAACAAACTTGTCCTCAACATTGAAAGTGTGCAGCTTGTGAATTCAGAGCTATGTTCACAGTCCAAGTGAGTAATCCATCATCTTCCTCTGAGATCCTTAAGAAAGTCAGCCTTTGGCCAATTAAATCAATACAAATGATATCATGAAACAGCTGAGAGTACCGCATACAACAAATGCTTTAGGATATGATGACATCCAGCTATAAAACTTAAGAGATGTACTCCAGAATGAAGCGCACTTCTTGCCAAGCTAATTCATCCAGTTACAACATTGCCATATTCCAAACATCGGGAAAAATTGTGAAGCTATGTCCTGTTTAGAAAAAGCAGCTCAAAAATAATTATCACCAAATCAGTCTACGCTTAAATCATCTCGAGCGATACTCCATCTACTGCTCTAAACATCCATTGCCTCTACTACCAGCATACAAAGTGGGTGTAGCATATACAAAATACATGTAATTACCTAAGAAATGTGGTGGAACCTCAAACTCTACTATCTAGAAAGACAAGAGTTTCAGATGCATTGCAACATCATTAACTGCATTGCAACATCATTAACTGCATTTTCCTTTGCAATTCATGCTTAACTCCCCCTACTCCCCCCCCCAAACTTGGAATTATATTGTGCTCTTTCAATACCCAAGGTCTAAGCTAACATTCCTTGATCATTTAGTCTGAATCCTGGAGTACATGCAGAGGAACAATAGTTCAAGACAGCAAGCAGCTCATTACTATTTTCTCCAGTGCAATAAACACTGTTCTTGCCAGTGATGCTCAAATCTCAAACAATAAACCAATAGAAATTTGAATGTGTACATTATTTTAATTTGGTTGCACCAAAAGTTGATGACTATTAGACTAAATTTTTAATAACACAATCAATTTTGCCAAACATTAAAATCAAAAAATGCAAACTAAAAAAAACACAAATTCAAGTCTTGAATATATCAAGAATCACTCATCCTAACACAGAATGCTAGTAGCTAAGATCACCACATACCTTCCTCCAGTCCAAGTCATTCCTCTCCCATCTGTTCTTCGAGCTAATTGTCAAACATGATTTGATTTGCCCCGAATACAGTTTTATTTTCATGCTACTGAAGGGTGTTAATTTTCATCTGCTTCACTTCCAAAAAAATGTTTCCCCCAATGCTGCATCTGAGTGACAATTCACTGCATATTGCAAATACGTGCCACCATGTGGACAAGGGTGCAACATTGATAACCTTTGATTCACCCGATAGCAGCAATGTCACTTGAGGAGGAGTGGAAGACTGACTTCACCAACAGACCTCCACATTAACTACAGTGTTCTTGACAACCTCTTCCTGTTAAAATGCTTTCTCGCTTATCTTAACTATTTACATTTACATTCTTCATACTCAGCCAGATTCCACTCACTTTGTAACAGGAAAACATAAAACTGCAGATGCTGGAATCTGAAACAAAAACAAATGCTGGAAGAATTCAGCCAGGTAAGTAGTGTCCATGGAAAGAGAAACCAGTCAAATTTTAGATCAGTGACCCTTCTTCAGAACTTGTTTGACTGACTGAGCTCTTCCAGCATTGGTTTTGTTCCACCTTATATTATCAAACTAACACTTCATATATTCCTTTCATGGCTTCCTCTCTAACATACAGGAAAAGAGCATATGAGGTGATAGCTTGATAATACAATGTGAAACAAAAACAAAAGGCTCTTTTCTTTCCATTCCCTGTTATGGGAATATACCTAGAAAATTTTTGCTACCACCACTTTTGCTGCTTTCCAGGGGCTTTTTAATTTTTTAAACCAGTTTGATTCAGAAATTTGTCAAATGCCTTGTTAAAACCCCTGTAAAATGATAACTCATGTTCTACCCTCATACACCCTCCTCAAAAAATTAAACAAAGATTACTTTGTGAACTGACAATACAAATATTTTGTAATAAACCACAAGTTATAAGGTTAGGCAGCCATTTATTGATGTGGACTTGCAAACTGGATGCAAGGAGACTGTCAGCTATGCTTGTGAACGCAGCAGGCCAGGCAGCATCTCTAGGAAGAGGTACAGTCGACGTTTCAGGCCGAGACCCTTCGTCAGGACTGCCATTGATCTCACCAGCTCCAACACCTCAGGGCATATTCAAAACCCGGACTTGTACCTCTTCCTAGAGATGCTGCCTGACCTGCTGCGTTCACCAGCAACTTTGATGTGTGTTGCTTGAATTTCCAGCAACTGCAGAATTCCTGTTGTCAGCTATGCTCTCCTGATTGGTAAACTATGTTAGTAAAAAGGACTGTAGTGTGGAAAGAGCAATTTAGTTTCTCTTGAGGAAATACTTTGCAGAATCCTTATTAAAATCATCTCCTATTAGGAAACCCTCAAATCAATTCTGTGGGAAATGAAGCTGTATTGCCAAGTACAGGTATATCTCTGGTAGCCTCCTTCCTTGTGCTGCACTTCAGACTCTGCCTAAAGACCTTCAAGATCCATATTTCCTTTGTCCTCCTCTAGTAGCAGTTATACTATGCAGCATGCATTAGAGGGTGAACACAGAACAGTACACATGCCTTTACATGGTCTATATTCTGTCTGTTCATGTGCCTGTCTAAGTGCCTCTTAAAACACTGCTTCCAGCACCTCCTCTGGAAATCTGTTCTATGTCACAACCACTTCATGTGCAAAAAATTGACTCAAATCTCCTTTAAATTTGTCTCCTCTTGCCTCAAATGCTACACTCTAGCATTTAGTGATTCCATCCTGGTAAACAGACTATCCACCCTCTCTTTGCCTCTCAATTTTATATACTTCTATCAGGCCAATCCTCATCCTCTGATGCCCCAAAGGAAACGATCCAAGTTTGACCAACCTCTCCTTACAAGAAATGCTCTAATCCAGACAACATCCCGGTGAACCTCTTCTGCATTCTCTCCAAGGCCTCCCCCTTCCTTCCTGTAAAGAGGCACCCAGAAATGTATAATACTACAAATACTGTATAACCTAACCAATATTTATATAACTGCAACTCGACTTCTCGACTTTTATACTCAATTTACTTACTGGTGAAGGCAAGTATGCCTTCTTACCACTCTATTCAGTTGTGTTGATGTTTTCAGTAAGCTATGGACTTGCATCCTAAGATCCCTTTGTATATCAATGTTCCTCAGAGTCCTATCATATGCACATGTGTTTTTTGCCCAGATGTCTCCTTTTGCTCTTGGGTAGCTAGCGGTAGCTAAGAAACACACTAGGAAAAGTGTGTAGGGAACTATTAAATTAGTTTTTGAGAAACTAAATGTTGCAAAAGTCATTGTTAGTTCTACCACTCTGAAGATATAAAAATAGTCTTCAAATGGTTGACAAGATGCTGATTAAATCAAATGAGGAAACCAAGAATCTTTGTACACTACTCATCAGAAAATCACTTTGATAAAAAGGCTATGATTGCCTTCGCATTAGACAATGCTAACACCTGCACAATTGTTTTGAGATGCAAAAATCAAAGCCTTCATAGAAGGAGGAAAATCTCAATTCCAGCATGCAACTGCTTCATTTTTAAACAAGCAGTAAACTTCTTACATTTTACAAATGTGAAACAAGCACCTCAATTTGTTTTGTTTGCTGGTATACTTAATGAATAACTTAACATGTTTCTATTATAATTGAAAATGTTATTTGCTCTAACAAATGCATGCTATATAAAAATTTTATGTCAATTTAATACAAATTTACATGTTCAGACAAGTGTTAATAAATGGGATTAAATGGTTTATATTATAACATTTACAACTGAAAACTAAATTTTCTTACCTGAAAAATCTTGGGCGCACTAACTAAAGAGGCCAGGGCAGAAGAAAGAGTAGCTGAAAAGATTCCAGCTGTGATGAGGGGTCCGAAACCAGACACCATGCTCATAACCTACAAAACATGTTAACAGCTGTTATAAGCCAGTTCCTGGTACAGGTATTTTGATTGTCCCAAGCCAGCCCCTTTATGCACATTACAGCACTTGTACCTGGAATGTCACTCTGGGCATTAAACTCTGGATAATTCTTTCCAATGGTGCTTTATTTTGGTGCCCCTTTCTGGGACTCTTTGGGCTTGAAATTTCACAGCAAACTGAGAGGCACAGAAACTGGCCCTGTACAGGAAGTCTGCTCTTCATTTTCTTGGTGACATTGATGCATGTTTGTATACATGTGAAAGAGAATGCATGCTTTCGGGATGTCAATCATTTTCACATTCTGCATAAAAATGTGTTTTTTCAAGTCCCATACTTCTATTGAAATTAATTTCTCAGAGTACTATCCAATTAAGAATTGCTCATCAGGGCCGGCTGGTGGTGCAATGACATCGGCGCCGGACGCAGGAGCGGAGGTTCCCGGGTTCGAAACCAGTTGGGTCCGCTCCCGAGTACACTTTCCATCCGTGCCGGGTTGAGTGTCGAGATCGCACCTCGACCTTGTAAAATAAAGGGAAAAATTCTGCAAAAATGTCCGTGTGAGGAGTGGCGTGTCACACAGCCTCTCTCTCTCTCGCTCTGCGCCTTGTAAAAAAAGCCATGAAAAAGACATCATCACGTACGCACGCACGCACACACACAGACTCGCACGCACACAGGCACACACCAAAAAAAATTGCTCATCAGGATCAAGATTGCTCACTATATATTTCACATACTCAGTGCACAGATATAGACTTACGGAACCTGCCAATGGTATCCTGTACTTTAATCAATTTTACACCTCAAATCCATTCCACAAGAATCAAAAATGTGTTACACAATCAAATTTTCATGATATTGTTTTTGAAACCATTTTTACTTATGTCTTTAAATTCCTTTAATAGAAATGTGGAAGAGAGGTTAAAGTTATTGCAGTAGCTTGCTAAACACCAATTTCAAGTTAGTTAATCTCTTTCATTAGAAGCTACTCGTCTTAGATGAGTGAAGTCTTCAGTTGTCGGAAATTGAACAGCAGCACATTTTGTCCTGATGTGTGAATATAACAAAACTCTACTCACCTTTTTTAAAATTAAGCCATCTACTTGATATCTAAAAACATTTAAAATTTCAGTTAAATAAGAGTGAAATCAGGGGGCTGGTGGGGTCTGGACTATATACACACATACTCTGTGTCAGTTTTTTTGGATATATTCCATGTGGGTTTGTTGACTTGTACATGCAAGGACTGGATATCAAGCCATGGTGTTTTTTTGGGGGGGAGGTGGGGGCACATCCGGACTCTTTTTTTCCCATGATTGTGTTCTTGATGTGACTGTTGGTAATGTGTTTTAGCACCTTGACCCCAGTAGTAACACTGTCTTATTTGGCTGTATTCATCTATTGTTGTATGATAATTAAACTTGAATTGAATTTGCATGGATTGAATTTCATATATGTCAGAAGGCTGGTGGGAGGCTCGAAGTTTTCGGACGGACTCAAGAGTCGGCTGTGGTCAGGTACTTCCAGGGTGCTGCATCGGCAAGTTTGCGGCGCTGGAGGTTCATGGCAGTAAGAGTTTTCTTCCTTCTACCGTCTGCATGAGATGATGGGACTTTCGAGACTTTGAGACTTTTTTTTACCGTGCCCATGGTCTGTTCTTCATCAAATTATGGTATTGCTTTGCACTGTTGTAACTATATGTTATAATTATGTGGCTTTTGTCATTTTTTTAGTCTTGGTCTGTCTTGCGTTTCTGTGAAATCATACTGGAGGAATATTGTATCATTTCTTAACGCATGCATTACACAATAAACAAGGACTGCATGTCCTCATAATCTAATATATATGAAAAAGGTGGTGATCATTATTATACTCCAAATCTCATACATACATTGTAGATGACTTGGATCTAAGGAGAGGGGAGACTACCTTTTTAAATCGCTGGTGAGATCGCCCTGCTACAGAGAGGGAGAATGTGGCCCAGGTTTTCTGCATTTTGGATGTGGACTTGGACTGGACTTCCCCTCACCTCCCGCCCCCTCAACCAGTCTTTTAGATTTTCTGTATTGTGCTTTTCAGCCGATCTTTTTCTTTTTTTTATGTGCGGGTGGGGGGGACGATTTGGGGATTGGGTCTGTTCCATTTTTGTTCGTTTTTTTGCACAGAGAGTGAGGCTTGAGGGTTAATGATCATGCTGCCTTTTTTTCCCTTCTTGGTTTCATAACCATCTGGAGAAGAAGAATTTCAGAGTTGTATACTTTGATAATAAATTAACCTTTGAACTGTTTACATTTACTACAAGTAACACAATCCTGAGTTGAAAATACCTTGCCTTCAAAGACATCAAAATACTTGACCTCCCTACTCAATAGCACCATAAACCTGCAATATCTCAAAATGATCCATTACCACTTTCAAATGAGAGTTAAGGATGGAGAATGAATGCTAAGTTGCCCAGTAATGTTCCCATTCTGTAAGTAAAAAATAAACTACCTGGAAGTTATTCATTAAACCAAAATTGCATGACTGTGTGTTACAGATGGAGAAATCATATCCCAGTCTACAGGCTGCTGAACCATTGCAGTTTGTGATGGAACTTAAGGTATCATTCACACTTCCAGTGGCATCACGCACAACTGTGGCACCTAAAAATGGGTATAAATACAAGAAATAAGGTGTGATTGTATAAAATATGCAAATAAAAGTTTCAAATAGCTACACAAGCCTAGATTTTTTTTATAGCTCAACAGACACATTAAAGGTGGCGTTTATGGCAGGTTAATGAATGTTTATTTTGCAAAGTTACCATTGATCCCTACCATGCACAAGACCCAAGTTATCACTTGCAGTACAATTGGCCTTGATATTTAGCATACTCATGTCTTTCTCCCACACCTCATCCTTCAAAGATGGTAATCAGCTGTTGGTTGTGAGGGGAGTGGCAGGTAACATTCAAAGAGTTGTTTGGAAAGGCAAGTTCATGTTTCACGAAAAGTGCACCTTCCAGTGTTAAGATTCAGTGGGAAAGAACCTACTTAAAAGGTCAATTTAAATTTATTCGAAAGCACACCTCTATCTGTTATTTATATCTATAGCATCAGCTTGGACCGTGTTCCTAATGTGGCTTGAATCCACAAACTGACTTCTGCCAACACTGAACCAAGGCTGAGAACAGATGAAAGGCAGGCAATATCAATCTAGACTATGATTTTTAGGTAGGAATTACTTTTTTAAGTCTTCATGTAGAATCACAGAAAATGCCAATATTCATAGTCCACAGTACTGCAGTTTGAGTTAGCAGCAGGTGACAATGAAGGGGAAGATCCCCTCCTGGCTATTACATTTCCAGAAAAGTCATGTATTTAATTTTCTGAAGACCTCAATGCTTGTATCCATAATATTTGCTGGAGGCCATGCTCAATGACTTTCCAACTATAGTTGTTAGTTGGGATGGAAACAGTAAAGTTTTTCATCTAATTTGATAATGCATTTGCTTCTGCCTAGCATAACATGCAACCCCTTCCATGCCTGCAAATTAGGGACCAAAAGTACCTAGCAGTAGCTGCAAAGAAAAAACAATCCATCTCATAATTAAGTTATGACATAAGCATTGTATAATTTTTTTTAAATTTAAAAAACCCTTGTAAAAACATTGTGGGCCAAAGGGCCTGTACTGTGCTGTACTTTTCTAATTCAGTGTTATAAATTCCAATGTACAAAATCTGGGCATGATCTTTTCTCCCATACTTCTCGGCCTACAATTTTCCACTCCTGATGTGAATATTCCATAATGACTACAAATGCAGAGTACAAAACGTAGTCATAATGCATTCAGTATGCTTCTCAGTTTCTATATTCTTGTGGTCAAGTTTTAAACAATTAATATTCAAAAGAAATTGATCTTACCTACACAGATGGCAACAGCAATATAAGTTGTAGAAGTTATGAAGATAGCTAACATTGTTCCTTTAGGGATGGCTACTTGAGGATCCTAAAGTACAATATTTTGAGTCACAAAGTGTTGCTTAATCATTTTAAATTATCTTTAATTTTCAAAATTAGGAACACACCTTTAGATCACCTGAGATGTTGGCACCAGCAAGAATACCAGTAGCAGCTGGGAAAAAGATGGCAAAGACAGAGAAGAAATCTTCTCCATCCCTAAAAGATGGTCCAAAATTCTCTGCAAATATGTTAGCTGTACAGGTGTAAGAAAAGTTAAGAAACCTAAGTCCAGTGTTCAACTTTTTAAATTCACCAAAATGTGTTCTTTATAATACAATAAAGGCTTGCCTTGGTAGTTAAAGAAACCTTTGCCTTTTTTCCCAGTATTACTTGGAATAACAGTTCCAATAAAGAAATTACAAATTCCAATTAGAAGAATTATCAGAAGAATAACTTGAGCCTGTTAAAACAAATGTAGTTGATTAGTTCTGTATTAATGCCAAACTTATTAAACAGCAAACTGAACTGACTAAGGTATCACTTTACCTAAATATTACAACACCTTATATAAAAAAAAATCTGAAATATCCGAAAACACCTTACCTTGGTCTCCCATTCCATGCCAGCTACAGTTATTCCAAGTAGTATTACTACTGTAATGCAACCTATTATTCGGATATCACTGATTGGATCTACCATGAGTGCATTATTTTCCTGCAAAAAAAATTCATTACTGGCAAATGATACTTAGAAGAACATTCCAATATATAAGCAAATATGGCACTTCCAATAAGAAATCAGCATTTAGTGTCAAATACAAAATATACATTACCTTCAGAATATCTACCAGAGTTTCGGCAAATCCAACGACGTACATGGCCACAGCTACAGCATTAGCAAAGGAGAAGATTAAGCCTATTGAGCCACCAAATTCTGGTCCCAAACTTCTGGAAATGAGATAGTATGCACCACCTGTTTCAATCGGAATATAATTAATTTAAACAAGAACTAAAACGCCAATAACAGACTGCGTCTAAACTATAATTATCTTCCAGTTACATGAGTACATGTCTTCAGTATTAGCCTCAAAAGGCTTACAGCAGATTCACCAGAATCTTCACCACAAGCAGGTTTTGGGATATCGAGAATACCAGAACACACAAAGAAATCATGCATCCCATGGAGACCCTGCACGCTCCACATGAGCACCAGAATTGAATCTGAGTCACTGAACCTGTACGGCAACCAACTGTTGCATCACTCGAGTTGTATAATTTTTCCAAAACAAAAGATTAGAGAAGTTTGATTGGGATTATCAGGATCTTTAAAGGAATAAGTTGGGTGTGGAGGCTCTTAACCTACCCAATGTTGGGCATTGAAACAGCAACATACTTATAAACAGAGTTAGGCCATTCAAAAAAGTTAGACTATATTTTCAAAACAGAGAGTGGCAGAAGTCTGAAACTGCTAATGCTTTCACCAATTCCCCCAGAAGAAAAGCCAAGATAGCTCAATTAATAATTCAGTAATGGAGATTAATAGGTTTTTGCTAGCCGGGGGATGTAGAGCTATGACCAACTTTCTCAGTGAAATTCAATCTGTACTGCACATGGGCATTATCTTAAAGTTTACATCACATAGCACAGCGGCTAAGATACATTCACTGCAACAGACATAAAACCACAAAGCATACATCTGGCGGCTGCTTATCAATTACAGTTCAGTGTTCAGTACCATCATTCCCCATCCCTCCCTTCGCCATAATAATCAGCAAACTTCAAAACTTGAGCTTCTGTACCTCCCTCGACTTCCTTATTGGGAGACCACAATCAGTCAGGATAAGAAATAATACCTCTTTCTTGCCTGCAATCACAGGCACACCTCAAAAACGCAGGTTTAGCCATTGTTGTACACTCTATACTCATGACAGTATGGTGAAGCACTGCTCAAACGCTATTGAGAAATCTGCCAATGACACCACTATGGGTGTTTTTGTGCCAGCCAGACCAACTAAAGCAAGGGTCTGCAGGACCAAAATAACTTTGCAAAAGATACAAAAAACAAATGATTGATAGCCAAGAAGAAATCTGCAGAGTACAAGAAAATCAATGGAGAGGTCAAAAACAGAAAATAAATGTGGAAAAACGTTTCAGGTTAAAGAACTTTCATCAGATCAAGACGGACCAGATAGTGCCGGCGATCGTCAATGACTTTGTGGACTGCAGAAAATTGGACCAAAATTCCTCTAAATGTACTTCTTTTGAATTACATTCACTGCAATCTGCAGCATGCAACTTTCCTCCCAACAAGAGACTTCTAAATTTCCTCAATCTTCAGATCTCACGATCAACTGAAGAACCCAGACCTGTCAGACGTGCTGCCTTTAAGGCTCATCACCATGGCCAAGAGCATGGCAAAGTGAGGTGGTATGTGTTTTATGGTTAATCCTCATTGGTGCTCCGACATGGCGGTTCTGTTGAACTCCTTATGCCCCAACTTGGAACACTCAATGGTCAAATGCTGTCCATCTTATTTACCCCAGTCCTGACTGCACTG
Source organism: Mobula hypostoma (assembly GCF_963921235.1). NCBI lineage: Eukaryota > Metazoa > Chordata > Chondrichthyes > Myliobatiformes > Myliobatidae > Mobula > Mobula hypostoma. The sequence goes on along the minus strand of NC_086114.1, from coordinate 55,951,515 downwards.
TATAAACCATCAGCGGCCAACTATAGGCATGCAGTTATGATGCTGCATGATGCTGCCTCCAAACTAGAAACAGCCCATCTCAACACATTTCAAATGGTAGTCAGAGACTTCAATCATGCTTGAAGAAAACCCTGCCCAATTATCACTAGCATACAACTTGTAGTACCAGAGGACTCAACATACTAGACCCTTGCTATACTAAGATAAGGAATGCCTATCGTTCCTTGACCAGAATGCATTTTGGTAAATCAGATCACCTGGCTATTCTCCTCCTACCTGCATACAGGCAGAGCCTAAAAAGCAAGGCTTCAGAGATCATGACGACTAAGAAGTGGTCATGAGAAGCAGAGGAGCGATTACAAGGTTGCTTTGAGTCAGTGGACTGGGTCGTATTCAAGTACACATCTAGATCTGGATAAATACACCATGATTATAACAGACTTTACTAAAACAGCTGTAGATGAGTGTGTTCCCACTAAATCATTCAGAGCCCTGATCAGAAGCCCTGGATAAACCATGAGATCCAAAATCTGCTGTGGGCCAGATCAGAAGCATTCAAGTCTGGTGACCAAGAAAGCTACAAGAGGTGTGGGTATGATATCTGGAAAGCCATCTAACAGCCAAAGCAGAGATTCCGGACCAAACTTGAATCAACGAGGGACAGCTGTGGCAGGGCTTGACTGCTATCACCTCTTATAAAGTTAAATCAAGCAATATGTGGGACAGCAGAGCTTTGCTTCCAGATGAATTCAATGCCTTCTATGCTCGCTTGGACTGTCAGAACATGGAAAACCCATCACGAACTCCCACATCCCCCAGTGATCCTATGATCTGTCTCTGAAGCTGACATGCGAGCTCCCTTCAGGAGGGTGAATCCATGCATCTGGTCTGGATGGGGTACCTGACCACGTACTAAAGACCTGTGCTGACCAACCCACTGGTGTGTTCATTGAGATCTTTAACCTCTTGCTTTAGCAGTGTGCGGTCCCCACCTGCTTGAAGCATACCGGTGCCCTAGAAGTGCATGATGATCTACCTCAATGACCATCACCCAGCAGCACTTACATCCACAGTGCAGAAGTGTTTTGAGAGGTTGGTGATGAAACATATCAGCTCCTGCCTGAGAGACGACTTGGATCCACTCCAATTTGCAGATACCGTCTCATTGGCTCGTCACTCAGTTCTGGAACATCTGGACAGCAAAGATGCATACATCAGGATGCTCTTTATCAACTCAGCATTCAATACCATCATCTCCTCAAAACTAATCAATAATCTCCAAGATCTTGGCTTCAATACCTCCTTATGCAATTGGATACTGGGTTTCCTTACTTGTAGACCCCAGTCAGTTTGGATTGGCAATAACATCTCCATCAACACAAGTGCACCAAAAGGGTGTGTGCTTAGTCCCCTGCTCTAATTGCTTTATATCCACAACTGCGTAGCTAAGTACAGTTCCAATGCCAACTCAAGTTTGCTGGTGACACCACTGTTGTGGACCAAATTAAAAGTGGTGATGAATTAGCATACAGGAGGGAGATTGAGTTGTTATGACATTACTCAGCCAAATTTTCAATGTCAGCAAGACCAAGGAACTGATTATAGACTTTTGAAGAAGGAAGCGAGAGGTCCACAAGTCAGTTCTCAGTGGATCAGAGGCGGAGAAGGTTAGCAATTTTAAGTTCCTAGGTGTTACTATTTCAAAGGACCTGTCCTGGACCCAGGACCTACGTGCAACTGCAAAGAAAGTACGGCAGCTCCTCTATTTCCTTAGGAGTCTGCAGAGATTTGGCATGACATCTAAAACTTTGACAAACTTCTATAAATATGTAGCAGAGAGTATAGTGACTGGCTGCATCATGGCCTGGTACGGAAGCACCAATGCCTTTGAATGGAAAATCCTACAAAAGGTAGTGGATTTGGCCCAGTACATCATGGATCAATCCTGCACAACCATTACATGAATCACAGGAAAGTATCATTCATCAGGGATCCCTGCCACCCAGGTCATGCTCTCTTCTCATTGCTGCCATCAGGTAGAAGGTACAAGAGCCTCAGGACTCACACCATAAAGTTCAAGAACAGTTACTACCCCTCAGCTATCAGAATCTTGAATAAAAAAGGATGGCTACACTCAGTTGCCTCATCATTGAAATTTTCCTTCACCAATGATCTCACTTTAAGGACTCATGTTCTCATTATTTATTGTGATTCATTTATAGTTGTATTTGCACAGTTTGTTGTCTTCTGCACTCTGGTTGATCTTTCATTGATCCTGTTATAGTCAGTATTTGATAGGTTTGCTGAGTATGCCCACAAGAAAATGAATCTCAGAGTTGCATATGGTGACATATACAGTTGCATGCAAAAGTTTGGGCACACCTGGTCAAAATCTCTGTTACTGTGAATAGCTAAGCGAGTAAAAGATGAACTGATTTCCAAAAGGGATAAAGTTAAAAATGACACATTTCTTCAATATTTTAAGAAGAAAACTTTTTTATTTCCATCTTTTACAGTTTCAAAATAACAAAAAAGGAAAAGGGCCCGTAGCAAAAGTTTGGGCACCCTGAATGGCAGTACTTTGTAACACTCCCTTTGGCAAGTATCACAGCTTGTAAACGCTTTTTGTAGCCTGCTAAGAGTCTTTCAATTCTTGTTTGGGGAATTTTCACCCATTCTTCCTTGCAAAAGTCTTCTAGTTCTGTGAGATTCTTGGGACGTCTTGCATGCACTGCTCTTTTGAGGTCTACCCACAGATTCTCGATGATGTTTAGGTCAGGAGACTGTGAGGGCCATGGCAAAACCTTCATCTTGTGCCTCTTAAGGTAGTCCATTGTGGATTTTGAGGTGTTTTTAGGTTCATTATCCCATTGTAGAAGCCATCCTCTTTTCATCTTCGGCTTTTTTACAGATGGTGTGATGTTTGCTTCTAGAATTTGCTGGTATTTAATTAAATTCAGTCTTCCCTCTACCAGTAAATGTTCCTCGTGCCTTTGGCTGCAACACAAGCATGATTGATCCACCCCCGTGCTTAACAGTTGGAGAGGGGTTCTTTTCATGAAATTCCGCACCCTTTTTTCTCCAAACATACCTTTGCTCATTGTGGCCAAAAAGTTCTATTTTAACCTCATCAGTCCACAGGACTTGTTTCCAAAATGCATCAGGCTTGTTTAGATGTTCCTTTGACCGGGGGTGCCCAAACTTTTGCATAGCACTGTATATGGATTATGGAAGAGGAGGTCCTAGCTGTCTCAATGCAAATGAGAGTAGATAAATCCCCTGGGCCTGACAACGTGTTCCCTCAGATATTGTAGGAGGCTAGTGCAGAAACTGTAGGGGCCCTGGCAGAGGTATTTAAAACTTCCTTAGCCATGGGAGAAGTGCTGGAAGACTGGAAAAAAGCTAATAATGTTCCATTGTTGAAGAAAGGTTCTAAGAATAAGCTGGGAAATTAAAGGCCTGTGAGCCTGATGTCGGTGGTGGGTACATCATTGGAAGGTATTCTAAGAAACTGGATTTACAGTAAAGTATTTAGATAGGTGTGCCTGATTAGGGACAGTCAATATGGCTTTGTGTGGGAGGCTGTGTCGAATCAATCTTAAAGAGTTTTCGAGAAGGTTACCAGGAAAGTTGATAATCTTAGTGGATGTTGGATTTCACCAAGGCCTTTGACAACGTCCCACGTGGGAGGCTAGTTAGGAAGGTTCAGTTGCTTGTCTTTCAGGATGAGGTTGTAAAATGAATTTGATATTGATTTCACGGGTGAAGCTAGAAAGTAGTAATAGATGGCTGCTTCTCTGACTTGAGGCTTATGACTTGTGGTGTACATCAGGTGTGCTGGGTCTTTTGTTACTTGTCATCTATATCAACAATCTGGATGATAATATGGTAAACCGGGTCAGTAAATTTGCAGATGACACCAAGATTGGGGGTGTAGTGGACAGCGAGGAAGGCTACAGTTTGCAGCAAGATCTGGACCAGCTGGAAAAGTGGACAGAATAATGGCAGATGGAACTTAATGCAGACAAGTGTGAGATGTTGCACTTTGGGACTTGCACAGTGAACTGTGGTAGAACAGGGCGATCTAGAAATACAGATCCATAATTCCTTGAAAGTGGCGTCACAGGAATATAGGGTCACAAAGAGAGCTTCTGGCACATTGGCTATCATAAATCAAAGTACTGAGTATAGGAATTGGAATGTTATGTTGAAGTTGTATGAGACATTGGTGGGCCCTAATTTGGAGTATTGTGTGCAGTTCTGGTCACCAACCTACAGGAAAGATGTCAAAAACATTGAATGAGAACAGAAAACTTACAAGGATGTTACTGGGACTTGAGGACCTGGGTTATAGGTAAAGGTTGAATAGGTTATGACTTTATTCCCTGGAGCAAAGGAGAATGAGGGGAAATTTGACGCAAGTATACAAAATGATGAGTGTTATAGAAAGGGTAAATGTAAGCAGGCTTTTTCCACTGGGGTTGGGTTAATCTAGAACTAGAAGTCATAGGCTAAGGGTGAAAGATGAAATATTTAAAGGGAATCTGAGGGGGAGATTCTTCGCTCAGGACGGCAGTGTGGAATGAACTGCCAGCAGAAGTGGTGGATATGGGTTCAATTTCAACATTTAAGAGAAATTTGGATGTACATAGATGGGAGGGGCAAGGAGGACTATGGTCCAGATGTGGGCCAATGGGAATAATAGTTCAACACAGACTAGACGGGCCAAAGAGCTTGTTTCTATGCTATAATGCTCTATAACTGAATAATACTAATTGACTTGAGAGAGATGCACTAAAAGACAGATGTACAGAGACAAGGTGAGAAATCAAAGCAATTAAATCTCTCACGAATTGCCCTAAAATTAGTCTATCATTAGTACCCATCAGCATCAAGGCTTAATTTTGTCATTAGGAAAAGCTGAAAATAAACTCCTGCAGTGACATATAGAGTAGATTACAGAGAAGATGCCAATTTAATGAAAGATTGATAGTGTCAACAGTTAAGGTTACTGGTGGTAATTATATGTCAAACTGATGGCCCATACTTATAGCTGATTCTCCAGCAGTCTTTCACAAGGTTAAAGATCAGAAGCAAAGAGAATGGAAGTCTATCATGGTGAACCTTTATAAACACAATTTTTGTGAGCTAGTCAGGTCATCAGTTAGGAAAAATAAAAGCATTAGAGAAAGGGCTCAGAAGAGATGCAATAAAATGGTTTCAGGATAAAAGTTTCGCTATGAGATTAACCCTGGAGATGCTGGGGTTGTTCCTCTTGGAACAAAGGATAGCAAAGAGATCTCATGGAGATGTATAAAAAGGTGGTTTAGACAGGGCACACAGTTAAGCTGTTCTAAATAGTAAACATTTTAAGTAGCAGGAATAACAGCCATATTACTATTATAAATTTCCAGGAAGCTATTTAGCTTACACACACCAAGTGCTGGAAGAAATCAGAAAGTCAGCTGCATCTGTGAGGGGAATAAACAACCTTGGCCCAAAACATTTGTTTATTCCCCCCTGTAGATGCTGCCCGATTTGCTGAGTTCCTCCAACACTGTTTTACTCAAGATTTCCAGCATCTTGTGTTTATAAATTACAGGGGACAGTATTGCTTTCCCAAACAGCAGGCTAAAAGTACCAGCTCAGATCAATTTTAGCCAGACATATTGAACTTATCACCCAGACTTGCAAAACTGATTATTATTTCTGTTTACAGCACATTCACTTGAGATTAACACTTGCTGCATCTTGCAGTACCCTAGGGCAGAATACCATCGCTAATAGCTACTCCCATCTGCAAACTCTGTTGCATACCTAATACCCTAATATAAACATTTATAATTAAGTACACGAATATTTAAGAAGATAGAATTAAAGCTACTTAATGAGGTCTGCGGGTACTAAATATCTCAAATTAACTAAATACTTAAGCAATGACAAAATAATCATTGTTTCACCTGACAAACCTAGTAATCCCATGGACTGAGTTGAAACTACAGCCAATCTCGATGTTCCTTTATCCATGCAATCAGTCCATGCTTGCCCATTCCTGGGATAATCATCGCACAAGAAAGGAACCTTACACACTTACAGCACATGACCACAGGATTCTGGATGTATCTGTTTGCACTTGGATTCATATTGTGTTTTGAAGCCATAGCTCCATAAACATTCTGATGTCTTCAACTGACCTCCATTGATTAAGAACAAAAAAAAACAGATGAAAAGCAAGGGAACAATAATGTTAATGGATCAAATATTAGGTTATAAGCAAAACAAGAAAATAAGATCAACTCACAAATGCTTTTTAGTATCTGTGCTTAACCACAGATTTGGAGACATTTCCAATGAAGTGCGCTGACGGAGTATTGTTCTTGGCTCCAAGGTACAGATGCCCTCTCCAGATCCTCTGAGATCATATATTTAATAGGTCAGTTCCAGACTATCCAATACCAACTGAGTGTCATCTAGTTTACTCGGCTATGCCCATCCTCCTCTCTCTATTCCTTGGCACTTTTCCATGCAATCATAGGAGATACAACACTAGTCCCTCACCACCATCCAGGGACCCAAAAAATCCTTCCACAAAGATTCACATGCACTTCCTCCAATCTCATTTACTATATTCAGGGCTCTTGATGTAGTCTCCTCTATATTAATGAGACCAAGGTAGGCGAGGCGATTGTTTAACAGAACACCCTACACTTAGTCCAGAATAGCCTTCCAACCTCCCAGCTGCATGCCATTTCAACTCCTCCCACTCCTTACCAACTTGTCAGTCCTTACCCTTCACTGCCAGGGAGAATCCAAATGAAAACTAGAAGAACAGCACCTCATATTCCACCTAGGTATTTTACTTCAGGTAACCCCCACCATGCTCCTTTTTATTCTCCTTCTGTTTTTACCTTTGATTTCCTCGCCTGCAGACACCAGTCAGTAGTTATGTAATGATATAGGATTGGCTGATGCAACTGTAACAAATGCCAAAAACATCCATGATTACAGATTTGGACAAGAGATTAAGAGGGAGGATCCAAGGGGGGCTTTGTCCCCCATCCCAAGTGGCAAGCACCTGCAAAGCACTGCCGGGAAGCAGAGTGTTAACAGCATTTAACAGAAATGCTGATGAGCACTCGAATCACCTAGGCATTGAGGCCAAGTGTGGGAAGGGTGACCTCTGATCATTGTGCACATGGTGGGCTGCATGGCACCTTATAAATGTTGTACTATTTTATTTATTTAATACACACACTGATGTGGGGTGTGCAGAGGAAAATAACAGGAAAATTTGAGAGGGGGACAATGACATCAGGAAAGAGATGTTTAGCAGACAGCCATAGGTTATGAGACAAGAATGAAACAAGAAGCTCAAAAAGGCAGTGAAAGTCTTTCAATTTCAGTTAAATGATGAAATTGCTAGTGTTAGGCTCCTAGTGCTATTTTTATTCTTGTGGCCAAGCAGCTCCTCAGAGCAGCGAGTATGGAATCATAGAAAGGTTGGCCAAGCCGAACTTGGACTACAGAAGGTCCAAATCCACCAAACCAGCTGGACCTGACATTCAGTCTGAGCACATATTAGCAATACTATGGCAAGAATAAGTGTTCTGACAGGTCCAATGATCAGTAACACAAGTACTTAAACAAGTGCTGGTCCAGGAAAAGAGAAACAGTAGAGATAGACTGAATGAATCCTTGGTTTCCTCCCTCTACCACATTTGAGGGGTTGCATTCAAAGCATTCCCCACACTCGTTAGCAGTGGCTCTCTCATCTCACTGGTCAAGGAGGAAGAAGTCTCCGGGAAGTTACAACAGGGATATAACTAATCCCTCCATTAACAAACCTATTGGGCAGAATGGTAGTGTAGTGGTTATGGTGACGCTATTACGGCCCGGAGCATTCCAGAGTTTAAAGTCCAATGTTGGTGGTGTTCTGTAAGGAGTATCTGTCCATCGTCCTTGGGGAATGTATATGCTTTCTCTATGTCCTCTGGTTTTCTCCCACAGTCCAAAGATGTACCAGGTCATTGCAAATTGTCCCATGATTAGGTTAATCAGGTTTGTCAGGGGTTACTGGGACAGCATGGCTTCAAGAGCCAGAAGGGCCTATTCAGCACTGCACTGCTAAATAAACAAACAAGCCAGAGCAGCAGTAACCCTGCCCTGACAATCAGCAGTGAAGAACTTTGACAGCAGCCAGTAATGCCAGTGAGGGCCAGAACCAACAAAGGCCTACTTCGTGGGCCTCATTCAAGGGAGTAAAGATTGTACTGGCGCCACCCAAACATCTTCATGAAGAGTGGAGAACTTTGGACTCCAGGAACCTAGTGAAGACACCTGTGACTGGCCCAAGAATGAAAGATAGTATTTGGGACTCAGCCTGATAGTTAAAGTCTAAGTCATTGTTTCCCAACCTTTTTTAGCCCAATGCCCCCCAAAGCACCTTCATACTTGCCTACGCCCCTCTTAAGCACAATATACTTTCTGCACCCCTACAGTGTAAAAACATGTCTACCATATGCTAACATGCGAAAAATGATTCTGCTTTAAATTTTTATGTCTTTAAACCTAGCTTACACAGTACCTGTGCACTGCACAGCATCTTCAGTACCAATGTGATCCTTGAGCTTGATGGTTCTTAGCAAGTGTTGAAATATCTAGTTCAAGTTGTGACAGCAAAAGCCTCAAGTCTCCATGCGTAACAATGTCCAAGCAGTTGCTGTTTTTTGGTAGTATATCGTTCATTGCACTGAAGCCTCCTTAAAAAGGTTGGAGGATGGAAATGCAATGAAGAGCAGTTTGGCTCTTCTCCAAAGACCAGGGAACTTCGTATGACAGTGTAGCCACATACCACAAAAAACTAACGTTTTTGAAAAGCATTTTTGCTTCTTCATCATTCTGAATTTTGATAATTTCTTGCAAGCTTTCTTCCTGTACTTCCATCTTGCAAAGAAATGGGTTAATTACTTAGTCTGGAATTTCCAGACTGTTCAAATCTTGGAATTGATTCTGAAAATCCTTCAGTGATTGCAAGTGTAAGCAGTACTCTATGGCACTTTCACAGATGGTGATTTGCAACTTTCCATGCAGGACCTGAGAACATTCTTCTCCCAATGTTTTGCTTACATATTTCCAATTTTCCAATAAAAGTGGACACTGCACTTTTTACCTGGATTAAATTGAAATTCTCACCCCACAGTTTCATAATTAGAATATTCATTTTGTCATACAGATTAGCTAGGTATGCCACATCTCCCCATCAATGTTCAATCTTGTTTCCCCAAGCTCGTCGACTTTGAGCAAAAATTCAACCACAGTGTCATAAAGATCAAAGCAACATTTTAAGCATCAGTCTTTTGACAGCCAAAGCACTTCAGTGTGAAGAAGGAAGTGTTCAAATTCATCATTATCTTGGCATAACTGGCAAAATATTCTGCTATCTAATAGATGAGCTTTCATTTTGTTGATAGCAGATATTACAAGAGTCATGCTTGAGAAAAGCCATTGACTGACTTTTTTTGGCTGCAAGGTACTGATGATGAATTACACAATGGATTGCAAACAGCCTTGGAATTTTGTTTTTCATAAATGCCACTAAACCAGCATGGTGACCTGTCATATATGGTGCTCCACCTGTTGCACAAGTAATCATGTTCCTAAAAGAAATAATTTTATCCTCAATGTACATTTTGAGCTAGTCATAGATTGATTCTCTGTTGATATGCTTTTAACATTTAACAAAACAGAATCTCCTCATAAACTTCTCCATTTTTGATAAACCATACATATGCCATTAGCAATGTCTCGTTGTCTCGCACCGCTGACTCATCCAGTTGTATCCCAAATTCAGCTTTTTGTAGCTCCGTATTGTTGATACTCAATGTCTTCACTCATTTCGTCAATATGACAAGCTACAGAGTTATTACGCAAAGGAATTGATTTTAAAATACTGGTATCCATTTTGAGAACAGTGGTGAGTATTTCTGATACAGCAGGCGTTATTAATCTTTCACAATTATATGAGATTTTCCACACTTTGCTATCATCTGGAAATGTTATAAGAAGCATGAGATCACTATCAAGGTCATTTTTAGCTTTCTTGGCAAATGACAAGTGTGCAACACTTTTCAAATAACACATTAAAGTTGCTGGTGAACGCAGCAGGCCAGGCAGCATCTCTAGCAAGAGGTACAGTCAACGTTTTGGGCCGAGACCCTTCATCAGGACTAACTGAAAGAAGAGCTAGTAAGAGATTTGAAAGTGGGTTGGGGAGGGGGAGATCCAAAATAATAGGAGAAGACAGGAGGGGGAGGGATGGAGCCAAGAGCTGGACAGGTGATTGACAAAAGGGATATGAGAGGATCATGGGACAGGAGGCCCAGGGAAAAAGAAAAGGGGGAGGGGGGAAAAAAACCAGAGGATGCGCAAGGGGTATAGTGAGGGGGACAGAGGGAGAAAAAGGAGAGAGAGAGAAAAAGAATGTGTGTATATAAATAAATAAATAACGGATGGGGTACAAGGGGGAGGTGGGGCAGTAGCGGAAGTTTGAGAAGTCAATGATCATGCCATCAGGTTGGAGGCTACCCAGACCGAATATAAGGTGTTGTTCCTCCAACCTGAGTGTGGCTTCATCTTTACAGTAGATGAGGCCGTGGATAGACATATCAGAATGGGAATGGGACGTGGAACTAAAATGTGTGACCACCGGAAGATTCTGCTTTCTCTGGCGGACAGAGCGTAGGTGTTCAGCGAAACGATCTCCCAGTCTGTGTCGGGTCTCACCAATATATAGAAGGCCACATCGGGAGCACCGGACACAGTATATCACCCCAGCCAACTCACAGGTGAAGTGTCACCTCACCTGGAAGGACTGTCTGGGGCCCTGAATGGTAGCGAGGGAGGAAGTGTAAGGGCATGTGTAGCACTTGTTCCGCTTACAAGGATAAGTGCCAGAAGGGAGATTGGTGGGGAGGGATGTGGGGGGACAAATGGACAAGGAAGTCGCATAGGGAGCGATCCCTGCGGAAAGCAGAGAGAGGAGGAAGGGAAAGCTGTGCTTAGTGGTGGGATCCCGTTGGAGGTGGCAGAAGTTATGGAGAATTATATGTTGGACCCGGAGGCTGGTGGGGTGGTAGGTGAGGACATGGGGAACCATATTCCTAATGGGCTGACGGGAGGATGGAGTTAGAGCAGATGTGTGTGAAATGGGGGAGATGCGTTTGAGAGCAGAGTTGATGGTGGAGGAAGGGAAGCCCCTTTCTTTCAAAAAGGAGGACATCTCCCTCGTCCTGGAATGAAAAGTTTCATCCTGAGAGCAGATGCGGCGGAGACAGAGGAATTGCGTAAGTGGATGGCATTTTTGCAAGAGACAGGGTGAGAAGAGGAATAGTCCAGATAGCTGTGAGAGTCAGTAGGCTTATAGTAGACATCAGTAGATAAGCTGTCTCCAGAGACAGAGACAGAAAGATCTAGAAAGGGGAGGGAGGTGTCGGAAATGGACCAGGTAAACTTGAGGGCAGTGTGAAAGTTGGAGACAAAGCTAATGAAGTCAACAAGCTCAGCATGCGTGCAGGAAGCAGCGCCAATGCAATCGTCGATGTAGCGAAGGAAAAGTGGGGGACAGATACCAGAATAGGCACAGAACATAGATTGTTCCACAACACCAACAAAAAGGCAGGCATAGCTAGGACCCATACGGGTGCCCATGGCTACACCTTTAGTTTGGAGGAAGTGGGAGGAGCCAAAGGAGAAATTATTAAGAGTAAGGACTAATTCTGCTAGACGGAGCAGAGTGGTGGTAGAGGGAACTGGTTAGGTCTGGAATCCAAAAAAAAGCGGAGAGCTTTGAGACCTTCCTGATGGGGGATGGAAGTATATAGGGACCGGACATCCATGGTGAAAATAAAGCGGTGGGGGCCAGGGAACTTAAAAACATCGAAAAGTTTCAGAGCTTGAGAAGTGTCACGAACATAGGTAGGAAGGGATTGAACAAGGGGGGGGATAAAACAGCGTCGAGGTATGCAGAAATGAGTTCGGTGGGGCAGGAGCAAGCTGAGACAATAGGTCTACCAGGACAGGCAGGTTTGTGGATCTTGGGTAAGAGGTAGAAACGGGAAGTGCGGGGTGTAGGAACTATAAGATTGGTAGCAGTGGATGGGAGATCCCCTGAGCAGATAAAGTCGGTGATGGTGTGAAATTCCAGCATCTGCAGATTTCCTGGTGTTTGGGTTTTTAAAAACACTTTTCAAATGCTTCTTTCATTGTCTGGAACTGAGTAACCTTTTCAGGGTGTCTTGTACAGAAGCGTTCCTGAAATCATGATGGTTTAATGGCTTCATTAGACAGTACAGTATTACAAATAAGACACATGGGGCATCGCTGATCTAACAGGAATGAAATAAAATCATACTCCAGATATGTAACATTCTATTGACCTACTTTGTTTCTTTGCAAGATTAAAATTCAAGGCTTCACCGCTTTCAGACTTAGTTCATGCCATACATACTTATCCTTCATTATCAGGGCTAAATTAAAATAAAAAATTATCACAAACTGGGAATGCCAATCGGATGTTGACGACGGCAGTGAATGGACGCAGATGAAACGATGGCAGAGGCATGCAAAGGAACGGCCAGGTGAAGAGGAAAACAACAACAGCGAAAATTACATTGACAAGGATCCAGGTTAGAATCTGAATATTAGTCGGGATAGAGCTGGTGCTCGACAAGCTACCTTTATATTTGAAACACTCTGGGGAAGGTTTCACTGCTGATGTAATGGTCTTTCTGTAGAAGCAATGTTATGGTTAGAGATAACGGGTGCTTTGGAATGTGGGCCGTCCAATGAGGGGAGCGTGTATTTGTGCTGTGTGACTGACACCGAGGCAATCTGGGTCTTTTGTTCGGCGGAAGACGGAGAGAGAAGATTCCACAAAGGAGAGGTCATAGACACCAGAAAGGAATGGACTTGGAGTGGGGCCAGGAGTCGATGAAGCCTAGGGAAAATCGATGGAGGACCAGCGGAAGGGAAATAGTGAGCTCCAACTTGTGCACATTAGACTGTTCCATTAAAATGGGCCCTTTGTTTTGTTTTACTTTACTAACCCTTTAGTAAAATTAAGTATTATAAAGCTAAATTGTTTAACTGCATATGGTGTGCTGTCTGTTATTTCGTGGTACTGATCTGTAACAGGGTAACACATCACGCAGCATCCACCAAAACAGGAGGTTTGGCACCTCAATCTCATAAGTTTGGAGGGTCCAGAGATTGTCTTCCCTAGACTTACGTAGCCGACAGAACCTGCGGGTTACATACTATTCCAATTAGCGCAATTGGTCAATCACACAGGGTCTCATAAGTATAGTACTATTGTTAGGGTGTAGCTTCCCTCCCCCCAATATTAAATGATTAACTGTGTGTGACTAAAGCTGTCTGTACCAAGATCCAACTTGTGCCCTTTTGTTTGCCTTGCAAATATAAAGCGCCCAGGTAAAACCCAACTAAAGGGATATTGTTGAAGTGTCCAAAAACAGCAAGAACAAAAACCTGATCAGAAAGACTCCTTTAAAGTCAAATTATTGCAGAGATGGTGGCTCTATTATAATCTTGTTCCAGATGTCAGTAACAGAAATGCCTCAAAAGTATGTAGGTTAGTGGACATCAGGGAATGACCCAAGCAGGTGACCCAATGTGGAAGTCATATCTACAAACATAATTGCAACAAAAACTGAACAAATATACTTAGAGGCAATATACAGTTATTATATCCCAGTATCATTAGAATCATTAGAACCAGGGACATAACTATTAAATTTCCAAATTTCTAGACACAAACCAAAATAGACTAGTTAATATCAAAGAGATAAATGTATTTGATGAAATAGACAAAAACAGAAGTGTAGCTTGGAACTAAATATTTAGGATTTCTGCATAAAATTATAGGCAAAACTAAAATTGAAAACTAAGGTGAAAACACAGCTCAGACAAAAAAACAACAGACATGCAGAAGACACACAAAATGCTGCATGAACACAAGTCAAGCAGCATCTATAGATGGGAATTAATGGTCTATGTTTTGGGCTGAGACCCTTCATCAGGACAAAACATAGCACTCTTTGAAAAATGATGAACTCCAGAAGGTCATGATGTAAAATAAGTAAATGGAGCTAAGAAACAACAAGTGGCTGAAAATAAATAATATAATTATTTTGAAGGCTAATTATTTCCAGTAGGGCAGATACTAGCACATTAGACTCTCACTTCAAGGATACGTAATTATAGAAGATAATCTTCACATAGTATTCAATGATATTACCACCAGCAAGTTCATCGCTATTGACAACCTAGAACTCAGCACTGACCAGAAACATAACTCAATTAGTTATAAAGATACTATGACTGCAGGAGCAAGTCAGATTTGTAAGGGCATCCTTCAGAAGGGTGAACCCACTGAAATTATCTGGCCCAGAGAGTGTACCTAGCCAAGTACTAAAGACTTGTCTAATCAACTGGCTGGAGATGTTTACTGACATCATTAACCTCTCACTTCAGCAGTCAGAGGTAACCAATGGTTCAAGTAGGATTTAATTATACTTGTGCCCAAGAACATGGTAATCTGCCCCAATGACTATCATCCAGTGGTACTTACATCCATTGTAATGCAATGCTTTGACAGTTTAGTCATGAAGCTCCTGCCTGAGGAGCAACTTGAATCCACTCCAATTTGCCTACCATAAGAACAGATCAACAGCAAATGCCATTTCATTGGCTCTTCACTCGCTCCAAAACATCTGGACAATGAAGATACATGCATCAGCATGTTTTTCATGACTACAGCTCAGCATTTAACACTATCATGAAGCTCCTGCCTCAGGAGCAACTTGAATCCACTCCAATTTGCCTACCATAAGAACAGATCAACAGCAAATCCACTCCTTAAAGTTAAGCTCCAAGACATAGGCCTCAATACCTCCTTGTGAACTGGATTCTTTATTTCCTCACTTCCGACCCCAGTCAGTTTGAATTGGCAGCATCTCCTCCACAACCACTATCAGCACAGGTGCACTACAAGCCCCTCTGTTTAGCTCTGTGCTCTATTCGCTTTATACTAATGAATGTGAGGCTAAATACAACTCCAATGTCATGTTTAAGTTTTCTGATGACACCACTGTTGTGGGCCAAATTAAAGGAGGTGAGGAATCAACATACAGGAGGGAGACTGAAAATCTGGCTGAATGGTGCTACAACAATCTCTCATTCAATGTGAACAAAACCAAAAAAATGATTATTGAGTACAGGAGGATAAAACCTGGTGGGGGGGGGTCAATGAGCCCTTGAGGAATCGGAGTCCATGAGTAATCAAAGGTGGAGAACATCAATAACCTTAGACCTTGGACCAGCATGTAAATACCATTACAAAGAAGGCACAGCAAACTTGGAAGTTTGCGCAGATTCAGAATGTAATCTGAAACTTTGACAAACTTCAATAGCTGCACAGTGGAGAATATACAGACTGGCTGCATCACGGCCTGTTATGGAAACACCAATGCCCAAGAACAGAAAAGCCAACAAAAAGTGGTGGATACAACTCAGTCCATTACAGGAAAAGCCTTCCCCACCTTTGAGCACATCTACAAAGAGCACTGCCATGAGAAAGCAGAATCCAATGACCCTCACCATCCATGCCATGCTCTTTTTTCACTGCTGTCATCAGGAAGGTGGTATAGGAGCCTTAGGTTCCACACACCAGGTTCATGAACAGTTACTACCCTTCAACCTTCAGGCTCCTGAACCAACATAAATAACTTCACTCATCTCACTGAACTGATTCCACAAACTATGGACTCACTTTCAAAACGTCTACAACCCATATTCTTGGTATTATGTATTCACTTATATTTTTGCATTTTCCACATTGGTTGTTTGTTAGTCTTAGTGTGTAATATTCATTAATTCTATTGTATTTCTTTGTTCTACTGTAAATGCTTCCAAGAAAATGAACCTCAGGATAGTATATGGTGACATATGCACTTTTTATACTTTGAGATACTGAAAAATCCTGTGACCGCTGATTCACCTCATGACACTCAAAGCCTTTTCACCATCATAAAGGCACAAGTTTAAAAAGACAATTGATTATTACACATTTACTGCCACACCTGCAACATGACAACTCAACTATCAGCCCACAATGGCTGCAGCATCCACTCCAACAGCATCTCTCAAACCCACATCCTCTACCAATTGCCAGTGCTTCAGTGTGTGGGAACAACACCACCTATAGGTCATCCTCAAAATCACAGCAGCCTGTCACCTTCAAGACTCATTTCCCAGTATAAGGTTAAGCCCATTCTCTCATTTGGACTATTCACACTGTTTCAAGAAACCCTCCTGGGTGCAATGAAGTTTAATCAGATTAGTTTTGTAATAAGTGGTATGGCCCGTGCAGTTAGGCTGAATAATAAGTTTTGCATCTGTCAAGGAAATTCTAAAGGGCATATCCATTCAGCAATTACCTTATTTCCCCATGTCTAGGAGTCCTGAACAAGGAATTGGAGTATTGGAGTGTCAGTTTAAGAAATTGATAAACTTTAAGATGAAAAATATCTTCAACCTGTACTGCAAATCTTTGAAATTTCTTCTGATTGCTGCAAGTGCCCTGGTGTAAAATGCATTTAAGCTAAACAATTTTTGGACAATAAAGGGAATATAATCTGTACAATACAATATGCATGTTTTTTGAATAATGTTAAGTAAAATTATTGCTCAAATATTCCAAGTGGTGATCTCACATTTCACAGACAGGATGTGGCACTGCCCACATTGAGGTATTATAAATTGAAAATGGGGAAAATGCAAGGAGCATAGCAGAGAAATAACCTTACTGAATACTACGGACAGAAGGATATACCTTAGCTCTGTTCTTATACCTTTTGATCTTAAGAAATGTATGTGTTCACATTTTAAGGGTGATTTTACAATGCAACCACTTGCAAAATCAGGACCGCTTTACCATTATAATTTGCATTGCATTCGGCCATTGACTGCATTACATCACAGGGAGGGTCATGACTACTGTGGTCACAATGCAGTAAGCAGAAAGTAATAGACCGGTATCCTCCTAGGTCCTTGTCAAAAACCCTGCCAGACACTGGCTCCATCAATTTCCCCAGGAATTCTCAAAGACCAATCCAAACTATACACAGCCACAGCGCCATTGATGACTGAATATTTTGAACTACCCCCAAGATGACAGATTTCCAAATTTGGTGCCTAGGGATTTTTCACCACATTAAATACAACTTTTACTGTAGGAAGGACATCAAATATAGGGTGTTAACCTTTCAAGAAACCAGGTACCTTGGTGTTTTTGCTGATTTCTGTTAAAATTACCTGCAACTTCCCCAAATGTCCCTCAAATTCAGATTAAGAATAAGGTCATAGTGGCTTTGCTTTACTTTACACAAAAAAATCTCTGAACATGTTTCTGGTTAGAATTCGATAATCTATTTAAATACTAGAAATTTCTATATTAATTGAATGGAATCACATATTAACATTTCTAAAATGGATAAATCTTAAGACTGTTTTTGTGATATAGTCCAATACATTAATTCTACTATTATATTTAGCTGGTAAAGGTTTGTTAATGCAATGAGAAAAATAATAACCTGCTTTGACTACATTTTATGAAAAAAATACCGATTCAAAAACAGACCTAATCATTTAAAACACAAGTAAATCTTGATTTTCATTGATTGAAATGCAATAGTAATGTTCATAGCCATTAGTCTATCGGAAGCATTATTTCCAGATTCAAAAGAAGGGTAGTAATCTCTGGGTTGCTGCCTGTGCCACATGCCACTGACGGTAGGGGTAGGATGATTTGGCAGGTGAATGCATCACTAAGGAACTGGTTCAGGGGGCAGGGGTTCAGATTTCTGGATCATTGGGATCTCTTCTGGGGAAGGTACGACCTATACAAAAAGGAAGGGTTACACCTGAACCACAGGGGTTCCTATATCTTAGTGGGCATGTTGGTGAGAGTTGTTTGGGAGAGTTTAAACTAATTCGGCAGGGGGATAGGAACTGGAGTGATAGGGCCGAGTATGAGTTGGTTTATTTACAAACAGAGGCAATGTGTACTGAGGAGAGACTGTTGATAGGGCAAAATTGCAGTCAACAGAATGAGTTGCAATGTAAATGATGGAGAAAATCTAAAAGGGCGAATACAGGACTGAAGGTGTTATATTTGAAAGCGCGTAGTATGCGGAATAAAGTAGATGAACTTGTAGTTACAGATTGACAGATATGATATTGTAGGTATTACTAAATCAAAGCTGAAAGAAGATTATAGCTGGGAGCTTAATGTCTAAGGATACACATTGTATCAAAAGGACAGACAAGAAGGCAGATGGGGCGGATTTGCTCTGTTGGCAAAAAATGAAATGAAATCATTAGAAAGAGGTGATATAGGGTCAAAAGGTCTTGAATCATTGTGAGTTAAGCTACGGAACTGCAAAGGTAAGACGACTCTGATGGGAGTTGTATACAACCACCCCCCCCCCCCCAAATATAGTAAGCGTGTGGTCTACAAATTAAAAAGGGAGATAGAAAATGCATGCCAAAAGGGCAATGTTACAAGAGTGGAAGATTGTATGCTGGAAGTTCCAGGTGTCAGGGGTCATGAAGTGTGTGAAATTAACAATGCTAGAGAGAAGATTCTTGGGAAACTGAAAGGTCTGAACCAGACCTGGACCAGATGGTGTACACCCCTGGATTCTGCAGAGATTGTGGAGGCACTGGTAATGATCTTTCAAGAATCAATTGATTCTGGCATGGTTCCGGAAGACTGGCAGATTACAAATGTCACTCCACTCTTCAAGAAATGAGAGAGGCAGAAGAAAATAAACTATAGGCGAATTAGTCTTACTTCAGATGTTGGAAGGATGTTGGAGTCAACTATTAAGGATGAGGTCTCGGGGAACTTGGAGGCAGACAATAAAATAGGCCATAGTCAGCATGGTTTTCTCAAGGGAAAATTTTGGCTGACAAATCTGCTGGAATTCTTTGAAGAAATATCAAGCAGGATAGACAAAGGAAAATTGGTGCATGTTATGTACTTGGATTTTTAAAAGACCTTTGACAAGGTGACATACATGAGACTTCTTAACAAGCTACAACCCACGGCATTACAGGAAAGATTCTAGCATGGATAAAGCAATGGATGATTGGCAGGAGGCAAAGAGTGGGAATAAAGGGGGCCTTTTCTGGATAACAGCCAGTGACTAGAGGTGTTCTACAGGGGTCTGTGCTGGGAATGATTCTTTTTGCATTATATTTCAATAATCTAGATGATGGAATTGATGGCTTTCTTGCAAGGTTTGCAGATGATATGAAAATAGGTGGAGAGGCGGGTAATTTTGAGGAAGTACAGAGGCCCCAGGACATAGACAGATTAGGGGAATGGGGAATGGGCAAAGAAGTGGCAGAAGGAATACAGTGTAGGGAAGTGTATGGTCCTGCACTTTGGTGGAGGTGAAAGGGTTTACTGTTTTCTAAGTGGAGAGAAATTACAAAAAAACTGAGGCAAAAGGAGTTCTTGTGCAAAATTCTCTGAAGGTTAATTTGCAGGTTGAGCCGTGTTGAGGAAGGTAAATGCACTGTTAGCATTTATTTCAAGAGGACTAAATATAAAAGCAAGGATGTAACGTTGAGACTTTATAAAGTACTTGCCTCACTTGGAGTATTGTGAGCAGTTGTGGGCCTCTTATCTTAGAAAAGATGTGCTTAGATAAGGTTCCAGGATTAAGTGGCTTGTCATATGAAGAGCATTTGATGGCTCTGGGCCTGTATTCACTAGAATTCAAAGAATGAGGGGTAACCTAATTGAAACCTATTGAATGGTGAAACGCCTTGATAGAGTGAATGTGGAGAGGATATCTACTATGGTGGGAGAGTCTAAGACTAGAGGATACAGCCTCAGAATAGGGGGGAGATGGAGACGAGGAGGAATTTCTTTAGCCAGACGGTGGTGAATCTGTGGAATTCTTTGCCACAGGCAGCTGTAGAGGCCAAATCTTTATGTATAGTTAAGGTAGACATTGATACATTCTTGCTTGGTCAGGGCATGAAGGGATACAGGAAGAAGGCAGGGGATGGGGACTGAGAGGAAAATTGCATCTGCCATGATGAAATGGCAGAGTAGACTAGATAGGCCAAATGGCTTAATTCTGCTCCTACATCTAATAGTCTTAAATATGATCAACCAATTATTTTCCTCTTATATCCACATTGTCACGATTTTTCCAAAGCAGTGCAAGAAAATTTTATAATTACCTCCTCGAACAATTCCATTGGTGCAAATGGCTGACATTGAAATACCCGTTAGGACAGTTACTACTGTACTTAAGCAAATGACGATCACGCCAAGACCTGAAAAGAATCCCAGATACATGTTAAGCATCTCTCACACTTAGTGATCTATGCAGCAATTTAATCCTTCTGAAGTCTGTTAAAGGAATCCAAGCTATATTCTTCCTTGGATACTTGAAATGTACCAATAAATAAAGGAAATACATGTACTAATCTTCAGCAACTATCTGAAATGCACTAAGAACTGAAAGGAATCCTTGAAGAGTGTACCTGTAATGTTTATATAAGAAAAATGTGCACTGGTTGCACCCCAGGAGTGAACATCGATCCTTATCCTGTGTCTGTCTTTGTAATAATTGTGAGGAAAGATTAAAGTATATAGGGATACAGGTGAGTTTTGACTAACTTTTGAAATTCAGTGGCTTTACTATGGTGAAATGCACTTTTAAGAAAATAGGAGTACACTTGCTTTTCCTAAACAATCACAAGATTTTAGTTAGCATGTTTTAAAGTTGTTACAAATTTTGTTAGTTGATCCAATACTCTGGAAAATCTACTCATCTAGCACTGAAGTCCTTAAGGTGACAGATTATCGGAGATTTACTGTACTTGGCAAGTATGAAACAAGTCTGCTTCTTTCACATTCAGAGTAGTCGGTAATAAACAGAAACCACAAAACCAAATGCAGAGTTATTCTATTTGAAAGGTCAGCATTCTTGTGCTGTAATTATTTTTAAAAAATCTGCCTGTTAAAGAGAATTTATAAAAAGACTATAACTAAATAAGGCACTAAATACTAGGTTAGACCTAGAGGTTTTATGTTGTAGGCATCATTGATTCGTGGTTGAAGGATGGTTGTAGTGGGAGCTGAATGTCCAAGGTTACACGTTATATCGGAGGGGTAGGAAGGTAGGCAGAGGGCGTGGTGTGGTAAAGAACGGCATCAAATCAGTAGAAAGATGTGACATAGGATCGGAAGATGTTGAATCCTTATGGGCTGAGTTAAGAAACTACAAGGGTGACGGCAGTTATATACAGGCTTCCCAACAGTGGCTGGGAGGTGGACCACAGGTTACAAGAGGAAATAGAAAAGGCATGTCAAAAGGGCAATGTTACAGTGGTTATGTAAGATTTCAACATGTAGGTCAATTGGAAAATCAGGTTGGTAATGGATATCAAGAGAGTGAATTTGTTAAATGCCTAAGAGATGGCTTTTTAGAGCAGTTTGTCATTGAGCCTGCTAGGGGATTGGCTATACTGGATTTGGTGTTTTGTAATGAACTGGAGGCGATTAGCGAGCTTAAGGTAAAAGAATCCTTAGGAGCCAGTGATCAAAATATGACTGAGTTCAACTTGAAATTTGTTAGGGAGAAAGTAAAGTCTGATGTAGCAGTATTTCAGTGGAATAAGGGAAATCCTATAGAATGTGATATTGATGTTAAGGATACTATCAGAACAAGCTATTCAAGTGAAAAGAGATTTGTTTGTTTCTTTTATCGACTACACAAAAGCATTTGATAAAGTGAAGCACAATAAGTTATTTGAAATATTACAGGAAACTCTAGATCTAGATTCGAAAGACCTCCGCCTAATCAGAAATCTGTACTGGGAACAAACTGCCACTGTAAGAATAGATGGAGAAGTGAGTCAGTTTACGAAAATCAAGAGAGGCGTTACACAAGGGTGTGTTTTCTCCCCTAATTTGTTTAAAGTGAAACAATATTACAAAAAATAAGAGACCTCTTGGGAATCAAAGTTGGCAGTGAAAACATCAATAATTTTATTAAATATATTTTTATTAGAGGAATGACACAATACAGAATACATAATGGATTACATTTTCCTCTATTCTGCTTTTATATCTTACCCCTAAGCAAACCTCCCCTCACTCGCCCACCCCGCACATACCATGGCAGCTAATGTATTTACAATACAACAATTCACAAATACAAGTACGGACATTTCACAGCCATACCCCCACACTACTTCGAGACAAAGGCCCACACACATCCACAACATGTCAGATGATCCAAAATACACTCATATTACAATTCATCAACCACCCTGTGAGGTGAACCATATGCGTGTTAAAAGGGAGGTAACTTCCCAAGTACAATCAAATGCCCTCAACTAGTAGATAATTCCTTAAGACTCTCAAAATATGACAAGAAAGGTCCCCATTTTGAATAGAACTTTTTCACAGACCACCTCAAAGTGAATTTAATCTTTTCTAATTTCAGAAAAAACATTACGTCCTCTAACCAAGCAGCAGCAGACGGGGGAGTGGCAGATTTCCAGACCAGCAAGATTCTCCCACGGGCCAATAGTGATGCAAATGCAATGATATCCGCCTGGCTCGCATTTAAACCCAAAACATCATCTGCCACACCAAATACAGCTATAAGCGGGCAAGGGGGTCTCAGTGTCACCCCCAAAACCTCACTGATAATTTTAAAAACCAATGCCCAATAGCCATCAAGCTGAGGGCAAGACCAAAATGCATGTATTAAACCAGCCGGGGAGAAGGAACACCTGTCACAGCCAGCGTCTGTCCCGGGATATATGTCAGCAAGCCTGGCTTTACTTAAATGTACCGTGTAAAACTTTAAATTGTATGAGCCCCAGTCTAGCACATGTTGACGAGGAATGAACCCTATTCAATGCTTTTGCCCAATATTCCTCAGCCAGATCCATACCAAGGTCATCCTCCCACCTAGTCTTAGTTTTGTTTAGATCTTGAACTCCCAAAGACATCAGCTGAGAGTACAGTACAGAGATCAGCCCTTTATTATTAAAGCTAAGGGTGAGTTTTTCCCACAACATAGCAGGTGGTAGATCAGGAAAAGAGGGAATTTTTTCCTTGACAAAGTAGCGAATCTGCAGGTATTTAAAAAGATGATTATGCGGAAGGCCATATTTACTGCACAGGTCATCAAAACTATCAAATATGTTATCAGTGTACAAATCCTTAATGCGCATAAGACCGTTCAAACCCCATTTGTCTAAAAACCAAATCGAGTGTGGAGAGAAGAAATAGATGGTTTCTATGAATGGGACCCAAAACTGAAGCTGATGTGAACTTATAGTGGCAGCGAAATTGATTAAAAATTTTGAGGGTGGAGAGCACGACTGGGTTAGATGTGAATTGAGAGGATTTCAATGGTAGGGAAGAATACACTAAAGCTGGGAGATACGAGGAGTGGCAAAATCATGTCTCAAGCAGGCACCAGTTTATATCTGACCGGTGGAGCCAAAATAATACCTTTTGAATGTGCGATGCCCAGTAATAACGAATAAAGCTAGGAAGGCCCATTCCACCTACATCACGACCTCTTTGGAGAGTGTGCTTATTAACCCTTGGGACCTTATTTTCCCAAATAAAGGAGGTTATAGCTTGGTGGACTGATTTGAAAAATAACTTAGATAAGAAAACTGGCAAGCACTGTAACAAATAAAGAAATCTTGAAAGTATAGTCATTTTCACTGATTGAATTCTCCCAGCTATAGTAAGGGGTAAACTGTGCCATCTCTCAAAATCAGCCTTCATTTGGCTAACCTGAGGCCTGTAGTTAGCTTCAAACAGAGATGTAAAAGAGTGAGTAATGTGTATTCCTAGGTATACAAAACCACCTTGAGATAAAGGAAAAGGCAAAGATTCCTGTCGGATCTGTAGGGCCAAGTTATTAATGGGAAAGCATTCGCTTTTTTGAAAGTTCTGTTTAAAGCCAGAGAAGGCTCCAAATTGACCTAATAATGACATAATAGCAGGACTACTACCTACAGGGTCACTAACATAAAGAGGTCATCAGCATATAGGGATACATGGTGTTCCATGTCCCCTCTCCTAACACTTTGAAATAATGTAGTTGACTTAAGTGCAATAGAAAGAGGCTCAATTGGAATTGCAAAAAGAAGAGGGGACAATGGGCAGTCTTGGCGAGTGCCACGTGTTAATGGGAAATAGTCAGATTGAAAATAATTCATCTGTATACAGACCTAGACTTATCAAGCAGGGGTCAATAGCACAGTTCAAATCTCCTGAAAAGATTAGCTGGTGTGTATTCAGGTTAGGTATTAATGACAAAACCTTATTTGCAAAGTGGACGTCGAACCAATTAGGGCCATAAACATTTACCAAAATGACAGGTATCTGAAAGAGAGATCCAGAGACTATAATAAAGCGACCATTAGGGTCACTGATTACATCAGATGGTGTGAACTGCATTCTTTTGGTGATTAATATTGCCACCCCCCTGGACCTACCATTAAATCGGGGATGAAAAACCTGACTAATCTATGCTTTACCAAGTCTGTTATGGTCTTCCACTCTTAAATGTGTCTCTTGTGGAAATAGTATATCTGCTTTTAATTGTTTCAGGTGAGAGAAAACTTTAGCTCTTTTAACAAGACCATTGAGCCCCTTTACATTCCAAGAAATAAACCTCACAGGGTGGCCTCCATCAGCAGTACTCATGTTAACCATATCAAAAGGCACACAGGGCCCACAATCCAAAACAGGGAGAGGGCATAAGTTGCACACAATAAAGCACAATGAAAAGAAAGTCTGGCCAATCCATAACAAACAAAGCAATAAACTGACATGGTAATCCCCCAAAACACTCTCCCGCCTCTTTACACAAAGAACAAAAAAACCAATTAACCCCCGAAACCTAGATCTACCTCCCCAACTGAGGATGATCACAGGCATTACCAAGCAAAAAACTTCCAAAGCGTTCCCCATACAACCAAATTTTCAATCTAATCTAGGGTGGCTCCCCTCCTTAAAATTTATATAATCACTTATTCTACCTTTAGTATATATAGGCTAAAGATAACACAGGTCAAGCAAAGCATTAAAAACAAAAAAAACTAGGAAACTAAACGCCCGAGATACAAATCCCAAATATCTACATTTTGCTGGTTGAAAGTTTTTGTTAATCAGATTCCGCAGCATAGCAGTTCGACCCGATCGCGTTCCATAAATTAAGCTGGAAAAAATGAACAAAGAAGTGGATTGCGAAAATTAACAGTTTGCCCCGGCAGGAGACCCCTTCAATGCTGCATGAATAACCTAAAAAAAAGTCATTGCTCTTCTCGTTCTTCTTCTCCTCAGCGTGAATGGTAAAACTCTTTGGCCGCCTCTGGTGTAATGAAATAATGCTTTTCACCTTCATGCATGACCTGGAGCTGGGCAGGATACAAGAGGCCAAACCTGACCCCTTTCCCGTAAAGCAGGGATTTCACCTCCTTGAAAGCTGCTCGTTTTTTACCCAGCTCTGCACTAAAATCTTCATTAAAAAAACAGGCGGTGTCCGCGGAAATACAGCTCCTGCTTCCGTCTGTTGATGATGCGTTGCTTATCTCGAAAGGAGTGAAAGCAAACCAGGAACGTCCTTGGTCTCGTTTGCTTGGCTCCAGAGCCACCAGGTGGCTTAGGCCTGACTCGGTGAGCATGCAAAAGCACGAGAGGACTTGGGGAAAACTTTGTCCCCAGCACTTCGTCAAAAAACTCAGTCATAAATTTAACCGGGTCCGAACCTTCCAAATTTTCAGGAATGCCGACCACTCTCAAATTGGATCTCGGCGACCAATTTTCGAGGTCATCTAGCTTTCCCTTCAGAAATGCATTTTCGCTCTGCAACACTGCAATGGCGGCTTCGGCACTCACCAGTCGGTCACTGTAATCATTCAGGCCATATTCAACCCCACGAATACGTTCGTCGTGTGACTCGTAATAAGACATAATGGTAGCATTCATTGGTGACAAAGCATCTTCAAGTTCTCTTTTTAGGGCAGAATGCACCACTTGCATTATGTCAGTAAGAAGTACTAAACAAAGCCTCTCCAAGTCATCAGGTAGTGCAGGTCCAGGTCCAGCAGCGTGCAACGGCGCCATTACTGTA
Source organism: Mobula hypostoma (assembly GCF_963921235.1). Classification (NCBI taxonomy): domain Eukaryota; kingdom Metazoa; phylum Chordata; class Chondrichthyes; order Myliobatiformes; family Myliobatidae; genus Mobula; species Mobula hypostoma. The sequence goes on along the minus strand of NC_086114.1, from coordinate 55,925,239 downwards.
ACATCAACTTTCTTGCTCGAGGCTTCGCTATCTTTTTCCCCAGTTTTACTTCGAAGGTACATTTTATTTGCCATTTCAGTGTCCAACAACGTCCCAGGTTGTTCACAATGTTAAATATTCAGTTATCTCGAGCATACGGCAAAGATAAACAGGTAGATTTTCAATAAAAATCGGGAGCCACACTCACAGGCATGCACCCACTCACTCCATGCTCAACCCGGAAGTCAATAATTTTAGATATACGGATGGCACTGTGTTAATTGCAAGTACGGAGGAAGAATTACAAAACTTAATTGATATAGTTGTTGAAGAAAGTGCAAAATTGGGTCTATCTATCAATTGCAAAAAGACAATGTATAGTGATAGCCAAAAAGGAGAATCCTATCTGCAGGCTGAAAATAAACCAGGAAGACATAAAACAAGTACAGAACTTTTGCTATTTAGGAAGCTGGGTGACATCAGATGGCAGGTGCAACATGGACATCAAAAGAAGAATAGGGATGGCAAAAGACACCTTTACGAGAATGAAGAATATACTGACCAATACTAAACTAGGCACGACAACCCGCCTCAGAGTACTGAAATGTTACATTTATCCAGTTATGTTATATAGCTCAGAATGTTGGACCATACCTAGTAACATGAGGAAATGAATTGAAGCAGCAGAGATGTGATTTTTGAGGAGGATGCAAAGAATATCATGGACGAAACGAATATCTAACGATGTCATGAACAGAGCAAGCACAAAAAGAGAAATAATTTATGAGATCATGAAAAGGCAACGTAACTTCATTGGACATGTGATTGGGAAAGAGGAGTAAGAATGCACGATAATTGAAGAGAAGAAAGCAAGAGGAAGGCAAATACAAATGATGTTGGAGACAGCAGCCAGAGAACTGGAAATGAATACCAATGAATTGATCCACTTGACTCGAAACAGGAGTGTTTGGGCCATGGCAGTCAAAGTTCAAACTGGGCACGGCACCTGATGATGATGATGAAGGGAAATTACAGTGGTATGAGAGAGGAGTTGGCCAAAGTAAATTGGATGGAGCTGCTGGCAGGGAAGTTAGCAGAGCAGCAATGGCGTGCATTTCTGGGGAAAATGAGAAAGGTGCAGGACATATGCATTCCAAAAATGAAGAAATACTCAAATGGTAAAATAGTAAAACCATGGCTAACAAGGGAAGTCAAAGCCATTGTAAAACCAAAAAGGGCATATAACAAAGCAAAAAATAGTGGGCAGATAGAGGATTAGGAAGTTTTTAAAAACCTACAGAGAGCAACTAAAAAATCATTAGAAGGGAAAAGATAAAATATGAAAGCAAGCTAGCAAATAATATCAAAGTGGATAGTAAAAGATTTTTCAAGTATGTTAAAAATAAAAGAGAGATGAGAGTGGATATAGGCCCACTAGAAAATGAGGCAGGATAAATAATAATGGGGGACAAGGAGATGGCTGCTGAATTAAATGAGTACTTTGCGTCAGTCTTCACTGTGGAAGACACTAGCATTGTGCCATATGTTGTAGTGTGTGAAGGAAGAGAAGTGGGTGCAGTTACTATTACAAGGGAGAAGGTGCGCAAAAAGCTGAAAGACCTAAAGGTACATAAGTCACCCAGACCAGATGAATGACACCCTAGGGTTCTGAAAGAGATAGCTTTAGATATTGTGGTGGCATTAGCAATGATCTTTCAAAAATCATTGGACTCTGGCATGGTGCCAGAGGACTGAAAAATTGCAAACATCAATCCACTCTTTAAGAAAGGAGAAAGGCAGCAGAAAGGAAATTATCGGCCAGTTAGCCTGACCTCAGTGGTTGGGAAGATGTTCGAGTCAACTGTTAAGGATGAGGTGATGGAGTACTTGGTGACACAAGACAAGATAGTACAAAGTCAGCATAGTTTCCTTCAGGGAAAATCCTGCCTGACGAACCTGTTGGAATTCTTTGAGGAGATTACAAATAGGATAGATAAAGAGGATGTAGTGGAGGTTGTATATTTGGACTTTCAGAAGGCCTTTGACAAGGTGCCACACATGAGGCTGTTTTCCAAGTTAAGAGCCCGTGGTATTACAGGAAAGTTAGCAACATGGTTAGAGCATTAGCTGATTGGTAGGAGGCAGCGAGTGGGAATAAATGGATCCGGTTGGCTGCCAGTGACTACTGGTGTCCCGCAAGGGTTGGTGTTGGGACCACTTCTTTTTATGCTGTATATAAATGATTTAGATGATGGAACAGATGGCTTTGTTGCCAAGTTTTCAGATGATACGAAGATTGGTGGAGGGGCAGATAGTGTTAAGGAAACAGGTAGGATGTAGAAGGACTTAAGACAGATTAGGAGAATGGGCAAGAAAGTGGAAAATAAAATACAATGTTGGAAAATGCACAGTCATGCACCTTGGTAGTAGAAATAAATGTATGGACTATTTTCTAAATGGGCAGAAAATCCAAAAATCTGAGATACAAAGGGACTTGGGGGGTCCTTGTGCAAAACACCCTAAAGTTTATTGCAGCTTGAGTCAGTGGTGAGGAAGGCAAATGCCATGTTAGCATTTATTTCAAGAGGTCTAGAATACAAGAGCAAGGATGTGATGCTGAGGCTTTGTAAGGCACTGGTGAGGCCTCACCTTGAGTACTGTGAATAGTTTTGGGCCCCTCATCTTAGAAAAGATGGGCTGACATTGGAGAGGGTCCAGAGGAGGTTCACAAGGATAATCCCAGGAATGAAAGGGTAATCACATGAGGAATGTTTGATGGCTCTGGGTCTGTACTCACTGGAATTCAGAAGGATGGGTGGGGGGGGGGGAATCTCATTGAAACCTTTAGGACGTTGAAAGGCCTAGACAGGGTAGATTGGAAAGAATGTTTCCCATGGTGGAAGAGACTAGGACAAAAGGGCACAGCCTCAGGATGGAGGGGCGCCCTTTCAAAGCACAGAGATGCAGAGAAATTTTTATAGCCAAAAGGTGGTGAATTTGTGGAAGTTGTTGCCACATGCAGCCATGGAGACCAGATCGTTGGTTGTATTTAAGGCAGAGATTGATAGGTTCTTGATTGGACATGGCATCAAAGGTTACGAGGAGAAGGCCGGGAACTGGGGTCAAGGAGGAGAAAAAAGTATCAGCAATGATTGAACGGTGGAGCAGACTCGATGGGCCAGATGGCCTAATTCTGCTTCTATGTCTTAAGGTCTAAGTAGGAAAACTGTCAGTCATTCTTGCTTAAATGTCATGCCTCTCACAACGGCTCATCATCAAAATGCTTATATCAGGTTTTGAAAGGGAAGAGATGTCAGGTGCAACTTTTTAAGTGAATGTTCTCTGAAGTAAAACCATTTCACACAGTCAATCTCATTTGCAAATTAATTTGTGATAGTTAGAAATCTGCTCATGCCATTATTTATCTTATTAAGCATCTCAGCAGATGACGAAAGGGCATTTTAAAAAAGGAAAGGAAAACAAGCAAATGAATTACTTTGCTCGAACCTTAGCATTTATTTCATTTTTTCCTATTTTTCCTTTATACAAGAGAAAATACAAAACACGGTTTTATATATTTGAAATTGTAATTTGTTCTTCAATATGCAAGGCAAAAGATTTGACAAACTTCTATAGATATGTGGCAGACAGTATATTGACTGACTGCCTCACAGCCTAGTATTGAAATACCAATCCCCTTGAACAGAAAATCCTACAAGTAGTGGATACAGCCCAGTCCATCATGGCTAAGACCTCCCACCACTGGGCGCTACACAACACTGTCACAGGAAAGCAGCATCCATCATCAGGGACCTCCACCACACACATCATGCTCTCTTCTTGCTGCTACCATCAGGAAGATGGTACAGGAGCCTCAGAACTCTCATCAGCAGCTTCAGGAACAGTTATTACCCCTCAACCAAAGAGTATAACTTCACTTGCCGTATCACTGAAATTTCCCACAACTTATGGCTCACTTTCAGGGACTCTTCATCTCATGTTTGAAATTTATTCCTTATTTATTATTATTATTATTACTACTACTTCTTTCTTTTTGTATTTACAGCTTGCACAGTGGTTGAACGCCCAGTTGGTGCGATCTTTCATTTATTCTATTATGGATTTATTGAGTACGCCCACAAGAAAATGAAACTCAGGGTTGTATATGGCAACGTATGTACTTTGATAATAAATTCACTTTGTACTTTGAATTTTAAAAAGTACAATGGAATAGTTTATCACAATATTATTTAATTTTAAAACTAAAATAGCTTTATACTAAACTTATTTCAACAGGAGATATTTTGTCTCTATTTACTAAAGTATTAAGAGGATGGTAGGGTAAAGGAGCCATGGTTGAACATCTAATCAAGAAGAAAGAAGCATACTTAAGTTTTAGGAAACAAGGATTTGATAGGGCTCTCGCAAGTTATAAGGTAACCAGGGAGGACCTTAAGGGACATAGAGAAAGAAAGGGGTACAAGGCTTTGGTGAGTAGGGTTCTACACATATGGGAAGACTAGAATGAAGGTAGGACCGATCAGGGATAAAAGAGGAACATGCCTGGAGTTGGAAGAGGTAAGGGAGGTCCTTCTATGAATATTTCACTTCAGTATTTAACAGTGAGAGGGACCTGACAACTGTAAGTTGGTTGTAGAATAGACTGATGTGCTAGAAAGAGGATGTGCTGGAACTTTGAAAAAACACTAGACAACAGGGTGACCCGTTGGGGCACCCTTTGAGAGAAGGGTAGTGCAGTCTAATGTGACCAGAATGAACATTAAATTTTCCTGAATGCTATTGACATCGCTTTGCTTTGGATATTGAAGAAGAAAACCTCAGTTTATTAAAGAAGAACGACATGAAGCAAGGCAAATATAGCTCCTCTTCGTTTAACGAAGGACACTTTTGATGGCATCATTTCTGGTTGATCTGATACCCTTGTGCCTCTCGTTGTCATTCTGGAGACGTGCAGCCCTTTCACCTGCCATCTCTTCATCTCTTCTGCTGTTTATTCATTGTCTCTGATCCTGGAGATGTGCATTTCTCAGCTCCTTTGTCTCTTCGTCTCTCCTTCTACGCCAGTTGTTATCATTTTGGAGATGTGCATGCCTCTCCTCCTCTGTCTCTTCTTCTCTCATCCTTTTTGTCCTGACTCTTTGATCCTGGAGTCGTGTGGCCCTGGCCTCATCCAATTCTTGTTCTCTCCCTCTCCTTGCCGCTTCCCGACAACGTTTGGCATCATCTCTTGACCATAATGTCCCTCTTCTCTTTCCACACGGCATAATTAGGCTGACCATATTTTTTTAACCCTAATGCTGGATAGAAGATACAAAGCAGTAACCCCAAAGCCTCGAGGATGCTGATTATTCTTGATGATGTGGTTGGTGCTCTCCTAAATGGATATGATATAGTCACCGCTGTCCTTTGACTGCAGCAAAGGGTTTGATGGGTGTCTCGAATTACCATAAGATTTAATTATCTCTTATTGATGGGTCTCAGTTTGATCTGTCCCAATCCTGCATATGCTGATGGGGATTAGCAGAATGTGACCGCTCGAAATAGAGATGCCCTGCCTTTTTGCTCCGGTTGGTGTCACTGCTGTGAGCATTGAGAGTCGCTTCTGAGGCTGGCTGTGCGCATGCATCGTGGTGTCGCGTCGCGTCGCGTCGCGGTTTCCATCATGGCTGACATCGGCTCTCAGGTGAAAGCGGGGACTGTTGACTTTGGCGAGTGGGCGAGTGAGCAATTTTATACGAATATATAACCCTGAACTTTGCCTGCATTCTGTAAGTTAGCGCATTTTAAGTCAAGCAACACACATCAAAGCTGCTGATGAATGCAGCAGGCCAGGCAGCGACTCTAGGAAGAGGGACAGTCGAAATTTCGGGCCGAGACCCTTCATCAGGACTAACTGAAGGAAGGGCTAGTAAGAGATTTGAAAGTGGGAGGGGGAGGGGGAGATCCACAATGATAGGAGAAGACAGGAGGGGAAGTGATGGAGCCAACAGCTGGACAGGTGATTGGCAAAAGGGATATGAGAGGATCATGGGACAGGAGGCCCAGGGAGAAGGAAAAGGAGGAGGGGGGGAAAACCAGGAGGATGGGCAATGGGTATAGACAGAGGGAGAAAAAGAGAGAAAGAATGTGTGTATATAAATAACAGATGGGGTAACTTCTCTAACCTCTGCTAATGCCCCACCTCCCCCTTGTACCCCATCCATTATTTATTTATATACACACATTCTTTCTCACTTTCTTTTTTCTCCTCTGACTATACCCCTTGCCCATCCTCCTGGTTCCCCCCCACCCCGGGCCTCCTGTCCCACGATCCTCTCATATCCCCTTTGCCAATCACCTGTCCAGCTCTTGGCTCCATCCCTCCCCCTCCTGTCTTCTCCTATCATTTTGGATCTCCCCCTCCCCCTCTCAAATCCCTTACTAACTCTTCCTTCAGTTAGTCCTGACGAAGGGTCTCGGCCTGAAATGTCAACTGTACCTCTTCCTAGAGATGCTGCCTGGTCTGCTGTGTTCACCAGCAACTCTGATGTGTGTTGCTTGAATTTTCAGCATCTGCAGAATTCCTCGTGTTTGCATTTTAAGTCAATTTAGCCAAAAATAGTGCCGCTGTAATGTACCGTTTGTGCTAATTGGAGGTCACAAACAAACAGAGCATCAGTGTTTTAGTAGTATATAGATTATCATAGCCAAGTCCTATGGGCTGGATGGGATATACCCCAGCTTGCTATGGGAAGAGAGAGAAGAGATTGCTGCACCTTTGGCAATGATCTTTGCATTCTCACTGGCCACAGAAGTAGTACCAGAAAATTGGAGAGTGATAAATATTATTCCTTTGTTCAAGAAAGGAAGTAGGGATAACTCTTGGAATTATAACCAGTGAGTTTTACCTCAGTGGTGGGCAAATTATTGAAGAAGTTTCTTAGAGACAAGATTTATGAATATTTGGAGAAGCATTGTCAAGTTGTATTTCTTTTTGTTCTTTGAACATGTGCACTTCCCCACTTGAAAAGGATTGAATGCGTCTACCCGAAGGTTTTTAAGTGGATTCCACTCAATGACCAAACAACTTTTCCTTTTTCTTCCTTTTACTTTTCGCAAGTGCGGCAGTTTGATAGTTCCATCAACCATTTGCCATTAGGCATTAGTCACTAGTCTTTAGACACTAGTCATTAGTCATAAGTTATCAGTTATTAGACATTTAGGTGAAAAACTGGCTACCTCTGCGGACTTTGTAGATGGATTCTGACCTGCACCTCTCCGCTCCCTAATAGGACCGTTATGTTTTCAAACCGGGCAACCCTTCCCGAAGGTTCCCGAGCTCTTCTTAAACTTCATGCCATTTCCCAGAAGCGCCTGCGCGCGATGATCCCCGTGACATGAAGCTAGTGCTCATAATTACCCAAAATGCAGTGACAGCAGTGCTCTTTTCCATGAAAAAGTCTCTGAAGTTATTTAAAGTTCAGCATCTTATCGCAGATTTCAACGCTGCTCCCGGACTGCTGCTGTGATGCTGCCGGGTCCTCCCGATGTTCCGGGCAGAAGCAGCACTCAGGCAGCAGGTTCCATCTGGTCTATCAATGGATTCTTACTATTACTTTTAAATTTTATTTTTTTTTTGCCTCTAGATCCCAATACTTTCTAGAAACTCTAGTTTGACTTGACAAGCATAGCTCTGATTAAGGATAGTCAGCATAGCTTTGTGAGGGGCAGGTCATGCTTTACGAGCCTGATTAAATTCCAAGGATACAACAAAGCATATTGATGAAGGTAGAGCAGTTGGATGTGGTATTTAAGAAGGTTCCACACTGTAGGCTCATTCAGAAAGTCAGGTTGCATGGGATCTAGTGAAACTTGGCTATGTGGATACAGAATTGGCTTCCCCAGAAAAGCAGGGTGTGGTTGTAGATGGGGTGTATTCAACCTGAAGGTGGTGACCAGTGACCATGGGCATCTATTCTGAGACCTCTGCTCTATGATTTTTATAAATTACTTGGATGAAGTGGAAGGATGGTTTAGTAAAGTTAGTAGTTTGTAGATGACAGGAAGGTTGATGGAATGGTTGTGTAGCAGGTGGTTGTAGTTTATAACGGGACATAAGCAATATGCAGAGCTGGACACATAAAAGGCAGATGGAGTTCTATCTGGAAAAGTGTGAAATAGTACACTTCAGAAGATCAACCGAAGGCGAACTACAAGATTAATGGCAGGATTCTTAGCAATGCGGAGAAACAGAGGAATCTTGGGGTCCAAATCCATGGATACCTCAAAGTCACTGTAGAAGAGGAGCATTCTGCTCCCTCCAGATGAACCGGACCTGGTGGCATCGAGATTCATCGTCACCGAGGAGGATGTTAGAAGGGCCTTCCTGAAGATAAATCCAAAGAAGGCGACAGGCCCAGATGGCATCCCAGAACGGGTTCTCCGGGCCTGTGCAAGCGAGTTAGCTGGAGTGTTTGCTGACATCTTCAACTGCTCCTTGCTTCAGTCTAAGATCCCCTCGTGTTTTAAGAAGGCAACGATAATCCCAGTGCTGAAGAAGAGCAAGGTGGCATGCCTGAATGACTATCGACCCGTGGCTCTGTCATCAATTGCTATGAAGTGCTTCGAGAGATTGGTTTTGGCACACATCAACCACAGCCTACCGGTCAACCTTCACGCTTTGCAATTCGCTTACCGGAGCAACAGGTCAATGCCAGATGCCATCTCTCTGGCCCTACACTCCTCCTTAGAACACTTGGAGGATAAAGACACATACGCAAGGCTCCTTTTCATTGACTACAGCTCTGCCTTTAATACCATCATTCCAAATAAACAGATTCCTAAGCTCCAGAACCTGGGCCTTAGCACTCAGATCTGCAGCTGGATTTTCAACTTCCTCACAGACAGGACCCAGGCTGTAAAAATAGGGGACAAGCTCTCCTCTACAATCACTCTGAGCACCGGAGCCCCACAAGGCTGTGTACTCAGCCCCCTGCTGTACTCACTGTACACCCATGATTGTAAAGCCAAGTTTCCATTAAACTCAATATATAAGTTTGCTGATGACACAACAATTGTAGGCTGTATCTCGGGTAATGATGAGTTTGAGTACAGAGAGGAAATTAAGAACCTGGTGGCATGGTGCGAAGACAATAACCTATTCCTCAATGTCAGCAAGACGAAAGAATTGGTTGTTGACTTCAGAAGGAGTAGCGGACCGCACGACCCAATTTACATTGGTGGTGCGCAAGTGGAACAGGTCGAAAGCTTTAAGTTCTTCGGGGTCAATATCACAAATGACCTGACTTGGCTCAACCAAGCAGAGTTCACAGCCAAGAAGGCCCACTAGCGCCTTTACTTCCTGAGAAAACTAAAGAAATTTGGCCTATCCCCTAAAACCCTCACTAATTTTTATAGATGCACCATAGAAAGCATTCTTCTAGGGTGCGTCACAACCTGGTATGGAAGTTGTCCTGTCCAAGACCGAAAGAAGCTGCAGAAGATCGTGAACACGGCGCAGCACATCACACAAACCAATCTTCCGTCCGTGGACTCACTTTACACCGCATGCTGTCGGAGCAGTGCTGCCAGGATAATCAAGGACACGACCCACCCAGCCAACAGACTTTTCGTCTCTCTTCCCTCCGGGAGAAGGTTCAGGAGCTTGAAGACTCGTACGGCCATTTTTGGGAACAGCTTCTTTCCAACTGTGATAAGACTGCTGAACGGATCCTGACCCAGATCTGGGCCGTACTCTCCAAATATCCCGATCTGCCTCTCGGTTTTTTTTGCGCTACCTTACTTCCCATTTTTCTATTTTCTATTTATGATTTATAATTTAAATTTTTAATATTTACTAATTTTAACTTTTTAATATCTTTAATTTTTAATATTTGTAATCCAGGGAATGTGAAGCGCAGAATCAAATATCGCTGTGATGATTGTATGTTCTAGTACCAATTGTTTGGTGACAATGAAGTATAAAGTGTAAAGTAAGTTGATAAGGTGGTTAAGAAGGTGTATGATGTGTTAGCCTTTGTTAGTCAGGGGACTGAGTTCAAGCGCCAAAAGGTAATGTTGCAACTCTATAAAACTCTTGTTTAAAGGACACAGAGTATTGTGTTCAGTTCTGGTCATCTCATTATAGGAAGGGTGTGGAAGCTTTGGAGAGGGTGCAGAGGAGATTTACCAGGATGCTGCCTGGATTAGAGAGCTGTCTTATGAGGATAGCTTGAGTGAGCTAGGGCTTTTCTCTCTAGAGCAAAGGATAATGAGAGGTGACTTGATAAAGGTGTACAAAATGATAAGAGGCATAGATTGAGTAGATAGTCTGAGACTTTTTACTCCAGGGATGAAATCACTAATACAAGGGACATAATTTTGAGGTGACTAACGGAAAGTACATAAGACCATAAGACCACAAGACAAAGGAGCAGAAGGAGGCCATTCGGCCCATCGAGTCTGCTCCACCATATTATCATGAGCTGATCCATTTTATCCTATTTAGTCCCACTGCCCCGCCTTCTCACCATAACCTTTGATGCCCTGGCTACTCAGATACCTATCAATCTCTGCCTTAAATACACCCAATGACTTGGCCTCCACTGCTGCCCGTGGCAACAAATTCCATAGATTCACCACCCTCTGACTAAAAAAATTTCTTCGCATTTCTGTTCTGAAAGGGCGCCCTTCAATCCTGAAGTCATGCCCTCTCGTACTAGACTCCCCCATCATGGGAAACAACTTTGCCACATCCACTCTGTCCATGCCTTTTAACATTCGAAATGTTTCTATGAGGTCTCCCCTCATTCTTCTAAACTCCAAGGAATACAGTCCAAGAGCGGACAAATGTTCCTCATATGTTAACCCTCTCATTCCCGGAAGTATTCTAGTGAATCTTCTCTGTACCCTCTCCAACGTCAGCACATCCTTTCTTAAATGAGGAGACCAAAACTGCCCACAGTACTCCAAGTGAGGTCTCACCAGCACCTTATAGAGCCTCAACATCACATCCCTGCTCCTATACTCTATTCCTCTAGAAATGAATGCCAACATTGCATTCGCCTTCTTCACTACTGACTCAACCTGGAGGTTAACTTTAAGGGAATCCTGTACAAGGACTCCCAAGTCCCGTTGCATCTCAGAACTTTGAATTCTTTCCCCATTTAAATAATAGTCTGCCCATTTATTTTTTCTGCCAAAGTGCATAACCATACATTTTCTAACATTGTACTTCATTTGCCACTTCTCTGCCCATTCTTCCAATCTATCCAAGTCTCTCTGCAGACTCTCCGTTTCCTCAGCACTACCGGCCCCTCCACCTATCTTTGTATCGTCAGCAAACTTAGCCACAAAGCCATCTATTCCATAATCCAAATCGTTGATGTACAATGTAAAAAGAAGTGGCCCCAACACTGATCCCTGTGGAAAACCACTGGTAACCAGCAGCCAACCAGAATAGGATCCCTTTATTCCCACTCTGTTTCCTGCCAATCAGCCAACGCTCTATCCACGTATGTAACTTTCCTGTAATTCCACTGGCTCTTATCTTGTTAAGTAGCCTCATGTGTGACACCTTGTTAAAGGCCTTCTGAAAATCCAAATATACAACATCCACTACATCTCCCTTGTCTAGCCTACTGCTAATTTCCTCAAAAAATTGTAATAGGTTTGTCAGGCAGGATTTTCCTTTAAGGAACCCATGCTGAGTTCTGCCCATCTTGTCATATGCCTCCAGGTACTCTGTAACCTCATCCTTGACAATTGACTCCAACAACTTCCCAACCACCGATGTCAAGCTAACAGGTCTATAATTTCCTTTTTGCTTCCTTGCCCCCTTCTTAAATAGCGGAGTGACATTTGCAATCTTCCAGTCTTCCGGATCATGCCAGAATCTATCGACTTTTGAAAGATCATCGCTAATGCCTCCGCAATCTCTACAGCTACTTCCTTCAGAACACGAGGGTGCATTCCATCTGGTCCAGGAGATTTATCGACCCTTAGCCTATTCAGCTTCCTGAGTACTTTCTCTGTCATAATTGTGACTGCGCACACTTCTCTTCCCTGCCACCTTTGAGTTTCCAGTATCCTGCTGTCTTCCTCAGTGAAGACTGATGCAAAATACTTGTTCAGTTCCTCTGCCATCTCCTCATCTCCCATTACAATTTCTCCAGTATCATTTTCTATCGGTCCTATATCTACTCTCACCTGTCTTTTACTCTTTATATACTTGAAAAAGCTTTCAGTATCCTCTTTGATATTATTTGCTAGTTTCCTTTCATAGTTAATCTTTTCTCTCTTAATGACCTTCTTGGTTTCCTTTTGTAAGGTTTTAAAAACTTCCCAATCCTCTGTCTTCCCACTAATTTGTGCTTCCTTGTATGCCCTCTCCTTTGCTTTAACTTTGGCTTTGACTTCTCCTGTCAACCACGGTTGCATCCTTTTTCCACTCAAAAATTTCTTTTTTTGGAATATACCTGTCTTGCACATTCCTCATTTCTTGCATAAACTCCAGCCACTGCTGCTCTGCCGTCTTTCCCGCCAGTGTCTCTTTCCAGTCAACTTTGGCCAGTTCCTCTCTCATGCCACTGTAATTTCCTTTACTCCACTGAAACACCGACACATCAGATTTCGGCTTCTCTTTTTCTAATTTCACAGTGAACTCAATCATGTTATGATCACTGTCTCCTAAGGGTTCCTTCACCTCAATCTCTCCAATCACCTCCGGTTCATTACACAATACCCAATCCAGTACAGCCGATCCCCTAGTGGGCTCAACAACCTGTTCTAAAAAGCCATCTCACAGACATTCCACAAATTCTCTCTTGAGATCCAGTGCCGACCTGATTTTTCCAATCTACTCGCATGTTAAAATCCCCCACAATTATCATAACACTGCCCTTCTGACAAGCCTTTTCTATTTCCAGTTGTAATTTGTAGTCCACATCCCTGCAGCTGTTTGGAGGCCTACAAATAACTGCCATCAGGGTCCTTTTACCCCTGCTATTCCTTAGCTCAACCCATAAAGATTCTGCACCTTCCAATCCTATATCACCTCTTTCTAATGATTTAATATCATTTCTTACCAATAAAGCCACACCTCCCCCTCTGCCTACCTTCCTATCCTTCCGATACACCGTGTATCCTTGGACGTTCAGCTCCCAGAGACATGCATCCTTTAGTCAGGTCTCAGTGATGGCCACAATATCATACCTGCCAATCTGTAGCTGTACAACAAGATCATCCACCTTATTCCTTATGCTGCGTGCATTTAAGTATAACACCTTAAGACCAGTATTTGATACTTTTTGCTTTGGTTTCACTGCAACTTTATTGCACTGCAACTCATCCCAATGGCTACACATTTGCCCCATCACCTGCCTGTCTTTCCTGACATCTTTACTGCTCACTACCTTAGATTTATTTCTGTTTTCCCCTTCCTCCGCTCTATCATTCCGGTTCCCATCCCCCTGCCAAATTAGTTTAAACCCTCCCTAACAGCTCTATTAAACTTTTCCGCCAGGATATTGGTCCCCTTCGGGTTCAGGTGTAACCTGTCCTTTTTGAACAGGTCATACTTTCCCCAGAAGAGATCCCAATTATCCAAGAATCTGAAGCCCTGCCCCCTACACTAGTCTCTCAGCCACACATTCATCTGCCTGATCCGACTACTCTTGCCCTCGCTAGCACATGGCACAGGTAGCAATCCCGAGATTACTACCCTGGAGGTCCTGCTTCTCAGCTTCCTTCCTAACTCCTGGAAATCTCTCTTCAGGACCTCCTCCTTTGTCCTATCTATGTCATTGGTACCAACATGTACCAAGACAACTGGCTGCTCACCCTCCCCCTTTAGAATATTCAGGACCCGATCCGAGACATCCCGTACCCTGGCACCTGGGAGGCAACACACCATGCGGGTATCTCTGTCAGGCTCACAGAATCTCCCGTCTGTTCCCCTGACTATGGAATCCCCCACGACTACCGCATTTCTCTTCTCCCTCCTTCTCTCCTGCACAACAGTGCCAGGCTCAGTGCCAGAGACCCAGTCACCGTGAGCAGCCCATCAGGTCATCCCCCTCAACAGCATCCAGAACAAGATATTTATTGCTGAGGGGGGACAGCCACAGGGGTGCTCTCCACTATCCGGGCATTTCCCTTCCCTCCGTTGACAGTGACCCAGTGTTCTGACTCCTGTAGCCTAGGGATGACTACTGACTCCTGTAGCTCCTGTCTATCACCTCTTCACTTTCCCTGATAAGCACTAGGTCATCAAGCTGCAGCTGCAGATCCCTAACACGGTCTCTGAGGAGCTGCAACTCGGTGCACCTGGCGCAGATGTGGCCATCAGGGAGGCTGGAAGTCTCCCAGGATTCCCACATCTGACACCTTGAACAAAGCACTAACCCTGCAGGCATGCTATCTAATTCTACACGAATGAAACAGGAAAAATAAGTCTACTCACCCACTTACCTCGCCAAACAGACAAACTTTTTAAACCGTTAGCTGTGACAGCCCTGCTGTTCCTGTCTGTCCGGGCCGATTCGCGAAGGGGGGGGGGGAGAGAAAAAAGAGTTGGCGCTTCGCTCCTGCCTCTTCCCGTTTATCGCCGAAGCCCGTTGAAGCCAAAGCCCTACACTCTGCTACCGCTCACTCCACTGCCCGCTGTATAGGGTGGTCGCCTTTTTAAACTCTCCGCGCGGTCCTGCTGACGTCACGCGCCTGCACAGTCTCGCCCTTCTTGCACTCGAACAAGTTTTAAAAAAAAAAACTGCCTTCCTTCACAATTCAGCTCCCACGACGCTCTGTAGTCCCGATCCAAAGGAGTGCCGTTGGTAGCAACCTGCCTTTTTAAACTCTCCGCATACAGAAGGTATGACTGAGGCAAGTTTTTTTTTTGTTTTTTTTTATATAAAAACATGAAGAGTGCTCAGTGCATAGAATGCCCTGCCAGAGGTGGTGGTAGACACACACACACACACACACACACTAGGGGCATTGAGGAAACTCCTAAATATGCACATGGATGATAGAAGTACTGTATACAGGGCTATGTAAGAGAGAAAGGCTAGATTGATCTTAGAGTAGGTTAAAAGGTCAGCACAACATCATGGGTTGAAGGGTCTGTACTGTGGTATAATGTTCTATGTTCTAAATCTAACAGGGTAACTGATATCCCAATCACTGCAAAGGTGATTTAACTTTAAAGAGGGTATTAATGGACATGGTTGGATACCTCACTTCATCAAGAAAATTATGCTTTACCGAAGTCACTATTGTTGCAAACCCAATGGTTTGCAAACCTTGTAATAAAATGGTACCTTTACTCAACAAAGGTGGTAGGGATAAGCCAGATAACTACAGACTGGTGACTCCAATGTCAATGGTAGGGAAAAAGTTCTCAGAGAAAGGATTAATCGGCACTTACAACAGAATTAGTCAGCATAGGGGTGATGTCTGATCGATCTGAGGGATGACCAAGTGTTTTGATTTGAACAGTATGGCTGATGTAGTCCACAATGAGTTCAGCAAAGCCTTTGTGGGAGATTAATCCATAAAGTAGGAGCCCATGGAATCCAAAGTAATTTAACAAATTAGATAGGAAAGTGACTTGTTGATAGGACACTGCAGATGAAGGTTACTTATGTGGCCAGTGATGTAATGCAGAAATCAGTGCTGGAACTCCTACTGTTCATTGCATACATTAACAAGTTATGTGAATGTAGAAGGTACATCTGGGAAGTTCAGACATGAAATACTGATTGGTTGCCAAGATGGCCACAGCCATGGCAGATAGAATTTATTCTTGAAAAATGTGATGTGATAGATGTTGCATGGAGTAATAAAACTAGAAAATGCACAACAAATGTCAGATCCTAGGAAGATAAAACAGACCTACCTGTACATCCAAGAATCCCTGGCAACATGGGTACATATGATTGTGAAAACAAACAGGCCATTCAGCCCATCAGGCCAATCATCACTCACTTATATGGATCCCATTTTATTCTCCCTTTACGTTCCCCAGACCCTACCTTTATATACATGTGTGTAATTTACAGTTACCAATTAACATAGTATCATAGTTGTGTGAAGAATCCAGGCAAATATACTGGGAGAAATTGCAAGCTCCATACAGAGCATATACAATACTGTATATCTGAATGAGATATACAAAGTTATGAGGGGAATAAATAAGGTAGATAATGAGAAAGTGTTTGTGCTTACCTGAGGGGTCTTTGACCAGAAATCAACTATAAAGTAAAAATGTAGAAGATTTAAAGAATTTTTTTCACCTAAAGAGCATTTGTAATCTAGATCCCTTTGCCTGAGGATTGGTATAGACAGAGTTTCAACGTTTAGTATTTAGATGAGGTCTTGTAACTAGGCATAGAAGACTATGGGCAAAGTGCTGCAAAATGGGATAAATACAGATGGATACTTCATGGCTGGTAAACTCATTGGGATGAAGAGCCCATTTCTATGCTATTGCTCTAAGCTGCGATACATCAACTGCAAAAAAATTACAGTCACTCTAAAGCAGGGGTTCCCAACCTTTACGTCATGGACCCCTGCTATTAACTGAGGGGTCCATGGACCCCAGGTTGGGAACCCCTGCATTAAAGACAACTTCTGGTGTAAAGAGAATTCACATACATTTTGTTTTCCAATTGCATGATATATAAAGTAGTGGCAAATATCACTGATCCTGAAACTTAATGGCACCAATTTATAACAAAAATGCAAACATACCTATTCCAGCCTGACCAACTATCCATGACAATCGAATAAAAAGCATCACTCCCCATATATTTAACATGCATCGTACCTACAATACAAGACATTAATTAACTACAATTCTTAAGTGATAGTCATAGATATGAATCTGAAGAGAAAATTGAAACAGCTGCAATTTTGGTTAATGGAACTTCTTACATGTCATTAATTTTTTGAAAAAATTCAAATCACATCCATTAGGAGTTTGGTTATTTGCACCCATCATATTTAAAAATACAAAACAAGCCTATATTTTCCCCAGTAGTATTTTTTATCCTGTTTCTTAACCTCCTGTTAAGACAGATGAAAAAAAGTTACATCAGCAAGTTGATACTAATATTTTGCAAAAAAACAAATCACATCCAACCTTCATGAGGCATCTCCATACCTCATCATGGCAATGGAGATTCATCCATTTCCTGGACTACTGCTCTCATGCTCCCAACCTTCTACCAAACAGCACAGAGGCAGAATTCTCTTGCTCGTCATCCTTCACCCTACCAGCCTTCTCACATTGAAATGTGATGTCACTACCAGTCACATTTTCCCCTCCCACTCATTTCTGATTTCTGCAAACACTCTATTTCTCCCAAGTACGCTCACTCCTACTCTCCCACCCCTCTCCTTTTCATGGCATTTTCACCTGCAATCATACGAGGTACAATATTCATTTCTACACTTCCTCCCTCACCCCTTCCAGAGACCCAAAATAGTACAAGCCAAACAAAGTTTCAGATGCATATTCTCCAATCTCATTTATTGCATTCGCTATGGCCTGTTCTACATCAGCAAGACTAAGCATTAACTAGGTGAACATTCTTTTTTAACTCCTCTGCACTTACTGCAACGACCATCCTGACTTCCCACTTGCGTACAATTTCCATGCCCTTCCTAAACCCATATCGGCCCTCAGCCTTCTCCACTGCCATGCTGAGGCTAAACAAGCCAGAACAATAGCACCTCATTTTCTACCTGGATAATCTATAACCTAAAGGTACGAATACTGCATTTTTCAACCTCACATGACCCACACTCCCAATGCTTTTTCTTTTTGCTTCTCCCCCAACAGTCTCATTCCCCTTCTTGCTGGTTTAATCTGAACACTCTACAGCTTCTGTTTTCCTATCCCACTCCCCAAAATGTTTCTTCCCATCATCCCTCCCTCCTTCCGTACCTGCCAGATTCCAGCACTTGCAGCATCTTGTGTTTCCACTTATCACCTTCCAGCCTCTGTCTCACACTGCACCCTCCCCTCAACTGGCTCCATCTTTCCTGATTCTTTCCTTGTCTGTCTCTACCTATCTCTCACCAACCACTGACTCCACTCCTCCACATCCTAGCTCTGTCTATCATTTCCTTCTCAACTCTATATACTAACCACCTACCCTCTACACTACAGCCCTGATGCAGGTCTCAACCTGAAATGATGAATTATAATTTGCCTTCACAAATGTTGTTTGACCCATTGAGTTCCTCCAGCAGTTGTTCTTTGCTCCAAATGCAGTGGAAAAGTTATTCAAGAAAGTGATACTGGATGTAATAATCCAATTATCATTTTTTCTACCTGAAAAGCAACTCCTGTCAGCCATTATAGCTTTCAGTATATTGCATTTTATGTTTATGATCTTGGCTCATTCAGTTTTATATGAATACATTGGAAAGAATGCGTCCTGGAGCCTACACATCTTCCCAAGAAGACATCACTCATTTCCATTTAAAAAATTTTTACACTTCACAGCCAAATTATAAATTCTACATAATCATCCACATTTTTTAAAAATGCAAACTCAGTTAAACCTTTCATTGTTATACGTCAATAAAAATATGCATGTTGTAACTTTAGCTGGAGTTCCTTACCAGCACACCTTTGATCCATCCAAACCTCACTAATTCATTTTCTGGAGGCTTTCTTCCTGCTTCATCACTTACTCCACCATCACCATTGGCAATACCTTCCACTGTACCAGGAACTGACACAATATCCTACAAACAGTTTAGAAAAAGTAACAATGATAATAATTAATAAAGAGCATTTATGCAGAGCTTGAGATCATGGGAACAGTTCCTTGTAAAGAGTAGTACCAGATTATTAAAGCAAGTGGAGCTTGTCAGGGCTTTCTGCAGAGCTTGAGATCATTTGGGTTATTAGGCACTTGGCAAGGACCAATAAAAATAAGTTATGTTTAAGCAGAGCAGCCATTATTGGAGTGGGACAGACTTAGAATGGGAACTGAGGCATTGGCTCAAGAGGCTTCAGTGAAACGAGGCTGAGGCTAGGTTAAAGTTTCTGTCAAGTTTCATTTTTTCTTTATTGGTACCCAACTAGAGTAACGAGAATGCATCCTAAGTCATTGGTGTGCTCTTCATGCAAGATATAGGAGATCTGAGATACCACCTGTCTCTCTGATTGCTACATCTTGTAGCCCCCCCCCCCCCGGACAGCCTCAGGGTCGCTTAGCTCGCTGTCATCTAAGGAAACAGCCCTCAGCCCCGCCAAACTTGGTAATAAAGTTTGTGTGGATGCTGTGTGATGTACCCCACCCCGCCAAATAACAGACAATACACCAGATATGATTAAATGAATTACAGTTTACAGATATTACTGGAACTATATAATTAATAGAGATAAAATATAAAAGGAAGATAAAAGGTGCCACACTTATCAAAGTTTAATCTCTTCGTGCACAAACAGCTGGAGCTTGGGACCTTCCTTCTGCACCCTGCGATCCCCTCAGACCACCTCAACCTGCTGCCTGGGACCAACAACGGTGGTCGACCAGACGCTCCACATGAGTCCATCTCCTTCTCCTCTCCTTGCTGAACATCCTGGACCTCGGACTCCTGCTCGGGGTCCGACCCCATTAGCCAACTCACAGCACCTTGTCCATCCTCCCTCTCTCTGGCGCCTTCTGCCCCAAAACCCGCGCATCACAATAACTTACAGACACATTAGAAAGAATAACATCTATCCCAATTGGTTTGTTCTCCCTCTTATCACTAATCTAACCCAAACAAACAGCTAGCACAAGAACTTTCTCAGCATTTAACATAACAAAGAAGCCATCTCAAGTATAACATAACAAAGAAGCCATTTTAATTAGACTACACAGTAACATCTGCAAAAAGTGCATGTGGGTGCAGCTCCTTATAGACTTTTAGGAAACTGAAACTGGATGACCTATGACTTATTCAGAGAACGAGGTGGTGATAGAAAGGAGCTACAGGAGGTAATCACAGCTAAGTTGCAGGAGACAGGTAGTGTCAGGAAAGGGAAGGAAGAGGTAGATAGTGCAGAGTATGCCTGTGGACATTCCCCTCAACAAGCATACTGCTAGAATGGGAGGGGTGACCTCATTGAAACCTATCAAATAGTGAAAGGCCTTGATAGAGTGGATGTGGAGAGTATGTTTCTTAAGGTGGGAGAGTCTAAGACCGGAAGGCACAGCCTCAGAATAGAGGGACGTCCTTTTAGAATGGAGATGATGAGGAATTTCTTTAGCCAGAGTGGTGAATCTGTGGAATTCTTTGCCACAGGCAGCTGAAGAGGCCAAGATTTTATGTCTATTTAAGGCAGAGGTTGATAGATCCTTGATTGGTTAGGGCACGAAGGGATACGGGAAGAAGGCAGGAGATGGGGGTTGAGAGGAAAAATATATTGGCCATGATGAAATGGCAGAGCAGACTCAATGGGCCAAATGGCTTAATTCTACTCCTATATCTTATGGTCTTATGGATACTGTTGAGGGCAGCAGGAGGAACAATCTACTGAGGAAAAAGTCACAACAACTAGGTTTTAGGCATGGAGACCAGCTCTGTGGCTCAAAGGGGAAAGGGGGAGTAGAGGAGAGCTATGGTAATAGGGGGTTTAATAGTTAGGGGGACAGTAGATTTTGTGGACATGAAAGATACTCCAGATGGTATGTTGTCTCCTAGGTGTCAGGGTCAGGGAGGCGGCTGCTTCAGTCCACAACATTCTTAAGGGGGGAGGGTGAGCAGCCAGAAATTATGGTACATATTGATACCAACAAAATAGGCAGGAATACAGATGAGGTTCTGAAGAGCAAATAAAGGGAGCTGAATACAAAGCTGAAGAGCAAGTCCTCAAGGTTAGTAATCTCTGAAATGTTGCCTGTGCCATCTGCCAATGAGGGCAAGATAGAATGATTGGGCAGATGAATGTGTGGCTGAGGAATTGGTGTGGGCAGCAGGATTTCAGATTTGTGGATCATTAGGATCTCATTAGGGAAGATATGGCCCTCACAAAAGGAACAAGTTACACCTGACTCGAAGGGGACCAATATTCTTGCAGGCAGGTTTGTTTTGGGTGGGTTTAAATTAGTGTGGCACAGGTACACGATGGTGTCTGAAAAGAGGATGCTAAGTTACATGCCATCTTGGTCAATGTCTCCCATCCACTACATAATGTACTGGGTGGGCACAGAAGTACATTCAGCCAGAGACTCATTCCACTGAGATGCAGCACAGAGCATCATAGGAAATCACTCCTGCCTGTGGCCATCAAACTTTACAACTCCTTTGGAGGGTCAGACACCCTGAGCCAATAGGCTGGTCCTGGACTTATTTCATAATTTACTGGCATAATTTACACATTACTATTTAACTATTTACGGTTCTATTACTATTATTTATGGTGCAACTGTAACAAAAACCAATTTCCCCCGGGATCAATAAAGTATGACTATGACTATGTATGGGAACCAGAGTGATAGGTCAGAGGATGAAGCAGTCGATATAAAGGTAGCTGCAGCATGTAGAGACACTGATGTGGTGAATAGTGCATAATTACAGTGTAGATGGGTTGAAATGTGTCAATTTTTATGCAGGTAGTATCAGAAACAAGGGTAATGAACTTAGAGCATAGATCAATACGTGGAAATATGTTCTGGCCATGACAGACTTGGCTATCACGAGGATAGGAATGGCTGCTAGATTTACTGGGATTTAGACGTTTCAAAAGGGACTGGGAGGGAGGTAAAAGAGATGGAGGAGTGGCATACTAACTGGGGATAGTATAACAGCTGCAGACAGGGAAGACATCTTGGCGGTATAATCTACTGAGTCAGTGTGGGTGGAAGGGAGCATTCATTCTATTATGCCCACACCATAGCAACAAAGACAGAGGAGCAAATCAGAGGGCAGATTTTGAAAAGGTCCAAAAATAGGGTTGATATCATGGGCAACTTCAATTTCTCTAATATTGACTGGTACTTCCTTAGTGCAAAACACTTAGATGGAAAGGAATTAGTTAGGTGTATTCAGGAAGGATTCCTGGGGTATACTGCAGCTGGTACGGGGCAATGAACCGGGTCAAGTGACAGATCTCTCAGTGGATGAGCATTTTAGAGATGGTGACCACAACACCCCGACCTTTAACATGGCCTTGGGCAGGGTTAGGAGCAGGCAGTATGGGAAAGTACTTAACTGGTTTAGGGTGAAATTGATGCATTTTGCAGGAACTTTGAAGCATAAATTGGGAACAGATAAATGCACAAAGGAAATGTGGAGGTTGTTTAGGGAGCACTTGCATAGTGTTCTGGATAGGCACATCCCATTGAGACAGGAAATGATGGTAGAGTGAAGGAACCATGGTTGACAACAGATGTGGAACATCTAGTTAAGAGGAAGAAAGAAGCATACTTAAGTTTTAGGAATCAAGGATCAGACAGGGCTCTGGAGAGTTAAGAGTTAGCCAGGAAGAAGATTAAGGACAGGAGAGCTCGGAGACACAAAAAGGCCTTGACAAGTAGGATTAAGAAAACCCCACAGCATTCTACACTTGTGAAGAATAGAAGGATGACTATAGTGAGGTAGGACTGGGCAGAGATAGAAGAGGAAACACATGTCTAGTCAGAGGCAGTGAGGGAAGTTCTTAATGAATTTTTTGCTTCAGTATTCACCTTTGAGAGGGACCTTAACAAATGTGAGAACAGAAAAAAAAAGGCTGATATGTTGGAACATGTCGATGTGAATAAAAGAGGATATGCTGGAACTTTTGACAAACATTAGGTTAGATAAGTCACCATGCCCGATGGGATATACCCCAGGATTGTACCGGAAGCAATGGAAGAGATTGCTGCATCTTTGGCAATGATCCTTGTGTTGTCACTAGCCACAAAATTGGAGGGTGACAAATGTTATTCCTTTGTTCAAGAAAGGCAAGAGGAATAATCTTGGGAATTATAGACCAGTGAATCTCACATCAGTGGTGGGCAAACTATTGGAGAGAATTCTTAAAGACAGGACTTAGGAGCATTTGAAGAAGCATAGCCTGATTAGGGATAGTCAGCATGGCTTTGAGGGGCAGATTCTGTCTCATGAATCTGACTGAATTTTTTGACGAAGCGGCTAAACAAGGTAGAACAGTAGATGTGGTGTATATGGAGTTTAGTGAGGCATTTGACAGTTCCACATTTTACTTAGAGACCTTTAAAGAGGGTGCAAAGGAGATTTACCAGGACACTACTTGGATCAGAGAGCAAGGAGAAAAGGGTTAGATTGATCTTAGAGTACATTAAAAGGTTAGCACATCATTGTGGGTCGAAGGGCTTGTACTGTGCTATACTATTCTATGTTCATTTACTCAAGGTGCAGGTCCAAAGTTGTCAAAAAGCTTCCTTTTAATAAACTTGGAATTATAATACAATGCCATAATCAAATTAATTCAGATGATGCAATAGGCAAATTCCTCAAATTGTGATATACCATTCACTCTAAATAGAAAGGAAGGTTAGAGAAAAAAAAAATCAGGCAGGAATCCAGCTCCTTTTATTAGCACATAATACAAAAAAAGGTGATCTTTGAATCTCATAAAGTTATGATTATACAGTAACACTTATTTCACCTCAAATCTTAAATTTGCAATTGACACAACGAATCTGCTGCTGCTAACATATGCTTTTGTCACCTCTAGCCTCATCAACTTCAACACAATCCTGAGCAGCCTTTTCTTCAAAGCATGGCTATTTGCATCCTATATGTTTGCTGACCTACAGTGACAACTAGTTAAGAAACAACTAATTTCTGGCATTATGGCACCAGTGACCAACAGCAACATCGTGCAGACCAGCTTACAGAACTACTGGATACTCTTCTAAATATACTTCTGAACTGTGATCAATTGCAGCCTATAATTTCCCTTTCAAGAATGTATTTTTGTACCAACTGAATGATTTGGCACTTCTGCAATCTCCTGGGGTATTCAGTGTGGATGAGATTGTGTCAATTCCTAATGGCAGAACACAAACCCGTGGCTGGCGCCATTACTCCACGCCAATTAAAGTGTCGAGCAAGATTAAAATTGTCAAGGATGAGAGCAGAAAACGAACAGATGTTCAGCGCTGCCTGCCTGCATTTGACTGGTATCTCTCGCTGCTGCCAGTGGGCAGAAGGTGCAGGAGTCTTGGATCTCATACCAATGGGTTCAGGAGCAGCTGCCACCCCACAACCATCGGGCTTCAGGATGGGCTCGCCTCAGCACTGAACACGCTCTGTAGTTGTGAACTTCTATTCGGGTACTCCGCAGTTAATTTTCCTTCTTTTTTTTAAACTATATGCACGATTTAATCGGGGCACTTCATTGCTCAAGTGACTCTGTGGCTGTGGCCTGCAGCCATCAGCAGAGCACTGAGTACTCACTTTTGGGGACTCTGCAGTTAATGTTGTTTGGTTACTTTTTATTGTTGGCACAACTTGTTCTTTTTGACATTGGGTATTTGATGGTGTGGGGTTTTCCTTCGAATGGGCTCTATGGAGCTTTTTGTTTTGTGACTGCCTGCAAGAAGATGAATCTCAAGGTTCTATACTGTATACAAACTTTGATAATAAACATTTAAGAATGACATAGGACTTGAGGAACTTATAGGGAGGTTAGACAGGCTAGGACTTTATTCCTTGGTACTTTGGAGGGTGAGGTAATCTTCTAGAGGTGTACAAGATCATGACGGCATGAAAAAGGTGAATACACGCAGTCTTTTCTCTGGTCGTAGGGGAAATCAAGAACTAGAGGGGACAAGTTTAAAGTATGAGCAGAAAGACTTAATAGCAACTTTCAGGCAACTTTTTTTTTAATTCATAAAATGTGATATCTATGTGGAATTAACTGCCAGTGAGTTGTTAAGGCAGGTACAATAACAAGCTTTAAAATACAACTGGACAGGTACATGGATTGAAAAGATTTAGAAGGTTTGGTCCAAATGCTGGCAAATGGGACTAGCTTGGATGCGACATCTCAATCAGAGTTATACAGCATGGAAGCTAGTCTATCTATATAACTAGAGAGGAAACTGGAGAAAAATGGCACAACTTAGTGGGATTGGCCACCTTCCTTTTGTACCAGTAAACTATGTTCTTAAAATTGCATACTACACAAGTCATAGGATCAGGAATCGCCTTTTATTCCTGCTCCACTGTGAAAGGATCATAGTCGATCTTTTATCTTAGATTATGAGGACGCTCAGTCCTCATTTATTGTCATTTAGAAATGCATGCATTAAAAAAATGATACAATGTTCCTCCAGAAAGATATCACAGAAACACAGGGCAAACCAAGACTAAAACTGACAAAACCACTTAATTACAACAGTGCAAAGCAATACCGTAATTTGATAAAGAGCAGACCATGGGCATGGTATAAAAAGTCTCAAGTCCCGATAGCCCCATCATCTCATGCAGACGGTAGAAGGGAGAAACTCTCCCTGCCATGAACCTCCAAGCACCGCAAACTTGCTGATGCACTGGAAGCACCCAACCGCAGCCGACTCTGAGTCTGTCCAAAAACTTTGAGCCTCCGACCAGCCCTCTGACATCGAGCACCATCTCTGCCGAGCGCTTCGACCCCGCTCCGGCTGAACAAGCAAAGCCGAGGACTCGGGACCTTCCCCTCCGGAGATTCTGGATCACACAGTAGCAGCGGCAGTGAAGCAGGCATTTCAGAAGTTTCACAGATGTTCATCCGTGCTCTCATGTCTGTCTCCATCAAATCGGGACTGTGCACGGCATCCTACTTGACAGATAGCAGATATCATTCACTGGAGTGGCCACTGCAAGCTGCGTGACGCCGCCATCTTCTCCTCCCGCCCGTTCTACTTTTCTCTAACAACATTAGATCCCTTTATTTCCTTTTTACCTGGAAATTCACAATCTGTCTTAGACTACTATGATGGCTAGTGAATTATAAAGATTCACAACCATTCTGGAGCAGAAAATTTTCCTCACCTCAGTCATGAATGATTGATCCCTTGTTTAAAATAAATTATTTAGTTGTGACCTATGGTTGAAGTTGCATCATAAAGAGGAAGCATCATACCTGCATCAAACCCCATTGGAACATCATATGTTTCAATGAAATCGGTTTGCATTCCAATCTTAAGTATAGTCCAGCTTGCTTATCCTCTCCTCAGATAATACACCCACTATCCCATGAATCAATCTGGTGAACCTTCTCTACGTTCCCACACTGCAAGAACATTCAACCTTAGGCTGAGAGAGATCAGACTTGTAAAGAATATTTCCCATGAGTTCTCATCCCTTTGCAATAAAATCCAAAACAGCATCTGCCATCCTAATTGTTTACTATACCCTTCATGTTAACTTTTAGTTATTTCTGCACAGGTCCTCAAAACACCAATACTATTAAAAAAAAATACAGCTTTGTTTACCAAAGCAAGGGTCTCACATCAGAATCAGATTTAATATCATCAGCATATGTTGTGAAACTTGCTATTTCTCCACATTACAGTTCTATCTGCCATGCTTTTGCCCACTCACTTAAGCCATCTCACAGACATCTCTCCCTGCATCCATTGCACAGACTACACTGAGCATCTTCACCAAAAATTAACATGCTGCAGTTGATTCCCTCATCCAAATCACTGACTAAGGTTGTGAACAGGTGAACCTCCACCACGGATACCTGCAGAATCCCCCTAGTCACAGCCCTAATTTTAAGATGGTTTGATCATTCCTGTCAGCCTATCAATCCACACCAGTATATTACCTAAACACCAACACTCCCATTTTGCTTATTTATGCACCTATGTTAACAGACTATGGAAGCCTGAAGACATCATCTCCAAGGTTTCGTCACCCTTATCTATGCTGTTAATTTCAACAGATCTGTCAAAAACTTCCCCTTTCATAAATCTATACTATCACTTCTCAATTCAAATATTGTACAAGTGGCCTGTTACTAACTCCTTAATAGGAGTCAGTATTGTAGGGCAACACTTGTAAAGTGTGGGAGCTGTTCTAGAAATGTTTCGAAGATGAAATTTAGTTCACCTACAGCTATATCTTTGGAAGCCTTTAGATTCAGGGCATTCAACTGTATTCAGTTCCATTAACTTATTCCATATAACTTGGTTAAATTAATGTTAATACTTCATTCCTCATACATCTCTACTATTTCCTGGCTTTCTGCATCTTCTTTGTAAATACAAGGAATACATGTTCATAGTCTTCTGCTGCTGTAGCCCATCCACTTCAAGGTTCAATGTGTTGTGTGTTCAGAGATGCTGTTCTACACACTACTGCTGTAATGTGCGGTTATGAGCTACTGTCGCGTTCCTGTCAGCTTAAACCAATCTGGCCATTCCTCTGATCCCTCTCAATAACAAAGTTTTTTTTCGCCCATAAAACTGCTGCTCACTGTATTTTTATTTTGGTTTGCACACCATTCTCTGTAAACTCTAGAGAACATTGGGCTTAAAAATCCCAAGAGATCAGTAATTTTTCAGTATCTGGCGCCAACAATCATTCCACATCAAGATCACATTTCTTCCCCATTCTGATGTTTGGTCTGAACAATTGAACCTCCTGACCATGCCTGTGTGCTTTTATACACTGAGTTGCTGCCACATGATTGGCTGATTAGATACTTTCATCAGTGAGGTGTACAGGTGTACCTAATAAAGTGGCCCTTGAGCGCAGATCAATCTCTGTCATTTCCTTATTCCTCAATAATGATTTCTCCTATTTCTGTGTGAGAAACTCATTAACTGACACCAACAAGTGCAGTTTTCCTTTATTGCTAAACTACCTTCTTGGTCTACTTTTCCTTTTCTTGTCTGGCTCCACTTTTGCTGAGTGCTGAAATTTCTCCTCTTCTCGTCTCACGGCTTTTCTCAGTAATATTACAAGATTTTCTCTTCGATCTAATGTACTTTAAACTTCACAGCTTGACTACATATCCTGTTGGTGTCTTGTAGAAAAAAAGACTTGTAAACAATTAATTAATTAATTCTTTAAATGCTAGCAATTGCTGATGTACACTTGCGTTTCAATGCAGTTTCCTAATCTATCACAGACAACTCAGCTCTCCTACTTTCAGATTTTAGACCCTGGTTTCAGAATGTACTAAATTACTTCCAGTATTTATACAAATTATTTCAACTTACGATCACAGGCATTAATTATATGCTATTTGTGTTGATGCAGCCCTTAGTACTGATAGGTTCCTCTAAATACTTATTGAATAGTTAGAACTAATAAAATCCAACCAAATTCTTCAAAAAGGGAGGGTGAATTTTGCAGAAAATTATGCAGAAATCACCTCAGTTTTGGACAGCAATGCACAAAATGATGTTGAGAAATAAACCTGTATAACTACTGGGAAACAGTGAAAATTTGAATAAATACTGCAGGAGTCAGAATTCAAAGTGACAGTGGCAAAGAAGTCAGATAAATATGGATTTGTATTTGTGCAGGAAGTCCTTACAAAGTAGCTTACTATGATTCTTCATTTAAATTTGAACAGATTTGGGGACCTTTTATTCGATATTTTCATTTAATGTAATATTTACCCTTCTTGTTTTTTTTTACTGTTTTAATGGAGGTCGGGATTGAGGACGTGATTTTAAGTTTAACTCTGTTTGGTTTCAAGTTAGCCCATTGCTTTGCTTTGCTTTTAGTTAGTTGCACGGTGGGTTTTTTTTGGGGTTTTTTTTTTTCTTTTTTTCCATTGATATATATAAAATCTAGTATACTATTATGTTATCTTGGTTTCTTATGCTTAAATTACATTGTTTGTAGTATTTTCTTTTTGGTATTGTTATCTTTTGGAATTTTATTATACTTTAACATTGTATTAATGTTTATATGGCTTACCTTTTTTGTATACTTACTCAATAAAAAGATTTAAAAAGAAAGAAAAGAAAGTAGCTTACTGTGACTGTCAATGTCTATCCTGCAAAACACTGCCTCACTGACAGTCTCAAATCTCCTGTTTTTCTAGTAATGCAGTTATCCTGCTTGTGTACTCATTGATAAAAGTAACTGATCAGTTCAAAAATGGGTATGGACTATCAAAAAACATAAATACAGTATACAAGTCCTTTATTTACTACTGTCCAGTTGGAAGCTAGTTACCCAATATTAAGTAACGATCGGTAAAAAGGCTGCATCTTAAAATAAGGTCTATATTAACTGCATGATGTAAATAAGCAGCCGCAAGGTTATCAGGGTTGATAAAAATAAACGTGGTCTTTGTACAAAGAGGCAACAAGATAACAAATCAATTACTTAACTAACCAATAAAGCACCACTGGATTGATCTAATATCAGTTTCTTAAAAGACAATGTTAGATTTTAAGCTGTTGATAAATGTCGTATCCAAATAAAGAACCACTAATTCTAGTCACCTCCAGTGCCCACTGCCACAGGCAACTACAGGACCACCCAGGCACACTGGAAGGCTATATGGTGAATTTACCAGCAGCCACTAAAGATTACCTCCTCGGGCAAATGTGGGCAAGCATGAACTGCTCACCTATCATTGATGGGAAATAAACCAAATCATCCAACAGACCAGATACATGTACCATAGCTGCAGTTTCCTCCACATTGTTGTAGCTTCTTCTACATCATACAGCAATTAAATGTCTATTCCTACATATTTTGTTGTATCCACCTTCTGTCCTCTACATGGGTTCAACATGTCCAAAGTGGCAGATTACTCTGATATCACTCTTTAATAATGCTATTATGATATGCTGCAGGAAGGACAACATATCTTAGAGTTCATGTACCACCTCAAGGTACTATGGTCCAAGACTAGTCAGATTTAGACGCATATTCATTTATCACATGTACATTAAAATATACAGTGAAATGCGGCATTTGTGTTAATAACCAACACAACCTAAAGATTGTGAGGAGCAGCCCGCAAGTGTCATTATACAATCCAATGCCAACAATGCTCGACAGAAGGACACAGAGGACAGAACACAACAAGGGGTCAGGGAAACCATTGAGAAACAAATACATGTCAAGTGCACTGCTGCTTAATCCGTTTCCATAGTATACAGCAATTCTATTAAAAGAAACAAAATCAAAGACCTGAAACAATGGAGTCCCAAACAGCTTTACTCAATAATATCTTAAAGTTGGGTAGGAACCAATCCCCAATTCTTATCTTTCCATTGTTAAGCACAGAATTGTCAAAACATTTCTTCTACTTCCAGATTGTTGCTGCCAAACAATTCATTTATACAAAGAAGAACTTTTATATTATTTTTAGCTCTAAATTTGTCTATTCCAACTCAGTCCTGTCAGCTATCCTACATCCACTCTTAGTAAACTGGAGGTCGTCTGAAATTCACCTGCTGCTACCTTAACATGCATCATCCTACCCACTCTAAGCTTTATTTATTTAGAGATACAGCATGGAACAGACCCTTCCGAGCCTTCGAGCCATGCCACACAGCAATCCCCCGACTTAATCCTAGCCTAAACAGGGGACAGTTTACAGTGACCAATTAACTCACCAAACAGGACTGTGAAGGGAAACTGAAGCACCCAGAGGAAACCCCTGTCGTCACAGGGAGAAAATACAAACGCCTCACAAGCAGCAGCAGGAAGTGAAACCGGGTCACTGGTACTGTAAAACAGTGTGCTAACCACTATGCTTCCTTGCTGACCTCCAATAAGTCCTTGACAGTGTTTTAAAATTCTCATTCTGGTTTTCAAATCCCTCCATAGCCTTTTAAACTCTCCACCTCAAATCTTTGAAACACAAGATTCTGAGATGACTTGACAAGGTACATGTTGAGAAGATATTTCTCATTAATAATCTTAAATATGGGCACAGCAATTCAAAAGGGATAGGTCACAGAACAGAGATCTTAGTTCAAAGGATCTTGGGAATTTCCTGCCATCTGGAACAGTCAAGGTCAAGTCTTTAATGCATTCCAGTCCAAAATAAGACCCCTGTTTTTACCTATTGCAGTGTCGAAGTGGAGGCATGGCCAAGGTCTCACTAAACAGCAGAGTAGACCTGAGTGATCACATGGCCCAATTACAAACAAGAGAAAATCTGCAGATGCTGGAAATCCAAGCAACACACACAAAATGCTGGAGGAACCCAGCAGGCCTGGCAGCATCCATGGAAAAGAGTACAGTCAACGTTTGGGGTGGGGACCCTTCATTAGGTTTTGCTCCATAGCATAATTTCCTTTTTTTACATCAGGGGCCTCAGTTTGACATCTCACGAAATACTGGAGGAGCTCAGCAAGACTCCCAATGAAAGGTCTCGGCCCGAAACGTTGACCCTATTCTTTTTCATAGATGCTTGCTAAGTTCCTCTAGCATTTCGTGTTACTCAACCAAAGGAAGACAACTTGTGGCGATTTTTAAAAAAAATTTCCTATATACTGTCAGAAATGTCAGTCTGGATTTTGTGCACCAAGCTCTGGAACGAAATCACCTCACTGGTGAGACTCGCTCCCAATGGACTGGTTAAACCCTAAATCTCAGAGACTCACTAGATCAGAATCAGGTTTATTATCACTGTCTTATACGACGTGAAATGTCTTGTTTTGCAGCAGCAGTACACTACGAAGACATAAATATTATAAATTACAAGATAAATAAAGTAAACTAAAAGGTAGCGTATGTGGATTGTTGAGAAATCTGATGAAACAGGGCAGAGTGCAAACAGGAGAAGTAGTACCAGCACAGCCTCACCGTCTTCAGGTCTTCATGAAGATCGGCCAGGGTCGGCCTGTTGACTTTGACGCCGCTGAAGCTGCCGGTATTGCGGTAGAAGTCGATGCGGGGCACCCTGTCCACTGTATTGTGCCCGAATGTCTTCAGGTGCGAATTGGTGATCGTGTCGTACGTCTGTAAGAGGGTATCGGGGCGGAGCGGGTCGCAGGTCGGGAAGCCGCTTCCCGGGCCCCGATATTCGTACGGGTGCAGGCGGCTCAGCCCTTCCTCGCTCTCGAAGGAAGGCGCCGCATACTCGGGCGGCTCGTCATCCTGCGAGAGACCGGACGCGGGCCGCTCATCCACCAGCTTCACATGGAAACGACTGCACGCAGTCCCGTCCGGGTCCTCGACGCCCGAGAAATTCGGGTTGTAGTCTCGCTGCATCGCCTCGCCTCGCCCCGAGCTGACCGCGGGACGGCAGAACGAAAGTCCCGGACCGCCAAGCGCCTCCCTCCCGCTCTCCTCGTCGTCAGTAATCCCCCAGGCTCTGCCGTCCCCCCGACCACCAATTCCCTCTCCCTCAACTTCACCGCGCAGGCAGCGTTCCCGCTTCTTTTATAGCGCCAGCTCCGCGCTTGCGCATGCGCGTGGCGGGGCACGCTCCCGGGCGCTGTGGGCACGCGTATGCAATGTGCACGCGAAACAAAATTGAATCGATGCATGTACTGCATTTATAACACAAATGCTTAATTGTAGCAGTAAAATTAGCCATTAGTAACATTAATTTTTAATTACCATGATTTTTTTAAAAGGAAAACAAACACATCCGTGGCGACTCCCTGGACAAACCTTTGTTCCTCAATCCCGCATTTTCTTTATCCTTTCAAGTATATTTATAAAGAAAATTAATATTAATAAAAGCCGTTATTTTTTTCTCACCACCCTTTAATGAAGGGTGCGAAGCGTTATTATTCAATTACCCCCAAAGAACCCACAAATGTGCACAAAGCAAACAAAACGCAAAGGTGTTAATATTTTACCGGATTTATATCGGTGAACGTGAAGCGAGAATGTACCGTCTGGACAGCGGGGCGTTTCCAGAGCTCCTGTTTTCAATTCTATTTCCAGCATTAGCAATAATTTGTTATTTTAGAATAAAAATTGACATTGTTCAAAATCGCGAAAAGGTATCAAACAAAAAGGCTACCATGTCCTATCCTTCTGCACATGCCACGTATTACGTGGTTTATTTTACTTTCGTGTAAATTTGATTAATAAGTAACTGCTTGGATAATTTAATGTACTTTATTGGCATTGCAATTTCCATTATTTCGTCAACTAATAAAATATCATTTTTGGTCATTTCTATATAATTTGATGAAAATCGCTTAAAAGAACACAGCATTTCTATTTAAGGTAATGGTAATACGAGCGATCCGAGTGAGCGGTCTTATTTAGGGAGTTCGGACACGCATTGGTTCGATTGGACTACCCGTTTCTACAAACTCTTAGGAACAGTTGAAATGAGAAAACCTGAAATGAGCAAGCTAGGAAAAGAACGTTTACATTTCTTATCATTCCTGGGATGAAGACTGACTTTTTTGCACTGAATATCGATAAGATCTTTAACTGTTTCTTACAAGTAAGTAATTCGGCAAGTAATGGGTATGAAATAAACAGCTAAATCAGAGCAACTGAAGTGTGCAGCAAATGAACATCTTACAAACAGCAAACGTCAGAATTAAAAACAAAACAAAAAGAGCTGGAAACACTTAGCAAATCAGGCAGCACCTGTATACTGTACAGAAAAACAGAGTTAACATTTCTGGTCGAAGTTAACTCCGATTCTCTCTTCATAGGCGCCGCCAGACCTACTGCACATTTCCAGTATTAGTTGTTTTTTGTTTTACATTTACAGGATTTTTTAATAAGATACAGTTTGAAACCGCGTACAATTAATTCAGGACGTAAAAATTTTAAATCAAGTGTAATTCCAACAGCACAGCCAACAATTAAAAAGTTAAAGGACTGCAAGTTACTAAATTCGAATTCGATGACTACACGGTACCAAATACATCAAAACTGCAGAAATCACTGGGAGCGGCGAGTGATCAGTGGAAACTAATTTCTATATATCAATGCCCCTTCCTGAATACCTGACAGTGGAAATTATACTAACTAGTTCTTATACACAGCGAGATGAAAACTGATCCGATACAATGCGTTGTTTATCGCCCATAAGGTTTTTATTTCTTCTGGAATAAATTGAACTTGGAGGACGGTCATCTCCCGCAGAAACTGAATATTTTAAGATTATAAACTAGGCAGTCAGAAACACAACTACTTTAAGGGGAGGAAGGAAAGAATGAAGCTGAGACGGAGAAACAGTATTTCCTAAGCAACACACATAAAACGCTGGAGGAACTCAGCAGGTCAGGGAGATCTATGGAAATAAATAAATAAATAAATAAATAGATCGATAGATAGATAGTCGATGTTTCGGGCCGACACCCTTCTTCAGGACTCAAGCAGGAACAATATTTCCCATTTGTTTCGAACATTTTATTGTATTGGTTACATTTATCCAGTTCATAGCCGTAACATTCGGCTTCACTTTTATTTGGAGAACGAATTGTTTTCTACCTGAGGGAAACATTAAAATTTACAAAGGATAAAACTGCTGAAGAATTAATTGCATTAATTGCTGTAAGACATTAATATCCCCGACATTAACTACCCTCCTGGTACACCACACTTTCTGCTGAACCTATTCATTCTATTTGAAAAGTCTTAATAGGTACCGAGGGTCGGGAATGTTAAGAACATTTCACATCACTTTTCTGTTTGTTTTTATCCCCCAAATTATTTGCCGATATAAAGGCAAAAGGTGTTTTCTTTTCATTTTAAATAAAAGGTCAACAATTCAAGGTACAACTGCTGTTATTTTAGTTCCCTGTAAAGATTGCAATAACCGTTTCTTTACCTATCAGGAAGTAAATTTGAGGGGATGAACACGAATCTTTTCCATTGTGGTTGAATTCCTGGAATTCTTTTAGAACTTTTTTTGACGTGGGACAGAGTAAAACACGGGTTCAGTCACGGGCTCAGATTTCCTTGGGCCATTTCACTCTGACAATTAGTACCATATTAACCATGTGATAAATTAGGTTTCACTAATATATTCTTCCCAACCCTTTCTTCTGTAGGTTGTAAATATTCCATACTAATAATGGTTGAAGTTAAAATTTGGTTTGGAAAGCCACATTTTGAAGTGAAGCAAAACGAAACCAATGCACTACTGTAGGTGTGACTTCTGCAGGAGAATTCCTGATATAGGATCATAGACTGCAGAGAAATGTCCAGCGATATTGGACTTTGATGAACGATCTCATAGATACATTGAGTTTTACAGAAAAGAAAAAGGCCTTTGGCCCAATTTGTCCCTATCTATGAAGTTTCTTATGACAGTTAGTCCCATTTGCTTTTATTTGACCCATATCCATCCAAATCTTTCCTATACATGTTCCTGTTAAAATACCTTAAAAATTGTAATTGTACCTATTTCTACCACTTCCTCTGGCAGCCCATTCCATATACCCACTACCCACTCTGAAAAAAAAATGCCTCTATCAGTGCCTTCAGTTGAACTCTGTCTTTTTGTGTGTTTTCCCCCTAGCCATCGTTCTGTGTTTTTGTATTGCCATGTGCTCCTGTCCCCGCTCCGCTCTACTCCAGCCCCTGTATTACTGAGTACTCTGTCTCTTACCTGTTTCCCATTATTACCTGTATTGCTGCCACCTGTGTCTCATTGTGCTCCACCTATCATCTGCCTCTCTGTTTATTGCTTAGTCTATTTCAGTCCTGTGTTTTCATCTGTTTGTTGCCAGATTGTGCCAATGAGTTTTCCTGAGCCTTTCCAGCATTCGTATCTGAACTCTGTCTGAATATTGACTCTGCCTGTTTCCTGATTCTGATTTTTGAATTTCTCTGGCATTTTTGATCTCTGCCTGAACTTTGATGCTGACTTTGTTGCCCCTCTAGATTTGCTACTCAGTAAATATCACAGTGTGTACAGTACTTGGTCTGCGATTGGGTCCCTGCTTCAGCGTCCTGGCAGCCCCTCAGGTCTTTAATTCTTTCCTCTCTCATAAAATGTGTGGCTTCTAGTTTTACACTCTCCTACCACAGGAAGCTGCGAGTATCTATGTCCTTCATACTTATAGAAACTTACACAAGGTCAACTTTCAGCCTTCTTCACTCCAGGGAAAATAATTCCAACCTATCCAATCTCTCCATATAACTTAAGCCCTCCAATCCAGGTAACATACTTATGAACCTTTTTCTGTGACCTCTCTAGCTTAAAGCTCTTTGACCTGAAATATTAACAGCTTTCTTTTTCCACAGGTGCTGTTTAACTGGCTAGATTCATCCAGTATTTCTGTTGTTTGATAGCAGCGTTTGCAATTATTTTTCCCCATTTTAGATCTGTCCCTTGTCATCACTAAAAATAGGTAAGATGGGTAAGGCAGAGGTAGGAAACTTGTTTCCACTAGAGAGAGTGCAGTAGGGATTTGTGTTTGGGATTGATTTAGTGACTGTGGAATGGCAGTAAATACTGACAGACAGGCACATTAAAAAACACAGAATGATTTTAATCAGGAAGTTTAACTTCCATATAGTTTGATATCAGTATTCAAACTCAGGTGAGCATAATCAGAAAATTTCCCAGTTCTGTTCAGGACCACATGAACCAAGAACATGGTAACTCAAGGGCCAGTCAGGCCCTCAGATCTGCTCATTGTTCACTAAGGTCCTGCTTGGTCTGATCCATTTGAAAGGGGACGAGCTACTTAGGCATGATGGTTGGAGATGCACTTGAGCAACTATTTGATTTTTCTTTCCCCAGGCAGATGATTCTGTATGTTTGCCAAGTGTTAATTTTAAGTGTGAAACCCAATGAACATAAATGAAAAATCATCAAACACAATATCATGAGTTGATATTCCTTGCTGGAGAAATGTTTTCCACTCTCCAGACCTCTGAAAATGCACCAATATATTTTTTACAAAAATACTGGAATATTGAGCTGGAATAGCCATGTACTCAACGTGGCTACCAGGGTAGGTCAGAGGCTAGGAATCCTGTGGTGAATAACTCCCCTCCTAACTCCCCAAAGCCTGTAAATCATCTACAAGTTCAAGTCAAGGGTGTGATGGAACAATCTCCACTTGCCCAGATGACTACAGTTTCAACACCACTCAAGAATATCAACACCATAGGGGACACAGACATTCATTCATACCAACACCAACTCACAGTAGCAGCAATGTGTACCACCTAGGGAGTGAATTGCAGCAACTCACTAACACTCCTCAGACTGCACCTTCTATATGCACAACCTCCAGTAACTACAAGGACACACAAGCATGGGGAGCACTAGCAGCCGGAAGTTGCCACCCAGTAACAGATCATCCTGACTTGGAAATATATCGCTGTTCCTTCACTATCACTGGAAAAAATGTTGGAAGTCCCTCCACACCCCAAGGACTGCAGTTGTTCAATAGGGCAGCTCACCACCATGGTCATAGTCATAGTCATAGTCATACTTTATTGATCCCGGGGGAAATTGGTTTTCGTTACAGTTGCACCATAAATAACAAATAGTAATACAACCATAAATAGTTAAATAGTAATATGTAAGTATGTAAATTGTGCCAGGAAATAAGTCCAGGACCAGCCTATTGGCTCAGGGTGTCTGACCCTCCAAGGGAGGAGTTGTAAAGTTTGATGGCCACAGGCAGGAATGACTTCCTATGACGCTCTGTGTTCCATCTCGGTGGAATGAGTCTCTGGCTGAATGTACTCCTGTGCCCACCCAGTACATTATGTAGTGGATGGGAGACATTGTCCAAGATGGCATGCAACTTGGACAGCATCCTCTTTTCAGACACCAACATCAGAGAGTCCAGTTCCATCCCCACAACATCACTGGCCTTACAAATGAGTTTGTTGATTCTGTTGGTGTCTGCTACCCTCAGCCTGCTGCCCCAGCACACAATAGCAAACATGATAGCACTGGCCACCACAGACTCGTAGAACATCCTCAGCATCGTCCAGCAGATGTTAAAGGATCACCTCCTGGGGGTAGCTAGAATGGACAATTAAGTATTCGGTCAGCCTGTGAAGTGCACATACCTTGAAAAGGTTGTAAAAAATATTCCAGAGCTGAAGGTCCTTAACTGGAATGTTTTGATAAATAATTAAATATCACGCTGACCACAGATCTCATTAGAATTGCTCTGATATATCTACAACTAAATATTAATCTCTAGGATACTGCTATGAGACATCCAGAAGAAGATACTCTTAGACATGTTATATGAGGTGGGATTTTCTCATTTTATGTGAACTTTTAGAACAAAAGCAAAGAAAGTTGTGAAAGAATGTTCGAATGTCAAGAATTGTACAGCTAAGTTGGTGAGGGATCTCTTAGTTTCCCAATTGACATGAAAAGATGGCATGCCATCAATATAGTGTATTGGACCATCGATGGACAATAGAGACAGGGCAGTATCATGCAATTAACACTTCAAGATCCAACCAGTCTTGACGATCCTAGAACCAATGGAAGATCACAAAGAATTGTGTAAGACTTTGAGAATAAATCTCTTAACTGGTTATGCACATGAGCAAAGTCACAGTGAGTTTTAGATTGTGATATATCTCGGGGTATCTCAGCAGACAGCAGATCACAGTCATATTACAAGTCATGCATCAGTGCAGTTCTCGTTGTGAATTGTCACTCTCCTGAAATCACACATACAGGGATATTTATGCTGACATTTATTAGAAGGTGACTACCTCAGTGTTAAATAGGAATCAATTTTAGTCACTTTTACATCTGGGTCTTCACACCAGGGTAGAGTTAAACTGCAGCTGGGGATACTCAACTGTTTGATCTGATGTGTTTAAAGAAGGGTTCCGGCTCTTAAGTGACTTTGTCAGTTTTGTGCATGGGTAACTAAGATCCAAAGGATCTGGTCTGTACCACCCACTGGGGAGGCAAAATACTCAAGATGTGAAGTAGGTATTTAAATGTTGAGTTATACTGAGAAATTCACTTAACTAATTTTGATGTTATTTCTTAAAGGTGCAAAAGTTTGCTACATCATTCCAGAATGTCAAGAAAGTTATGAAAAAATGAAGTTATTCAAGAAGCAAACTATTGTACTTGAGTAAATCAAAGCAGGGCAGGATATACAGGGTAAATCACAGGCTCTGGAGAGTGTTGTAGAACAGGGAGACCTGGGGGTACAGGCACAGAGTTCTCTGGAAGGGATGCCACAAAGTGACACTCCTGCCTTCATCAGCCAGGGGACAGAGTACAAGAGTTGGGACATCATGTTTTTTAAAGGTAGAGACTAACTTTATTTGTTAAATGTACATCAAAACATATAGTGAAATGCTTCATTTACGTCAAATTAAACCAGCAAGGATTGTGCTGGGCAGCCTGCATTTCCAGCACCAATAAGGCCTGCCCTCAACTCACTAATCCTAACAGTGTGTCTTTGGAATGTGGGAAGAAACCAGAGCACCCGGAGGAAGGTGATGCGGTCACATGGAGAACACAACAAACTCCTTACAGGCTGTAGCCGGAGTCAAACGCTGATCTTACATCCGACGCTAACCACTACTCCTCTGTGCAATTGTACAAGGTGTTGGTGAGACCACAAAGGCTGCGTGCAGTTCTCGTCTCCCAGCTATAGGAAGGACGTCAAGAAGCTGGAAATCGTGCAGAAAAGACTCACAAGATTGTTACCAGTACTGGATAGCTTGAGTTACAAGGAGAGATTCGATAGATTGGGCTGCCTGAAGTGTAGGAGACTGAGGGGCAACCATATACAGGTATGTAAAATCATGAGGGGCTTAGATTAGGTGAATAGCATAGTCTTTTCTCCAGAGTAGGGGAGTCTAAAACCAGAGGCAATAGATTTGCGGTTAGAAGGGAAAGATTTAAAAGGAGCCTGAAGGACAACATTTTCATACAAAGCGTAATGGAATTCAGTCTCTACAGCACAGACCCTCAGCAGCTCCCATGGGTAATAACAATCTCAGGGTTTTCATTCAGGTCTCAGCAGTTCTTGTGGGACATCCAAATCCAGATCCACTGATGTTACCTGGAATTTCCATGATTGCCTGAGGAAATATCTAAATTAATATCCTGATTTAAAAACAGAAACTATCCAAGACCAGAAATTCAATCTGGGAAAGGCATTTCAATTCATTGGCATTAAGGTTTTGTGCATCAGTTTTGATTAGATTTTGATTCTATGATAGGTGATAAAGCCTGCAGCCATTCAATAGAAATAATTATGAGAGAGGTGCAAAATAATTTGAACTACAAAGTCAGTATGACACAATTTTACCTGTGTATACATTGAAAATCTATTCCTAAGTATCCACCAAAATATTAATCCATCTTTTAATCTTCTTAGAATTTAATGTACCTGTTGTACATTTGCAGCATACTTATTTAGATTTCAGTTCTTTGACATCTCATTTTGCAAAGTGCCATTAATCCAATGCACTGTTTGGTTCCTGTTCATTAAGTGCTCAATGTGCATTTTATTAGTCACAGGGGGAATATTGCATCTCATTTTCAAGATTATTTGTTCTTAAAACATTATTTCAACACTCTCACTCAGGGTTAGAAAAAAAAATACAAGCACAAAAATACAAGTTGGCAAACAAAAAGTTTCCACGGTAAAGTAGCTTAGCTACACCAGCCACATACTTAATGTATCTCCGTGAAAAAATGTGTAATTGAAAACTACTGACAAGCAAAGTGTATTCACTAAAACAGTGGGTAAACTAGACCGTTTTTGAGGAACCAATTTGTGAGGTGCAATCACAGCTTGGATTGACATATTACCAGCATCATGTTGCCACATGGATGGAGCTTCCTCTATTTGTTGTTCATTCATGATGGGATAAGGAACAACCTCAAAGCTTTGATCTGATCTATTGGTTGTAGATGGCTCGCCTCTGTCCAGACGCACAGTCCTGTATTGCATTGTCACTAGTCAGGCTCCACGCTTTTGCCTCGAGCTTTCACACTGCTTACTGAACCAGACCAATAGCGATGATAGAGTGGGAGATATTCCACTGGGTTACAAAGTTTGGTGGTATATATCTCTGCTCCTCCTCATGGTCCACAGAGCCTCAGGAGTTCCCAGTTCTGAGTTGTCAGATCTGGTTTGTATTTATTCCATTTAGCCCATCTATGGTGCCACACACATGTATGAAGGAGGGATTTTGTCTCCATAAAGACACTCTAGCCATGGATAATGCATCCAGAGTAGATAGATTCATGAGGACGAGGGTAAGTAGGTTTATCCCTGGTGTTTGTTCACTCACGACCTGCCACAGACCCAGTCTGCTATCAACGTCCTTCAAGACTCAAAGTCATCGCTTCTCTTCCTGAATGTCTTTTACACTCAGTTTGATGCACGGTGAGGAAGGGTCCCCCACCCTTCCCCTGAGGAGTAGGCATCCAGTTTAGCCACAGTTGATGTGAGGAAGACACTAGCCAGCGTCAACCTACATAAAGCTCCGGGGCCTGATAACATACCTGATCGGGTCCTGACGGACTATGTGACTCAGGTAACAGAAGTCCTAATAGACATCTTCAACATCTCTCTGCAACAGTTCACTGTCCTCCTCAAGGTGAACACCATCATCCCGGTGCCCAAGAGGGTGACAGGAACCTGCTTCAACAACTATCATCCAGTGGCTGAGAACAATAATGAAGTGCTTTGAGCGGTTGGTTATGGATCCCATCTTCCTGCTACTTTGGACCCTTTCGAGTTTGCTTATCGCTCAAGTTGGTGCACTAATTATGCTGTAGCCTCTGCATTCTGTTCCGTTCTGTCCCACATGGAACATGCTACCTCATATGCAAGGATACTGTTTATTGACTTCAGCTTGGCTGGAGGGTAAATTGTCTTCATTGGGTCTCACAACTTTTCTCTGTGACTGGATCCTGGACTTCTTGACAGAAAAGCTATAGTCCGTCTATGCTGAATCACACTGAGCACTGGTGACCCCTAGGGTTGCATGCTCAGCTGCTGCTCTTCATGCTGCTAGATCCAGTTCCAAGCAAATCAACAAGTTCGGTGATGACACAACAGTAGCAGACCTCATCAACAACAACAATAACAACAGAAACAATGAGACAGCATACAGAATGGAGCTGGAGTGGCTGGGAGAATGGTGCGAGCACAACAACTTAAGTCTGAACGTGGACAAGACCATAAACATGATTGTGGACTTTAGGAAGGTGTAGGCTGACCACTCCTCACTGCGCATACAAACATCATCCAGGGAGAGAGATAATGGACAATCTCACCTGGTCCCTCAGCAGCACCTCTTTGGTCAAGAAAGCACAGCAGCATTTCAACTTCCTGAGGAGGTTGAGGGAAGTGAAGCTCTTCTCCTCACCCCCCCATTCTAACCATTTTTCACAGGAAAACCATTGAGAGTGTCCTGACCAGCTACAACTCCATTAGTACAAGAATTTTAAGGCATCTGACTACAAGTCCCTATAAGGGATTGTGAGGACTACTGAGAGGATCATCAGGGTCTCTCTTCCATCCATCAAAGGTATTTATCAGGAGCGCTACATACACGGGGCCCTTAGCGTCATCAATGATCCTTTCCATCCATCCAACAATCTCCAGAAACCCCTACCCTTGGGCAGGAGATACCACAGCATTAGGACAAGAACTGATAGAATGGGAAGAAGCTTCTTCCCCCATGCTGTAAGACTACTGAAACTCCCTGCCACTGCACAAGTCTCATCATCCATGAACCCCCAGCTGCGTTGTACCATTTACTTTTTAACTTGTGTCTTAAATGCACCTTATTATTTGTTAATTTACTAGTGGTAACATTGCTTTTTGTGTTATGTCTATGAGTTGTACATACTATGTTGTGCACCTTGGTCTGGAGGAACAATGTTTCATTTGGTAGTATGCATGTATACAGTTGAATGACAATAAACTTGAACTTGAAAGTAGAGGGTATTGGCTCGTGCACAAGTACATGTTTGCACAGGTATAATGAAAAACCTATTTGCGTCAGCATCACAGGCACATAGTATCAGATGAGTAAAATTCACAAAGAAGTACAAATTAGAGATAAATTATACACTTTTTATAAGAAAGAATACATTCAGAACAATTAATAAAAAAAACCATTGTAGTGCAAAGTAATCAGAATGGTCGCAGTGTTGCTCTATTAGGCTAGTGTGCAGGCTGGTTCAAGAGCTGACTGGTTGAAGGGAAGTTACTGGGTTGGGAATGACTTTACCCTGTCCAGGTTTAGTGACTTTACCTTGCACAGATTTGATGCCATCAGTCTAGCTGGTTTATCCTCTTTCTGATTAAGTGCACCAGTTATAACAGGTAACTGACTTGCTGGGCAATTTCAGAATGAATTTAGCAAGCGACTTCATCGCGAAAGCCAGGTCCTAGTGAAATGATGGGTGTTGTTCCAAGCTTAGAGTGAGATTCGTCACACTTAGTACAGAACCTAGGCACTAGAGGACTAGCTGTTCGTCTGTCACACCTGGGTGTAAATAAATAATTGTCTGGAGGGGAAGCAGGCAAGTGGCGGGGGCTGCAAAGGACATTGCTGGGATGGGAGATTGAATAAATGGCAAAGATTGGCATGTGCTCACCCTGGCTCACTATACTCCAGGCACACAGCCATAGTAAAAATGCACTCAATTTCAAAGAAGCAGGAAGACCATAAGGTATAGGAGCAGAATTAAGCCATTTGGCTCATCGAGTCTGCTCCACCAGGAAAGCAAAATTTAAAGCAGAAAATGCAAGAAACACTTACTAGGTCACGAAAGATCTGTGAAAAGAGATACTGAGATGATATTTCAGGCTGAAGACTCCTCCTCAGAACTCTAGCATACTGTTTGAACTCCTATCATACTTCCTGTGATGTGGGGCGGGGGGAAGTGTTCCAACATTTTTGAATTTTATTTCAGATTTACAGCATAGAGTTGTAGAGTCAAAAGCCAAAGAGAGGGCATATAATAGAGCAAAATTTGTGAGAAGTTAGAGGATTGGGAAGCTTGTAAAAACCAATATAAGACAACTAAAAAGGTCATAAAGAAAGAAAAGATGGAATATGAAGGTAAGCTAGCCAATAATATTAGAGAGGATACCAAAAGTTTCTTCAGATACATAAAGTGTAAAAGAGAGGTGAGAGTAGATAGCAGACTGCTGGAAAATAATGCTGGAGAGGTAGTAATGAGGTACAAGGAAATTGCGGACGAACTGAATAAGTATTTTGCATCAGTCTTCACTGTAGCAGTATGCTGGAAATTCAGGAATGTCACGGGGCAGAGGTGAGTGAATGCGTCATTACTAGGGAGAAAGTGCCTGGGAAACTGAAAGGTCTGAAGGTAGATAAGTCACCAGGACCAGATGGTCTACACCCCAGAGTTCTGAAAGAGGTGTTGAAGAGATTGTGGAGGCATTCGTAATGATCTTTCAAGAATTGATGGATTCTGGCATGGTTCCAGATGACTGGAAAATTGCAAATGTCACTTCACTCTTCAAGAAGGGAGACAGGCAGAAGAAAGGAAATTATAGGACAGTTAGCCTGACTTCAATGGTTGGGAAGATGTTGGTATCGATTGTTAAGGATGTGGTTTCAGGGTACTTGGAGGCATATGATAAAATAGGCCAAAGTCAGTGTGGTTTCCATAAGGGAAAATGTTATCTGATAGAATGATACATCCTACGATGCATTCTGACACATCATCAGTGATGTAACCAGGGGTAGCAGGGTGTTTCGGGTCTTTCAACATCAGACACCCTCACCTGGGTGACCCTGCTAGGGTTGATCAGACCCCGACGTGTCTGAGTAGCATTCTGCCACAGATCACTCCTCCTGATCCACAGCTATCCCAAAGCTCACTCTGCTGCCTCTATGGTGCTCCTGATGGCTTTCCTCTTCTGGGGTCCTGAGATGCCCATCCGGCTGAGGGTTCAGCAGAGGGATGACCAGCAAACCTTCTGCAGCCCACCCCCCGTGGGCCTAC
Source organism: Mobula hypostoma (assembly GCF_963921235.1). Classification (NCBI taxonomy): domain Eukaryota; kingdom Metazoa; phylum Chordata; class Chondrichthyes; order Myliobatiformes; family Myliobatidae; genus Mobula; species Mobula hypostoma. The sequence continues at coordinate 55,880,424 of NC_086114.1, read as the reverse complement.
GGTGTGTCCACCGCCCCTTTCGGCAGCACAGCACTCCTCCACCAAGTCTTGGTACTTTGTCTTCTTCCTTTCATGGTCCTCCTCCATCCGGTCTTCCCAGGGAACAGTCAGCTCCAGCATGACCACCTGCCTAGATGACTCTGACAGCAGCACGATGTCTGGCTTAAGCACGGGTCGAGGAGATGTGCTTGTTGGCATGTACCGTAGCTCCTCCACAGCAGCATACACCTCCTGCTGGACCAACTGGTACCTCGCTCTTCTTTGCACCTTATCGTAGCGGACTGTTGGGAAACAACCCAAGCTCGACCGTCCCAATGCCACTGAGTCCACCAGCACCCTATGGCACAGTCGTGCTTCCGCTTGTTCAACTGCATCCTGTGCCCACCACCTCTCGCCCGTCCTCACCGCAATGCCAGTGTGTGAACCATCGGGTCACTGGACTCTCTGTATTGCTGCACTTCTCTTGCCGGGGTGACCATGAGCTCTTGCTCACACGGTTGATGGGGAGTTTCAGTCTGTTTTCCTTCCCGTACAAGGCAATGCTGCTTAGGGTCTTAGGCAGACCCGGTCACCTCCGTAAGTGCGGGCTGATTTTTATCTCAGAGGTCTCAACTGTTGACAGTGGGACATCATAGACTAGCAGAGCTCGCAGAATCCAAGGGAGCCTTGAATTTGCCCGGCTGCCCTGACTTGTCCACAGCAGTCAACCATTGTTACAGCTCTTCCCTGGCTGCTTTGATGGATGTTGTGTCAGTCGGTAGAAGCGCACAACAGTAATGCAAATGCTTGCTCTCCGTAGAATTATTAAGGAAGTCAAGAAGAACAACCTACCAGCCGTGCTCACTTACATCGATTTTCACAAAGTTTTTGACTCCATTCACCGAGGTAAAATGCTGAAGATCCTGAAAGCTTACAGAGTGCCAGACCATCTATTGAGAGCAACAGAGTCCAGCTATACCAAAACCATGGCGGAAGTTGTATCACCAGACGGAGAAACAGCAGTGTTCGAGCTCCTAGCTGCTGTGCTGCAAGGAGACACTTTGGCAACCTACATCTTTATAATTGTCCTTGATTACGCTCTGCGTCAAGCTACCAAAGATCATGACAAGCTTGGTTTTACCATAAAACCAGGACGAACAAAAAGGGTCAGACCAGTTACGTTCACAGATCTCGATTTTGCAGATGACATAGTCCTGCTCTCTGACCAGATAGAGGAAGCACAGCAGCTACTGACAAGTGGAAATAGAGTGCAATAAAATTGGACTTCACCTAAACGCTAAAAAGACAGAGTACATGGTGTTTAACTGCGACAAAGATATTCTCAAGACTGTAAAGAATGATATCATTAAGAAAGTCTTTGACTACAAGTACCTCGGGTCAAGAATTATGAGTTCGGAGGAGGACATAAAGATACGGAAGGGGCTGGCGTGAAGGGATATGAACGACATGAAGGAAATCTGGAAAGTCGAACCTGACCAGAGGGCTTAAAAAAGAGGATTTTCATAGCAGTCATAGAGTCCATTCTCACATACAGATGCGAGACGTGGACACTCACCAAGACTATGCGAAAGTCTCTAGATGGTTGCTATACACGAATGCTCTGGATAGCTTTTGACGTGAGTTGGCAACAGCACATGACGAACGTTGAGCTCTATAACGACGTACCGATGCTCACCACTAAAATCGAGGCGACTGCAACTAGCAGGGCACTGTCTATGCCACCCCGAGCTACCTGCCAGCCTAGTCATCATATGGGAGCCCAAGCACGGGAGGATGAACCCTGGGCCCCCTCCCAAGACTATGGTCAACATGCTCCTAGAAGACAGCGGCGTGGCTAATGTAGATGAACTGAACACACTGATGAGGGAGAGGGAGAAGTGGAGAGTCCGTCATCGTGCCCGATGCTGGCCCCTTAGGCCTGAGTCGACATAGTACTAGTAGTAGTGTGTCATTCGGTGAGCTGTTAAACACCTTGCCAAATTTGCTGGGACTCTAAAGAAGTAACAAGCAGGATAGGCAAAGGAGAATTGGTGGATGTTGTGTTCTTGGATTTTCAGAAGGCCTTTGACAAGGTGCCACAATATGAGGCCGCTTAACAAGCTAGGAGCCCATGGTCTTACAGGAAAGATTTTAGCATGGATAAAGCAATGGCTGATTGGCAGGAGGCAAAGAGTGGGATTAAAGGGAGCCTTTTCTAGTTGGCTGCCAGTGACTAGTGGTGTTCCACAGGGGGCAGTGTTGGGACCTATTCTTTTTATGTTATATGTCAATGATTTAGATGATGGAATTGATGACTTTATAGCCACGTTTCCAGACCATACGAAGATAATTAGAGGAGCAGGTAGTTTTGTGGAAGCAGAGAGGCCACAGAAGGACTTGGACAGATTTGGAGAATGGGGAAAGAAGTGTCAGATGGATTACAGTGTTGGGAAGTGTATGGTCATGCACTTTGGTAGAAGTAATAGAAGTGTGAAATATTTTCTAATTGGTGAGAAAATTCACAAATCCGAGGTGCAAAGGGGCTTGGAAGTCCTCATGCAGGATTCCCTAAAGGTTAACTTGCATGTTGAATTGGTTATGGGAAGGCAAATGCGATGTTAGCATTCATTTCGAGAGGACTAGAATATAAAAGCAAGGATGTGATGTTAAGGCTTTATAAGGCACTGGTGAGGCCTCACTTGCAGTATTCTGAGTAGTTTTGCCCCCCTTATCTAAGAAAGGATGTGCTGACATTGGAGAGGCTTCAAAGGAGGTTCAAGAAAATGATTCTGAGAATGAAAGGATTATCATGTGAGGAGCATTTGATGGATCTTGGCCTGTACTCACTGGAATTCAGAAGAATGAAGCGGGGGATCTCATTGAACCCTATTGAATGTTGAAAGGACTTGACAGAGTGGATATGGAGAGAATGTTTCCTATGATGGAAGTGACTAAGACCAGAGGACACATCCTCAGAATAGAGGGATGTCCATTTAGAATAGAGATGAGGAAGAATTTCTTTAGTCAGAGAGTGGTGAATCCGTGGAATTCTTTGCGGAAGCTAAGTCTTTATGTATATTTAAGGCAGAGGATGATAGATTGTTGATTAATCAGGGCATAGAGGGATACAGGGAGAAGACAGGAGACTGGGGCTGAGAGGGAAAATGGATCAACCATGATGAAATGGCAGAGCAGACTCAATGGGCCAAATGGCCTAATTCTGCTCCTATATCTAATGATCTTATGGTCTTATAGTCAGAGTTATATAGCATAGAAATGGGCCTTTCTGTCCAAGTGGTCCATGAAGGCCAAGATGCCCCATCCAAGCAGGTCCCATTTGCCAGTGATTGGCCCATAACCTTGTAAACCCTTCCAATCCACGTATCTGTCCAACTGCATTTTGAATATTATTGTACTTGTGTCAGCCACTTCCTCTGACAGCTCATCCACATTCTTACCAACGTTGTGTAAAAGAGTTGACCAGCAAGTTCCTCTTAAATCTTTTCCTTTCACCTTAAACCAATGCCTGTGAGTTTTTGATACCCCAACTCTGGGAAAAATTACTGAAATCATTCACGCTTTTTTTGCCTCTCAAGCTGTTATACACCTTGAAGATCAACTCTCCATCTCCTACGCTCTAAGGAATGAAGTCCAGCCTCTGCAACCTCTCCCCATAACTCAGTCCCTCAAGTCCTGGCAGCATACAGTACTTGTAAATCTCTTCCGCACTCCTCCCAGTTTAATAACATCTTTCCTATAGCAAGGAAGCCAAAACTGAACACAATACTCAAAGTGCAGCTTCATCAGTGTCTCTTACAACTGCACCATAACTTATATAATCAATGTCCTGACTTATTAAAGTCATTATGCCTAAAGCCTTCATCACCACCCTGTGTACTGTGATTCCAATTTCAGGGAACCATGTACTTGCACTCCAAGATCCCTCTGTTCTACAAGACTCCCCAGGGCCCTAACATTCACTGTGAAAGTCCTACCTGGATTTGACTTTCTAAAATGTATCACCTCACATTTATCCAAAGTGAGCTCCATTTGCTATTCCTTGGCCCACTTATTCATCTGATCAAGATCCCCTTGTAATTTTTGATCATCTTCTTCATCTTAGTGCCATCTGCAAACTTACTAACCATGCCTGTACACTCTTATCCAAATTGTTGATATAGATGTCAAACAACAATGGGCCCAGACTGCCCCTGAAGCATAGCATAATTCGAGGGCTTCCACTGTGAGAAACAACTCTCTGCCATCAACCTTTGCGTTCTAGAATCAAACCAATTGTGTGTCCAATTACGAGAAAATCTGAAGATGCTGGAAACCCAAAGCAACACGCACAAAATGCTGGAGGAACTCAGCAGGCCAGGCAGCATCTATAGAAAAGGGTGAACAGTCAACATTTCGGGCCAAGACCTTTCATCAGGACGAATGTCTTAAAAGATATGAATGTAGATATAGTGAGACCCTTCATCCAGCTCTCTTTGATTTCCATCTGATCTAACCTTACAGAGCAACAAGCCAGGTGGAGCTTAGGCAAAGGGTTTATTGAAGTCCATAAGAACCTTGTCTACTATTCTGCCTTCATCAAATCTCTTGGTTATTTCATCAATAAACTCAATCAAGTCTGCAAGACATGATCTCCCATGCACAAAACCAAGCTGAACATCCCTAATCAACCCTTTTCATTCCAGATTATGTATATACTATCTTTCAGAATCCTCTCCAGCAACTTACCCTCCACAGATGTTAGGCTTACCTCACCCCAGGTTTTTCTTTGCTGTGATTAAATAAAGGCACACCATTCACTCTCCTCTGGTCTACGGTACCTCACCTATGCCTAACGATGATGCTAATATCTCAGCCATGGCTCCCAGTTTCTTCTCTAGCCTCCCAAAGTGTTCTTGAACAAACCTGGTTTGGCCCTGGAGATTTACCTACTCCTCATACCTTTTACGACATTCAGCACCAGCTCTACTGTGATGCGGACCATGTCCGAGACCTCCTCATTTACTTTTACTAGATGCAAAATTTTTATGTCTTCCACTCTGATAAAAACATTAACGACCTTGCCCATCTCTTGCAGCTCCACACAAAGGTGTCCCTTTTGGTCTTTGAAGGGTCCTATTCCTATGATACACTTAAAAAAAATCTCCACATTTTTCTCAGTCTTCTCTGCCAGTGTTAACTCATTGCCCTCTTCTTGCCCTCCTGATTCCCTCCCTGAGCACACTTCTGCATCGCTTATACAACTCCAGGGATTCAGTTGGTCCCAGCTGCCTGTACCTGACCCATACCTTTTTCTTTTTTCTGGCCAGGGCCTCAATAACCCCTTACATCCAGGTTTCCCTATTCCTACCAGCCTTGCCCTTCACTCTAGCAGGTACAAGCAGACCTTGAGCTCTCACTATTTCATCTTTAAGAGTCTCCTACTTTCATAAGGCCCCTTTGCTGCACAACAACCTACTCTAATCAATCCTGTCTTGTACTGTCAAAATTCACTTTGCCCTCATTTAGAACTTGAACCTTTGGACTAGTCCTGCCCCTTTTCATAACTATTTTAAACCTAATATAACTATAGTCACTGGTCCTAAGGTGCTCCCACATTGCCGCCTCCATCACTTGCCCCACCCTGTTACCCAAGAGAAGGTTAAGCTTGGCCCTCACCCTCGTAGAGCCCTCTGTTTATTGCCCAAGGAAAGCTTCCTGAACATACTTAATAATTCCACCACATCTAAGCCCCTAAAAGCATGGCACTCCCAGTCTGTGCTAGGAAAGTTAAAATCCCCCAATATGACATCCCTGTTATTCTTACAAGTCTGCACAATATCAATGCATGTTTGTGCTTCTAATTGCCATTGACTATTTGGGGCCAATTGTGCAACTCCAACAATGTGATTGTCCTCTTCTCATGTTTCAGCTCCACCCATAAAGCGCCATTGGATAATCCTTCAGTAATTTTATCTCTGACTACTGCTGTGACAAAAATGCAACCCCTCCTCTCTTTCCTCCACTGCTAACCCACCTAAAGCACCTGGAACATTAAGTTGCCGGTCCTGTCCGTCCCTTAGCCATGTTTCTGTGATGTCTAATATCCCACCCCTTTTTCCTCCGACATCATTATGTCAACGTGCACAATGACTTCTGGTTGCTTACCCTACCCCTTGATAATGTTCTGTAGCTGCCCTTGGACCCTGGCCCCAGGGAAGCAACATACCAGTCCAGAGTTCCTTTTGTGGCCACAGAATCTTCTGTCTACCCCTACACCCCTCATCGCTGAAGTTCTTCCTGGCTTTACTCTTCCCTGCTGAGTCTCGAAGCCAGTTCCGATGCCACAGGCCTGGCTACTACTTACTTCCCCTGAAAGGTCATCCCCCCAGCAATATCCAAAACTGTATACTTGTTCTGTATACTTGTTCTCAAGGGGAATGGCCGCGAGGGGACCTTGCACTATCTGCTTACACCTGGGCTTCCCAACCTAGGGTCCATAGACCCCTCAGTTAATGGTAGGGGTCCATAGCATAAAAAAGGCTGTGAACCCCTGACCTACGCCCTTTTTCCTTCATTCAGCTACAGTCTCTGCCTTAGGTGTGACCACCTCACTACCCCTCATATCTATGAAACTCTCAGCATCTCAGATGACCCTGAGTGTGTCCCGTGGTCAGTCAGGAGCTGCAGCTGGGCGTACTTCCCACAAGTGAAGCCCTCGGGGATACTGGCCGTCTCCCAGGTCCCCCCCCATCCTGCACGAGGAGCACGCCACTGCCTTAAAAGCAGCACAGTAGCTTAGTGGTTAACGTAATCCTTTACAGCGCCGGTGATACAGGTTCAATTCCTGCCACTGACTTTAAGGAGTTTCTTCATTCTCCCTGTGGCTGTGTGGGTTTCCTCCAGGTATTCCTATTTCCACCCAAATTCCAAAGATGTCCGGGTTAGGGTTAGTAAGTTATGGGTGTGGGATGTTGACATTTTTGTGGGCTGCCCCCAGCACGTCCTCAGACTATGGTGTTGATGGCTGATGCAAGTGATGCATTTCACTGTATGGTTCAATGTTTCAATGCACATGTGACAAAATAAAGCTAATCAAGTTTAATCTGATCTAATCTAATCTAACCCAACTGCCATCTGAATGCTGTAAGACTAGGAAGGAAGTTCCAGGAACTTTACTTGTGCCTTTAGCCATTGAAGTCTTGTGAGCAAAATCAGAAGAAGAAAAGGACCTGGGAATAGAGATCCATAATTCCTCAGAAGTTGCATCACAGGTCACTAGGTCCATAAAGAAAGTTTTTGGCACATTGACCTTCATAAATCAGAGCAGTGAGTATAGGGGTTGGAATGTTATGTTGAAGTGTACAGGGTGTGAGTGAGACGGAAGGTGTTGTGAGCAGATTTGATCACCTACCCATAGGAAAGATATCAACAAGCAAAAGAGTGCAGAGACGATTTCCAAGGATGTTGCCGTGACTTGAGGACCTGAGTTATAGGGGAACATTGAATTGGTTTGAAATTTATTCCCTGGAGCACAGGAGAATGAGGGGAGATCTTATAGAGGCATACAAGATTGTGAGGGTATTGATGGGGCAAATGGATGCAGGCTTTGTCTCTTAAGGTTAATTGAGACTTGAATTAGAGGTCATAGGTTTAGGGTGAAAGGTGAAATATTGAAGGGGAATATGAGGGGAAACTTCTTCAGTCAGAGAGTGGTGCTAGTGTGGAATGAGTTGCTAGCAGAAGTGGTAGGTGTGGGTTCAGTTGTAATGCTTAGGAGAAGTTTGCATAGGTTTGTGGATGAGAGAGATATGGAAGGCTGTGGCCTGGATGTGGGGAGACGGAACTAGGCAGAAGGTCCGAATGGACTAGGTGAGCTGAAGAGCCTGCTTTTGCGCCGCAGTACTCTTACTCTATGAGTCCTAACCTACCACTCAAATACTGGCCCGCTCTCACAATGGCCATTCCACAAGAGACTTTGCATCTGCAGAGTTCTGTTTTCATTTACTCTCAAAGGGCAGCTTCCTCCTCCTGTTTACATTGTTCCCATTATATTTTAATTTCCCAATCCAAACACTCGGAGTAAGAGTTGCAGGCAAATATTGACAAACTGGGCAATCTTTGAAAATTAAATTGGACAAAGAACCCAAAAATGTAACTTTGGATCGTTGCTGCCTTCCTGGAGCCAGTGTCAAATCATTCTCCACATTACACCTGATTATTACCTAATGAATAATTGAAAAGCAGTTTTCTATCTACACACTGAAAAAAGATAAGTTGTCCAGCTTTTTTTAAATAGAAGGAATCTAGCACAGAGTATTCAGTGGAATGTAAAACCTCCAGTTACACAAGAAAGTTGATAAGAAGATCCTTGTACGTGGATAGCAATTATTAACTTGGCAGAATCAAGCTGGCTTAGTCCAGTTACTTTTCCACTTACAGGCGAAAGGTTCATGCCGAAATGATAGGCTGCAACTGAATAGATATGCTATGTAGTAGCCAAGGGGTTAGTGTGCCCAGAAGTTCCAATTAAGCAAGAGAACACTTGGGAATCTGAGAAACATGCACAAAATGCTGGAGGAACTCAGCAAGTCAGGCAGCATCTATGGTGGGAAATAAACAGCCGACATTTTGAGCCAAGATCCTCCATTAGGACGCTGTTCCTCTATAGATGCTGTCTGATCTCCTAAGTTCCTCCAGCATTTTGTATGTGTTGCTCAGGATTTCCAGCATCTGTGGAATCTCTTGTGTTTACGACTGGGAAATCTGACTAGTGTGTTTCATCACTTTCGATGCCAGGATCACAGGCAAGCAGTCAGTTCAGTTGGGGGTTGAAACCTTGGAATTCTCAGGCTCAAATTGAGGGCTCAGTCATAGTTTTCATTAAAAGCAGAGCTTTGTAGAATTCTAGACATGAAGAAAATGAAGGGTATAAGGACTCAACAGGAAAATGGCTTTGGGGCAGAACAATAGCCATGATACTGATGACTGGTGGAACTGGTTCAAAAGGCCTGCATGGCCAACTCCCCTTTAGGTTCTGAATCTTCTGTAACTGTAACTAGGAACCAGTCATACTGGGGCAGGGGGTAATTAAAAATCAGTCACTGAATGGATGTAGGGTTATGGAGAGTCAGGGTTCCTTTTCTGAAGCCAACATTATACTAGTTTTCAAAATGACAATTCAGAAGTCCACAGCAGCTTCTTATTCCAGATTTATTTAGTTTTTCCTATATAGCAATAGAGAATTTGTTCATATTCTCTGGATTATGAATCCAGTAACAAATATTGTTACAGCATCACAACTAACAGTAATGAAAATGGCTATGCACGCTTGTCTCTGCCACTATCCTGTGCCTTTGTCTCCACTGCCGTCTTGTGCCACATGGCATCCAGCCATTTTGTGTGTGTTGCTCAAGATTTCCAGCATCTGTAGAATCTCTTGTGTTAATAAAAATGGCTGATGGTAATTATCAGGACAGCTTAGGTTTGGTGGTTTATACTATAATATTGAAGTTCAAACCTGCTCCTCTCATCCTGCATGCCGATGACAAACCATTGCTGTACATTTCTGTTTGCATATTTTGCATATCAGCTTACACATTTGTCCTAAAGGTGTAACTCAGTCCATTTCAGTACTAGTTTCTTGGAAGGAACAAAATATTTCCTGGCAAATTATCTGCTCCTTTCCTCATCTTGGAGGAGACACTCAATTGCCTTATGCCAAGCACTGTAGACAGAATCTATCTGCCAGCAGGACAGAATGATACCGTCATCTCTGGCATAAGCTTGTACACAACTGACTGGGCTAAAAATGAAAATTCCATTATTACAAATTAATGTTTGTGATATTCAGCTGTTTAAACTCATAAAACCTGGAGTCAGAGACATTTTTATAATTAGAATTCCCAACTTGTTTGATGCTACAAGAATCATTTTCTCTTAAAAGCAGAGATGAGCAATAACTGGGTTTTCAATTAAATAACACAAAGCAGACAGACTTGTATACAAAGAACACACTGCATTAGTATTTGCAACGTGGTCCTCAAAATACAAGTCAAACATAGCTTCTCCTAACAGAATAACCTTGAACTGTTGCGTGTTCTTCACGGGTCCAGTGTTTAGTATGAAGGTGAAAACTAATGTTAAGTGAGAGACTAATTTTATAACTAATTTAACATTAATGGCAATCATTTACCTGCAAATAAATTCCTTATGTTGTGTAAAAGTATACTTGAGTTAAGAAAACACCCTAGTAGATCTTAAGACGGTGCTGACCGAGATTTTTGCAGGGGCATTAAGTACTGAGGAAAGATTTGGCAATAGAGCTAATTATCTAAGCAAGTCTGGTGTGGTAAAGCATTATCTTGTACTTAGAAACCCCATATCAGAGAATGTCCTCTTCCCACCGCCTTGCACCTCACCACTACCCACCTCCCTCAAAATGAACTCTTGTATTACACTGTGAAATTAGTTCAGCAATTGATTCATTGACAACATGGCCTTTTAACGTGGTTATGTGATACTTGCTGTGGATTATTCCTTGATTAGACAAACATTTCAGTAGAATTTAGCTTGTCTTTTGGGTTTACTCAACTGATGGGTTAGCAGTGGAGCAGAGTCGTAGGGGGCAGCCGGCCGCTGTGGGCACGTGGGAGCCCAGTTCTGCATCTTGCTTGAACAGGTGGTTTCTCAGGAGCAAGGAACAAGTTGGGATAATGCAGCCCAAGTGTGCAGCAGGTCGCTGCTGTGAACTGGGCATAAACAAAAGATTGGATCAGCAGCATATGGTTGGGAACTGGTCCTTGGACCAGCCTCAAGGAACAGCTTAGTACTAATTGTATTGTGCTGCCTGAATAGTGACTATATGAGACAGATGGTCAAGTGTTGCAATTAAAGAGCTTCAGTTTGACCAATACAGGCACTTGTTTGATTTATAAAAGGTTTACATTCTGGAAAATATTTTAAGCAAAATTTCATAAATGAAGAACGTTGAATATTTTTGCAGTGTATTCCTGTGGGTCATTCAAATTAACAAAAAAAAAATAAGTTGAGCATATGTGTATACATCCAGTGGCCACTTTATTAAGTACACCTGCCCATCTGCTTGTTAATGCAAATATCTAATCAACCAGTCATGTAGCAACAACTTAGTGCATGAAAGCATGCAGGCATGGTCAAGAGATTCAGTTGTTGTTCAGGCCAAATATCAGAATGGGAAAGAAATGGGACCTAAGTGATTTTGATCATGAAATGATTGTTGATTCCAGATGGGGTGGTTTGAGTATCTCAGAAACTGCTGATCTGCTGAGATTTTCACACACAACAGTCTCTAGAGTTTACAGAGAATGGTGCGAAAAACAAAAAACATCCAGAGAGTGACAGTACTGTGGACAAAAATGCCTCATTAATGAGAGAGACCAGAGGAGAATGGCCAGACTGGTTCAAACTGACAGGAAGGTGACAGTAACACAAATAACCATGCATTACAACAGTGGCGTGCAGGAGAGCATCTCTGAACACAGAACACATCGAACTTTGAAGTGAATGGGCTGCAGCAGCAGAAGACACACCAGGTCCTACTCCTGTACCCAATAAAGTGGCCACTGAGTGCTTATACTCTAAAGGGGTTAAAGCAAAGATTTGTAACTTGAGAATTTGTACGGTTGCAGGAGTATTTGGCATTAAATTTGAGCTTCTGTTGATATACTGACTTTTGTAGATGAAGGAGGAGGCAGCCTTGGTTTTTGGTTTGTGTTGCATTAGCCACAATCGTCTGTCTCCAGGCTGAGGCAGGAGATTAAGTGACACTGATATAAAGATGCCCAGTTGTAGATGTCACTTACAAAAATGAAACTGGTCTCCTGCTCCTGCTCCTCTCTCTGTAATTATTGTAACCACAATTGCCTCGGATGAAAATTGGTCTGAGGTTTTTCTTAGGACCACAAAGTTTTATAGCATTTGGTACAACATATGGAGATCACAAAGTAAGTAAAGTAGAAGATCTGCACCAAGGAGTCAGCAATATAGCCTAGTAGTTTAACGTTTATTAAGTAAATAATTTTAAAAACTGCTCTGCCCAAGACCACAAAGGAATTGCAGAGCTGTGCATGAGCTGTAGCCCAGTCCATCACACAAAGCAGCCTCCCCTCCGCTTCCAGCTCCCTCGGGGTGCCACGGTAGCACAGCAGTTCATGCGACGCGATTGCAGCTTGGGGCGTTCCGGAGTTTGGAGCTCAGTTCCAGCACTGTCTGAGAGGAGTTTGAACATCCTCCCTGTGAGAACAAGGTTTTCCTCCGGGTACTCCAGGTTCCTCCCACAGTCCTCCTGGTAGGTTAATTGGTCATTGTAAATTGTCCTGTGATTAGGATAGGGTTAAATAGGTGTGTTGCTGAGCAGTGTGGTGCGTTGGGTATTTGGTTACATTTATCAAACTTTCAGTGTCCAACATCTCACTTCTTCTTTGATTTGGTCTTTCTTACTTTGCATTGAAGATTCACAACAAGATCTTCTACCAAAGACAAATCCGATGTCCATTTCTGTTTTAACATAAATGTTGGTTTCACCACCCCGGCCCACATCCCCCTCTGGACATCCTCCCCACCATGCTCAATGACTCGCACGCCGGTCAATATTTACCTCACTGTTAACTCAGAACTGCTCTTCCAAGTTGTAAACCATCATGACATGACATTATCCCATTTGCATTCATCACCAAATTTCTTCTTACCAATTTAACCTCAGATTTTCCACAATACCACATGGAAAGCTGATATATGGAAATATCGCCATTCCTTCATCCCCGGGCCTAAGTAATACAATGCACTGTGGAAGATCAAGAAGACATCTTTATTATGATACGTAGAGATACAAATTTCTGGTTTACAATAAAAGCACGCCATAGATGGTTTGTTAGTTTCACACAGAAATTGATATAATGTCAAAAAAAGAGACTGCAGATGCTGGAATCTGTAGCAACAAACAAGATGCTGGAGGAACTCAATGGGTTAGGCAGCATCTGTGGAGGGGAATGGAAAGTAAATGCTTCATGTTAAGCTCTTCCATTGGACTCCAGAATTTAAACAAATAAATTAAACGATACCCTAACCCTTAAAAGATATATAAGAGTAACATTAAATAACCAGAATTTATGGATTCAGCTCTCATTATTCCTCAATCATTCATTTTTGGTCATATTTCACCCCACCATCCTCTTTTTTTTCCTCCATTATTTATTCCAGGGAACTTTAGATCATGTGTGTATAATGGGTCTATAAACGTGCAAGTGTAATTTCAAAGTTCAAAAGTTCAAAGCAGGTTTATTATTAATGTACATTTACATCACCATATACAACCCTGAGATTCACTTTCTTGTGGCCATACTCAATATATCCATAATAGAATAATAAGTATAACAGAAACAGTGAAAGACCGCATTGACTGGGTGTTCAACCAGTGTGCAAAAGACAACAAACTGTTCAAATACAAAAAAGAAATAAATAACAATAATGAATAAACAATAAATATTGAGAACATGAGATGAAGAGTCCTTGGGTTGTGGGAACATTTCAGTAACGGGACGAGTGAGGTTGAGCGAAGTGATCTCTTTTGGTTCAGGACACTGATGGTTGAGGGGTAATAACTGTTCCTGAACCCAGTGGTGTGAGTCCTGAGGCTCCTGTACCTCTTCCCGAGAAGAGAGCATGTCCTGGATGGTGGGGTTCCCTGATGATGGATGCTGCTTTCCTGTGACAATTCTTCATGTAGATGTGCTCAGTGGTTGGGAGGGCTTTATCTGTGATGGACTGGGCCTTATCTACTACATCTTGTGATTTTCCATTCAAGGGCATTGGTGTTTCCAATCACAAACAAATCCAAGCATTGCATACTAAATGCTGAGGTCCTCCAGCATTTTGTGTGTGCTCATTGATGCTTTCGTACCAGACTGCAATGCAACCAGTCAATATACTCTCCACCACACATCTACAGAAGTTTGTCAAACTTTTAGATGTCTTGCTGAATCTTCACAAACTCCAAAGGAAGTAGAGGCACTGTCATGCTTTCCTAGTAATTACACTTACGTGTTGGGCCCAGAACAGGTCCTCCGAAATGATAACACAGAGCATTTAAAAGTTGCTGACCCTCACCACCACAGCCACTACAATCTGTCGTGATACTTAGACCTAGGAATTTAAAACTCTCCACTATCTCCACCTCAGCACCATTGATACAGACAGGGGTGTGTACTGCCCCCATCTCCTGAAGTCAATGGCTGCCTCTTCTGTCTTGTTGACAGGAGAATGCACCAACATACCCTAAGAGAACGATCTCCGGGTTATGACGTCAGGGTACACACCCTCCCTTGAAACCACAGGAAATCACTGCACTGTTCTGACCAGACAGCTAACAATTGAATTCCAAGAGTCAGCATAAACCCAGAGTGGTTATCACTGAAAATTACTTAGCAGTCACACGCGGGAGTGGACACAGGAAGTGTCGATTCTCACTTATTCTGACAGTAGGATGCCTTTCAGTCCCCACCCTGTGGAACAAACGGTGACCCTGCCAGGAATCCTCAGCCTCTCCCAAATAGCTCTAATCATGTAGTCGGCACTGGCCACGAGTGCTTTCTGAGTGGGAGGGAGGGTGGCTAATATCTGGTTCCCAGATCTGAGTCCTGAACGGATAGAAACATCACCTTGCAATGGTGGGATTACCGGGGTTTAGGTGGGCGACCACCGGCGACAATTCAAATGTGACATTCCACCCGGAAAGTTGAAACAGGACAGTCTCCTTGCATTAGAGACCTACACAAATCCTCCAGACACCCAAGGTTACTTAAACTTCCTGGGGTATGTGTAGCTAGAATTCTGGAACCTGGAACCTTGAAGTGGCGACAGACCATCATCGACAATAGCTACAAGTATTCGTTAATGTTCATACAGTTGTAGCCCCCCTAGCCAACCTCAGGGTCGCTCAGCTCGCTGTCGTCTAGGGAAACAGCCCTCAGCCCCGCCAAACTGGATAATTAGTTTATGTGGATGCTGTGTGAGATACTCCACCCCGTCCAAATAACAGACAATACACCAGATACGATTAAATGATATACAGTTTATAGATATTACTGGAACTATATAATTAATAGAGAATAAAATATAAATGGAAAATAAAAGGCACCACACTTATCAAAGTTCAATCTCTTCGTGCACAAACAGTTGGCGCTCAGGACCCTTCTTCTTCACCCTGCGACCCCTCGGACCACCTTGACCGGCCGCCTGGGATCAACAACGGTGGTCGACCAGACGCTTCACATGAGTCCATCTCCATCTCCTCGCCGAACGCCCTCCTCAGGGTCCGACCCCGTTAGCGGACATCACAGCATCTGGTCCATCCTCTGTCTCTCTCTCCCGCCTTCTCCCCCAAAACCCCGCGCATAGAATATCTTACAGATACACCAAAATCATAACAACTATCCCAATTGGTTCATAACATCTTCTTATCAGTAACGTGATTCAACAAACTGCTAGCGGGAGGACTTTCTCAGCATTTGACATAACAAAGAAGCCATTTTAATTAGCCTACGCAGTGACATAAGAGACGAAACCTCCTTACACAGTTAACGGGTGTGAGACAATCTGTTTGCTTTGATTGAATAAAGGGGGTAGGAAGTGAGAGGCTAGAGTGCTTTTCTTTCCATCCACACGTTTATATCATTACACCGGGTGATAGACTGAAGAGAAGAGACGTCAAAGAAACAGTTCAGGATTTCACATCTTCATTTTTTTTTTGGCGTGTGCGTGAGTCTGTGTGTCTGCGTGTGAGTGCGTGCACGTCTGTGCATGTGTGTCTTTTTCATGGCTTTTACAAGGTGCGGAGCGAGAGCGAGTGAGAGAGAGAGACTGTGTGACACGTCACTCCTCACACGGACATTTTCGCAGTATTTTCCCTTTATTTTACGAGGTCGAGGTGCGATCTCGACACTCAACCCGGTACGGATGGAAAGTGTACTTGGGGGCAGACCCGACTAGGTTCGAACCCGGGAACCTCCGCTCCCGGGTCCGGCACCGATGTCGTTGCGGCCCAGGATTTCACATCTCCCAACTCTGACAGAGGTTTTTCTACCTGACACGTTAATCCTGCGTCTCTGTCTCCAGATCCGCTGCCTGACCAGCGGAGAGTTCGATTCACCACGCCACAGAGAGATCTTTGGGGAGGGTGTGCGCGGGTTTAACTCGCTGGAAGGACAAGTGGAGACTGTAATTTAAAGCCACACATGACTGAGTGCTTTATAAATGGGAGAACATTGAGTAAGGAAGTCAACGGCCCCTCCCAAACTTTGCAGTGGCTGGAGGACTATGTCCAGCTCTGAGGACTGGCCACAATGGGGGACCTTAGTTTAGTGGTAAGATTGGAGAAATCAGCCTGGTCCCAGAGACAGAAAAGGCTGAGGGGAGACCTGATGTAAAACTCTGTTTTACACCTGTTGACTGTGTGGACAGTCTTAAGGGAATGAGCGAGCAAAGCGCTTGACCATCAGGATCTCTGAACAACTGGATGCTGGATTATTGGACTTTACCCTTTTGCTGAAAGAAGGCAAGACATTGTACCACCACACCTTCAGACTGTCCCAGAGTCCACCAGTGCAAACTAAGTGGTTTTGATGTGTTGCCACAATAATAATGAATTCCCACAATTCCCACAATTTAGGCAGTACAAAGGGGAAAAGTAAAAGTGGCAGGCCGACAAATCCAGGGCAAGCATTAAAAAGGGCTAAGAGAGTTGTAAAAGAGCGCCTGAAGGCTTTATGTGTCAATGCAAGGAGCATTCGTAATAAGGTGGATGAATTGAAAGTGCAGATTGTTATTAATGATTATGATATAGTTGGGATCACAGAGACATGGCTCCAGGGTGACCAGGGATGGGAGCTCAACGTTCAGGGATATTCAATATTCAGGAGGGATAGACACGAAGGAAGGGGAGGTGGGGTGGCGTTGCTGGTTAAAAAAGAGATTAACGCAATAGAAAGGAAGGACATAAGCCGGGAAGATGTGGAATCGATATGGGTAGAGCTGCGTAACACTAAGGGGCAGAAGACGCTGGTGGGAGTTGTGTACAGGCCACCTAACAGTAGTAGTGAGGTCGGAGATGGTATTAAACAGGAAATTAGAAATGTGTGCAATAAAGGAACAGCAGTTATAATGGGTGACTTCAATCTACATGTAGACTGGGTGAACCAAATTGGTAAAGGTGCTGAGGAAGAGGATTTCTTGGAATGTATGCGGGATGGTTTTTTGAACCAACATGTCGAGGAACCGACTAGAGAGCAGGCTATTCTGGACTGGGTTTTGAGCAATGAGGAAGGGTTAATTAGCGATCTTGTCGTGAGAGGCCCCTTGGGTAAGAGTGACCATAATATGGTGGAATTCTTCATTAACATGGAGAGTGACGTAGTTAATTCAGAAACAAAGGTTCTGAACTTAAAGAGGGGTAACTTTGAAGGTATGAGACATGAATTAGCTAAGATAGACTGGCAAATGACACTTCAAGGATTGACGGTGGATATGCAATGGCAGGCATTTAAAGGTTGCATGGATGAACTACAACAATTGTTCATCCCAGTTTGGCAAAAGAATAAATCAAGGAAGGTAGTGCACCCGTGGCTGACAAGAGAAATTAGGGATAGTATCAATTCCAAAGAAGTAGCATACAAATTAGCCAGAGAAAGTGGCTCACCTGAGGACTGGGAGAAATTCAGAGTTCAGCAGAGGAGGACAAAGGGCTTAATTAGGAAGGGGAAAAAAGATTATGAGAGAAAACTGGCAGAGAACATAAAAACGGACTGTAAAAGCTTTTATAGATATGTAAAAAGGAAAAGACTGATAAAGACAAATGTAGGTCCCCTGCAAACAGAAATAGGTGAATTGATTATGGGGAGCAAGGACATGGCAGACCAATTGAATAATTACTTTGGTTCTGTCTTCACTAAGGAGGACATAAATAATCTTCCAGAAATAGTAAGGGACAGAGGGTCCAGTGAGATGGAGGAACTGAGCGAAATACATGTTAGTAGGGAAGTGGTGTTAGGTAAATTGAAGGGATTGAAGGCAGATAAATCCCCAGGGCCAGATGGTCTGCATCCCAGAGTGCTTAAGGAAGTGGCCCAAGAAATAGTGGATGCATTAGTGATAATTTTTCAAAACTCGTTAGATTCTGGACTAGTTCCTGAGGATTGGAGGGTGGCTAATGTAACCCCACTTTTTAAAAAAGGAGGGAGAGAGAAACCGGGGAATTATAGGCCGGTTAGCCTAACGTCGGTGGTGGGGAAACTGCTGGAGTCAGTTATCAAGGATGTGATAACAGCACATTTGGAAAGCGGTGAAATGATCGGACAAAGTCAGCATGGATTTGTGAAAGGAAAATCATGTCTGACGAATCTCATAGAATTTTTTGAGGATGTAACTAGTAGAGTGGATAGGGGAGAACCGGTGGATGTGGTATATTTGGATTTTCAAAAGGCTTTTGACAAGGTCCCACATAGGAGATTAGTGTGCAAACTTAAAGCACACGGTATTGGGGGTAAGGTATTGGTGTGGGTGGAGAATTGGTTAGCAGACAGGAAGCAAAGAGTGGGAATAAACGGGACCTTTTCAGAATGGCAGGCGGTGACTAGTGGGGTACCGCAAGGCTCAGTGCTGGGACCCCAGTTGTTTACAATATATATTAATGACTTGGATGAGGGAATTAAATGCAGCATCTCCAAGTTTGCGGATGACACGAAGCTGGGTGGCAGTGTTAGCAGTGAGGAGGATGTTAAGAGGATGCAGGGTGACTTGGATAGGTTGGGTGAGTGGGCAAACTCATGGCAGATGCAATTTAATGTGGATAAATGTGAAGTTATCCACTTTGGTGGCAAAAATAGGAAAACAGATTATTATCTGAATGGTGGCCGATTAGGAAAAGGGGAGGTGCAACGAGACCTGGGTGTCATTATACACCAGTCATTGAAAGTGGGCATGCAGGTACAGCAGGCGGTGAAAAAGGCGAACGGTATGCTGGCATTTATAGCGAGAGGAATAGAGTACAGGAGCAGGGAGGTACTACTGCAGTTGTACAAGGCCTTGGTGAGACCACACCTGGAGTATTGTGTGCAGTTTTGGTCCCCTAATCTGAGGAAAGACATCTTTGCCATAGAGGGAGTACAAAGAAGGTTCACCAGATTGATTCCTGGGATGGCAGGTCTTTCATATGAAGAAAGACTGGATGAACTGGGCTTGTACTCGTTGGAATTTAGAAGATTGAGGGGGGATCTGATTGAAACGTATAAGATCCTAAAGGGATTGGACAGGCTAGATGCAGGAAGATTGTTCCCGATGTTGGGGAGGTCTAGAACGAGGGGTCACAGTTTGAGGATAGAGGGGAAGCCTTTTAGGACCGAGGTTAGGAAAAACTTCTTCACACAGAGAGTGGTGAATCTGTGGAATTCTCTGCCACAGCAAACTGTTGAGGCCAGTTCATTAGCTATGTTTAAAAGGAAGTTAGATATGGCCCTTGTGGCTACAGGGGTCAGGGGGTATGGAGGGAAGGCTGGGTTCTGAGTTGGATGATCAGCCATGATCATAATAAATGGCGGTGCAGGCTCGAAGGACCGAATGGCCTACTCCTGCACCTATTTTCTATGTTTCTATGTTTCTATGTTTCTAACTAAGTTTTTAGTCAGGAGACGTAAATTTAAGATAATCGTAAAAGACCAAGAATATGCCAAGTTCTTGGATGTAATAATTTGTTACCAACCCCAGAGTCAAAGTAGTATCATCTAGAAGAAGGGGCATAAATATTAGAAGGAAAAGATGATAGTGAATGGGGAAAGAGCAGGACTGATCATATTATTCTTATGTATGCTGTGAGATGCAGGCATTGATGGAAAGACCGACATTCCATTCCATCCCCAATTGCCCTTCAAAAGTGCAGTCTTTCTGATGGATGTCCACTTAGAGCTGGGTGGTTAGGGAGCTCCAGGATTTAAACCTGGCAACAATGAAGGAATGGTAATGTTCTTCCCATCCTAGAATGTGTGCGATTTGTGGCAGGAATTTGCTGTGGCGCCCACTGTACTCATTCTACATGTTGTTAGATGCCTCCCATCCGCAAGATTCTACTGAGTTATCTAGGAACATTTTGTATATGGTGCACACTGCAGCCACGGTGCACTGGTTGTGGAGGGAATGGACGTTCAGGGTGGAGGATGGGGATGCCAGCTGGCTTCTAAATTCTAGAGAGTTTTTGTCTTGGTCTGTCCTCGTCACCTTGGACTGAATAGCATCCTAATGTACAGAATGGTTCTGTGATTCCAATTCTGTGAAGGAATTACTAACAAGATCCCACAGGACTGGAAGCCAATGAATGGGAAGTCTTTGGTGTTTGAGGATCTAAATCACCACAATTCAAACAACCAGTATTTCCTCCAGCCAGTATCTACAGTCCTGCCGTACTTCTGATATCCTGATTTCTTATTTAGATTTTCTCCTCCCTGATATCTTTGGGGAAATATTTGGAATTCTTGTTGAAACCTTACTGATTCAAACTGTGGAAAGGATTGGTGTACACAAGGAGATATTTGTAGAGGTCCTAAGGGGAGTTATTTTCAAACTGTGAAACAGATCGGTGTATACTAGGGGACATCTGTAGAGGTCTGTATGGTTTCAGATTGAAACAGTGGAGTGGATCAGTGTACAGCTGGGAATTGTAATAGAGGTCCTGTGGGAACTCACTTGTGGGCAGCCCGAGCTGGAATAATGCACGCGCACTTGCACCGTGTCTTCTCTTCAGCAGCAGCTGTGCTGGGAGCTTACTGTGCAGCAGTTTTGGATTAATGAGGAAGGTCATTCCAGGATACCATCACCTTGGTAGGCAAGCTCCTCAGAATCCCTGGGGACTGCACCATTACCACTTCAGGTTCAGCAACTCAGGAGAATGTTCTCAGAACTCGATGTTTCACCACGCCTGCTATCGGTTACGTGGAGCATCTCTTAATCAACTTTGCAACTTTGCCTCACTTATCTATCTTCCCAGCCAGAGCAGGATAGGGTTCACTTGGTCCTCATCTTCCACCCCACCAATGGATCATCCTTCAGAACTTCACCTTCGGGAAAAATCCACTGCTGGAGTCACCTTTCCCACCTGTCAGCATTCCAAAGGCTCTGTTGGCACTTTCCCAGGCATCCGCAGGAAAGGCAACACCTGAGCCTCCACCTCTCCTACCCCCCCCCCCATCCTGGACCCAAGGAGTCTGCCGGGTGAAGCTGTGATCCACTTGCACTTCTTCAACAGTGAGGTTACTGCAATCCGGTCTCCTCGCCACCTGAGGAACCGGGTGCAGTTTGGGTGACCATTTCACAGATCATCTCTATTCAGTCTGCAGGAGTAACACTGACCTGTCACTTTAATTCTCTCCCTATTCGCTCTGCTCTTCCTGCACTATTACAATGAGTGCTAATACAGGCCTGAGGAACAGCACCTCATCTTCTTCCTGGGCACATTACTGCTTTCTGGACTCAATAATGATGGTGGTGTAGTTGCCATGCCACACCACCTCACTCTCCTCATTTTTATTGTATCGGGTCTTCCATCTCACCTTGAAGAACTATAATGTCTTCACTGACTCCTGAGAACCTCTGGCTGTGGCCCGTCAGTGGAGGAAGAACACTGGGGACGGATACTGAGACTTTGAGTCCAGGCACCAGGACCACACAGAGGACCATTTCAATAGCTGCCGCGACCCACCCTGCCATGCACCTCCGGCCTCATCAGCGGCCTCCAAACTTGCAAAACGAGACAGATAACAACTCATCCTCTATCTGAGGGAATGATTCAGGAGGTGCACACAGGGATATGAAAACTGAAACAATATCCAGTTTTTCTCCTGCCAGCTTTATTGTCAATCTGCTGAGTGTTTCAAAGTTGGTCCTTAGTTCATCTTCCGCTTCGCTGTACAATCGCCCCATCTACAATAACAACTCGGTCAAAAGAGGTTTCAGAGGCACTTCGCTCACCAGTTGAAGCCCATTGTCTGATACCAAGGGAAGTCTATGGAATACTTCCCCACACTGACCCCTCTGCTGCTTAAGCTTTCCCCTCTTATACCTCACCCATCTTTTCTGGAGAGATCACCTGGTGTCTGTGTGTCCAAGAGTATCTTTCCAATGAGATATTAAACTGAAAATCAAAGAAACTGCCTGAAATAACAACAAAAACTGCTTGGAAGACTCATCAGGTCAGTCTGCATCTGTGGAGAGAGAAAACAGTCAGAATGATAAGTTGGGGCTCTGCACTCTCAATGTGTATATCTCGCAATGTTGTCTGAGACAGAGGGAATTCTTGGCTGCATGCTGGAAATTCAGGAGAGTCAGGGAGCAGAAGTGAATGTAATTGCTATTACTAAGGAAATGGTGCTTGGGAACTGGGTAGATAACTCACTGGATCAGATGGACTACGCCACAGGGTTCTGAAACTGAAGGAACCGTGGAGGAATTGGTAGTGATCTTTCAAGAATAGCTAGATTCTGGAATGGTTCCAAAGGTCTGGAAAAATGCAAATGTCACTCCTCTTTTTAAGAAGGGGGGAAGACAAAAGACAGGAAATCATAGGCCAGTTACCCTAACTTCAGTGCAACACTTTCAGGACGCTAGATGAACTCAGCAGGTTGGGCAGCATCAGTTAGAAATGATGAGTCGACGTTTCAGGCCGGAACCCTTCGTTAGGACTGGAGAATGAAAGATGGGGAAGGATTTGAAGAATGCTTGTAGCTTCAGTTGAAAGATCAGTAAATTGAAAGACAAAGGGGTGGGGGAGGGGAAGCATTGACATCATAGCCCTGAAAACAATGGGTTGACATCATAGCCCTGAAAACTATGACGTCAATGCTTCCCCTCCCCTTCACGTCCTTTGACAATATTCCATCCCCATATATTTATCCAATTCCCCTGGAAGCCAACAGAGGAATTTGTCCCTACTGAAGTGAACAACCTGCCACCATCCACTTTAGTCCACTAACCATTTTATATGTCCTTAGTGTCCAACTTATCCGGTACCTCCTGTACCTAATAAAGTGGCCACTGAGTGTCTGTTTGTGGTCTTCACCTGCTGTAGCCCTTCCACTTCAACACTCAACATGCTGTGCATTCGAAAATGCTACACCATTGTTATAACGCGTGGTCATTTGAAATACTGTTGCCTTCCTGTCAGCTTGAACCAATCTGGCCATTCCCATCCAAACTTTCTCGTTAACAAGGCATTTTTGCCCACAGAACTGGATTTTTTTGTTTGTTTTTGCACCATTCTCTGTTAAATCTAGATGCTAGAGGCTGTTTGTATGTGAAAATCCCAGGAGATCAGCAGTTTCTGAGGTGCTCGGGCATCAGCAATCATTTCACGGTCAAAGTCACTTAAATCACATTTCTTCCCCATTCTGATGTTTTGTTTGAATAACAACTGAATCTCTTGACCATGTCTGCATGCTTTTATGCATTACATTAAGAAATATTAACAAGCACGTGTACAGGTGTACCTAATAAAGTGACCACTGCTAATTATTCTCCTTTCAGCTTTGTACAGTCTTTCCAATTTATCCTTTTTAACTCTATTCCCTAATCCCAGGAACAATCCTTGTAAATATTCTGTAATGCCTTCACATCCTTCCTATAATAAGTTATGAGAATTGAACACAGTAGTCTGGTATGTACATACCACAATACTCATTAAAAAACTTGGCTAAACTCAATCATCTTCCTACATTTCTGTTGGAGCTACAGTATATTTCCGTATGCATGTACACTGTCAAATACTTATTTGAGTGTAATTTTTTATGTTTTACTTGTAACTTGTGGAAGACACAATATAAATGCAAAAACATATTGCTTTGTTTTCCTGAGATAGCCTTTCGTGGAATCTAATCTTAAATCATATTGATGACTATTCATCTTCATCCCCTTTTGCATGTTAAATGCTCCTGTCCAAAAGCATTGAAGTAGCAGGAAACTGCACCAATGTTAATAAACATTTTGGGATGGGGATGGTCGAGCAATGGTTCAAAGTCACACTGAAGGTCGAGAGGAAGGGAACCATTGTCCCCCTTATCCTCTGCTTTTGCATTCGGGAGGAAAGCATGGTTATACAATGGATTCAGAACTATAATAAACTTGGAGTACACGTGGCAGCTAGTGCCAGACAATATCTGTAAAAACTGCAAATGGCCATCAGACCAAGGATTAGAGTCATAGAGCCATCCGGCATGGAACCAGTCCTTTCAGACCAAAATAACCACCTACACTAGCCATTTGCCCATGTTTGCCCCATATCCCTCGAGACATTTCCTATCCATCTCTTTGCAAGAGCAGTGGAGCAGATAGCCAAAGTGGAATAGAAATCAGGAATGTGGGATGGTGAACAAGAACTTGGTCATCAGGTGTGGGCTGCTCCCATTGTTGCTGCATTTTACACTGGTGCAGTCGATACCCTATTCACCCATCATCTGCTTCATCTGTGATGCAGGATCTGTGAGGAGGAGGAGGAGAAGATTACGGCGTGACGTAGCACGTGTGTCCACTCCAGAATGATACCTGTATTTGTTAAGTAGGGGACCGTGCACAATCCTGATTTGATGGAGACAGACGTGAGAGCACGGAGGAACATCTGGAGAAACTTCTGAAATGCCCGCTTCGCAGCCGCTGCTACTGTGTGGTCCGGAATCTCCGAAGGAGACGGCCCCGAATCCTCGGCTTTGCTTGTTTTAGCGGCTGGGATGAGGTTGAAGGCGCTCGGCAGAGGATGGCACTCGGGAGGCTATATTGGACAGACTGGTCGGATGCTTAAAGTTTTCAGATGGACTCAGTCGGCTGTGGTCGGGTGCTTCCAATGCATCGGCAGTTGTCGGTTGTCGGTGCCTGGAGGTTTATGGCAGGAGAGTTTCTCCCTTTTTGCTGCCTGCTATTGGCGACTATAAGAGTCGATCCAGACTTGAGATGTTTTTTTACCGTGCCCATGGTCTGTTCTTTATCAAATTATGGCATTGTTTTGCACTACTGTAACTATATGTTATAATTACGTGGTTTTGTCAGTGTTAGTCTTTGGTCTGATATAGTTGGGGTCACAGAGACATTGCTCCAGGGTGATCAAGGATGGGAGCTCAACATTCAGGGATATTCAATATTCAGGAGGGATAGACATGAAAGAAAAGGAGGTGGGGTAGCATTGCTGGTTAGAGAGGAGATTAACGCAATAGAAAGGAAGGACATTAGCCGGGAGGATGTGGAATCGATATGGGTAGAGCTGCATAACAATAAGGGGCAGAAAACGCTGGTGGGAGTTGTGTACAGGCCACCTAACAGTAGTAGTGAGGTTGGGGATGGCATTAAACAGGAAATTAGAAATGCGTGCAATAAAGGAACAGCAGTTATAATGGGTGACTTCAATCTACATATAGATTGGGTGAACCATAGAAACCATAGAAACTACAGCACAGAAACAGGCCTTTTGGCCCTTCTTGGCAGTGCCGAACCATTTTCTGCCTAGTCCCACCGACCTGCACACTGACCATATCCCTCCATACACCTCCCATTCATGTATCTGTCCAATTTATTCTTAAATGTTAAAAAAGAACCCGCATTTACCACCTCGTCTGGCAGCTCATTCCATACTCCCACCACTCTCCGTGTGAAGAAGCCCCCCCAATGTTCCCTTTAAACTTTTCCCCCCCACCCTTAACCCATGTCCTCTGGTTTTTTTCTCCTCTTGCCTCAGTGGAAAAAGCCTGCTTGCATTCACTCTGTCAATACCCATCATAATTTTATATACCTCTATCAAATTTCCCCTCATTCTTCTACGCTCCAGGGAATAAAGTCCCTTCTCTGTAACTGAGTTTCTCAAGTCCCGGCAACATCCTTGTAAACCATTTCTGCACTCTTTCAACCTTATTTATATCCTTCCTGTAATTTGGTGACCAAAACTGAACACAATACTCCAGATTCGGCCTCACCAATGCCTTATACAACCTCATCATAACATTCCAGCTCTTATACTCAATACTTTGATTAATAAAGGCCAATGTACCAAAAGCTCTCTTTACGACCCTATCTACCTGTGACGCCACTTTTAGGGAATTTTGTATCTGTATTCCCAGATCCCTCTGTTCCACTGCACTCCTCAGTGCCTTACCATTAACCCTGTATGTTCTACATTGGTTTGTCCTTCCAACGTGCAATACCTCACACTTGTCAGTATTAAACTCCATCTGCCATTTGTCAGCCCATTTTTCCAGCTGGTCCAAGTCCCTCTGCAGGCTCTGAAAACCTTCCTCGCTGTCTACTACACCTCCAATCTTTGTATCATCAGCAAATTTGCTGATCCAATTTACCACATTATCATCCAGATCATTGATATAGATGACAAATAACAATGGACCCAGCACTGATCCCTGTGGCACACCACTAATCACAGGCCTCCACTCGGAGAAGCAATTCTCTACTACCACTCTTTGGCTACTTCCATTGAGCCAATGTCTAATCCAATTTACCACCTAGCGACTGAATTTTCCTAACAAACCTCCCATGCGGGACCCTATCAAAGGCCTTACTGAAGTCCATGTAGACAATATCCACTGCCTTCCCTTCATCCACTTTCCTGGTAATCTCCTCGAAAAACTCCAATAGGTTGGTCAAACATGACCTACCACACACAAAGCCATGTTGACTCCCCCTAATAGGTCCCTGTCTATCCAAATGCTTGTAGATTCTGTCTCTTAGTACTCCCTCCAATAACTTACCTACTACCGACGTTAAACTTACTGGCCTATAATCTCCCGGATTACTTTTCAATCCTTATTTAAACAACGGAACAACATGAGCCACTCTCCAATCCTCCGGCACCTCACCTGTAGATAGCGACATTTTAAATATTTCTGCCAGGGCTCCTGCAATTTCAACATTAGTCTCCTTCAAGGTCCGAGGGAACACCCTGTCAGGTCCCGGGGATTTATCCACTTTAATTTTCTTCAAGACAGCAAGGACCTCCTCCTTTTCGATCTGTACAGTTTCCATGATCTCCTACTTGTTTCCCTTAATTCCATAGACTTCATGCCAGTTTCCTTAGTAAATACAGACGCAAAAAACCTATTTAAGATCTCTCCCATTTCCTTTGGTTCCGCACATAGCCGACCACTCTGATCTTTAAGAGGACCAATTTTACCCTTTACAATCCTTTTGCTCTTAATATACCTATAAAAACTCTTTGGATTATCCTTCACTTTGACTGCCAAGGCAACCTCATGTCTTCTTTTAGCCCTCCTGATTTCTTTCTTAAGTATTTTCTTGCACTTCTTATACTCCTCAAGCACCTTATTTACTCCCTGCTTCCTATACATGTCATACAACTCCCTCTTCTTCTTTATCAGAGTTGCAATATCCCTTGAGAACCAAAGTTCCTTATTCCTATTCACTTTGCCTTAAATCCTGACAGGAACATTCAAATTCTGCACTCTCAAAATTTCTCCTTTGAAGGCTTCCCACCTACCGATCACATCCTTGCCAGAGAACAACCTGTCCTAATCCATGCTTTTTAGACCCTTTCTCATTTCTTCAAATTTGGCCTTCTTCCAGTTAAGAACCTCAACCCTAGGACCAGATCTATCCTTGTCCATGATCAAGTTGAAACTAATGGTGTTATGATCACTGGAACCAAAGTGCTCCCCTACACAGACTTCTGTCACTTGTCTTAACTCGTTTCCTAACAGGAGATCCAATATTGCATCCCCTCTAGTTGGTCCCTCTATATATTGGTAAGGGTGCTGAGGAAGAGGATTTCTTGGAATGTATGCGGGATGGTTTTCTGGACCAACATGTCGAGGAACCAACTAGAGAGCAGGTCATTCTAGACTGGGTTTTGAGCAATGAGGAAGGGTTAGTTAGCAATCTTGTGCAAGGCCCCTTGGGTAAGAGTGACCATAATATGGTGGAATTCTTCATTAAGATGGAGAGTGACATAGTTAATTCAGAAACAAAGGTTCTGAACTTAAAGAAGGGTAACTTTGAAGGTATGGGATGTGAATTAGCTAAGATAGACTGGCAAATGATACTTAAAGGGTTGACGGTGGATATGCATTTAAAGATTGCATGGATGAACTACAACAATTGTTCATCCCAGTTTGGCAAAAGAATAAACCAGGGAAGGTAGTGCACCCGTGGCTGACAAGGGAAATTAGGGATGGTATCAATTTCTAAGAAGAAACATACAAGTTAGCCAGAAAAAGCGGCTCACCTGAGGACTGGGAGAAATTCAGAGTCCAGCAGAGGAGGACAAAGGGCTTAATTAGGAAAGGGAAAAAAGATTATGAAAGAAAGCTGGCAGGGAACATAAAAACTGACTGTAAAATCTTTTATAGATATATGAAAAGAAAAAGATTGGTTAAGACAAATGTAGGTCCCTTACAGTCAGAAACAGATGAATTGATCATGGGGAACAAGGATATGGCAGACCAATTGAATAACCACTTTGGTTCTGTCTTCACTAAGGAGGACATAAATAATCTTCCGGAAATAGTAGGGGACCGAGGCTCTAGTGAGATGGAGGAACTGAGGGTATACATGTTAGTAGGGAAGTGGTGTTGGGTAAATTGAAGGGATTAAAGGCAGATAAATCCCCAGGGCCAGATGGTCTGCATCCCAGAGTGCTTAAGGAACCAGCCCAAGAAATAGTGGATGCATTAGTGATGATTTTTCAAAACTCTTTAGATTCTGGATTAGTTCCTGAGGATTGGAGGGTGGCTAATGTAACCCCACTTTTCAAAAAAGTTGGGAGAGAGAAACCGGGGAATTATAGACCGGTTAGCCTAACATTGGTGGTGGGGAAAATGCTAGAGTCAGTTATCAAAGATGTGATAACAGCACGTTTGGAAAGCGGTGAAATCATTGGACAAAGTCAGCATGGATTTGTGAAAGGAAAATCATGTCTGACGAATCTCATAGAATTTTTTGAGGATGTAACTAGTAGAGTGGATAGGGGAGAACCAGTGGATGTGGTATATTTGGATTTTCAAAAGGCTTTTGACAAGGTCCCACACAGGAGATTAGTGTGCAAACTTAAAGCACACAGTATTGGGGGTAAGGTATTGATGTGGATAGAGAATTGGTTGGCAGACAGGAAGCAAAGAGTGGGAATAAATGGGACCTTTTCAGAATGGCAGGCAGTGATGAGTGGGTTACCGCAAGGCTCAGTGCTGGGACCCCAGTTGTTTACAACATATATCAATGACTTAGACGAGGGAATTAAGTGCAGCATCTCCAAGTTTGCGGATGACACGAAGCTGAGCGGCAGTGTTAGCTGTGAGGAGGATGCTAAGAGGATGCAGGGTGACTTGGGTAGGTTAGGTGAGTGGGAAAATTCATGGCAGATGCAATTTAATGTGGATAAATGTGAGGTTATCCACTTTGGTGGCAAGAACAGGAAAACAGATTATTATCTGAATGGTGGCCGATTAGGAAAAGGGGAGGAGCAACGAGACCTGGGTGTCATTGTACACCAGTCATTGAAAGTGGGCATGCAGGTACAGCAGATGGTGAAAAAGGTGAATGGTATGCTGGCATTTATAGCAAGAGAACTCGAGTATAGGAGCAGGGAGGTTCTACTGCAGTTGTACAAGGCCTTGGTGAGACCACACCTGGAGTATTGTGTGCAGTTTTGGTCCCCTAATCTGAG
The DNA here is from genome assembly GCF_963921235.1 of Mobula hypostoma. Taxonomy (NCBI): domain Eukaryota; kingdom Metazoa; phylum Chordata; class Chondrichthyes; order Myliobatiformes; family Myliobatidae; genus Mobula; species Mobula hypostoma. The sequence goes on along the minus strand of NC_086114.1, from coordinate 55,850,708 downwards.
GAAAGACATTCTTGCCATAGAGGGAGGACAAAGAATGTTCACCAAATTAATCCTGATGAAGGGTCTCGGCCCAAAACGTCGACTGTACCTCTTCCTAGAGATGCTGCCTGGCCTGCTGTGTTCACCAGCAACTTTGTTGTGTGTTGCTTGAATTTCCAGCATCTGCAGAATTCCTTGTGTTCACTAGATTGATTCCTGGGATGGCAGGACTTTCGTATGATGAAAGACTGGATCGACTAAACTTATACTCGTTGGAATTTAGAAGATTGAGGGGGGATCTTATTGAAATGTATAAAATTCTAAAGGGATTGGACAGGCTAGATGCAGGAAGATTGTTCCCGATGTTGGCGAAGTCCTGAACGAGGGGGTCACAGTTTAAGGATAAAGGGGAAGCCTTTTAGGACAAAGATGAGGAAAAACTTCTTCACACAGAGAGTGGTGAATCTGTGGAATTCTCTGCCACAGGAAACAGTTGAGGCCAGTTCATTGACTATATTTAAGAGGGAGTTAGATATGGCCCTTGTGGTTAAAGGGATCAGGGGGTATGGAGAGAAGGCAGGTACAGGGTTCTGAGTTGGATGATCAGCCATGATCATACTGAATGGCGGTTCAGGCTTGAAGGGCTGAATGGCCTACTCCTGCACGTATTTCCTATGTTTCTATGTTTGTCCTATGTTTCTATGTTTTATATGTTTTGTGTGATAACACTCTGGAGGAACATTGTATCATTTCTTAATGCATGCATGCATTTCTAAATGACAATAAATGAGGACTGAGTGTCCTCATAATCTAATAATCTAATCTAATCTGGAGATCTAGAATACAATTACATCTTTTGGTTCACGATGGATTGCTCTCCGGAGAAAAGAGGAGAAAAGGTGCCCGATGTATTGCAACGGCAAGGGCCACAGCCTCGCGGCCCCAGAATGCCAGAATCAAGTAGGGGACTGAGGGTCCAGTGAGATGGAGGAACTGAGGGAAATACATGTTAATAGGGAAGTGGTGTTAGGTAAATTGAAGGGATTAAAGACAGATAAATCCCCAGGGCCAGATGGTCTACATCCCAGAGTGCTTAAGGAAGTAGCCCAAGAAATAGTGGATGCATTAGTGATAATTTTTCAAAACTCTTTAGATTCTGGATTAGTTCCTGAGGATTGGAGGGTGGCTAATGTAACCCCACTTTTTAAAAAAGTTGGGAGAGAGAAACCGGGGAATTATAGACCGGTTAGCCTGACATCGGTGGTGGGGAAAATGCTAGAGTCAGTTATCAAAGATGTGATAACAGCACATTTGGAAAGCGGTGAAATCATTGGACAAAGTCAGCATGGATTTGTGAAAGGAAAATCATGTCTGATGAATCTCATAGAATTTTTTGAGGATGTAACTAGTAGAGTGGATAGGGGAGAACCAGTGGATGTGGTGTATTTGGATTTTCAAAAGGCTTTTGACAAGGTCCCATACAGGATATTAGTGTGCAAATTTAAAGCACACGGTATTGGGGGTAAGGTATTGATGTGGATAGAGAATTGGTTGGCAGACAGGAAGCAAAGAGTGGGTATAAACGAGACCTTTTCAGAATGGCAGGCAGTGACAAATGGGGTACCGCAAGGCTCAGTGCTGGGACCCCAGTTGTTTACAATATATATTAATGACTTGGATGAGGGAATTAAATGCAGCATCTCCAAGTTTGCGGATGACACGAAGCTGGGCGGCAGTGTTAGCTGTGAGGAGGATGCTAAGAGGATGCAGGGTGACTTGGATAGGTTAGGTGAGTGGGTAAATTCATGGCAGATGCAATTTAATGTGGATAAATGTGAGGTTATCCACTTTGGTGGCAAGAACAGGAAAACAGATTATTATCTGAATGGTGGCCAATTAGGAAAAGGGGAGGTGCAACGAGACCTGGGTGTCATTATACACCAGTCATTGAAAGTGGGCATGCAGGTACAGCAGGCGGTGAAAAAGGTGAATGGTATGCTGGCATTCATAGCAAAGGGATTCGAGTACAGGAGCAGGGAGGTACTACTGCAGTTGTACAAGGCCTTGGTGAGACCACACCTGGAGTATTGTGTGCAGTTTTGGTCCCCTAATCTGAGGAAAGACATCCTTGCCATAGAGGGAGTACAAAGAAGGTTCACCAGATTGATTCCTGGGATGGCAGGACTTTCATATGATGAAAGACTGGATCGACTAGGCTTATACTCATTGGAATTTAGAAGATTGAGGGGGGATCTTATTGAAACATATAAAATCCTAAAGGGATTGGACAGGCTAGATGCAGGAAGATTGTTCCCGATGTTGGGGAAGTCCAGAACGAGGGGTCACAGTTTGAGGATAAAGGGGAAGCCTTTTAGGACCAAGATGAGGAAAAACTTCTTCACACAGAGAGTGGTGAATCTGTGGAATTCTCTGCCACAGGAAACAGTTGAGGCCAGTTCATTGGCTCTATTTAAGAGGGAGTTAGATATGGCCCTTGTGGCTAAAGGGATCAGGGGGTATGGGGGGAAGGCAGGTACAGGGTTCTGAGTTGAATGATCAGCCATGATCATACTGAATGGCGGTGCAGGCTCGAAGGGCCGAATGGCCTACTCCTGCATCTATTTTCTATGTTTTCTATGTTTAATCCTGACGTCCGGTGCATTTTGTTTTCCCCGTAACCACATAGGTTTTGTCTTGGTCCTCCAGTTTCCTTTCACATCCGTGCAGGTTGGTTGGTTAACCGGCCGCTGAGTGTAGGTGAGTGGCAGAATTTCGGGGAAGGTGAAGGAGTGGATGAGAATCCAGAAAGAATAGGAAAAATGGGATTAACATTGATTGATGGTCAGTGTAGATAGTGGGCTGAGGGACCTGTGCCAATGCTCTCATGATGACTTTGTAGCTCTCATGATGAGAGCCACCTTTGTGTGTAGCTACATCCAGCTGTATATTGAAAGAAGTGTAGAACCAGCTGTTCCAGGTTGTGCGAAAGTGGGACCTGACCTCATTGCCGATCAATATTCTATCCAGTTGGACCTTGTCACATTACTTATTCTTTAGACTCTTTAGAGAAATATTTCTGCACAGAAGCACCTTTGACAAATCCTCGGGTGAGGGTCAACACATTACATTCAAAAGGCCTTGTGGGAGAATGACACATGGACCCTGTGGGACAGCTCCCTGAGCAAACTGTCGAGGTCATTTAGCAGAAAGCCTCACTGCCAGAACTTACAAACGAATACTGGGATCTGTCTTACCGCCAGTGAGATGGGTCCTCCCGTCTCAGTGAGATGAGTTTACTGAGAGAGGGTCAGGGAAGGGGGCAAAGGTCGTTGCTGAGGCTCATCCTAACTAGCTGCACTCTCTGATATATAGGCTGTTGCCTGGGACACACACTGAGACAGAAATTCAATACAGTTTAATGTCATTTCCTGGACACAAATGTAAAGGAGAATGAAATAATTGTTACGCCGACCTGATGCAACACAAAAGATAAAGGACACAATAATTATAAATACATAGGAGAGTTTATCTACATAGATTGATTGTATAATGCTAGTCTGTACATAAAGGTTCATTTTTTCACTGTCAAAGTATGCATTACAATACAACTCTGATATTCATCTTCTCCAGGTAAAAACAGAAAAACCACGGGAGTCATTGAAAAAAAGACATCAACTCCTTCCCTGACACAAAGAGGAAAAAGAAACAAAATCCCCACCTCCTCCCTCGCACAAAAGAACTAACAGATCGCCCACACTATAAACGGCAGATGGAACATCAAACTCTAATCCCAGCCCCTCCATTGCACTAAAGCTAAAAGATCACCCAGCCCAAAAACGGCAGCTATAACATGAAAACCCCCCAAACCCCAACCCCTCCCTCACAACAAAAACTGTGACATCAAACCCCGACCCCCCTGCGTAAAAAAAAACAACAACAATAGCATCAAGCCCCAAATCACCTCTCTCACACACAAAGTCTAACTGATCACCCACACAGAAAAAACAACGAGAACATCAGATACCAAATCCCCTCTTGCACAGAAACCAACACATCGCACTCCTGGAGCCCCAACCCACCAGCTAGCAGCAAAAAAAAAGAAATCACAGAAATCTGAAAGGAGAAAGACCTCTGGTGACTGACAGGAAATGATAAAGCAGTGGCAGAGTTAGTGGGTGGAGGTTTTGATCAGGCTTTCTACTTGGGGAAAGTAACGGTTTTTGAGTCTAGTGGTCTTGGATTGGACATTACACAGCCTCTTCCCTGATGGGAGTTAGACAAAGAGTCCAAAAGTAGGGTGCGTGGTATCCTTCATGATATTACAGGTAACAAGATTGGTCAATCTTTCCGATATATATATATTATATGTATCTCTCTCTCTATATATAATATATATTCTTGATGGTTGGTAGGTTGGTGCTGGTGCCGTGTTGCACAGTTTTGACTAGCTACCCTTCCTGTCGGTGCAGTTTCCACACCAAGCAGTAATGAAGCTCATCAGGATGCTCTCTACTGCATGTCTGTGGAATGATGTGAGTATGAACGTGCAAAGTACAGCTCTATTCAGGCTCCTCAGAAAGTAGAGGTATTAATGAGCTTTCTTGACTGTGTGGGATGTGTTCTGGGACCAGGAGAGGTTGTGTATGGCGTGCACGCCCGGAGTTTGAAACTGCTTGCCGTTTTCACTGCTGTGCCACTGATGTGAAGACCGTCGTGAGTGGTGGGGGTTCTCTTGAACCTGATAATTATGCCCTTGGTCTTACTAACATTGAGGAAGAGGTTATTTGCTTGAACTCTTCCACCTCCTCTCTGTAAGCTGTCTGACGATTGTCGGGGGTGAGCCTCACCGTTGTCGTGTCATCCGGGAACTTGATGATAAGATTGCTCGGGTGTCTAGACATGCAGACATGTGTGAGCAGAGTATACAGTAATGGGCTCAGCACACAGCCCTGGTGGGGTGGGAGCACTCATGTTGAGGATGATGGGGATGGAGGAGCTATTGTGTGTCCTGTCTATTTGTTAGGAAGTCCAACACCTACAGTATCCATTACAGAGTGCTTCTGTTGGGAAGCATATTGGTGAGTGTCCACTGCGGCAGGAATGGAATTTTTGACATGTGTCATTACCAGCCGTTCAAAACATTTCCTGATGATTGGCATCAGTGCCACCAGGTGGCAGTTGGTTAGTTCTGAAGGTGTAGAGTTCTTTGATACAGGGATAATGGTGGCTGATTTGCAGCATAGGGGGACGGCAGCCTGGATGAGTGATGTGTTGAAGAAGCCTGCAAAGACCTCAGGGGTGTGCACACTCCCACTGAATACTCAGCCCGGGATGTTGTCTGGCCTGTCCACCTTACGGGGGGTTGATACTCTGTGGAGTCCTTCCCACGTCTGCTGCTGTTAACAGACAGTGGCTGCTCACCTGGGAAGAGAGCAGCTTTCGTGGCCCTGGTTATGTTGCTTGCCTCGAAGTGTGTGTAAAAGTTGTTTAGAGCATCAGGGACACCTGTGCCACCAGAAGATCAACTTGGTGAAAGAAAGGACTGTATCAATTTATTTACCGTGCATATATTATGAATAAAGTTTAATCCTGAAATTTACAAACAGTAAAAAAAATCATTAACCAAATCATTTAATTTAATGAATACAGTTCAGCATGTCTTACTATCAAGTAAACCTAATCTTGAATTTGCTTTCAGCACTTTGTTCTTAACTAATTTGATAACAACCAATCTGGAGGCCAATCCGTCCATTGGCTCTACACTATGAGGGGTGATTGATAAGCTCGTGGCCTAAGATAGAAGGAGTTAATTTTAGAAAACCTAGCACATTTATTTTTCAACATAGTCCCCTCCTACACGTACACACTTAGTCCAGCGGTCGTGGAGCATACGGATCCCTTCTTTGCAGACGTGGTCCACAGCAGGGCTGATTGATAAGTTTGTGGCCTAAGGTAGAAGGAGACGAGTTATTAACTTCAAACTTTCTGCATTATCACTCAAAGAGTTGAACTGCATGTGCATGTAATGAGAGCCTCTTGGACCTCCAGGTGGTCCATAGCAGGGGCGATTGATAAGTTCATGGCCAAAGGTAGAAGAAGATGAGGTATACCACTCTCGTTACCTCCAACCTGATGGCATGAACATTGACTTCTCAAACTTCTGCTAATGCCCCACCTCCCCATCGTACCCCATCTGTTATTTATTTATATACACACATTCTTTTTCTCTCTCTCCTTTTTCTCCCACTGTCCCTCTCACTATACCCCTTGCCCATCCTCTGGGCTTTTTTCCCCCCTCCCCCTTTTCTTTCTCCCTAGGCCTCCTGTCCCATGATCCTCTCATATCCCTTTTGCCAATCAACTTTCCAGCTCTTGGCTCCATCCCTCCCCCTCCTGTCTTCTCCTATCATTTCGGATCTCCCCCTCCCCCTCCCACTTTCAAATCTCTTACTAGTTCTTCTTTCAGTTAGTCCTGACGAAGGGTCTCGGCCCAAAACGTCAACTGTACCTCTTCCTAGAGATACTGCCTGGCCTGCTGCGTACACCAGCAACTTTTGTGTGTGTTGCTTGAAATTCCAGCATCTGCAGATTTCCTCGTGTTTGAAAGTTAACCTGTAGTATACCTTTGGGATCTGGGAAGAAACCAGATCGCCCTGGGGAAATACGAATGGTTACATGTGGATATGAGAGAAAACCAGAGCACCCTGGGGAAACATGGCTGGTCACAGAGAGATTGTGGAGGGAAATTTGATTGCAAGGGGACACTAGCAGGGATGATGGCAGAGCAGCAATGGCTGGAGTTTTTGGGAGCAATTTGGAAGGCACAGGATAGATTCATCCCAAAGAAGTAGAATTCTAAAGGCAAGATGATACAACAGTGGCTGACAAGAGAAGTCAAAGCCAGCATTCAAACCAAAGAGAGGGCCTATAATAGAACAAAAATTAAAGAGAAGTTAGAGGATTAGAAGAGCTTTTAAAAAATCAACAGAAGGCAACTAAAAAAGCCATAAAGGAGGAAAAGATGGATTACAAAGGTAAGCTTTCCAATAATATTAAAGAGGATATCAAAAGTCTCTTCAGATATATAAAGTGTAAAAGAGAGGCAAGAGTAGATATCAAACTGCTGGAAAATGGTGCTGGAGAGGTTGTAATAGGGGACAAGGAGTTGGCAGATGAACTGAATAAGTATTTTGCATCAGTCTTCACTGTGGAAAACACTTGCAGTATGCTGGAAGTTCGAGAGTATCAGGGGCAGGAGTAAAGTTGCAATTGCTAGGGAGAAGGTGCTTGGGAAATTGAAGGTAGATACATCATCTTGACCAGATGGTCAAGGGTTCTGGAAGAGGTGGCTGAAGAGATCGTGTTGGTGTTAGTAATGAACTCTCAGGAATCTATAGATTTTGGCATGGTTCCGGAGGACTGGAAAATTGCAAAAGTCACCCCACTCTTCAAGAAGGGTCTCAGCCTGAAACCTCGACTGTTTACTCTTTTTCGTAGATGCTGCCTGGCCTGCTGAGTTCCTCCAGCATTTTGTGTGTGTTGTTCACATCAGAATATGAGATCCATTTTGTAGATGTTGGAGTTGATCTTTAAGGATGTGGTTTTGGGGTACTTGGAGGGACATGACAAAATGGGCCGGTCAGCGTGTTTTCCTTAAGGAAAAATATTGCCTGAAAAATATGTTGAAATTCTTTGAAGAAATAACAAGCAGGATAGACAAAGGAGAATTGGTGGATGTGTACTTGGATTTTCAGAAAGCCTTTGACAAGATGCCATATATGAAGCTGCTTAGCAAATTAAGAGCCCGTGATATTATAGGAAAGATACTAGCATGGATAGAGCATTGGCTGATTGGCAGGAGTCGAAGAGTAGGAATAAAAAGAGCATTTCCTAGTTGACTGCTGGTGACTACTGATATTCCACAGAGGTCTGTGTTGGGATCACTCCTTTTTACATTACACCTCAATGGTTTGGATAACAGAATTGGTGGCTTTGTGGCCAAGTTTGCAGAAGATTCGAAGATAGGTGGAGGGGAAGGTAGTGTTGAGGAAGCAGAGAGGCAACAGAAGAATTTAGATAGATTAGGAGAATGGACAAAGAAGTGGCAGGTGGAGCACAGTAGAGGGAAGTGTACGGTCATGCACTTCTGTAGAAGAAATAAAAGTGTAGATTATTTTCTAAATGGAAAGAAAATTCAGTATTCTGAGGTGCAATGGGACTTGGGAGACCTCGTGCTGGATTCCCTAAAGGTTAATTTGTAGGTTGAGTCAGTGGTGAGGAAGACAAGTGCAATGTTAACATTTATTTCGAGAGGACTAGAATATAAAAGTGAGGATGTAATGTCAAGGCTTTATAAGGCGCTGGTTAGGCCTCACTTGGAGTATTATGATCAGTTTTGTCCCCCTTATCTAAGAAAGGATGTGATGACATTGGAGATGGTTCAAAGGAACTTCATGAAATGATTCTTGGATTGAAGGATTTATCATATGAGAAGTGTTTGATGAGCCTGGGACTGTATTCCCTGGAATTCAGAAGAATGGGGTGGGGTGGTATCTCATTGAAACCCACCAAATGTTGAAAAGCCTCGATAGAGTGTATGTGGAAAGGATGAGAAGAGTTTCTTTAGGCAGAGAGTGGTGAATCTGTGGAATTTGTTGCCATAGGTGGCTGTGGAGGCCAAGTTTTTGGGAATGTTTAAGGCAGAGATTGATAGATTCTTGATTAGTCAGGCCACAAAGGCATTTAGGGAGAAGGCAGGAGATTGGGGCTGAGAGGGAAATGGATCAGCAATGATGAAATGGTGGAGCAGATTCATTGGGCCAAAGGACCCCAAGGAATTCTGGATGGTCACAGGGAGAATGTGTAAACTCTACACATACAGAACCAGAGAATATCTGGGTAGCTCTAGCTGTGAGACAACCAATACTAAGTCCTTTACAATGGTGCATATAATGAGATGTTTCCAGTACTGGGAGAGTCTCAAATGCAAGGAATAACTACTGGATTAGGGAGTAAGTCAATTAAAACTGAGCTGCATAGAAACTTCTTGCAGTGGTTGGTGAACCTTTAGAATTTTGTACACCATGGAGGACAGACCATTGGGAGCATTTTATACTTTACTTTATTGTCGCCAATCAATTGATACTAGAGCATACAATCATCACAGTGATATTTGATTCTGCGCTTTGCGCTCCCTGGAGTACAAATCGATAGTAAATATTTAAAATTTTAATTATAAATCATAAATAGAAAATAGAAAGGGAAGGTAAGGTAGTGCAAAAAAACCGAGAGGCAGGTCCGGATATTTGGAGGGTACGGCCCAGATCCGGGTTAGAATCCGTTCAGCAATCTTATCACAGTTGGAAAGAAGCTGTTCCCAAATCTGGCCGTATGAGTCTTCAAGCTCCTGAGCCTTCTCCCGGAGGGAAGAGGGACGAAAAGTGTGTTGGCTGGGTGGGTCGTGTCCTTGATTATCCTGGCAGCACTGCTCCGACAGCGTGCGGTGTAAAGTGAGTCCAAGGACAGAAGATTGGTTTGTGTGATGTGCTGCGCTGTGTTCACGATCTTCTGCAGCTTCTTCCGGTCTTGGACAGGACAACTTCCATACCAGGTTGTGATGCACCCGAGAAGAATGCTTTCTACGGTGCATCTATAAAAAATTAGTGAGGGATTTAGGGGACAGGCCAAATTTCTTTAGTTTTCTCAGGAAGTAAAGGCGCTGGTGGGCCTTCTTGGCAGTGAACTCTGCTTGGTTGGTTTAAAAGGGTTAGTCAGGTTTTTATGAAAGAGAATGAGGGTGTAGTGAAATGGCACAGGAGGAGAGGCCTGGGCCAAAGCAACAATGATTATTTAGCGTGATAGAACACACACGAGGGGCTGAACGGCACACTCATGTTCCTATTTTCTTGTGTTTACACCATTGCCTAATACCCAATAATGGGAAGGGAATAATGCAGTAAACTTTTGTTAACACAGCACACGTGGGTTGTTGGTGGTGTCGGACTATTGGATGTTAATTTTAGATGTTACAAAATAGTATTGTAAAATTTCTAGTGAAGCAAGTAAGTTCAAAGGGAGACAAGGTCTGCAACCAAAAGCAAATTGCTGGAGAAACTCAAATAGATCGGGCAACATTGTGGAGCCAAAGCATGCTCAATGTTTCAGGTCAAAACCCTACATCAGGGCTGAGTGTGTAGGGGGAAAATAACAAGAGTATGGAGGTGAGAAGGAGGGGCGAGACAGGAGCTGGAAGGGGATAGATGGATCCAGATAAGCAACAGATGATGGGCAGCTGAAAGCTGGTGGGGGAGGAATAGGGAAAGTGAACCAGGGGAAGATAAGCCCAGATAGGTGAGAGGCAGATAGAATTAGGTGAGGGAGGGTAATGGGGGGGGGGGGGGAATGCAGGAGGAGTGCTTGACCTTAAATTTAAAAAAATCAATGCTCATACCTTAGGGCTGTAGGTTATCCGAGCAGCAGACGGGGTGTTTCTCTGCTAGTTTGCCTTTGGCCTCACTGTGGCAGTGGACAAAGCCAAGGACAGGCAACTCAGGCTGGGACTGGGACTGGGAATGGGAAGGGGGCTTGAATGATACGCAGCCAGAAGTTTGAAATGGCCATTGCAGACAGATGCTCTGCAAAATGATTGCCTAGCCTGTACTTGGTTTCATCAATGTGCAGACAAAGCCACACTGACACCTTTGAATTGCACAGACTAGGTTGGAGGGGGGTCGGCACGGGGGACCCCTGGTGAGGGGGGGAGGGAGGGTCGGGAAGGGGAACCCTGGTGAGGGGGGAGGAGGGAGGGAGGGTCGGGACGGGGGACCCTGGTGAGGGGGGGAGGGAGGGTCAGGATGGGGGACCCTGGTGAGGGGGGGAGGGAGGGTCAGGATGGGGGACCCTGGTGAGGGGGCGGGGAAGGGAGGGTCAGGATGGGGGACCCTGCTGAGGAGGGAGGGAGGGTTGGGACAGGAGACCCTGGTGAGGGGGGAGGGCTAGGACAGGAACTCCTGGTGATAGGGAAGGGACGGTCAGATGGGGGATTCTGGTGAGAGAAGGAAGAGTTGGGACGGGGACCTTGGAGAGTGGGGAGGGAAGATGGGTACGGGGACCCCTAATGAGTGGGAAGCAAGGATGGGAACAGGAATCTAAGTGAGTACGGGAAAGTGTGAATCATCACCTTACTGTCGACGCAAATATAGAAACACTGGGATTTCTGAATTTGGACAACAGAATATCATTTGCCGTTTTGCTGCGGTTGACAACACAGAGTATTTTGTTTCCATTTGAATCCATTTACTGCAGAAGGATATTTTAATTATTTAGTTTTCATTCTCTCTGCTCAGTGACTTACATGAGTCCCTGCACCTCAGAAGCGAACGCTGTCTGGGTGATGTACGATACCTCCAGAGGCTGTGAAGCAGAACTTCAGCATTCCCTGAATGTACAAGGTAAAATGGACGGAACGTCTCTCCACTCCACACCTGCAACACACCTCAGGCCATTTGACCACTTCACCACAAGGACATTTGCTGAAGTAAAATGGATCATATTTAAATATTAGGTTTTCAAAGTAATAGTTCAAGTGCAAATTTCAACATTGCAACAGTTGTTATCTAATAGACAAATCCATCAATGTCACTTGTTTTAATAGAAAATAAGGACTGTGCTAGGTTTTCCCACAACAGTGGGTTATTCTGTTGGACTTAAACAGTAAACCTCTTACTCTAAACTCTGGCAACCTCTCTCTCTTGCATTATGTAAGCCATTAAACAATCATTAATTTGTACAAGTTTTAAATATAACACTGAAATAAAAGTTAAAATATTAATAATTGTCTGAAAGTAACATAACTAGAGTAATTAAATTAGGTTACTTTCAATTATTAATACTTCCAGTTTTACTTTTGTTATACTTTAAAACTTATGCACATTAACTACTCATAACTAGAGTAATTAAGTTATGAGTTGGAAAGTCCCTGCTACCAGATGCCCAGCATAATTTAAAGAACAAGTGGAGAGAAATAAAGATGGGGGGGGTGTAGGCACGAAAAACACAGTAACCAGGAGAGTTAGAAACAGAAGACCCCTCCCAGAAAGCTCATGGTGCAGCAGCAGAGTTATATGAGAATAATTGGGAGATCAGGCAGCATCTGTGTGGGGAGAATTGGGTCAGCAATGAAATAATCTTCAGAGAAAAGTGGGGCAGCTGGGAAGGGGAGAGAAAGAAGCACGCCAAAAAGAAAATGCTGAAGGAACTCAGCAGGTCAGGAAGCATCTACAGATAGTTGGCGTTTCAGGCCAAGACCCTTTATCAGGAAACCAGAAGACCTACCTGACACATTGACTGTTTATTCCCCTCCATAGATGCTGCCTGACCTGTTGTGTTCCTCCAGCATTTTGTCTGTGTTGCTCTAGATTCCAGCATCTGCAGAATCTCATGTCTAAGCCAACACAGAAGAAAGCCAATTACCCCCCAAACTGTTCCTTATTAATCCATTTCAGCTGCCTTACTTTGTCCCCCCACTCCCCCAAGCCCCACCCTCAAAATGTTGTTTTACATGAGCAGATTTGTCTCTCATTCCATTATGCTTGTTTCAGGTTTTTACTCTGATAATTTACTGCTCACTCTTACTTCTCCGTTTGAAAAATAACAAATCCCTTATTTCAGAACGTATGTAGCCCCAAAATAGGTAGAGAAGACTTGCCTTTCACACGGTTAGAATGCCTCAGCATTTCATAGGTTAGAAGTGTATCCCTGTTGTTTTCTAGGCCAGAGCGGCAGCCAATTTACACACAGCAGGATCCCGGATTTAGCAATAAAATAGATTAGTTGCTCCTGCCCTGTGTTTGCTGCTGCTAAGGTCACATTGAAACCTCTGCACACAAGACCAACTTTTGCTAAATCTTACCACGTCAGGGGCAAGTAGAAAATTGTAACCTGTGCACAGCAAGATTTGAATGCCATTTAGAAAATCCATTTCCTTTAAATCTGAAGCAAAGACCGTCACACTGCTCACCACCTTGACTTTGGTTTGCATTCAGTTTTATCTAGCTGGAGCTTGCTATGATTTTAATTGCCAACATTATTCTCTCACTAATAAGTATAGAAATGGAAAAACACATTCTGCTATTAGCAAGTTCTGAGTGGTCAGACACCTTAGTATTGTTTTTTTTTATTTAATTGTTAACCCTAAATTTACAATTCTGCATAAAATGATTTAAGCGGAAAGATAAAGCAGAGAGATGGACGGGCAATATAATTAGTTCAGTCTTTTGACAGATTATGCAGATCAGAAATTGAATGCTAATATTAATTTATTGGACACCATACAGCCACATTTGTAATACCAGACTATATACTTTTGACTGATAACTTTCAATTTATCTTCACACAGAATATGCTGGATCACAATAAAGTGTTTCTAACCCACCTTTACTGGGAACTCTATGAATAATACTCACTGCAGATAATATCACTCAGACCTTAGATCTAACTGCTCTAAATGGCAGATCTTTTTTCGTATGATAATACAATATAATAACAATGTATTAACTTATAAAACCTGCTGGTTCATTAATGAATTCCGACAATTTAGGATTAAAGTTTCTGCCAAATCCAAGCTGCCGCCACACCAGTCTACACGAACCAACAGGAGAGTGATGTTGGCACACGCAATAAAATGAGGTCAATGGAGGTGGCTGGTTGATGGTCAGTGTGGACTCCAGGGGCTGGAAGATCTGTTTCCATATTGCGTGAATCAATGACATAGAATAGCACGACCCAAACACAAAACCAAATTAAGCTCTCTTCTGCCTGCACATGATCCAGATCCCTCCCATTCCCTGCACGTTGACGTGTTCCTCTAAAAGCCTCTTAAACACCACCCTCGTATCTGCTTCCAGCACCATCCCCAACAGCCCAATCCAGAAGCAAGTAATGCTGATATTTCAACACCATGACACACTTCACCAATAAGATGCCCTGCATTAAGGTCTCATGGATAAAGTAGGAACCACTCCACGACACCTCGGTCCTTTGGAAGTGCCGCCGTGATCCCACGGATCCCCTGATACCGTGACTGGACAGCAGTCTATGCACTCACAAGGCACTTCTCTTCATTTCAAGCCAAGGCGTACTCAAAGGTCCCCTTCTCTAGCCCGTCCATCCCATCTGCCCAAGTTGAGGAGGGCATGCTGCTGTAAGGGTCTAGAAGGATCCGGAAACACCGCACAATGAGGAGGCCCAGGAAAATGAATAAGATGCCCACGAAAGCGAAGGCGGTTTTCTGCTCCAGCGTCAGTGGGTAGGTGTGCACGGTGCCCCCTGTGCTGATGCCCAGGGAGCTGTTATAGTGATTGTTGATCATTGTCACAGGGCTGTAGCCTCGTCAGAGTTAAATCTGCCGGAAGTAAAAACATCATAATTAGCATGAGAAAGGCAAGGGAGATCCACCTGCTGATGCTGGAACTCTGCAAGAGTAACACAACACTCGGAGGGGCAGGCGGCATCTGTGGGGGGGGGGAGAGTGTAGGGTGAACTCTGCCAGTTGTTGAACACAAAACCTCCAACTCTGCTTCCCTTCACCCTTGCAGCTGCAGAGTACTTTGTCCCACCATCAGCCCCTTCCCCACCCCTATAACAGCCCCCACGTCATTAGAGATACACACGCTGGTGGTGGGTGGTGCTGCAGGGCATGAACCTCGCTCGTGCTGAGGACAGTCATCCCCACAGATATTAAACCTGGTGCACTCACCCCCCCCCCAGGGTTAAGGTTAAAACAGCTAGTAAACTTGGTTACTAGTGAGTTAAACAGCTGGTTACTGGGTCTGAACAGTGATGAGGTGGAGTGGATCAGGGGGAGAAGGGGGATATATGACAGAGGAAGACAATGGATACGAGATGAAACAATGGATATGGATGTAGAGGAGAGGGGAGGGATGGGATGGATGCAGTGGGGGAGGATGGAACTGGATGGGGAAATTCTACATGGACAAGATGGTAAATGGGGGGATGAGTAAGGATGGACAGAGTGGAGAGGACCGAGATGGCCAAGGGCAGGGTGAGCAGTGATTGAAGGAGGTATGGGGCAAAGAAGGGAAGGAATTGAGAAAATGTGGGATTAAGTGACGGGGGGGAGGGGGTGTAGAAGGCAAAATGATGAGAACGAGAAGCAGTGCAGGAAAAAGAGAGTGGATAAGTGGATGGGAAGAGAAGGGATGGAGAAATATTGGGTAGGGCTGCAATAGTGCAATGTAGAGTGGGATGGAGGGTTTGGATAAGGAATAGGACAGGGAGACATAGGGTGGAAAGAGATCCACGGGGAAGTGGATTTGCTGTACGGGGACGGGCATTGTTGCAGGGTGAGATGGAAGGGGAAAATGAATAGAATGAGCAGGGACGGAGAAGAAACTGGATGGGAAGCGATAGAAGGGTCAGGCTGGGAAGCGTTTGTAAATAATAAACTGGGGAGAGAGGTGGCGGGGGTATAGACGAAGAAGGTTGAGATGTAACGGATAGATTAGAGGGGAACGGGAGGGGGGAGATGTGGGAAGGAGTGGGGAGGGAGGCGATGAGGGAAGGAGTGGGGTGGGAGGCGATGAGGGAGACCAGGTTATTGGTACCGGTACCGTGCTGCCCCGTGGCCGGTAGCCGCAGCCCCGCAGACAGACAGCGGCGCTCCCGGCTCCAGCTGACCTGTTGCGCATCTGCACAGCGGCGGCTGCCTGGGGCCCCGCTGCCGTTCGGTCCCCTCCGGCCGGGGACCCACCTTCCGCAGCGGCGACTCAGGCCAAAGTTTGTCCCCCGCCCACCATCTCCGAAGCTCGGCCGACGGAGACTGGAAGCAGAGTGGCCGCCGTCATGCTCCCGTCCCCGGCACCGGTCAGTGCAGGCGGGGCATTCGCACCTGATGCGCCGCCCCCGGGAGCTGCATCTGTCTGCCGCTGGTATTCAGTCTGTCTCCTACCGTCGTCCGGTAGACCCGCGGCAGTGTCCAAGACGCTCGCTGATTCTCCGCAGCCGGTGTCCGGTCCCCGGGACCCTCATTCGTCTCCCGCCGACTGTCTGTGAAGTTGCGGCGGCGGGCAGGCGGGCACCGAGCCCCGTCCCTGCCCTGCCCGAGTCTGCAGCCTGAGTGAAGCAAGTTGTATCAGCGTGGCCATCTGACGGGCACAGGCGGACCAGGTAACCTGGGTGGGGGGCGGGGCTGGCTGTCACCGCTCCCTCATCCCATCCTGGGAGTCCCATTCTCCCCCCCCCCCCACCCCCACCGCACCCCACCGATCAGCTTGCGCTCTGCACCGCACCTGGTACCTTGGCATCTCTCCGCCTCATCGCCATCTGGCCGGAGATGATTATGCCAGTGCAGGCTGGTGACTGAAAGCAGTTCCTGCCCCTGCTCTCCTTCTTTATGAAGAAGCCCAACACCCCTCCTCCAGAGAGGAGCGGACAGCCCCAGATGAGGTAGAGGGGTTAGGGGCGCAAAGCTGGGAGGTGGGAGGGGTCGGGTATGCTGGGCTTGGTTGACATTGCCCTGCTCCAGCAACGCAATGAGGGGTGCAGGGCATCCACTGCCACCTGTTCCTCCCAAGGCCCATGGAACAGCTGTGCAGCCGGTACAGCGTGAGCTGCAGAGCTCCAGTGACCCTGGTTCGATCCTGACCGTGGGTGCTATCTGTGTAGCTTTAGAACCGCGTGTAGGTTGCCCCGAGTGCTTCCAGTTTCCCTCCCACCTCCCCAAGACGTGGGGAATTGGTGAGCTGTTAACTGCTGTAAAGTGACCCTGGTGCGTTGGAGAATCTGGGGGGGGGGGGGGAGGGAATTGATAGGAATGTGCGGAGAATAAAAAGGGATTATTTAGGCTCATTGTAACTGGGTGCTGAATAATCAGCATTGACCTGATGGATTGGAGGCCCTGTTTTCATTCTGTGACACTGAAAGGTTTAACCACTCTCCTGCTTTTTACTCCATTCCTAAACATTTACTGCCCTTAATGCCACCTGCAGTGTGTACCATTTACAAAACGCCCAGGCTACTCCAACAACTCTTCCAAAACCTGTGATCCCTACCAACAAGAAGGAGGGCAGCCACTGCACAGGAACTCCCACCAGCCGCAGGTTCTTCTCCAAGTCACACACCATCCTGATCTGGAAACGTATCACCACAGTTACGCAGAATACCTTCACCAGAAGGACTCCAGCGGGTTAAGTTTCTGGCGCACCGCCACCATCTCAAGCACTGTTCCCCCTACGCCTTACAGGAACACGGCCGCGCAGTAGCTGAAATGCTCCCGCTCACGTAGCCTTTGTTGCCACACAGCTGGAATTTTCTCAACGTTTAAATATTTAAAGTGCCACACAGTTTTTAGGCCGTGTAAACATTTTTTGCTCAGCGCAAAGGTTGGTCCACACAGCTGTAAAAAAAAAATTAGAGGGAAGGTTGGTCTCAAGCAGATAGGGATGGCCAATAAAAACCAGAGGGCTGGATTTTATAAATAGTATAAATGTTAACATAGATTCTGCTTCCACTGATTCTGGCTGGCCTCTGCCTGAAACTGCGATGAACAAATAGTTAATTGTATTCTTTTGTTGAGTTACAAATTTTACTGGTAAGTGGAAATGTTTTTTTCTCTTGTTATCTTTGTGAACCTTCCATCAACATCACTGTTGAATCTTGATGAAGGGTCTCGGCCCGAAACGTCATCTCTTTATTCCTCTCCATAGACGCTGCATGACCTGCTAAACTCCTCCAGCATTTTGTGTGTGTTGTTCTGAAATTCCACAACTGCAGAATCTCTTGCGTTTATCAACATGGCTGGTGGTCCCAGCTTCTGCCATCTCCCTTCGTTGCCAAACATCAGCAGTACTGTAAACCTTACACCGCAGAGTGGGATTGCACCTGAGCCCCAAACACTTCCTTTGCTTTTGGACTGTGTCTCTGCAGACAATACTGAGCATCCCAGCAACATTTCATTAAACTTCATTTTATTAACATGCTCACTTAAAAGATTCCGAACTTCTCTGTTCCTGATAAAAGTTTTAATCACTAGAACTCCATCACTACATACTTGGCTGTTTTAAATTCTGTCCAACCACCATCCAATCTATTAATTTGTTTCTATCTCCCCTTGTCTTTTTCAAAGTTAATGAAACTTCCTAATTTGTGTTATCTTCAACCATTAAAATGATAATTATCTACACTCAGTGTCTACTTTATTAAGTACACCTGCTTGCTAATGCAAATATCTAATCGGCCAAACATGCAGAAAGAGGTTCAGTTGTTGTTCAGACCAATCATCAGAACGAGGAAGAAATGTGATCTCAGTGACTTTGACCATTATTTGATTATTGATGCCAGACGGGGTGGTTTGAGTATCTCAGAAACTGCTGATCTCCTGGTATGTTCATGCACAACCGTCTCTGGAGCTTACAGAAAATGGTGTGAAAAAACAAAAAAACATCTGGTGAGTGCCAGTTCTGTTGGTGAAAACATCTTGTTAATGAGAGAGGTCAGAAGAGAATGGCCAGTCTGGTTCAAGCTGACAGGAACGTGACAAGAACTCAAGTAAACACACATTACAATAATGGTGTGCAGAAGGGCATCTCTGAATGCACAACATGTTGAACCTTGATGTGGATGGTGCACAGCAGTGGAAGACCACAAACATACACTCGATGTCCACTTAATTAGGTACAGGACATAGATTTACGAATAGTCCCAATACTAATTCCTGCCTCCACCCCATCTGGGATCTGCTAGCATTGTACTGTCATATCTCTTCAATACAACATGCCAGTCAATTTGACTTAGCATCAAGCGAAGTCTATGACATATCATCAAAGGCCTTTTAAAAAGCCATATACAGAATATCCATTGCAATCCCATTATCAATAGGCGCAGCTTCTTTAGGGGATTACATTAGCATAAATTGATAAAAAATGCTATTGTATGAGTTGCCAAAATGACTGTATGTAGAGAGGGCCAGACTGTGCTGAGTGATTTGCCATCTAATAATTACTAAGAGTGGCAACTTCCAGGGTAGTGGTAGTCACTGAGAAGAATGGCCAAAAGCCTCTTTTAACCCTTGCCTGTTCTTTTGTCAAATCCGTGCTTGATGAACCAAGATGGCACTGGTGATCCATGGTGACGTTCTGTAGGTTACGTACAATACTTATAAATATGCCTCTTTTGAATTACTTTCACTGCAGGCTGATGCAAGTAACTTCCCTTTAAGCAATGTATTTTTAAATCAACTTCATGATCTACAGATTTTACAATTGAACTCCCCAGTTGTTGCGGTCAAGTTGGTGGTTCTATTATGGTCATTATTTTATTTTGGATTTATTGAGTATGCCTGCAAAGAAATGAATTTCAGGATTGTATATGTACTTTGAACTTTGATTACTCTAATGTTCTCCTTGTTGGCTTCTTTCCCAAAGACTAAAGTCTGACTTGTCTCAATTGCAGCTGATGATATTTGGATGCATTCTCCCCTCTTTGTGCATTTTTATCAGCATTTAGTGCAAAATCCCTGCCTTCTCTGTTCTGAGACGTCTTCAAGACCTACCTCTCCCTCCCTCCATCAGTTAGCCTTCCAATTCTGACCTCCACACTGTTCAATATAACCACCTGCAACCTTGAAGGACAAAGCTCCACTTTACCCACCCTAAAATAATCTCAAATCTGTTTGTTTCCCCAACCTCTCCAAGTAAATTCAACAATACCATAAGAATTGGGAGCTGAATTGGGCCATGCAGCCCATGAAGTCTGCTCCACCATTCCATCACGGCAGATTTACTTCCTAGTTCAACTTTTGCCAGTTTTTATTCCTACACTATGGACTATCTTGAGAATTTTGTAGTGTTATAGTTATTGCACAGTTGCCGGACTGAAGTGTATCTCTGACAGCACCTTGCAAAATCATCACCTCTGTCCTGGGTGCAGTGAAAAGCTGAGAACACCATCCCTCCCAAGTTTCAATCTATGATCACAGGCAAGGTTTTTAAAATCCTCTCTTCCATGGAAGTGGTTCGGGCCAGTATAACTTCAGAATGACTTGGATAGGTACATGGAGTGGGAGGTTGCAGCAGCTTAGAGGGATATGGGCTGAATGCAGGAAATTGGAACCAACAGGTGGGCACCATTGCCAGCACGGAGTTGTTGGGTAAAGGGCCTATATTTTTTCCTGTACTGCCCTATGACTCTATGAATGCCCCTTTCAATGTTTTCAGGGAAAATTAGAAATATTATGAGTGAAAGAACATATTGAAGAAGGGATATAGTCACATCAGGTCTGGAAGAAAGATTCAGTGGGGGCAGTGAGGGGCTGGAGAACTAATGGCAATGCCAACGGATACAGTGCATCGGTGAGGACGAGTCGACTTTAAAACTTCAGGTAGGACAAGAGTTGTAGGGAGCATATAGACACAACCGGCAAAGACAGAGACAGCTGCTGGACAGACCTCCTGGAACCAGGTAAGTTGGAATCTGAAAGAGATTTCCTTATGGAATTCATAAGAGTTCTGGGAAGTTCCCACCCCTCACTTAACATCTGTAACTGGATTTAAACAAAAAAACTTGTAAATGATCAGTTGGTGTGAGATAGAGAAGCACAACATCACTGATGGTCAGGGAAGTTTCCTCAGGAGGGTTGCCACATATGAGGTTTGGACACACAATATATCTACCTACATTTAAGGAAGAATTTTTTTGTTTTAGCCAGAGAGTGGTGAATCTGTGGAATGCTCTGCCACGGACTGCAGTAGAGGCCAAGTCCATGGGTGTATTTAAGGCAGAAGTTGATAGTTTCCTGATTGGTCAGGGCATCAAAGGTTATCCCGAGAAGGCAGGTGTTTGCGGTTGAGTGGGATTGGCCATAATGGAATGGTGGAGCAGACTCGATGGGCTGAATGGCCTAATTCTGCTGCTAAGTCTTATGGTCATATCTCTGGAATACGGTCAGGGTTTGCTGTAAAACCTACCTTCCGTCACTCAGTCGGTATAGCACCCATCACTATTGAACATGACGCATCTGAAAAGGTAGAGAATCTTGCAGTAGTAATTGGAACTGCACCAACTTATTAAAATATGCATTTAGACTAATTAAATAATTGCTTTATTATCTCTTTAATATGATCAATCAGCTCACTTCCTCTTTAATCTTGTCCCCCTTCCCCAATGTTTCTTGACATTCCTGCTTTTCACTAGCATTGTAAAATTCCATAAAACCTGTTTCAGGAGGGTGATGGTGGCACAGAAATAGAACTGGAGGTAACTGGAGGCAATAAGAAATTTAACCCACAGTTTTGGAGATCCATTTAACATTCTGAATTTGTACCTGTGAAGCAGTTTAGTGTTACCAAAGTGACAATATGAGTCACAGAAAGGATCCCGTATTCCCGTTTGAGCAACACACACAAAATGCTGGAGGAACTCAGCAGACCACACAGCAGTTATGGAAAACCGTAAACAGTCGACGTTTCGGGCCAAAACCCATGTTCCCATTTGAGCATATCATTCCAAGGCAGTACCAATGAATGCGGCAGAGCTAAACGTCACCTTTCAGACAAAGTTCTCCCAATGCTATTGAATGCTGTCCCAGCCAACACCTATTCCTCAAGTAATGCTGGAAGATGGGCTGATTAGGGATATGTCCCCACTGGTCATCATGGACACAGTTGGCCAAATAGCCTGTCTACCTCTTGTATAAGAATGAGCCTTATTTGTCACAGGTATGTTGAAACATACGGTGAAAAGCATTGTTTGCACGAACACCGTCCGAGGATGTGCTGGAAGCAGCGTTGTAAGTGTCGCCATGCTTCCAGCGCCAACACAGCACGCCCACAAAAATCCTAACCCATACATCTTTGGAATGTGGGAGGAAACCAAAGCACCCAGAGGAAACCCACGCAGTCGGGGTGGGGTGGGGGGAACGCACAAACTCTTTACAGACAGCAGTGGGAATTGATCCCCGATTGATGGCGCTGTTACGCGATGCGCTAATCACTGTGTACTGTGCTAGGCTGCTCTGACTCCATGAGCATTGTTCAGAAACCCGAAGGCAATCAGTTAATCAGTGCTGGTGGGATCTGATCATCTACAAACCAGCAAGCGAGTTTCCTGTGTTACAACCATAAGGAGGCTTCCAAAGTCGTTTTAGCTTTCATCTTAATATACAAAATTCTCAACAGGGCTTGACAGAGAAGGTGCAAGGATGAAGTTTTACTTGGCCTGAGCATCCAGACCAAGTTGGCACCATCTCAAGCTTGGAAGCCAACTCTTACACTCAGGACAAGAAGTAATATCTTCACCCAGAGGATAGTGAGTCTTTGGAATCCTCCATCCAAGAGGGCTGAAGAGGTTCAATGACTGGGTGTTTTTAGGACCAATTGATTTTTGATGTGAAGGGATGTGGAGTCAGTACAGGAAGATGGTGCTGGGATAAAAGGTCAGCCAGAACTTTACTGAGTGGCCTGTTCCTGTTTCTATGTCTTACATTGCCAGTGTACCGACAGTGAGCTGCACTTGCATCTTGTGAGGCTCCGCACAGGGGCTACATCACACTAACTTGTCATTTGGTTGTGAACGAGACTAGTAGTGCGGGAACCCTGCTTAGAGTACCAGTGCAGCAATACTCCGAGTCGCAGGGCAGGATCCATTACTCACCTGGGGACGGGGCAAATGCACAGGCAGCCTTCACTCCATTTTCCAGCTGATGAAGGGGAGCGGGGAGGAGCAAAGGACGTGGCCAGGATTTGGAAGCCCACTCCAGGCAGCTGAGACCTGGAGCATGATCTTCTTATTCATTCAGGGGATGCGGGCTTCGCGGACTGAGCCAGTATTTAATTATCCATCCCTAATGCCCTAGAGAAGGTGGTGGAAAGCTGCCGCCTTGAACCACTGCAGTTTTTGAAGTGTGGCACAGTCAGATTTTGTAACTCTAGAAACTAATAGAAAGAAAAACACGGGAGGCAGGATATGTGTGTCTACTTTGTTTTACTTTTAGTGAGGTGCACACGTATGCTGTGGAGGCATAATAACATATGCCATTCACATATTTCTTACAAAGAACCATAATGAGTTACGTAAACAAACGAAGGATGCTTAATCAAACAATATATTTACAATATTACTTAAACATTACTGAAGTATTAAATGCATTACACTCCTCCCTGCCTAGCTATAAACTCCAACTCAATATAGAAGCAACTCAACTCAAATATGTAAAGTTTTGCTCTCTAGTCATCTAGATATATATATATACATATATATATAATGCGACAATTATACAGACATCTACAGCATAGTAAATTTTAAATTGTTCCCTTCAGGCCTGAAGATTTCATCAGTGTGGAGGATTTCTTACTCTTGTGGGGTAATGTTTTTCCTGTCGAGGGAGATGTCTCTGCTTGGCAGGTGAGACTTGTGGCTGTGAAACAATCTCAGGTTCCGAGCCTCCTCCATGGTGGTTGCAGGGGTTGACTCTGGGACTGCAGGAAGTGATTCTGACAGATCTGGACACCTTTCTTCTGGCTGTGATGGCCTCCCAAACAGTGCAAGGCAAGCTGCTTGATCTGCTGATCTATCCCAGGCCAGCAGGCAAAGCTTTGAGTCAATGGCTTCATTTTGACCACACCTAGATGACTGGCAGGAAGCTCCTCCAACACTTTAGCTCTCAGCTCGGATGATACTCAATCCCCACATAAGACAACCCCTATCAAGGGCAAGTTCATCCCGGCACTGGTAAAAATGGGGGAACTGGGATTTCTGCTGTTCATTCCAGCTATTTTTGGTGGCCATTTAGACCTAAGACAGTGTGGAAGTCTTTTCTAGTTTCCCTTCAGATCACTTCTACAGTAATACAGAAACTTTTGATTTGCATTAGGGAGAATATGGCAAGATAAATGTCCCCTTTTGTAAATATTTCAGGTATTTCCATTTCCAAGGGTAGACGGGACAATCCTTCAGCATGTCCATGATTAGTTGTCCTCTTGAATTCAATCTTGTAATTGTGTCGTCCAAGACACAGAGCCCATCTCTGTACTTGTGCTGCTGCTGTTAGTGGAGTGTCCTTCTGTGGACTGAAAATGGGCGCCAGTATTTGATGTCAGTAATGAGGGTAAACTCTCTCCCATACAAGTACTGGTTGAAACATTTTACACCCCAAACCAGACTTAAGGCTTCTTTGTCAATCTGTGCATAACTTCTATCTGCAGTTGTAAGGGAACATAATGCAAAAGCTATGGGGCATACATTTCCATCACTCATAACATATGACATGACCGCACCTACAGTATACCATAGGACAAGCTTCACTGGATGAAGTGGATCATAATGTGTGATGTCACCATTTCCTTTGCCTTTTGGAAATCCACCCAACCTGTAGTAATGATTTCAAAGGATGGAGCACAGTAGCCAGGTTTGGCAGTAACCTGTGATGGTAATTAATGAATCCTATAAAGGATCATAACCATGGCATGTCCTGTGGCCTGGAGGTATTCGCCAATGCTGAAATTTTCTCAGCACACTTGTGTAATGCTTGTGCCTCAATGGTGTGACCACAGTAAGTGATGTTTGGTTTAAAGTACTCACACTTGTTGCATCAGGTACTGAGCCCATAATCTTCTACTCTTTTTAGCACCACCTTGACATTTTAGAGATATTTCTACTCATCCTTACTAGTAACACTGAGCGCCTCAGCAGCCTTGCAGCTTCTGGTCCAAAGCTTTCTACCAGAGTGCAGGAGAGGACACTGCTCCCAAAATAAACCTATTATAGTGATAAAGCCCTTTGTGAGTGTTCATGGTGAGCAACACTTTGGACTCTTCTTCCATCTCCATCTGTAGGTAGGCATTATCTAAGAAGACTTTGCTGGAGTGTTCCCTCCAGAAAGGTTTGCAAAGATATCCTCTATCCTGGGCTCCAATTAAGTTGCAGTTGTCACAGCCAACCACAGCCCCATAATGCTGGCCCTCCTGTTCCTACCACATACAAACCCAATTAGGCTTGCTGGTTGTTGTATTTCACGGTTACGAATATTATTCCAACAGGAGTTATCTTTTTTCTGGTATAATTTCTTAGCTGGATAGCTGCAGGCTTCATTTCCATATCTTTGAAATGCTGTTCAAACTCGTTTGCCAAGCCAGTGTCGAATTCTATTAAAATTAATTTGCCATTGACTTCTGGTGTAAGTCATATTGTTTATCTCTTGTTAGCTTTCATGTTATAAATCTGAAGGCTACCCATTCCTGTGTCACTCTCATCATCAGATTTTTCATCAACCTCATGCAGATTAGTGCTCTTTTTGAAACTGCAATTTGACTTTTCATTTTTTTCTCTTCCTTCTACAGTTCATATTTTTTTATTTTTGTCTCTCCAATATGCTCTTTATATGTGTCCTACTTTGTGAATTTTCTGCAAGTTTCATCTATAAACCTGCATTGGTCTGGTGTATGTGAGCCCCTGCTACAATGGTAACCCAACTTGTTCAGCCAGGCAGGTTTCTGTTTAAATGTTGCAATTTTGTTTAGGCTCACTTTCACACCTGGCTGCAACTTAGTGGTGTCTCCAGCTACTGTTCCCATTGATACAGCAATTTCAACTGCTCTTTTAAATGTGATTTGTGCTCCAGTTAAGAGCTGTTTCTAAATGCTTTCTTGTAAGATTCCACAAACTAAACAATCTCTTGGAGTATCATTAAGCCCATTACTGAATTGGCAACGCTCAAATAATGTCTTCATTTCAGTCACTTAAATGGAAATGGACTCCCCTTCCTTTTGATTCCACTCATAAACACTAACGTTTTCAGCAATGGTTTCAGTTCTAAATGTTCCTGCATTACTTTCACAATATCAGCAAAGCTAATTTCAGCAGGTTTGGTTGGAGCAGTCAAACTTCTAAGCAAACCATATTATTTCCCACCTATTTCACTTAGTAAAGCTTGCACTTGCTTTTCATTGGCTATTTCAATTGCATCAAAATACTGCTCAATTCGTTCATTACACATCATTCAGTTATCTGTTGTGCAATCGAACACATCTATCTTTGTGATGTAGCCAGCCATTTCTGCTATTTATTTATCTATTATTATTCTCATCACCCGTACTCACTGTTGATGAACCCGTGAATTTCGTCCATTTTCTGCCTTTTTTATTAAACTCAACTGCCTTCTCCCCTTCTGAAGAAATGTGCTACACTTTTAAAAAACTTAACTGTCTCTCTCCCCTTCTGAAGAAAAACATGCTGTGCTTCAAGAGGTAGGTAGTCATCTCAGGTTTGTTTTAAAATTTACTTGTCACCACTGTTATGTTTTGTAACTCCAGAAATTAATTGAAACAAAAACACAGGAGCCAGGAGATCAGTGTCTACTTCATTTTACTTTTAGTGAGGTGCACACATATGACATAGTGCCATAATAACGTATGCCATTCACATACTTCATGCATATATCTCATCATATATTATGTAAACAAAGAATGCTTCATTAAACAATATATTTACAATATTATTCAAATATTACTTAAATATTAAAACACTACAGCAGATACACTCACAGTGCTGTTAGAGAGGAAGTTCCCAGTGACAGTAAAGGGATGGAATATGTGTGGTTTGGAGAGCGACAACCGGGTTGTGGTGTTCCCCATGCCTTCTTTCTAGCTGGTAGAGGTGGAGGGTTTGGACCTAGGGCACTATCCTAACAGGAATTCCTGCAGATATGTCCTGTTCCTGAAAATCCCAACCCCAACCCTAACCCTAACATTCCAACCACCATGCACCTTCCTTTATGACTGGTATGATTCCAGCCATAGAGGGTTTTTACCCCTGATTCCCATTGACTTCTGTTATCTAGGGCTCCTCTCTCCCATTCCCTTCTCCTCACCTGTCCATCACCTCTTCTGGTGCCCCTTCTCCTTCCCTTTCTTCCATTTTCCTATCAGATTCGTTCTACAGCCCTTTACCTTTTCCACCTATCACCTCCCAGCTTCTCAATTCATACCCCCTCTACCCACCTTCCTCCCCATCACCTGGCTTCACCTATCACCTGCCAGCTTGTACTCACTCCTTCCCCTCCTTAACCTCACCTCCTTATTCTGGCTTGTCTTCCCCTTCCTCCCCAGTCCTGATGAAGGGTCTCAGCCCAAACTCTTTATTCCCCTTCATTGATGCTGCCTGACCTGGTGAGTTTCTCCAGCATTTTGCGGTTGCTCCAGATTTCCAGCATCTGAGGAATCTCTTGTGTTTGTGACAGGGTAATAAGCCCAATCTGATTCTGAAGACTCCTCCACTGCCCTCCGAGGAGGAGTTTCAAAGACTCCTGACAACCTGAGAGAAAAATCTTTATCTCATCTCTATCATAACTAGGTGACATGCATTTTTAAACACTGATCCCTAATTCAAGATTCTCCCATAGGAGGAAAAATGTCCTCTCCACATTCACCCTGTTGAAACCCTGAGGGCTGTGTATATTTCTGTAATTACGCATCTATTGCCCATTTCCTCACAGACTGCCTGACAGCCCTTCTCGGAAACCTCCCCGTGCTCTGGGTGTGAACTCTCCCAGATACCAGGGTAGGTTTGATACTCAGCAGTGTGCAGGACAAATTTTCATGGGATTCTGGTCATTGCTGCGGAATTATAGAAGGTATCTATTGTTTAAATGATATTTGGTTTAATACACCTTGATACTGTATTCTGACTGTAGCTGTTCTAATGAGAGGAAGTGGACAGGATTGATCTTAAACAGGAGCTGGTCACACCAAGGGATTTGCAATTAAGTTTCAGCCTAGACCTAAACATGACGAATTCTGCAGATGCTGGAAATTCAAGCAACACACATCAAAGTTGCTGGTGAACACAGCAGGCCAGGCAGCATCTCTAGGAAGAGGTACAGTCGACATTTCGGGCCAAGGCCCTTCGTCAGGACTAACTGAAGGAAGAGCTAACAAGAGATTTGAAAGTGGGAGGAGGAGGGGGAGATCCAAAATGATAGGAGAAGACAGGAGGGGGAGGGATGGAGCCAAGAGCTGGACAGGTGATTGGCAAAAGGGATATGAGAGGATCATGGGATAGGAGGCCCAGGGAGAAAGAAAAGGGGGAGGGGGAGAAAACCCAGAGGATGGGCAAGGAGTATAGTGAGAGGGACAGAGGGAGAAAAAGGAGAGAGAGAGAAAGAATATGTGTATATAAATAAATAATGGTTGGGGTACCAGGGGGAGGTGGGGCATTAGCAGAAGTTAGAGAAGTCAATGTTCATACCATCAGGTTGGAGGCTACCCAGACCGAATATAAGGTGTTGTTCCTCCAACCTGAGTGTGGCTTCATCTTTACAGTAGAGGAGGCCGTGTTCATCTTTACAGTAGACGAGGCCGTTTTGCTGAACACCTACGCTCCGTCCTCCAGAGAAAGCAGGATCTCCCAGTGGCCACACATTTTAATTCCACATCCCATTCCCATTCTGATATGTCTATCCACGGCCTCCTCTACTGTAAAGATGAAGCCACATTCAGGTTGGAGGAACAACACCTTATATTCCGTCTGGGTAGCCTCCAACCTGATGGCATGAACATTGAGTTCTGTAACTTTCGCTAATGCCCCACCTCCCCCTCGTACCCCATCCGTTATTTACTTATATACACACCTTCTTTCTCTCTCTCTCTCCTTTTTCTCCTTCTGTCCCTCTCACTATACCCCTTGCCCATCCTCTGGGTTTTTTCCACCCCTCCCCCTTTTCCTTCTCCCTGGGCCTCCTGTCCCATGATCCTCTCATATCCCTTTTGCCTATCACCTGTCCAGCTCTCGGCTCTATCCCTCCCCCTCCTGTCTTCTCCTATCATTTTGGATCTCCCCCTCCCCCTCCCACTTTCAAATCTCTTATTAGCTCTTCCTTCAGTTAGTCCTGACGAAGGGTCTCGGCCCGAAACGTCAACTGTACCTCTTCCTAGAGATGCTGCCTGGCCTGCTGCGTTCACCAGCAACTTTGATGTGTGTTGCTTCAGCCTAGATCTACTTTGTTGATCTATTGCTTTAGAATATTTCTTCTAACCAGTGAGGATTAGGTGGAACATAGCAAAGAGAACTTGGGAAATTTCAGCCTCTGTCAGTCACTGTCATTTCATTTATGGAAAGGTTTCAGTGCACATCCAAAGCTTATTGGTAAATCCATCATAAGAGACAGAGATAATTTAATGGACACCCTTATCTCAATTTAAATACTTTTATAAACGTTAGATCATCTCAAATCCTTTGACTCTTTAACAAACTTTGAAAGGCAGTTGTTGACAAGGTGACAGCTGCTAGACTTAATTAATCAGTCTGTGTTTCAGCCGAATGCCCATTTTCCCAAAGGGAGGTAATCAATTCTCTTCATGATTAGATACTACCTGCAAAGTCTATTAAGGCCTTTCTCATTGTCTGAATGCCTGATGAACACAAAACTTCATTAAGAGTTTCCAAGCTGAGCTCTTGAGAAAGTCACAAAGAGTGTTATTTCAACATACAATATTTTACAATACTCAGAGAAATTAATGTAGTGTTGGCGATACAAGTCTTAGGAATGCATACAAATATAGAGCCTAGATACTCTGAAGCTGCTTAGCAGTAAACACCATTGAATGTTCCAGGGAGAAGTTTCAGAGAATGCCGTTCAGTCTAGTGGAAAGAAACCCGTCCATGCTTGATTTCTTCGTCCAGTTTCCGTTATTGATCAAGATTTGAAATAAACTGGCAAGCTGGTAATTGGTTTATTATTGTGATTGATGTACAGTAAAAAACTTTATTGCCACCTATACAAATCACTTCAAAACATGAGTAGATTGAGGTCGTACAAGGGAAAACAATAACAGAATGCAGAATAAAGTGCTACTATTACAGGGAAAGTGCATTTCATGCAGATGATAAGGTACAGGGTCATAACAAAGTAGACCGTGACGTCAAGAGTCCGTCTGATTGTACTAGGAGACTGGTCAATAGTCTCACAACAGCAGGATAGGAACTGTTCTTGAGCCTGGTGTTATATCCTTTCAGGATGTCGTATCTTCTGCCCGACAGGAGGAGAGAGAATAGAGAATGGGATGGGTGAGGTCTTTGATTATGCTGGCTGCTTTAATGATTGACAGTGCTGTGGAGAACCGGGACAAAGGGTTGCTCTATTGAATCTGCCACATTGCAGCATGAAACAACATGGATCCCATCGTCCCAAGCTGAATAATTGCTAGCTGGGCAACAGGTAACTGAGCACTGCTGAATTAAGCCCTCGCTAGGTAGCCCAAGAAACTAAACTGTGGGAATTTGTTGCTCCATTGTCTCCCTGAAAACAACATAAGTCCGATACTGGACTCCCACTGCTTTGGGTTATTCTTACAATTTTTCCTTTCCTTCCTCATGCATCACAGCTCTCTTATCAGCTAAATAAGCATCTGCCTCCAAGGAGGTTTCTCTGACTGGACATCCGTGACCAGCAAAGATGGGATTTCTATTTGTGATGTGAGACACAAGAGAGGCAAGATGCTGGAATCTAGAGCAACACACAAAACCCTGGAGGGCCAGGCAACACCTGTGGAGGGAATGTAGGTGGTCAGATCAGTAAGTTTGCAGGCAACTTAAAAATAGGTGGAGGGGTGGGTAGTGGGGCAGGTTGTCCAGTATCCCGCAGGATACAGATCAGCTGAAAATTTGGTGGAGAAATGGTAGACGGAATATATTCCAGGCAAGTGTGAGGTGATGCATTTTGGAGGGTCAATGCGAGAAGGAAGAATACAGTAAGTGTCAGGACCTCTAGGAGCAGTGATACGAAGAAGGATCTTGAGGTGCAAGTCCATAGCTCCCTTAAAATGGCGACACAGGGGAACATCGATTCAGACCATGAGAGGCCTGCGTCAGGCATTTTCATGCCTTACAAGGCGCAGATTGGAAGTCTGTGTGGGGCGCCACTCCTCGCACAGACACTAGAGCAATGTGTGGTTAAGTGCCTTGCTCAAGGATACAAACACACTGCCACAGCTGAGGCTCGAACTAGCGACTTTGAGGTCACTAGATGAATGTCTTAACCACTTGGCCACATGCCCAACACAGGTGGAAGAGCATAAGGCATACCTTGGTTGAGTTACTGTGTGCAGTTCTAGTTGACACATGACAGGAAGGATGTGGAGGATTTGGAGAGGTTGAGGAAGAGGTTCACCAGGACGCTGCCTGGATTGGAGTTTATTATCTCTAAGAGGTTGGACAAACTGGGTTTGTTCTGGCTGGAGTGTCACATGGGATGGGTAAAAGTATATTAAACCATGAAAAGCATAAATAGGGTGCATGGTCAAAATCATTTTCTTGTGGCCGTAGTGTCAAAAACAAGAGGGCACACATTGGAAGTGAAAGGAGGGATGTATAAAGAAGATGTGTGCAGCAAGATTTATTTTACAAGTAAAGGGGTGGGTTTGTGGAACACATTGCCGGGGGGAGGGGTGTTTGAAGCAGATATAATAGTAGTTTTTAAGATGGACTTAGAAAGACACATGAGCAGGCAGGGAATGGAGGGGAATGGACCATGTACTCTCAGATGGGATTTGCTAGATTGACATCAAGGTTAGTCTAGATGTGATGGGCCAAAGGGCCTCTCCCTGAGCAGTACTGTTCTACATTCTATTTTTGAGGAATCTTCTAAATGTAGTTCTGCTGCAGAAACAGTTTGAACTTAAAAGTTCTTCAAAATTGCCAAAAGCAATTTTCATTCAATAACAAAACTAAATTACATTGAAGTACAGCAAGTCTGAGGGAAAACTGAATATTCACAAGGAACTAACTTCAGTACAGTAAGAATCGTCCATTTACAAGTTGCATGTCATTCAGTGTACAAGGAGAAATCAGTATTTATTTGACAAGGATGGAAGGTTCAGACATGTGGAGAAGGGAAGGCTCCAGTCTGGGTCACTGTGAATGCATCTAAAGCCTCCAGATGCTGTTGTTTCTCATCCACTGGGCCTCCACAGACTAAAGCTCTGGTTAAGGAGAAGGATATTTCCTGCTTTAAAAAATGATTGGAACCTTAAACTACATGGTCCAAATTATGCACTCATGTGCTTATGAGTGTTCTATAACTAGATTTAATATTTACATTTCATACCAGGTCTTCTCCGGCTTCTTTGCCTGATGTCAATGTTATTCAGGTACAGTTCTCCAGTGCTGGCCTCACTAATCCTGGGATCACCAGTTGCTGAGTCATGTTTACCCTTCACGAGATGGGAAGACGTCTTGCTTCATAACAGCAGCCAACTTCCATCAGGAGTTCAGAGAAGGGTTCGAGCTGGATTTATGAGTGTTAGGAATTGGGCTTTGGCCCTGAGTGAAAGGAGACATTTGACCAGAAAGTTTGGAGAGTTAGGGGGTTGGCTTTGACCAACATTTGCTAAAGGATCATGCTTAATCAATTTGATAAGATCTTTTGACGAGGTAATGGATTAAATTGATGATGGTAATAGATCACAAAGCAGTAAGCACAGGAACAGGCCCTTCTGCCCAAGAAGTCTGTGCTGACCATGATACCAAATTAAACTAAACTTATCTACTTGCACATGATCAATATCCCTCTATTCCCTGTATTTTGGTTTGCTTGTCTAAATCTCTTAAGCACCACTATCATGTCTGCTTCCATCACTATCCCAGGCAAGCTCGTTGCAGACACTTACTACCCTCAGTATAAAAAAATCTACCCTATATATCTGCTTTAACATTTCCCTCTCACCTTAAAGCTACGCCCTCTAGTATCTTACATTTATACCTGTAGGAGCCATGTACCTATTTTCTGACTGACTGTCTGTATTGTATTTTGTGTTGTGCATTTATGATGGGTAATTTGTTACGTGGGTTGGGGCAAAGTAGATGTGATGAGTATGGTTCCATATTTATGCTTTGTGTTTAGAGCAGAGGATAGGATGGGAGAATATTTTTTGTTGATCACTTGGTTTAGTACATTTAAAAATGCTTGGTAATGTTTAACTGCGAGTGTTTAAGTATATTTGAATATGCTTAGATCACCTATTTCTTAGTAAGTTAGTTTTAGTTTCATTAATTTTTTATCATTACAAGACAGTTCGTTTTTGCTGGTTTCTTAATAAAGGATCAATGTACTTCCTTTGACTTAGAACTTTGTTTCTTTGGAGCACGTCACAGAGTGTCAAATGCCCACCCCCCACCCCCTGTGCTTCATCTCTGAACTGCTTTGGTTTCTTTTAAAGTAATAGCTACAAAACCCGGGAAAAAAGTACGTCTATGTCTCTCATAATTTTATGAACTTATGTCAGGTCCCTATGCAATCTCCGATGCACCAGAGATAATATCCCAAGTTTGTTCAACCTTTCTAATAGCTATCATCCTCTAATCTAGCCATATACTTTCTCAAACTCTTACAGTCATAGTGATGAAGGCAAACAAGTCATATGCCTCTTTTACCACTGTAACTACTTGTCCTGCTTCCATCACCTTCTAATTCTGGTGGGCCACTTCAACTTCTACACCATCTCCAAAGCCTATAATGGGACAACCAGAAATGAAAGTGATGCAGCCTAACCAACGTTTTGCACTGCTGCAGTATGTTTCCTGACTCTGACACTCAATGTACCAAACGATGAGGACAAGCATGTCATACACCTTCTTTACCACCCGATCTGCTTGTGTTGTCATTTCCTTGTGACTAAGACAGCGGGTGCAGTGTATGTGACTTCCAGAGGCCACATAACAGCCTTCTGAAGAAACATGAAGCACCTGGTGTAAGAGAAGCATTGATATTGTGGACAAGGTGTTGGCTAAGAAACAGGGAACAGGAGCATTCTCCGTACTGAAGGAAGGTGAATAGTGGTAATAGTGGTGTTCACCAGGGATTGGAGTTTGGGCCATTCCCATTTTTAAAACTTAGTGGCCAGACTTGGGGCGGGGATGGTGGGGTGTGAAACCAACTAAGTTTTCAAATAACAGAAGACTTGAGATGATTGTGAATTCTGAAAAGGATTGTGATAGACTGCAGGATATGAACAGGCTGGTGGAGTGAGCAATTGCATGGCAGATGAAGATTAATGTGAAGAAGTGCGAGGTGATGGATTATGGTTAGAAGAAAATGGAGAGGCAATATAGAATTAAGGATTTTGTTTTAACATGGGAACAGGAGCGGAGGAACCTGCATTTGGATGTACAAGTATGCAAGGCATGCTAACAGGTTAATAAAGCATACACAGTTCTGGGCTTTAGTGAGAGAGGCGTAGAGCCCAAAAGCAGAAAAATCAGACAGAGCCTTTGAAAACAGTCGGGTGTCAGGTGGAGTATTGTGTCCAGTCTGGTTCCTCTCAGTGTAGGATGGGTGACACCAGAGAAGGGGCAGGGGAGGTTTATGAGAATAGTGATACGAGAGACTGCAGAGACTCCTTAACTACTCTACTTGGGGTCCCTCCATCTACTTTGGTCAGGCACTTGCCAGGATTAGGAGCTGGCTTTGAACCAATGCTAGGAGAACCAGGAATGGGCTTTGACCTGGACTTATGAAAGTGAGAAACTATCTCTGAGCAGGACCGAGGAGTGTCTGGAGCTTACTTTGGTCAGGATGAGGAGAGAGAAGATGAATCTGTCCGGGAGAATGGGGTTTTACAGCTGCTTTCAACCTAGAGTCTGGACAGTTAGAGATTGGTTGCAACCAGGAATTTGGAGACCTCGGGGGTAGGTTGGACCAAAATTTGCTAATAAGTAAATTATGTTTAGCCAATTTAATCAATTTTTTTTTTTGGTGAAGCACCAGACTGAGCTGTTGAGGTTATAGCAGTGGATCTTGTATACTTGGATTTCCAGAAGGCTTTTGTTAAAATGCCTCATAATAGGCTTATCACCAATATGGCCTAAAAGAGACATTCATAACATAGTTGGGTTAAGAAACAGACCTGTAATGTTATTGTGAATGAGGATTTGTCAGACTGAAGTAAGTGAACAGCGATATTCCCCGAGGATCAATGTTAGGACCATTTATCAAAATCTTTATTAATGACCTAGGTTTGGAAATGCTGAACACAATTTCTAAATTTGCAAATGACACAAAACTTGGCAGTATTGTGAACTGCAAAAGGCACTGTGATAGATTACAGCAAAATATGAACAGACTGGTGAAATGGGCAGATGGGAGGTAATGGATTTTGGCAGGAAGAATGAGAAGAGACAATTATAGAATAAAATAATTAAACCAGAAAATTCTGGAAACTCTCAACAGTTAGGCAGCATCTGTGGACAGCGAAACAAAGTTAACACTTCAGGCCAAGTTCCTTCACCGGAACTGGGGAAAGAAGGAAAGAAGTTTGTCTAGGTAGCAGAAGAGGTGATGGGGGAGCAAGGGATGAAATAATGGAACAGTTCAGATAAAGTTATGCTTCATTATGTAATCTGTTGCTCATGTTGTATAGTTTGCATAATGTTGTATAGCATAGCTATTTATAAACATGTAGGAGAGAAAGAGAAAAAATGGCCATTTCTTACATGAACAGAAAGGAAGAGTGAGTTATCTAATCAAGAGAAAAAAGGGCACTTTCTGTCAGGGGTGCAGGAGCAGGGAAAACCGGGTTATAGGTGTACAAGTCACTGAAAAAGAGCACCTCGGTTGGAGAAAATGGTTAATAATTCATAGACAGTTCTGAGTTATATCTACAGAGAAGGAGAGAGTAGTTGACTTTGCCCAATACATCACAAGCACATCCTTTCCTACCATCAGTTGTTTCTACAGGGGACGCTGCCTCAAGAAGGCAAAATCTATCATCAAAGATTCCCATCATCCAGACCACGATATCTTCCCACAACAAGCACTGAGTGGCAGGAACAGAAACCTGAAGTCCCACACCCCAGGTTCAGTTCCTTTGCTTCAGCTATTTGGTCTTGAACCAACCTGCACAGCCCTAATTTCTACCTCAGTATAATAACACTATGAACTCTTTGCACCACGAAAGAGTTTGTATTTTTGATCCAGTTGTGTTCTTTCCATAAGCCCATTAGAAATTGGAGCAGAATTGGGCCATTTGGCCCATCGAGCCTGCTCTGCCATGTTATCATGGAAGATCCATTTCCTTCTGAACTCTCCTCTCCTGCCTTCTCCCTGTAACCTATCACACCTTACCAAGGAGCTATCAACCTCCACTTTAAATACACTCAAGGACCTGGCCTCCACAGCCGCCTGTGGCAATGAATTCCACAGATTGTTTAACTCTGGTTAAAGAAATTCCTCCTCATCCCCATCCTAAATGGACGTCCATCAATTCTGAGGCTACCGTTAGACTCCCCTGCTATGGGAAACATCCTCTCCACATCCACTCTATCTGGGCCTTTCAACATTCAATAGGTTTCAATGAGATCCCGCCCCCCCCCTCCCAATTCTGCAAACTTCACCACAAAGACATCAATTCCATCATCCAAATCATTGACATACAATGTAAAAAGCAATTGTCCCAACACTGGCCCCTGCAGGGCACCACAAGTTACTGGCAGTCAATTCAAAAAGACTCCCTTTATTCCCACTCTACACCTCCTGCCAATCAGCCAATCCTCTATCCATGCTAGTATCTGCAATGACCAATTAACCTACTAACCGGTATGTTTTTGGACTGTGGGAGGAAACCGCAGCACGTTTTTCACAGTTGCTGGAAAACTCGTATAAGAGTTAGTTAATGACAGTCACAAGGATCAGTTGGAAAGACCACAACTGTTTTCTTCGGAGAAGAATGAGGGGGGATCTGATTTAAACCTACAAAATGCTGAGGGTTGTGAGCGGAGGGAGAGGCCGTTCCCACTGCTGGTGATGCCAGGAGGCCGTTCCCACTGCTGGTGCTTCAGGAGGCCGTTCCCACTGCTGGTGACGCCAGGAGGCCGTTCCCACTGCTGGTGACGCCAGGAGGCCGTTCCCACTGCTGGTGACGCCAGGAGGCCGTTCCCACTGCTGGTGACGCCAGGAGGCCGTTCCCACTGCTGGTGACGCCAGGAGGCCGTTCCCACTGCTGGTGACGCCAGGAGGCCGTTCCCACTGCTGGTGACGCCAGGAGGCCGTTCCCACTGCTGGTGACGCCAGGAGGCCGTTCCCACTGCTGGTGATGTCAGGGACCAGAGGTGAAATAAAGACTAACATGAGGAAGCTGGCGTTTGGCTGGACTCTGGAACACACCACCTGACCATGAAGCGGTGGCAGGTTCCACTGTGGCCTGGGAAAGTACATCAGTCAAGTATATACTGAGGGAAGTTTAAAGGGGCACGGGGTGGAGCTTGTGTGTTCGCTGGGATGGGATAAATGAGCCTGGCTATCCTGCGACCTATGCTGAAGCCCCAGGTCTCAAGACCTGCCTTTGTCCATGAGACTGGGACAATAGGAGCTGATCTTTGGTTAAGAATGTTAAACTGTTCTTGTACGGAGTTAGGAGAATTAAAAGCAGGTGTTGATCAAGCATTAGGAGCATTATGAATCATCTTAAATCATAAGACCATAGGATCGTAAGAAACACAAGCGGAATTAGGCTCTTTGTCCCATTGAGATGCTCCTCCATTCCATTATGGGTGATTTATTACCCCTCTCAGCTCATTTTCCTGCCTTCTCCCCATAACCTTAGACTTAGACTCCACAACTGTACATGGAAATGAATTCCACAGATTCACCACCTCTGGTTAAAGAAATTTCTCCTTATCTCTGTTCTAATGGGATGTCCTTGAACTCTGAGGCTGTGCCCTTTAGTCCTAGACTTGCCCACTATTGGACACTAAGGGGGGATGGAATGAGCAGGAAATCCTCTTTTAAGATGACAGCTTGTGGTGCAGAAGAGAAGCTGTGAGCTACCTTTGTATTACTGAATATACTAAAAATTAATCAGCTTAGGTCTAAGGAACAGCATCATGTATAAAGCAGTCCAGCTACAGCTGGGAGCATCAACAAGTGTCCATTTGTCACTGTATTTCCCTATCAACTAATAAATATAATTAAAAGAGCAATACATAAATTTATCTATTAAGTTCATGATTAGCCCTCCAAATGCACCTGCAGGTTGGTGAAGTTTTTCCTCATTTCAGATATTTTTTCCTCCAGAATGGGCAACACCGTTTTTGGAGATGAGGAGTGAGAAGATTTGGCAGTGAGCCCTGAGGAAGTTACAGGAGGAGCTGGCCGTCATCGGGGAT
The DNA here is from genome assembly GCF_963921235.1 of Mobula hypostoma. Lineage (NCBI taxonomy): Eukaryota > Metazoa > Chordata > Chondrichthyes > Myliobatiformes > Myliobatidae > Mobula > Mobula hypostoma. Next base: position 55,812,566 of record NC_086114.1, on the reverse strand, counting down.
TGGAGAGTTGCAGGTGACTTTGAACAGAAGTTTGGAGAAGTTAAAGCAGGCAGGAGGGGTAGCAGCTGCCTTTGATCAGGAATTAGGATATTAGGGTCTGTTATTAGAGGACCTGGAGTTCAGCAGGAGCCTGGAGAGTTAGGAGCTGACTTGATCAGCAGTTAGGAGAGACTGGGATTTGCATGATCAGAAGTTTGGAGAGGTATGAGTTAACTTTGGTCAGGATTTACGATTCTGAAGATATGGATTTAATCCATATTTGGCAGCCGCCAAATCTCCCGGGAGGGGGGAGAAGATGGCGGCGCGACAACAGCGCGTGCGGCCATTTCAGTGATGAATATCTGTTATTTGTCAAGTAGGGGACTGTGCACAATCCTGATTTGATGGAGACAGACGTGAGAGCACAGTGGAACATCTGGAAAACTTCTGAAATGTCTGCTTTGCTACCACTGCTACTGTGTGGTAACCAGAATCTCTGGAGTTGAAGGCCTCGAAATCCTCAGCTTTGTGTGTTTCAGCGGCCGGGGAGAGGTCGAAGGCGCTCGGCAGAGAATGGCGCTCGGGAGGCTGTATCGGAGAGGCTGTTCGGAAGCTCGGCGTTTTTGGACAGATGGACTCAGTGTCGGCTGTGGTCGGCTGCTTCCAAGGATTCGGCAAGTTGACGGTGCCTGGAGGTTTATGACAGGGAGTTTCTCTCTTTTGCTGCCTGCTATCGGGGACTCGGGAACCGATCGACTCGGGACTTTGAGACTATTTTTTTTACTGTGCCTATGAACTATTCTTCATCAAAGTATGGTATTGCTTTGCACTGCTGTAACTATATGTTATAATTATGTGGTTTTGTCAGTGTAAGTCTTTGGTCTGTCTTGTTCTCTGTGATATCACTCCGGAGAAACATTGTATCATTTCTTAATGCATGTATGCATTTCTAAATGACAATAAAAGAGGACTGAGTGTTCTCATAATCTAATCTAATCACGAGTTAAGACAGTTTGGTATTAGATTTGACCAGAGGGACAGGAGATAGCTTTGGTCAGGAGTGAAGCAAGTTGTGAAGTGGCTGTGATCAAAAGTCACGAGCTTCAGGAGCCAGCTTTGATCAGGAGTCAGAAGATTTTGGAGTTGACTTTGACCAAGTTACACATCAGACCACAGTTCTGATTTCCACTAATTTGTATTTTACTTATGGGTTCTATACATGTTGCCTTTTTTTCAACACCTGTTTCATTTCTTCAAGATAGAATTTTTTCCTCAGTCACCTCTGACAGAAACTGCACCTTCGTCTCTTTATCTCCTGGCTCAATGATCCAAAACAATTATCAGGTATCACTTCTCTTCGTATTAATGTTCATAGCTCTGGAAGCATTCAGGCACCTTTTCAACTACTTTACTGATTTTTTTTTTCCCTGTATAAGAACCCTGTGAGAACAACAAAACCGTTTGAAATTAAATTCTGCAAATCAATGGTCTCACTGCAGTGAAAAATGGAAATAGTTTCAGAGATAATCTACGACAGTGGGAAGGTAGCAGAGAATTCCACTGAAGAGGGCAGTGCAGACCTACAGCAGGTAGTACTGCTGCCTCATCACTCCAGGTTGGGTGCTGTCCATGTGGAGTTTGCATGCCCTACCTGTGGCTTCCTCTGTGAGCTCTGGTCTCCCAGGGGTTGGTAGGCTAACTGGGCTCTGTCAATTACCCCTAATGTGGGTTGATGAAGGGAGAATTGGGGGGAGTTGACGGGAATGTGGGGTTTGTGTAGAATTAGTGTAAAAATGGGTGGTTGATGGTTAACACAGACCCAATGGACCCAAGTGCCTTTATGTGTGCTACATCTTTCTGTGACTCTACTAACAAAGGATATTATCACCTGGGTGACCCTAGTCTTCAACCTGTCATAAGTAACCCAGCAACCATAAGCTGATTGGAGACTTACAGCTCCAGAAAGGATTATTGTCAAAAGGGAAAGTTATTTCTTGATGGATCTGGAGGTGATATTGTCCAAAAGTCAAGGATGAGGTGTAAATCTTATGGTTACAGCCATGTTATTGGGTGTTCATAACGAAGAAAAATAACAGTAACTAATCATCCCACTGTAGGTAAGAAAGAGCTGAAGAAAGAAGACAAAGAAAAGATTTAAAAAAAAGTTAAGATAATCTTCTACTGTACTCTGGTTCCTTAAGGTTGAAAAGCTGGGGTTGATTGAGGGGATAGGCATCCACTACCTAGTAAATGCTCCCAATGGCGTACATCTCACACAGCCTCGGACAACCAACTCCAGCCCCTGGCTTTCACGTGTGCTTGGCTACTACGCCTCGGCGGAATTGTTTCTGCTGACAGGAGAAAGAGCAAAGGTGCCTTCAAATCATTTGCTTCAGGCAGATGGAGCTCGTCAGCTGTGGTTGGCAGCTCATCCAGTAGAAGGAAGACTCTGATCTCAAACCTCCACTGCCCTGTGGCTATACCCCCTCATGGGGAAGGTTTTGGGAATAAACCCTGAGGGAAAAATCCAGAGGTGAAGTCCCTAAGGCAGTCCTACATTGAGTTCAACACTGACTGGCAACTCCTGCGATGCTGCTGGTGCCAAACTGTACCAGTCTCTGCTGTTCCTTTGGGTTCATCGGATGTGTTGAGAGGGGGAGCTTATCCCATAGGCAACAGCTTGCCCTCCATATCGCCCTTCCCCGGCTCTCCACCAAAGGAATGGCAGGGACCAATACAGCTTAAAGATCTAGACATTTAAGACGCAACATCCATGGTTGGCCCCAACCTACAGAAGCCTTAGATACTGAGCACTCGTTCAAACTAGACAGACAGATAAGGAAATTGCTTGATAAGAACAGCCTAAGAGACAATTTGATTTATGGCATGACACAGGCTGCAGACAAGAAGCCACAAAAAAATGTAGAACTAGCTATACTACAAAATACTAAAAAATCCACAACAAACAGGTGATCATTCATCACTGTATAAGCAAGCATAAAGAAAAATGCGATTTAGACCTCAATTCAGCACTACCTACTCTGTGCGTAGCCTATCTACCGACAGAGGGGAGGGGGACTCCTCTGTGAGAGGCCACTGTCTCACAGGGACCAGTGGCAGAGTCGGAGGTAACACGTAGCTCAGAGTGAGGGCTGCAGTCACGCTGGAATCTGCCGCAAAAGAACAAGTTGCTGGAGGAACCCAGTGGATCGCGCAGCATCTGTGGAGGACAATGGATGGTTGACATTTTGGGTTGAGACCCTGCATCAGGACTGGAAGTGTAGAAACATAGAAAACCTACAGCACAATACAGGCCCTTCGGCCCACAAACCATGCCGAACATGTCCCTACTTTAGAACTACCTAGGCTTTACCCATAGCTCTATTTTTCTAAGCTCCATGTAGCCATCCAGGAGCCTCTTAAAAGACCCTATCGTTTCCGCCTCCACCACCGTCGCTGGCAGCCCATTCCACGCACTCACCGTTCTCTGAGTAAAAAACTTACCCCTGACATCTCCTCTGTACCTGCTTCCAAGCACCTTAAAACTAAGCCCTCTCGTGCTAGCCATTTCAGCCCTGGGGAAAAGCCTCTGACTATCCACACGATCAATGCCCCTCATTATCTTGTACACCTCTATCAGGTCACCTCTCATCCTCCGTCGCTCCAAGGAGAAAAGGACGAGTTCACTCGACCTATTCTCATAAGGCATGCTCCCCAATCCAGGCAACATCCTTGTAAATCTCCTCTGCACCCTTTCTATGGTTTCCACATCCTTCCTGTAGTGAGGTGACCAGAATTGAGCACAGTACTCCAAGTGGGGTCTGATCAGGGTCCTATATAGCTGCAACATTATCTCTCAGCTCTTAAACTCAATCCCACGATTGATGAAGGCCAATGCACCGTATGCCTTCTTAACCATAGAGTCAACCTGCGTAGCAGCTTTGAGTGTCCCATGGACTTGGACCCCAAGATCCCTCTGATCCTCCACACTGCCAGGAGTCTTACCATTAATACTATATTCTGCTATCATATTTGACCTACCAAAATGAACCACCTCACATTTAGGCCAGGCAGCATCTCTAGGAAGAAGTGCAGTCGACGTTTCAGGCCGAGACCCTTCGTCAGGAGTCCTGACGAAGGGTCTCGGCCTGAAACATCAACTGCACTTCTTCCTAGAGATGCTGCCTGGCCTGCTGCATTCACCAGCAACTTGTCTGTGTGTTGCTTGAATTTCCAGCATCTGCAGATTTCCTGTTGTTTGCACCTCACATTTGTCTGGGTTGAACTCCATCTGCCACTTCTCAGCCCAGTTTTGCATCCTATCAATATCCCATTGTAACCTCTGACAGCCCTCCACACTATCCACAACACCCCCAACCTTTGTGTCATCAGCAAATTTACTAACACATCCCTCCACTTCCTCATCCAGGTCATTTATAAAAATCACAAAGAGTAGGGGTCCCAGAATGGATCCCTGAGGCACACCACTGGTCACCGGCCTCCATTCAGAATATGACCCGTCTACAACCACTCTTAGCCTTCTGTAGACAAGCCAGTTCTGGATCCACAAAGCAATATCTCCTTGGACCCCATGCCTCCTTACTTGGTGTAGAGGGGTGGTAAACTGGCTCTCTCCTGTTTACTCTCAGTCCTGACCGAGGGTCTTGACCCAGAATGTCACCCAGCCCTCTGCATCCACAGATGCTGCTCGAAGCACTGTGACCCACCGGCAGCTTGTTTCCTGTTTCAGGGAGGCTCGGCTAAGGAGGTGGCAGATTGGTGGGGAGGATCCACTGAGCATTTTCCCCTACTTTTAGAGCGGAATAATTTTAGCTAAAAAAAAAATGGATTGGGGTTCATGAGGTGTGAGCATGCTGGAAGCAAGACAACACTTGTGGGCTGCCCCCAGCACAATCCATGGGCCGTGTTCGTCATTGATGCAAAATGATGCATTTCACTGTATGTTTTGATGTTTCGATGTAGATGTGATGAATAAAGCTAATCTTTAAAACAGCGATCCCCAACCACCGGGCCGCAAGGAAACGATATGAGTCAGCTGCACCTTTCCTCATTCCCTGTCACGCACTGTTGAACTTGAACATAGGGTTGACAACTGTCCCATATTAGCCTGGGCATCCCGTATATTGGGCTAAATCCATTTGTCCCATACGGGACCATCCTTGTCCTGTATTCCCCTCGCTAAGGTAGAGCGTTCCTATGAAACCGTTTGTAAGCCAAAATGGTGTAAGGTGAAGAAGCAATTATCATTAATTTGTATCAGAAAAATTTTTGAGCGTTCCCAGACCCAAAAAATAACCTAACAAATCATACCAAATAACACATAAAGCCGAAAATAAATAACACTAACATATAGTAAAAGCAGGAATGATATGATAAATACACAGCCTATATAAAGTAGAAATAACGTATGTACAGTATAGTCAGGAAGACGAAGGCAAAACCGATTTGTGGGGGGGGGGGAATCGGCACTTATGCGCATGCGCACATTATATGCGTGTGTTACGCATGCGCACACAGTTGCCTGCGCAAGGCTTCATGGTCATGGTAGTCTTTTCTGGGGTAAAGTGTCCCGGGATTTGACTGCTACTTTTGTTCCTTATTTGGGAGTGAGAAAGTTGGCAACCCTAACTGTAAAAGACATGTTGAGATGAGTTTAACCCTACGTGAACACACCCACCCCCCCGGGTCAGCCGGTCCGCAAGAATATTGTCAATAATAAAATGGTCCGCAGTGCAAAAAAGGTTGGGGACCCCTGCTTTGAAATACAATGGATTAGTAGTGTGATTAGTATGTTTTGTTTTAAATGGGTAATTTAAGAGTGATTTTTTTCTGCAGGGTTTTCAAGATTAGATGTATAGTGGGGAACTTGCTCTGCGTTTTCTACATCCTGCAGTACATGGCAATACCGGGACACCCCCTGTGGTGCAGGAAGTGTCACCAGTTTGAGCACTGGATCTCCACACTGTGGGACAGTCTGTGTCGCAACCGTGATGGACAAAGTTACACAGGTGGCACGTTTTTGGAGATGGCCACTCTGCGGATCAATGAAATACCGTCAGAGAGGGAACATGGTGACCACCAGGAAGAAGGAGGGTGGTAGGCAGTGGGTAAGTAGCCAGGGAAGTCTCACAGAGCATAGAAAATGGTGAGGGCTGAATGGTCCTCTGGGATGCATCATCAGAACCAAAAGTAGATTTTAGATTTAGATACAGATTAAGAGGACACGCAGTCTTTTATCGCCATGCATTAAGGAATGATACAATGTTCCTCCAGAATGATATCACAGAAACACAAGACAAACCAAGACTGAAAAACTGACAAAAACCACATAATTATAACATATAGTTACAACAGTGAAAAGCAATACTGTAATTTGATAAAGAACAGACCATGGGCACGGTAAAAAAAGGTCTCAAAGTCTCTCGAAAGTCCCACCATCTCACGCAGATGGTAGAAGGAAGAAAAACTCTCTTCCTGCCATGAATCTCCAGCGCCGCAAACTTGCCGATGCAGCACCCTGGAAGCACCCGACCACAGCCGACTCTTCAGTCTATCCGAGCCTCCGACCAGCCCTCCGACACCATCACTGCCGAGCGCTTTGACCCCAGCCCCGGCAACAGGCAATAGGCAAAGCTGAGGATTTGGGGCCATCCCCTCCGGAGATTCTCAATTGCACAGTAGCAGCGGCAGCGAAGCGGGCATTTCAGAAGTTTCTCCAGATGTTCCTCCATGCTTCTCACGTCAGTCTCCATCAAATCAAGATTGTGCACGGCCCCTACTTAACAAATATGATATCATTTCAGAGCGGCCACACGCGCTGCGTCACGCCGCCAACTTCTCCTCCCCTTCCCCTGGGGCTGGTTTAGTTGCACAAGCCAGGAAGAGAGCACGGTCATTAATCCCCTTGTGCCCTCTTCCATGTTCCACTCTCCTCTTCTATCAGATCCCTTCTCCTCTAGTCTTTTGCGTCTTCCATCTCCCAGCTTCTTGTATTGTCACTCTTCCCAACCCAACTACTAGCTTGTCCTCCTTGCCCCTCCTGCACCTTTTTATTCTGGCATCTTCCACCTTCCCTTCCAGTCCTGATGAAAGATCTCAGCACAAAACGTCAGCTGTTTATCCATCTCCAGAGATGCTGCCTGACCCACCCAGCTCCTCCAGCATTTTGCGTGTGTTTTGGGTACACATGATCGTGCTGTGTGCTCATGGGACGGTTTTGTGGAGGTGGAAACTGTACAAAGTCAGTGAGTTTCACGTGAACTCAGTGGGGAGGGGGCGGCAAGTACTGATTGTGAGGGTTTAAACTAAATCAGGAGATGAATGGAGCACTGAGCTGGTGAGGAAAGCTCGGACAGCCTTGTCGGCAGAACTTAAAGACCCTTGACGGCACTTGAAGGTATACATTGAGTAAAGATCAGAATCAGAATCGGCTTCATTATCACTGATATGTAGTACAGCATGAAATCTGTTGCTTTATGACAGCAGTAAAGTGCAAGACATAAAAAATTGCTATCGGTTAAAATAAACAAACAAAGAAATAAATAAGTTGTGTAAAAGTGAAATAGCGAGTCAGTGTACATCGGTTCACAGACCATTCAGAAATCTGATGGCAGCGGGAAAGGAGCTGTTCCTGAATTGTTGATGGTAGTAACAAGGAGAGGGCAAGTCCCAGATGCTGAGGGTCCTTAATGATGGGTGGCACCTTCCTGAGGCAGATGTCCTGGATGGCAGGGAATGTTCTGGCCATGATGGAGCTAACTGGGTCTACAATCCTCCACACCAGCCTGTGGCCCTGGGCACTGGCGCCTCCACACCAGCCTGTGGCCCTGGGCACTGGCGCCTCCACGCCAGCCTGTGGCCCTGGGCACTGACGCCTCCATGCCAGCCTGTGATGCAACCAGTAAGAATGCTCTCCACTTTACACCTGCAGATATTTTCTAGGCTCTTTGATGACATAACTAATTGCCCCAAACTCCCAATGAAATATAGCCACTGACATGCCTTCTTCACGATTCCACCAATACGTGGGGCCTAGGACCCTCTGAGATCTTGACGCCCAGGAACTTAAAGCTGTTTGCCCTTTCCACCACTGACCTCTCAATGAAGACTGGAGTGTGCTCTCCTGATATCTGCTTCCTGAAGCCCACGATCAATTTCTTCGCCTTACCGACATCGACTTCAACGTCGTTGTTGCAACTCTACCGAACTGGCTGAATCTTCTCACTCCTGTGTGCCTGTTCGTCAGCATCTGAGATTCTCCCAACAACAGGAGGGCCATCGGAGAGTCTAGCCACACGGTCATGAGCATAGACAGAGTGGACTTTGAATGGAGCTTGGCAGACTGGGTTTGTCTGCGTTGGAGTGAGGAAGGCTGAGGGGGACCTGATGAGGTGCACAAAGTTATGGGAGGCATAATGAGAACTTAGTAAGAGTATCTAAAACCAGCTGGAAACATCTTCCATTTGAACCGTACACCCTTCCTTCTCTGTGAAAACCAAACCCAATTTTTTAAAAAATGAAACCATGGCAACTCAATGCTGGTGTGAACATTTGGGCTTCACTGAAG